>NC_052048.2:111331593-111958676 GCF_903992535.2 Arvicola amphibius | reverse complement strand
AAAGATGGTATTAACTGTCCTATATTGCCTCATAAAAAATATGAGGATTTTGGAGTTGTCCTACAGAAGCCAAGAATAGACTAAAACAAAACATTTTAATTATTGAGGTGCCTGGAAATTGATACCTTTAAAAGGAAGACTTGTGTTCCTCTTTCCCTTCACTGGCAGGAGGGAGAAAAGAAAGGAAAGCAAGAATAAATCAACCATTACTTCATAATAAAAAAGTGTTCATACCTTCAAAAAATTTGTTTTAAAAGCTTATAGTAGTATTGAATGAAACACAAAAAATGGCAGTTAGGTTGGAGAAAAATTCCTTGAGGCCACAATCCTACACAAATAAGTATAGGCAACTAAGGAAAGCTTAGAATGGGAGATGTAGCCTTCTCCAGGGAGCACCAAATGACTGTCCAGTGCCAAATATCAGTCCTGAAAAAGTGCATACCAGCAGTATTATACAAGTTGTGCAGGTTATATTTAGGAACATATATGTAGGTGTGTACATATGCTTATATGTGTGCAATAGCAGTTTTTTACTAAGAGACCATGAACTTGAAAGGAAGTGGCCCATAGGTAGTAGGGAGGATTTGGAGGAAGGGAAGGGAGAAGCATAATTAAAGTACAATCTCATATATAAATGAACAAATAAATAAATAAATAAATAAATAAATACCAAAAAAATAGAGTGTGTGTTTTAAAGGATAGATGAACTCAAATCTCAAAAAAAAGCATATTTGTGTCTACATTTACTTCTGAAAAGCTGTTCTATGGGCTTCCATGATCATCTGGAAAAAAAGCAGAGCCCCCTGTGACCTTTATGGGAGCAGTACAAACTGATATGGGTGGAATTCCATGGTTATCTGGAAAAGAAGCAGAGCCCCTGTGACCTTGATGGGAGCAGTACATCCTGATGCAGGTGAACTCTTTCTGTGCTCTATTTACTCATCAACATCAGTGTGAAATCATTCCTTGCCAGATCTGCCTTCGTTTTCAGTTCCAGTGTCTCTGAGTTTTCACTTGCCATTGTTTTTCTGAATAGTACTTACCTGCCTCATTTCTTTACCAGTTATTTATGAAGAGGTTTTCAATCTTTCTTTTATTTCCCTTTGAGACAGGATGTCACCCAGTAGCCCAGGCTGACCTCAAGCTCCTCATCTTCCTGCCTTTCCCTCCCATGTGCTCAGATTACAGGTATGAACCAAAACACTTTGATCTTATTTAAAGTCCTTTTGTGTTCCCAGGAGAACTCTGTAAGAGCATAAGTAATTCCTTCCATATATTTTATTTCTTACAAAGGCTAACCTTTTTGGTCAATAAACATTGGTTTATTTTATTGGAAAAAATAGACAATGAGAGGTAGAACATCACCAATGTAGTGAATTATGCACTGGGAGCTCAGAAAGAAGAAAAATCAATATTCACAGCAGTAGTTTGAAAAAATATTTTATTTTATGTAATTTTAATTGTTAATTAAAAGGAATACAAGAGCTATAACTTCAGAAATATTTCTAATTTTATGTCTTAAGACAAACTTTCAAGGCACTCTTAATTGTATACAATTTTACCTAAATACTGTAACAACTTGATAGACATCATGTTTTATTTTAAATAGTAGGAAATTGAACATTTTCTCTGTGAGCTCTAAGCTTTATTCTAATTTCCACACATACTTTAATGCTAAAGAAATATATTTTTATGTTAAGTTCTTTTGCTGGTTCCTTTCTAAACTATTCTTAACAGCCTTTACAGATTTAACGGTGACCTTCAGTTTTTATTTTTAAACTAATTATCCACAGGCTCTTTACTGTCTATACTCATGGGACTACAGCCATCCTTAGGAACATGGTTTGCTCGAAGAAGACACACCCTGAAAGAAAATTGACTCTCCCTTCCCCAAATACTGTCACCTATCCACAGTTTCTCAGTTAGGAATGGGGGAGTTTCAAGAACTCTGCCTATTTCAGGAAATCTATTCAAGGAATAGTTCAACTAGAATAATGACCAAAGAATTAGTCATCAAAGGAGAAACTCATGCTTCTCAAGTACATAGATACCATAAATTTATTTCAGCAAAGCACTTATACTCTTGAGTATGAGGTAAACTGCTTGCCTTCCAAGTTGAAGCAAGAGAAAATTGGGCTGTGGTTCAAGGTGATAAATGACTGTCTAGTCAAAGAAAAACTGGTTATCTACTTTTCCCTTCCCCTTCATTACCAGATTCCTTGAAATGGGCACTGAAATGTCACAAAGTTTTACTTGAGAAAAATGCACATGTTCATCTATGTTCTAAAAGTAAAAGAAGTGAGAAAATGAAGAAAAAGAGTTAGCAACCAGGAAGACAACATGCTAAACATGGACTGGTGGTGTTTTTGTCATGCAGCTTGTTATGACAACTCAATGTAAGACACATGTCGTTTTTCTTGCCATACAAAGAGCTAGTCTCCTTTTTCTGAATATGTGATTCAGAACAGCATGGACTTGTGCTTTTTTGTTGGCTTTCAGGGTCTCTATGGCCCGTTCCCCATCACCATCTTGAGAAGCTTTATTTACACTTCAGAGCCCACATCAGTTGCTGCTCATAGACTCTCCTCTAGTCCCTTGTCTTGGAATAAACTCTTCACTTAGTATGTTTTAGGTAGCTTTATTGCAAAAATTTATATCCTGTTTATGCAGGAATTTGGATATATTCATTAGAGTTTATCCAAATCTAGAATGTTTTCTTGCAAGTTAAAATTTTTCAATGATTTTGTCACATAAATAAGATGATGAAGGAAACAATACATTTCAGTCATCCAGAATCCAAACAGGGAACTTTATAGTCTTACAGTACATTGCTAAAGACAGCCAAGCTATCTCAGGAATGGATGATGTTTCATAATTTTTTATTATTTTAAGTCTAAAATGAACCCAGTATTCTATCTGTACTATATTATAGGCAAGAGGCAGTGACTAGCTGTTTTGCTTTTCTGATCTCCAGAATATCTGTCTCTGGATTTTTATTAATCGTGTTACATAAAACAAAGCATTTTTTAGAGTTATAAGTATTTGTAAATTTATTTCCAAGAAATTTAATTACTTTTGTATGCATTAAATGGTGCTCATTTATCTTTGTTTCTTTGTTTATTTCTAGTTCTGGGGACTGAATCTTGGACTTCAGAGGGGCTAGGCAAATATTCTACCCCTGGGTGGCACTTAATTTCCTTATGTGTTTTTAACTTGTTTTGCTGTGTATTCCAGAATGACCATAAATTCAGGATCATCTCAAATACTAATATATCTTTGGGTATCTGCACGACTTGCCTCTTCATCTATCTTAGATCTTTACTGGCATGAAAGCATTTCAAATATAACTTCTCTGATATTCCTGTTTGAAATGGTAAATTCTTATCCAGAACTTCAAACTTCTATTTTATTGATTTTTATTGAGCTCTATATTTTTTCTCTGCTCCCCTCCCTGCCTTTCTCCTCCACCTTTCAAGCCTCCCACAAGGTTCCCATGCTCCCAATTTACTCAGGAGATCTGTATTTTTCTACTTTCTACTTTCCATGTAGATTAGATCTATGTAAATCTCTCTTAATGTCCTCATTGTTGTCTAAGTTCTCTGGGATTGTGGTTTGTATGCTGATACTCTTTGCTTTATGTTTAAAAGCCACCTATAAGTGAGTACATGTGATAATTGCCTTTCTGTGTCTGAGTTACCTCACTCAAAATAATGTTTTCTAGCTCCATCCATTTTCCTGCAAAATTCAAGCTGTCATTTTTTTCAGCTGCGTAGTACTTCATTGTGTAAACGCACCATATTTTCCTTATCCATTCTTCGGTAAAGGGGCATTTCGGTTGTTTCCAGATCCTGGCTATGACAAACAAAGCCTGTACAAACATAGTTAAGCACATGTCCTTGTGGCATGATTGAATATCTTTTGGATAAAATGGTAGTACTGGGTCTTGAGGAAGGTTGTTTCCTAATTTTCTGAGAAATCACCACACTGACATCCAAAGGGGTTTACCAGCTTGCACTCTCACCAGCAATGCAGAAGTGTTCCCTTTACCCCACAACCTCTCCAGCATAAGTTGTCATCAGTGTTTTCGGTCTTGGCCATTCTTACAGGTGTAAGATGGAATCTCAGAGTTGTTTTAATTTGCATTTCTCTGATGACTAAGGATGTTGAACATTTTCTTAAGTGTCTTTCAGTCATTTTAGATTCCTCTGTTGAAAGTTCTCTGTTTAGGTCTGTACTCCACTTTTTTTATTGGATTATGTGATCTGTTGGTGTCCAATTTCCTGAGTTCGTTGTATATTTTGGAGATCAGACCTCTGTCTGATACGGGGTTGGTGAAGATCTTTTCCCATTCTGTAGGCTGTAGTTTTTTTCTTGTTGACCATGTCCTTTGTTTTACTAAAGCTTTTCAGTTACAAGAGGTCACATTTATTAATTGATTCTCTCAGTGTCTGTGGTGCTGGGGTTATATTTAGGAAGTGGTCTCCTGTGCCAATGCATTCAAGTGTATTTCCTACTTTCTCTTTTATAAGGTTCAGTGTGGCTGGATTTATGTTGAGGTCTTTGATCCATTTGGACTTCAGTTTTGTGCATGGTGATAGATATGGGTATATTTTCATTCTTCTACGTGTTGATATCCAGTTATACCAGCACCACTTGTTAAATATGCTTTCTATTTTACATTTGATATTTTTTGCTTCTTTGTCAAAAATCAGGTGTTCAAAGATGTGTGTATTAGTATCCAGATCTTCTATACAGTTCCATTGTCCTCCTGTCTGTTCTTATGCCAATACAAGTTTTCAGTACTGTAGCTCTGTAGTAGAGTTTGAAGTCGGGGATTGTGATGCCTCCAGGAGTTCTTTTATTATACAAGATTGTTTTGGCTATCCTGGGTTTTTTGCTTTTTCATATGAAGTTGAGTATCATTCTTTTGAGGTCTTTGAAAATTTTTCCTGGGATTTTAATGGGCATTGCATTAAATCTGTAGATTTCTTTTGGTAGGATTGCCATTTTTACTATGTTAATTCTGCCTACCCAAGAACATGAAAGATCTTTCCACTTTCTGGTGTCTTCTTCAATTTTTTTCTTCAAAGATTTAAAGTTCTTGTCATACAAGTCTTCCACTTGTTTGGTGAGAGTTACTCCAACATTTTATGCTATTTGTGGCTATTGTGAAGGGTGTTGTTTCTCTGATTTCTTTCCCAGCCCTTTTATCATCTGTGTACAGGAGGGCTACTGATTTTTTGAGTTAATCTTGTATCCTGCCACATTACTGAAAGTGTTCATGAGTTGTAGAAGTTCCTTGGTAGAATTTTTAGAATTGCTTATGTAAACTATGATAGATCAGCAAACAGTGAAAGTTTGACTTCTTTGCCAATTTGTATCCCCTTGATCTCCTTTTGGTGTCTTATTGCTCTAGCTAAGACCTCAACAACTATATTGAATAGATATAGAGAGAGTGGACAGTCAGTGTCACAGTTCTAGTTACCCTGTTGGTTACTCCATACTCCTAGAGATAGCTTAGCACTCTTGTGCCTTGCACTGCTCCTTTGAAGTTTGCTGTCTCAGGCCTACTTTGGCCTAGGTTGCCGGCTTTGCCCTGTTTCTCTAAATCCTGGTCTGGGACCCCTCCTGCAGAACTCCCTGGGTTGGACTTGGACCTGGAAAGGTTTCTTGCTCTGGTCTATTGCCTCAGAAGTCCCAGGCTTGGTTATGCCTAAAACTACGGAGGACCTGCTTATTCCCTCAGACGTCCCAGACTCATGCTCGGACCTGCAGAGGTTTGAGGTTCCTGCCTATTCCCTTTGATGACCAACACCAATGCCCAGACCCGCAGAGGTCCTGGCTCAGGCCTACTCCCTCTGAGGACCCAGACTTATGCCTGGTCCTGCTGAGAGCTCTGGTTTCTGCTTATTCCCTCAGAGGTCCCAGATTCACTCACACCCAGATTAGCAGAGGTCCTGGCTCAGGCTTAGTGCCTGGAAGGTCCTAGAATCATGCCCAGGCCCACCAGGGTCCTGGCTTCCGTGTACTCCCTTGAAGGTCCCAGATTCATGTTCGGACACTCAGCAGTCACTGGCTGTGGCTGACTTGCTCAATGGTTACTCCCCTGTACTTGTTCTGGTGGAGATTGCTGACTCTGGGTGTGATTGTCAGTTTTGGTCCACCAGTGTCCAGGGATTGGGTTGGCTTCTGGGACTGGATTTGCTCCTTACTTCAAAGTTCTTATTCCCCCTTTTGCTTTTCTTTTTAATTCCCAGAATTGATTAGTATGTGGAACTCTGTATTACTAATTGATTGGTTTGCTTAGATCACCAAACTCACTTCTCAGCAATTAAAGCATGAACTATGAGAACATTTTTGATTTTTGTTTTTTGGGGCAGGGTTTCTCTGTATAACCCTGCATATTATTCTGGAATTCACTTTGAAGACTAGGCTGGCCTCAAACTTAGGATGCCTGCCTTTGTCTCCCAAATTCTGGGGTTAAAGATGTGTGCCACCATTTCTTGTTCTAGAACATAAATTTTATTAAATTAAGTTTTACTTACTCCTATGTGCCTAATACCTCATACAGGTTTCATGAGCACAATAATATTCAATAAATATTTATTAAACAAATGGGTGAATTAATCCACCAAGTGTTCTGGGTTCATAAATTTACATTACTAAGATATACTTACCACTAAATCTAGGTCTAAACTCTACCAGGCCTCCAAAACAACTTTTTAAAAGAAAGAAAAATGCTATATATAACGTCAAAGAACAGTTCCTGAAATATGCTTTGTTTGTGTTTTTTACACAATAATCCAGTAGCAAACATTTTTTTTCATCTTTACCATCCTTGTATGTTTCTTTCATATCAAATTCTGCGATTAAAAATTAGGTAGACATTAAAAGTAAAGGAGGAAAACCAAAAAATGTCAACCTTAATGGTAGCAATAAATAATGTTTTGCTAAAAGCTGCCTAAGAATAGATGGCAGAGTCTAAGTGGGAGTATGCAAATGATATGCAAATAAGAATTTAATTTTAATGCAGATGCATATGTGGTCCTCCTAACTATTTCATGCACCTGGATAGAGACCCTAGGAAAATTCTAGCAGAGAGAAATGTGCTCTCAGCAATGTTTTAATGACTGGGTGGGTTGGAGAGCACTGGGGACTACACCTGGCATGCATTATAAGGTCTGCTAGTTAGCTGCTTAGCTGCTAAAAACAAGCTCTTGTGTATGTAATATTACTTTGCAGCTCTAGTGGCTACCAATCTGAGTTACACATACCTTAATTGCAGGTTCCATAGTGAGTATGAGGTTGATTTACTTCAGGCAGTGTTTTTCAGTTAACATATCACTGGAACATGTACAAAATTGGAACTGCGAATACTGCCAAATCTGGATGATTCCAAATAGATGTTATAGTCACATTGCACTGTAAAATAACATTGGACCTGTTGGACAAGGCAGTTTGCATACTTCTTGTAATAAGATTTTCCTGAAATAAAGAAAAATTGGAGAAAATCTTGCGGACAAATAAACATGCCACTGTTGTTACTTTAATTGCTTAGGAAAAGTAAAGCTGAGAGAAAAACAAGTACAAAACAATGGAAGTAACTTAATTCAAAAGCCATAGTTGAGGGATGAAGGATGTAAGTGCATTTTGTCTTATGACAGTGCCATGTGATTTCCCCACTTTAAGAAATACAATTAGAGAAATCAGCATCGTATACTTCTTTATTAATATATGTCATTTGCCTTCTTACCTTCTTTGTTTTAATAGCAAATAAATTAATAATAATCTTTATAATTACTTTGGAAGTACTATTTGTTTTTGCTCTATTTTAACTAATAAATAGAAATAAAAACAAGTGCTATTTCTTGATATCATGCTGTATTTCAATACTGTCATACATGATGAAATATGCCATTTTGAAAATGAAATCAACTTTGGTTTTTGCTATTCTGACTGACTGTATTTTAAGGCACCTTCCTTCATCCTTCAGGACACACTGCATGACATAGTCTGCATGTTCTTGTTATCACTGCCCTAGCAGAAACAACTGTTAATGTTTCAAAGAGAGAGACCGAGACACCCAGTTGGTGTGAAACAATTGTTTATGTGAGACAAATAAGATTATTCAAAGAACAAACACCAGTAACATTGGCCTGTTAGGATTCTGACATTTGAACTAACACGTGAGTAAATGATGGGAAACCTCCTTCAGTCAATGAATGACCTTCGAGAGGCTGGACCAGGTTGAGGCATAGCTTTGGGGTACCAAAAAGCCATAATCCCACCGACTCACACTCTCTTCCCATGCTTCATACCTCGATGTTGGGCCCCATTCCTGTTCTGTGAGTTTCCTTTTTATAATAAAGAAACACCTTAGTATACTCTATTCAGAGTTAGTTTAGGATTATTTGACTCACATTCCCACCCCCATTTGACATGTTATGCATCATCTGGCACCCCACATTGGAATGATTCCATGCTTACTGGGAACCTTCTAGTTTGCCAGCCCAGGCACAATTCTGGCCTGCTCATGGCCGATCTACCACTGCTAAGGAGCCTGATATTCCCTGTCTGCTGCTTCTTCAGCCAGCAATCCCTGTGGCATCTCTTCCATGGTGTGCAGTTTGTAGCTAGCCACTGGCAGAAAACTTCGGGCTTCCTTCCTATTCTGACCACCAACTCTCAAATTCACTTTGATTGTCATTAATAACTGTTCTTATTTTGCTAAACAAAGCATATTTTTCAGTATCTAAGTAGGCAATGGCACATGGAGTCAGAGCAAACAATCCTGGAGAAGACAGCCAAAGCTTCCCTTCTGCATCCCTCCCCCATGTGGCTGCAGCTGCAACACCTGTTGAACAATAAAGATTATTACACTTACTAAAATACAGTGTAATTGACTACTACTGGTAAGATTTGAAAATTATATGATGATTAACTATATTACTGTTTAGAAATTTAATAACCATTTTAATTATGCTGTGGATGGTATTCTGCAAGGCTTATGTGATTTTCCTTATACATCCTTTCATTTGAATATGGGAATTAGTTTTGTTTTCATATTGTATCATTAAAAAATTGTTTGATAATGGAGTCAAGAGTGAGGTACTTTTAGAAATGATACAGTCTTTACAGAGTAATAATGAACAGCTAGTTGAAAAAAATTAATACTATTTAAAATGATAAAATTAATTTGACTGACAAAAATTCAGTCAATATTGAAGGATGCTGAGACATTATCTAAAAGAATTCATGCTGCTGAATTTAACAATCAGAATCTGTTGAAAAGATATGATATGTTAATGGATGAGGTGTCACTCCAGGAAGGTAATATGCACACCATCAAAACTGTGTCCAAGAATGAGATGTTATCTTTACTGGACAAATTTCATACCTTAGAATCATCAATGAGGGCATTAGAACAGAACACTGAATAGGAGATTCAGAATTCACAAAAGACAGTGGTAAAAATATTTGAAAAGTTTGAGGAAATAATTGAAACTGATGAGCAGTGAGAGAAGGTGCAAGGACAGGATTTAGCTTTTCAAGTACCTGCCAGAATCTAAGATTATGTACCCAGAGTTTAAACTGTCTATCCAGTAATATCCTCTGAGAAGCCATTTGGCACAAAATACCATAAGGTAGCCAAAGAATAAAAGTGGCAAACTATAGGTATGAGCAATCTAAAAGAAATTAAGTAAGAATTAATATTTTATGGTCTACATTCACCGTTTGTTAGGGAAATGGTGAAAACTTGGACTTCAAGCAATAAGGTTACCCCACACAATTGGCTTCAATTAATCTCAGTGGTCCTAAAAAACAGACCACAGCTGCTATGGAAATGTTATTTGTGAGAAGAGGCAAAATTTTAGAACAACAGGGAAAAGCAAAAGAATTTGAGGCTTCCAAGATCAAATTCTTGGTGAGGGCCATTACTCCAATCCTTAGGACCAGGCTCTCTGTGATGAACACAACTTGTCCCTATGTAGCACAACAACTTTAAATGCTTGGAACAGGATTCAGAACAAGGAGAGAGAATTGAATTATATATCAGTATTAACCAGGGAAGAGAGAACCCTTTAGTAACTTTTCACAAAGACTAACTAAGGCATCGTACATAATTTTTAACATCTGTTTTGAGATGTGTTAGTTAAGAAATCAATGAATGATGTACATACTTCTAAATCAAGAGTGATATGTATTGGTTGAAAATGGAGATCCTATCTACTTAAAGTCGGCCAGATAAATGAACTTCAGTGAGGCCAATTAAATTTCTTCCAAACTAGAAAATCAGGTAAAAAGTAAATTAGATAAGTATGTCAACAAGAACGTAACAGAAAGTACTTATTACAAAATCATAGATATCTACCATGCAACTCCACAGTTAGAACAGAATACATTGATCCTAAATAAAGCTTTAGTTTTTCTTCCTAATATATTATCATGATCATCATTATCAACTGCAATTTTGTATGTAAAAAGTCAAAAATCATTTTCCATTAAGATCAAATTTTCTCTTTGTTTCAACATAGCTTAGAATAAAAACAAACAAAAAGGTTAATGGTCATATTTAAATATGAAGTGCTGAAGAAAAAAAAACCTATAAAAATCTTAACAAATGAAATGTCACCAAAAACTGATACAGGACAAAGCTAGTTACATATCAAATTTAATAGGATTGATGATACAATAGAATATTTAGAGTATAGCACAAGTTTTGAGTGGCAAAAACAAATATGTAAAGCCTAAATGCTACCAAGATTTTTAAATCCAATGTAAAATTGATATTTGGCCAAGGAATCCATGTACTGGAGTCAACTAGCATGTTGTAGAAGGAAACCCTCCTGGCAGCTAGGGCCATTGCTCATCAGCGTCAACTTGACACATCTACAAGAGCCGTAGATTCAGTTTTAGAACATGGCTATAGACAAGCTCACAAAATTTACTGTACTCAGTGATACCATAAAAAAAAATCCAGAGCAGTCAGGAAAACAAAATATTTATCACTTCCCAAGCCATTATACCTTGATATAGTTCATGTATTCTGATCTAATGATAAAATTTAGCAATAGAAAATAAGGAAATAAATTGGATCTGATTGAGATTGGGTCCGGGTGCTTACTGTTACAACTGCACACACTTTGGTAAAGATTTTAATATTTTGTTATTGTTTAAAAACTACAAATACATATCACAGAGTGAAAGTGTTAATAATGGGATATTAACTCATCAATGCTGTATTTCATACACAGTGCTCTTGGGAATTTAAGACACACAAATTGTAGCTATATCACCCTAAGTACCAAAGTGTTGATTTGTTACTGACTTTTTTCTTCTGTTTAACACAAAACATCACAAAAAGTTAATTTGATATTTGGTTGTTTTAAATGAATGTGGGATTAATTCAGTCTGTTTATAAAGGAATATTAACTCACTTTAAAAAAAAAAAAGACTAACTAAGGTTGTACCAGAAGGAGTAACCGACCCTGAAGATAGATATGTACTTATTGAACCTCTGGCTTTTGAAAATGCCAACATAAAATGCAAAAAAGATATTTGGGCCTATAAAGGTTAGGTCAACATCAATGGATGAATGGGTCCTACACACAATAAATGTTGAGGCTTTTGACTATAATACTGAGGCTGGGGTAAGAGAAGTGATTTCCAAAGGTACAAGGAGACACCAAAATGCCAATTAATTGTGGTAGAATAGAACAACTGAAAAGGGATTGTAGAAAAGAAATTCCTAGGAATTACATAGCCTCTGGAAATGGCAAGAATAGATGGTCTCAGTCTTCTGGAATATGTAGGAGATGTGGCAAAGGTCAACATTGGACCAATGAGTGCAAACTGACAAAGACAGATGAGGCAACCTGATGCCATTGGGAAACTCTTTGTGTGGGAGGGCTTTCACAGGCCCCTATGGCAAATGTTTTCCAGTCATTGCCAGCCACTGTGGAGAACATGTGTCACCAGGAAAATTTTAAAAAGCCAGTGCCTACTGTAAAACACCATGCTATTCTGGATAATGTACTAGATATGGAGGTGAATCAAAAACTCCATTATGAAATAGAAAACATATTTTGGCAGACTTCTATAAATGATCAAAGACCAAAGCTAAGAGTGTATATAAGTAACATTGTAATTGAGGGATTACTAGACATGGGTGCAGACATGAGTAGCATTACTTGAGAATCTTGGCATCCAAATTGGCCTCTTCAAGAAGGAGATTTTCACTTCCTAGGAATTGGAACCCTATTTCAAGTGAAACAAAGCATGAGATGGGGTGAATGAATAAAGCCAGAAGGACAGAGAGGAAAGCTGAGGCCATATGTAGCTAATATTGCAGAGAATTTATGGGATTGTGACCAGTTGCAGCAATGGGATACCAAGATTAACCTTCCTGCAGTCCCAAAAACTCATGTTTCTGGGAAGGATGCTATAAGGTATTATAGACAATGGTCACCAGCCATTCAGGCTCTACAAGAACACAAAGCAACTAGCAAACCTTCAAAGGTACTAAGGGACCTGCCTTTAAAATGATTAACTGAGAAAATAATATGGGTTAAACAATTCCTTTAACAGAAGACAAAATTCAGGCTACAGAACAGCTGGTACAGGAGCAACTAGATGCTCACCATATTGAAGAATCAACCAGTCATTGGAATGCTCCTATATTTGTTGGCAAAAGAAATATGGAAAATGTAGAATGGTGACAGATGTAAGAGCTGTCAACAAGGAATTTCAACCTATGGGCCCTCTATACTCTAGAATTTATTGTAGGAGGCTGCTTGTTTGTTCACGGCTGCTCAGCCCTAAAATAATCACACAGAAGCCATATTATTTGCAATACTTTTTGGCCAATAGCTTAAGCATATTTCTGGCTAACTCATATTTTAAATTAACCCATCTCCATTAATTTGTATATTGCCACGAGGCTGTGGATTACCGGGTAAAATTCCAGCATCTGTCTCCAGTGGGGCTACATGGCTTCTTCAAACTCTGCTTTCCTTCCCCCAGTATTCAGTTTACTTTTCCCTACCTAGCTTTACTCTTTTGCCCTATCACAGGCCAAGATAATTTCTTTATTAATCAATGATATTCACATCATACAGAGGGGAATCCCATATCACCTTCCTTTTTCTGTTTAAATTAAAGGAAGGTTTTAATATTAACATAGCAAAATTATATATAGCAAACCAAGTATCAAGCAAAAATTATACTTAAGAGTATTCATGGCTACTTTATCTTTTATCATAACTAAGGAAAACTATAACTATCTATTCTTCAACACCATCAAAGACTTCAAAAGGATATAATATTTTCTAAGTAAACAGAAAGTGCATTGTAAGCAACTTCCAAAGCTCTAGAGTTGACAAAGATGTCTCACTGCCTAGACAGTCATCCAAAGTCCTTATGTAATGTTGGGGCATCCAGTCATCAGCCTATAGGCCCATAGCATCCAGCAAACTTCCATGAAGCAGGAAATTTCAAAGACAGTTCCACCTATATTGGTAGTTTGTCAGTTACTTTCTTCTGTGTCTTGGTGATTATTTCATGTCTTGGAGACTTTTTCATGAAGCAGAAACAATGAAGGTCTGTCTTACCTTCTTTAAACAACTTCAGCAGTCATTTTGATGTGGGTCCTGCATGCCCAGTTCATGTAGCATAGCACCAAGCAGTACAGGCAAAAGCAGTTTTTTGTCCAAATTGCTAACCAACTCCATAGGAACCTCTTCAATTCCCATCATCCTCTTGAAGTAAATTGGTGCTTCCAGGAGAAGATGTGTCACACGTCATGAAAAGTCCTAAGATATCAAAACATTTTAAATGCTATATTTTGAAAGTCTCTGAAATATTGGAAGAATACCTATCTAACTGATATACATCTTTATAAAACTACAAAACCTAACTAATATGACTATAAGCTTGACTATTATAGATGATTATCTATTAACCTGTAGTTATTAATTATATATTATATTTTAAATGCACTTCACAAACACAATACCTTAATCAAGAGCAGAAACATACATATAATAAAATTGACCTTAAATTTGTGTCAATAAAGCAAGATCCATACCAATGCAGATCTCTATAACATATATCCTTTGAAATATAAAGAAAAATTTATAAACAATATTTGGAAATTTGGGTGTAGTTCTTTCCAGACCACTTCCTGCTGTTTATTGGGTGAAGTATTTTTGGGGGTGTTCACATCGAACTTTCAGGGGGTCTTGATTCATCAAACCACATTAGTCTGGAAGGATTCCACAAATTCTTATCCTTTGTGGGAAACAAATGAAGAACTCCTTTTCCAAAGCAACATATATATCCTTAGACTCAAATTTTTGAAGTCAAAAAACCTTTAAAACATATATGTTGGTTTAGCTTAGCAGTACATACAATGAAATGTCTCTCTCTATACTTAGCTCCCTCACAGTCAAAAAAATTAAAGACACCATAATATATATAATCCAGACTTTCTATGTATTTTCCATCTTTATATGTGGTATAGGAGGTTCTCCTGTTCATGTGTTGCTTTCATTGTTTAATAAATAAAGAAACTGCTGTGGGTCTGATAGAGCAGGACTCAGGTAGGCAGAGAAGACAAAATTAAATGCTAGGAGGAAGGACAGAGTGAGAAGCGCCATGGATCTTCTGCCTGAGAGAGACACTGATTAGAATCTTGCCAGTAAACCACAGTCATGTGGTGATACATAGATTAATAAAAATGGGTTAAATTAAGATTTAAGAATTAGCGAATAAGAAACTAGAGCTTAATGGGCCAAGCAGTGTTTTAATGAATACAGTTTCTGTGTGGTTATTTCAGGTGTAAGCTAGCCAGGTGGCCAAGACAAACAAAGGGTCCCTGCTCCTTATAACATACATGGATTTTTTTTACTCTATTACTTTTTCTACAAGTTTAATATTTAATTAATTTTATTCCTTTCATTTATGACTGTCTGTAGTCTTTTGTATTACATTTACTATCTCTTTACTCTTCTTCTTCTCTCTCTGAAGCCTATGTACATTTATAAACACACTATGTCTCATTTAGAGGTCTTTTGTGTCTGAATCTGTCCTCTTGTGTATCTGAACTCCTTTTGTGTCCAAAGGAGCTTCTTAAAATGCTAATCTGTGGTGTGACTGGGCCAAGGCTGTTTTGACTTTTGGCTCTGACAAGTCTAACATGTCAGAGGCATGTTGTCTGCCTTCCCAAGTGGAGCACCCAACCCCAGTTCCAATTATGAAGTGGGTCTATGTCACACCATTAGGCATTTGTTAACGTTGCTCACAAACCCCATTTAAATGATTAGTCTCCTGAAACAGTCAGAGTACATGATGGCAGTATGGCCCAGGAAGCCACTGTTTCAAAACTGCACATCTTTTTTATTCTGCTACCACTGAATCCGGAAGACCTCTTTTAAAGAAGCTACAACATGCCTCCAGAAAGGTGAGCCCATCTGGGGAAAAATGCAGCTAAACTTTGTTTTTTAGTATCTAGAATTTCTTTCTAAGCCCTCTCAGGTTTTACGTGGATTTAGATAGCAAACATAAGAGTGTTAATTTGTCATGGGAGACAGCTTGTTTGTTCCTGACTGCTCAGCCCCCAAATAATAACACAGAAACTATATTACTTGCAATACTGTTTGACCAAGAGCTTAAGCATATTTCTGACTAACTCATATCTAAAATTAATCCATCTCCATTAATTTGTGTATTGCCACAAGGCTGTGGCTTAGCAGGTAAAATTCTAGTGTCTGTCTCTGGTAGGGTTATATGCATTCTTCAAACTTTGTCTCCTCTCAGCATTCATTTTATTTTCCTTGCCTAGCTCTACTTTTTTGCCCTATCACAAGCCAAAACAGATTCTTTATTAACCAATGACATTCACCGCTTACAGAGGAGAATCCTACTTCAGGAATTTTCCTGCATTTTCTATTACCAAAAGGATTGCCTCTCATAGTTATTAATTTAAAAGATGGTTTCTTCACAGTACCTTAAAAAGAAAAGGACAGAGAAAAATTTGCCATCACAGTGCCTACTTATAATTCTCAACCTACTAGGAGATACCAGTATACCATTCTTCCACAGTGAATGCTCAAAAGCCTAACACTATGCTTTGTAAGTTAGCTATTGTAAATAATATGTAAGCAATTTCCTAAGTCTATTATTTACCATTACATGGATAATATTTTGTTTTCTGCTTCAAAGGCAGATACTTTAGAATGAATGTTTGAAACAATAAAGAAAATTTGCCTAAATGGGGATTACAAATTGCTCCTGAAAGTCAATTACTTAGGTTATAAAATATGTTTACAGAAAATGAGAACACAAAAGTCACAAATTAGGACAGTCCAACTGTAGACTCTTAATGACTTTCAAAGATTGTTAGTAGACATCTCCAGCAGAGGTGACAGTCATACAGGTGGTAAGTAAACCTCATAAGAGTTGGGCAGGGTTTTGTTTTTGTCTTTGCAGGAAAATATAAATCTTCAAAATGTTAAGACTCTGGAATTTTGGATACCTAAAGAGAAAAAAAATTAACTGTCCAGGAAGGACTAAAGAGGAATATGACTTATTAGGACAGGTTATGTGAGGGTAAAATTTATTTTATACACACATACACACACACATATGATGTAGGAGGTCCTTCTGTCTATGTGTTGCTTTTACCATTAATGAATAAAGAAACTGCCTTGGCCTGTTGATAGGGAGGAACTTAGATAGGCAGAGCAAACTAAACAGAATTCTGGGAGAAAAGAGGCAGAGTTAGAGAGATGCCATGGACCCGCCAGAGATAGACATACTGGAATTTTGCTGGTAGGCTACAACAACCTCATGGTAATTCACAGATTAATAGAAATGGCTTAAATTAAGATTTAAGAGTTAGCCAATAAGAAGCTAGAGTGAATGGACCGAGCAGTGATTTAATTAATACAGTTTCTGTGTGATTATTTTGGGGCTAAGCTAGCCAAGAGGCTGGGAACAAACAAGCGGCCTGCTGTTACACACACACACACACACACACACACACACACACACATACACACACATAAAGCTGACTGCCTTTTGAGTTGGACAATGGCTATCCTTTTCTAAATCCAAACAGGTTATTAAAAGAAAATTTCAAGTTTCTGTCTCATGTCTGAAGGCATCTGGTATAGGGTAGAAAGAAATAAACTTTTAGGAAAAATTTCACTTTTCTCCATCACTATTTTGTCTATATCATATTTTTCATTGAATATATTCTGTAAGAATAACATTTAAGTTTTCAACAATGAACAGTAGATTTTCTTGCAGTGATCTTTGAAAATACCAGGAAGAAGATGGGGTCCCACAACAATGATTCAACATTAAGACCACTTTTGTGTACCAGCTGCTCAAGATGAATCTAACTTAGTTAGCTGAAATGGTGTACCTTCTTACAACATTCTGGCCAGAACTCTAAATAGGAACCTTAGTTAACCCTATCAACTATTTAGAGACTATTTGCAATTATAGCAGACAGTAATCTTAAAATTTATCTATCATTTTACTTTAACATTTTTCATTTTAAGGATTCCATAGAATGAACATTTCCCCCATAACATCTGGAAGTAATTCTAAAAGATGATACCCCACCAAAAAAAAAAAAACAAAGTTTGACCTCAGAATTAAGGCTATCATTAAGGGGTTGATTATTACTGGTATATGGTTGGGGTTGGAGTGGAAGTTTTGTAGGCTCAGAGAGCTCTTTAAAAGAAGAGGATTTAATGGGATAGTATGTAGATCAACATGAGCTTACTCACACCAATAATATTAATAGTGAGTAATAGAGTGAATAATTGTGAGCTATTATTTATAGATAATTTATGTTGATACAGATTCTTGTATATTGATACAAATTCATATTACATTTGTTATATTAAATATGCTCCTATTTCTGTTTATAATATTTGTACACATATGCAAAGTTATTTGTCAGATTGTATGCATGCATGCTTCTACCTCTGTATAAGACATTTTGTATCTTGAACCATCTTTAGGATACATTTGCATTATACTTTTCTACCTCTGATCAACCTGTACATTGTTTAAATTTTGAAGTCATTGTCCTCATTTGCTGCACAGTTGTTAAAGGTTGTTTAAATATTTTTAATATGAACTCTTAGTCTTTAAGTCATACAGGTATAAAGTATTATAAGTCAATAGTCACTCACGTTTGCCATACTTATAGTTAGACTACTCAGGTTCTTTAAATACAAAGAGATTGTATTCTTCAACCACTTCAAAGAACTGTGGAATATGGCATTTAAATAACTTAGGGTTCTGGTGATGTGAGACACAATTGCTCCTAGCAGCACCAATCTATGTCCAAGAGAATACTGAGCACCAAAGACACTCAACTTGGAGCTTGTTTTCTTTTTGGAAAAAAAAATGGAATTTGGGCAAGGAACTTCCCATGCCTCAACCACTGACACAATGCACAGTGTCTGGACTGGACAAGCAGGATACAAGAAAAAAAACTGCCAAATCTTACTAAGGCAAGTAAGACAGTTTTGAAATTTTTTCCTGCCTCTAAAAATGGTCTGTCAATTACTTTAGGCTTTATCCAAAGTTGGTTGCTTCAACATTGCAAATGAGACTTTGGGTGATTTCCCAGATAGCCATTTGTCTCTGTCATCTACTGCAAATTTTGGGAGCTGTTTGGTTGCACTTCCTGCCTACTCAAGTAATATTATCTCCCTTCTCAGGCCTTTGATGGAGTTGAAGATTAGATAGTCATAGGTAATTTCCTCTTATGATTTACCCAATCCATTTCTAATACAAGACTTAGACTCCTTAGGATAGAATGATTATTGAAACATTTAGCATATGTTCCTTGTTTAATATTGTTTATGCTACTTGTAATTCTAATTTTTATACTTGATATCGGTTATTTTATATACATAGGTATTGATTTTGGAACTCTCTTACTTAGACAAAAGGGGAAGGTGATGGGGAACCTCTTTCAGCCTATGGCCTTTGAGTGGCTAGACCAGGTTGAGGAGTGTTTTTAGGTACCAAAATGCTGTGGTCTCACCCACTCTCTCTCTTACTGTGCTCCACACCTAGATGTTAGACCCCCATTCCTGTGCTGTGAGTCTCCTTTTTTAACAAATAGAACTTTAAAATATTCCATTCAGAGTTAGCTTGGGATTATTTGACTCACTTTCTACCCATCAGGTAAAGAAGCTTCCTACAGTCTTTTTTCTCTTTTTTATTAAATTATATAATTTTACAAATTTTCACCTTCTCCCCTCCTCCCATTTCCCTTCCCTTTCTCCCATCCCTCCCCCTCCCTCTCCAGTCATTTAAGTCAAGAAACTAGTTCATGTGACCTTCTTTCCTGATAGAATCTTCCTGTTGTCAGCGCACATGGAAGCTGAAGTAATTCTTCAAATCTATGTGGCCAAAGGATGGCCAGTATTTACAATAGGTCTGTGACCTGGTGGGGGGAAATGTCTTTATCAGTCATACCTAGCTATTAACAGAATGCAACAGCTAACCAACAACTGGCATGCAACCTATACCCATGAGAAATAGTGGCATAATGTTATCAGAGTAACTAACAGAATTTTCTATCAGATTCAAAGCCCGCCAAGCAGGATGAAACACATGCCTAGTACTATAATCCTGGCCAAGAACTCATAACTGGGGAGTTCTTACTTGTCAGGAGTTATCTACTAGTATTATTTGGAGCACTGGACTGTTGTCATAATTCATAACTATGTATTCATAGATTAGAGTAACTCTCAAACCTGATCAATACAAAATGTCTTAAACAGAGCTAGAGACATCCATGCATACAATATGACAAAATACCTTTGCCAATGTGTACAAATACTGTAAATAAACATAGAAGCATATTCAATATGACAAATATAATTTGATTTTGCACCAATATAACAGAATCTATACCAATGTAAATTGTCTATAAATAATAGCTAACAAGTATTCATTCTATTACTAACTATTACTAATATTAGTGCTCACACTAATTTACCCATTATCGCATTCAATTTCCTTTTTCTCTTTTTAAGTGAGATCCCTAAGCCTACATTGAAATTGAGAGGCAAGTGGGAGCATAAGGATGGATGTAGAATGTCAGGAGAAGGAATGGACAGTAAAAATGACTAAAATAACTTATATGCGTGTCTGAAATTTTCAAGTCCTCGGTACCAATTGCTAATTGATTTTTACATAAATTCTTTGTAATTTGTGCTCAAATTTCCAGCTCCTCAAAGACACGGAGAGTTCCTGATGACTAAAACTTACTCCTTCCTGTGCGGTGATGAATCATTGTGCTTCATTTTAGCCCATTTGTCAGCCCATATTTTAAAAATGCATTCACTCATTTTAGAGCTTTATCAGTGAATGGTCTCACAAATTCTACTCTCTTCCTTTACCTTTGTAAAAGAATGTATTGTCACTTTAATTGATTGCACATATGCAAAGACTAAGAATGCATTACTAAGTGTCACTTTTGCTATATATGGTCATTTGATAAGGTTCTAGTCTAGATTTTCTTAAACTTTTTCCACTTGTAACCTCTTTTGCCCAAGAAATCTCTATATGATCTCAGGTATATGGGTATATAATATAGGTACATAAATCAAAACTTACTGATAATAAATTATATAGAATTGTATTTCTAAGTTATTCTTTAATATACACATAATTTATCACTTACTAAGGGGAAAAGGTAATCTTATACACAAATGAGATTAATATACATGTTTGTCTAGCACAATAAAAATACATAAAGAAACCATGTTGTTTCTATCAGAGTAACAATCTTTGTATCCATAACAAAAACAATGCAGTCTGTAATGTCTGATAGTCCTGAGTCTAAGCCATTGTCTTTCAGGCAGCAGTTATTGTTGTGAAATGGCTTGGTATAACATCATGCACAGTGCAAAATTCATGTATTGTGTTGAGATCCAAGGCTGCAGTGAAATCATCTGATTCAATATAGAAAATTACAGAAGAAACACCCAAATATTTATTTGTTTTTACTTGCAGTTAATTTCTGGTCCCTGCATGTTCAGAAAACTTTTTCTGCTGCCAAATTTTACAAACCCCACCATTAATTATGAGATATAATATGTGGGACATGAGCCACAGTTTAAGAAGCTTTGTCCCAGCCAATGGAAGATAAACAGAAACACTGTGTGGTATTTTCATAGAACCATCCTCAAGAAAAATACTGTGTGTGCCATTTATCTTCACCATGATTTCTGCTTCTAGAAATATGATGATGCGTTCATATCAATACAGAACACAAAACACAAGACAGAAGAATCATCATCCACAACATTATATCATGATATGTAAGCCTTGAAGTGCCAACCCAGAATTGTATATGAATAATATATGTAAGTGTACACACACACATACACACACACACACATTTTCTAATCTGTTTCAGTCACTCCTCTTTGGGGATCTCTTTCCCTCATGCACCAAACATTTCTAACATGTTTTTTTCTAAACAAAGGTTTCTGGAACATTCTATATGGTACTTAAATTCAACTTCCTCAATCTTATCAAGTCTACATCTCTTTTTACTTTTCCTTTCCTCAGTCTACCATGTTATTACTGCTTGTTGGATTTGTTTTGTTCTTTAATCTGTGAGCTTGTTTCCTCTATAGTATCTTCAGAGTCTGAGATTCTTTCTTCCATTTCTTGTATTCTGTTGGTAATACTTGTCTCTGTAGCTTCTGTTCGTTTACCCGGAATTTCCAGTCTTCCCTTGGATTGTGTTTTCTTCATTACTTCCATTTCATTTTTCAGGTCTTGTACTGTTTCCCTTACCTGTTTGATTGCTTTTTCTTGTTTTTCTTGTTTTTCTTAGGTATCTTTGAGAGATTTATTCATTTCATCTATCTTTTTGTTTGTCATCTCCATTTCTTTATGGCAGTGTTTCACCTCCTGTTTAAGGTCCTCTATTATTTTCATAAAGTGCTATTTAAAGTTGATTTCTTCTATTTCTTCTGGAGTAGGGTGTTCCATTCTTGTTTTTTGGGGATCCCTGGACTCTGGTGATGTCATGTTGCCTTTCAGGTTGTTGGAGGAATTCTTCCATTGGTGCCTGCCCATCTTTTCCTTCAAATGGAGCCAGGAGAGACTTGGTGTCTTGGTGCAATCTTTGCTGTGACTGACTCTGGGTGGATCTCTTCAGTGGAGGAGCAGGAACTGTTACTGACTGGATGGAACTCCTCAGCACTGAATCAGGGATGCCTGGTAGCCCAAGGACACCGTGGACAAAAGGGCAAATGTAGGGGCAGGGAGGGGTCCAGTAGAACACAACAGACCTTGCAGCACAAGCTGAAAGTGCCCGCACTCCTTTGTGGGAATCTTCAGCCCTGCCTAGAGGGCAGCCTCTCACCCCTCTGGGTGGATGGCCTTGGTGCAGGAGCAGGGAACTGTTCCTGAGCCAAAGACCTTGCATACACTAGGGCAGGCTTGGGAGAGGCAGGGACATGTGTAACAAAGACACCCCTACAGCAGAAGCTGGGGGAGAGGGGCTGTGCTCTTTTCCAGGACAGGCCTACCTGGGATAGCACACATTCACCCGTCTGGATGGAACTCAAACTCCTCCATTTCTGACTTGTGTCTTCACCCACTCCATTTGAAATGTAGGCAGTTATCCTTGAGCATCTGTTGTCTCTGTCCAGCTTTTGTGTTTTTATTCTTCAATTCATTGATTCTGCAAATACCACTTCCCTTATACTTTAATTCTCTACTAAGCACTGGGCCTCCTGGAGCACAACACATCTTTTGTGGTATGGAAAACTGCAGACATTGGACTTGACTCAGGGTTTGTTTCTTGCAGCTTGAGTCCTAATTGCTCCTGCAAGTGGAAGGCTTTGTAATTTTTTTTTCTTTTAATTTCACCTTTTTGTCTCGAACAGATGAAGTAATATAAGAAAACTTATTTCTATGGAAAGTGCATGTATTGAAAGTAGACAAATGACTAATGCAAAACTATCAAGAACATCTTCCCTCTGATTCCCACTCCAGGTAAACACCTTTGGATGGTGGTAGCAGGTTATCCTAGTTGGCACATAGACTTGACCTTCTCTGTCCACCTTTCCTGAGAAGCTCCTCAGGTCCCCATACAAATGTCTCTATTATGTTCAGTAGCATCAATTGCACAATAAAACAGTATGCCCTTACCTCAGTCCCAGAACAGAATATCCATTACCATTAATGATGATCATAACCTGAAAAAAGAGTCAATTGACCTCTTCGCATATGCCCTCTGGCTACAGAATCATGCTTCCTTGGGGACTTGGTTTGCATTTCATTGGACAGGATTAATTTGGCATAAAAATATTCTTTGGCCTACTTGAACTTTAAGTAGAATACAAAATGACCTACTTTGACAATATATTTAACTTTTCTCACAGTTGCTATTTTTCCCAGCTCTTTGTTCACTACTTTGCCCAAGTGTTTGTGAGGAAAGATTCTAAAGCTCTTCACCTACACCTATATTGGAATGGTAATTTTTTAACAATACTATATTGTCAAGAAAGAGGCACAGCAGGGAGAAAGCAGGAAATTAGTATTAGCAAGAAGTAGAAAGATTCTGAAAGGATGATAGTGTGAGCAGATTATTTTAAATTTCCTTTGGCATGTATTTCTGACCTGAGGTTATGCTGAGACACTTAAAGGAGAACACAATTTATGACACAGAAGATCAATATTTCAAAAAGAATCAACTTGGCTTTTCATGGAGGCAGCATAGTTGCCCTGTTAGATAATTTTTAAAAAGCCAATAACAAAAAACAAAAACTACCTGGGCATAACAGCAACCTATATTCCAAACCCCAACATTCAGAATGCTGTGGGAGAAGGATAATGAATTTGAGGCTGCCCTGGACTGTGTAACCAAAAGCTTACAAAAAAAAATTAACTGGAAATTTGACCTATTTCATGCTTTACTCATAAATCTCTCAAGGTAGAAATATGTAAAGAAGTATGAAGTTGGTCCTGCTGGCACAGACATGCAATTCAGCAAGTTCAATACCACTATAGGCAAGTTAAAATATCATAGTTCAAAACGAAAGGGAGGACTGCATATAGACCAATGTGGCATGCCTGGGGCTCCAGGTTCAATCCATCGTGGCAAAGAAAACAACCCATGGACAGAAAATCCTTTAAAAGTGTTACCTCTACTGGTGTTCTTATGGCTCAGTTTCAGTGGATCAACACCCTATAATTCAACAGTTCTATCTTGAATATGCTCACTCTTAAAAATATCCAGACCTACTCATGTTATGTTCTATTTCTTTATTTTATGCTTTTATCAAACAGAGTTTTTAACAATAACAAACTTTCTGATGTATAATTTTCTTTCTAATTATTATGCAATTTTGTCTTACTGTTTAATAAATAGTAAAATTATATGTACCCCAAATAATTGTTTCAAAATGCTTATCTTTATTGTTTATATATCACTGAAGGTTTAATTTGTATAGTTATTTTATATAACTATATATAAGGAGTCAAGAAGAATTTTTTTGCAGAGAGAGGCTGTGAGTAGAAAAGTTTCAGAAGCCTTGATGATGACAAAGCAAATTATTCAGACACCTATGGTTCCACAGGATGTGAGAAGTCTATGCCTTCAATAAGTACATTGTTTTGATACTAACAAGCAAGAACATCAGAGCCAATCTGAGTTGCTATTTTGTCACAGGACGTAAGTACACAGTTTTAATTATTTGCAAGTTGAACTCAGAAATGCTGAGCTTGGTGTAGAAGAAAAACTGAGCCATCAAATTGGTTGATATAAGGTACATGTTCAAGGGACTAGGTAGGATTCTGAGTAAAGACAGAACTGTATAAAAGTCTGAAATCAGCTAACTGGCTAAATGATAATGGGGGGTAGATCCTACACTTCTCAGTCACATCAGTGGCTAGCCAGCCTCTGGTCTAGATGAATGACCATCTGCAAAGGAGGTCACACTCCCAATTTATAGCACTGCCATGATTTCTGATATCATTATCTTAAAGTCATTAAAAGTCATTTAAAGTCAACTTTGGTTTGATCTCTGACGTGAGAAATAACTTATCTGACATAACAATGGGGATCCTTTGCCCAATGGATAGAGCATTGGACTTCTGGTGTTGGTGTGAACTGAAGTAACAATGGCTGCAGAGAGGCATCACAGGCAGGATCCATAGGATTTTATGCATCTGGCAGAAATATTGCCAACTCAAGTGAAAGAAACAGGTAAAACTTAGAGCCCCCATAAAAATAGTTCCACTGAGGCATGGTTGACATTTATCTCAACAGTAGTGTGACTGTTACTTCTACCTTGAGGAAAGCTAATTTCTTAGATAAAACTAACTGTGCTGACTAATCTTCAAACAGAATCACCATGGAAACATATTACTAGATATGTCAGTGAAGATGTTTCCAGAAAGGTTTCTCTGAAGAGTTCAGCCCTGTAGTGAGGAGCAACGGGTTGTGTTCCTGCCCGGCTCCCGGCTGTCTGGCTAACTTATGCCCTGAAGTAACAACACACAAACTGTGTTCATTTAAACACTGATCGGTCCATTAGTTCCAGCCTCTTATTGTCTAATTCTCACATCTCGAGTAACCCATTCTAATAATCTGTGTAGCACCACAAAGTGGTAGCTTACCGGGAAAGATTCAGCACGTCTGACCTGGTGGCTGGCTTCATGGCAAAAGTCTCCAAAAGTCTCACTGAGGAGAGGCATGGCGATTGCCTGAGGCACCTGCCTCACTCCCAGCATCCTGTTCTGTCTACTCCAGCCACCTATGTTCTAACCTATCATGACAAGCAGTTTCTTTATTAACCAATCAGAGACATTGGAGTGAGGTTGCACACTGAGTAAAAAAGGAGAAAGTGAGCTGAGTACAAGTGATGCTCTCTCGCTGGTAGACCCCTGTGATCAGCTTCCTTACACTCACGTGACCTTGTCTTCCCTGCCATGATGAGTCTTGCTGTGAGTGGAAATAAACCTTTCTTCTCTGAAGCTGTTTCTTTGAGGCATTTCTTCACGGCATTGAGAAAGGCAGCTAATACAAGAGTTACTCTTCTTAAGTGGCATAGAAAAAAATCAATAAGTAAAATAGTGAACTATAAAGAATAGCCCTAACAGTTCCTTCCTCAGTTGTGTCTCTAACCATGTGGGCAGTGTTCTAATTATGTTTGATGGAAATATGTAGCTGTTCTGGGTCTTGACTTGTACATTATCAAAGGTTAGCATTCATAAAGCTATTTCAGGTCCTGAAAGTTACAGTGGAAGATAATGACTCTCTGAAGAGATTAGGGAAATGACAAGGAGATTTATTTTTATACCAGGGATCAAATGGTTGGTGGAAAATGCAACAGTAAGTAAGGAGTAGGCTATATTTATGGTCTGGAATTCAAACAATAGAGTTAGCTAATGCCCCAGCATTCTGTCTAGAAAAATAAAACTGTAGTGAACACTAAAAGGAGAGTCCTTGGGCAGACGATAATGCTTTCCCGAGCTGTTTAATGGCAGGTGCAGTAAAATGAGTACTCATATAAACGAAAGGGAGTGTGGGGTGGCTGGAGAAGGAACTAAGGGAGTGTGGGGTCACTGGAGAAGGAACTAAAAATAAGTTGCTTCATTTGCTTTGTGTGTTCCCAAGACAATAACACACAAGAAAAAATATTTATATTAATACTTCATCAAAGAAGACAATTTTGTTAAGTTCATGTGGAGGCAGTCAGATATACTCTGAACTTTTGGATATTTTCCTAGTGTGTTTTGTTACAGTATATAGGATTGATAGCAAGGCTTTACATATGTTGGACGAGCACTCTACCCCTCAGCTATGTTTCTAGCTCTACACCACTCCCACTTCTAACAGCTTTTTCTTAAGGTTTGTGTGCATGTGTGTGTGTGCATGTGTGTATGTGTGCTTGCATATGTGTGTGTTCATGTGCGTACGTGTGTGGGTGCACATGAAGTTGCACGTGGGCATGGGTGTTCAACAAGGAATAAAGGGAACATTAGATCTAGAGCTGTAATTATAGGGGACCATGAGTGACCTAACATGAGTGCTAGGATTTGAACTACAGTCTTGTGCAAGAGAAGCAAGTATTGAACTGTAGATGGAATGGCAGAGGGCCGCTTCCCGCCACCCGGCTAGCTTTACCCAAAATAATTGTACGGAAACTGTATTCTTTTAAACACTGTTTGGCCCATTAGTTTTAGCCTCTTATTGGCTAATTTTCACATCTTGTTTTAACCCATATTTAGTAATCTGTGTAGCAGCACCAGGTGGTGTCTTACTGGGAAGGATCTTAGCCTGCGTCCATCTCAGAGAGGAGAGGCATGGCGTCTGTCTGAGGCATCTGCCTCACTTCCCTTCTTCCCAGCATTCTGTTCTGTCTTCCCCGCCTACCTATGTTCTGACCTATTAGGCCAAGCAGTTTTCCTTATTAATTAACTAATGAAATCAACATAAAACATAAGACCCACCTGCATCATTGAACTTTCTCCCTAGCTCCTAAGTTTTATTTTGAAATTGTATCTCACTAAATTGCATCAAAGTTGCAATGTTTTTATATCGCAATGTTCTGTCTTTATACTTTTCCAGGATTGTTTCATGGCATGCAAGCCATATACTAGAAATATCCTGCATCACTCCTTCCATCTCCCACCAGCACTAATGTAGAAGGTAACTAATTTCACTTTGTCATGGAGACTTCACATCGGGTCTTTATCAGTTCCCACTTATAAGCGTGGGTAACCTAGAGATGATACACATTCCTATAGCTGGGTGGTGGTGGTTCACGCCTTTAATCCCAGCACTTGGGAGGCAGAGATCTCTATGAGTCTGAGGCCAGCCTTGTCTACAACAGTTAGTTCCAGGACAGACATCAAAGTTACAGAGAAACCCTTTCTCAGAAACAAAACAAAACAAAATAATCAATGACAAAAAATGAAAGAATAATAGAGTCAATTTCACTAGCAGTTCTTAGAAAAAGTCATCTTTTTAGCTTCAGTTCTGGCTATGTTCTTCAGTAGTGACTTTGATTTCATCATCAGAATATAATTTATAATTTCAATATCATCTGCCATCTGGAATAGTTAAGAATTTCAAAAAGAATTTGCAGATCCTGGATCCATTTGTTTAGTGTTTCCTCCTGCTGTCTCTCCCTCTTCCTTTCTCATTCTCTCTCTCTCAGAAGCAGGGGGAAAACAGTCTCTACTCCACACTTGCTGAGAAGTCTCCTTAGCTACATTATACAGTTCCAAAAGTATGTTTTTTACTTGCTGTGTCACTGCAGGCATCAATATTGTCAAAACTACGACTACCCTGTCACAGGAGCCCTAGCTTTGCCTCTAGTCTGCAGTACCCCCTCATTTCCATGTTCATCCTCACAGCTGGTGTTTTCAGAGCCCACGTTTCTGCTACCATTGAGTTCAAGACATTTTATGCTCTAATTAAATCTTTTCTGTAACCCTTATCCTCATTCTAAAACCCGGCCAACATTTTAGGTTTCTGTATGGCAGCATTCCACTTATGATACTGCATTATGGAAAAAGGACATGGGAATCAGAGGATGCATTTATTTTTTTAAAGATACCACATAATTATATATTGTATCTATTATAATTTGGTAGATGCATCTAAGAGCAAGAATTATCTTACAGTTAGTCAAAACCCAGGTGCTTCTGGTATGGGGTCTGGCAGAAAGTTCCTGTAGAGGTGGTCCACTGTCAAAGCCACACCTTGGGGTGACATTTGTCCTGCTTCAATCTTGATAAAATTCACAAGTTCCAGGGTAGGAGCATGAAGATTACAATTATTAAGCAAAGGAAACAGAAATATGAGAGAAATAAAGGACAGAAACACAGAACAGCATTGGGAGGGATATTTAGTGAATATTGAGTCCACCCAGGTTTATTTTCCACATGCTTATATACTACACTCCTAAAGGAGTTGGGGGAGACAACAGATTTTATTAACATGATTGTTGGGCCTCATGATTTTCTTGAGACCTAGTGTAACTTTATGAGCCTAACTCGAGTTTGGAGACCTGTATCTGGCTATAACTTTCACACAGACAGTGACTCAGTACAACCCTACCTAGGCCGGCCTTTGCCCAGCCACCATTAACACGGCAGAATATTATTGGTCCTTGTTCCTTGCTCCACCTTGGCCCATCCCAGGCTTCCCACTCACTATCTCAACCTATCTAAGTTCTTGCCTAATATAATTAAAGGACGTCCTGCTTTGACAGAGTCCCAGCTCAATGTGTGTGCTTCTCCCTGTATCCAGGGTGGGGATGGGGAATGCGGGGTGGAGTAGGGGTGGGAGGTGTCTGAGTCTTCGACACTCACCATCCCACTCAATGCCACTCCGACCCAGGGAAAGTCCGGCAGGTCTGGCTCTGCCCCCACCCTTTCTGCCAGAGAAGGAATAGATCAAGTATCCAACAGGCAGCTACTCTCTGGAACCCCTTGCCAATCTCCTTGAAGGAGCAGGAATAGACTTCAATACTCCCACCTTTGCTCAAGGTGGAGAATCCACCTCTGTTCTCAAAATACTAATTAACCACATCCTAGGTCAGGATCTCTTGTTCTTAGCCACACCTGGTGTCAAGAGCTTTGAGAGAGCAAGAATTAGCTCAGACTCTCTGACATTTAGTCAAGGTGGTACAGACTCACATCTGTGGGCCCTGGCAGTCTGCTGAGGCTGTAGTCTGCTCATGGCTTGGATGAGGCAGGGTGTACTTAAAAGCTCACTCACTTAGCTGATGGTAACCCTCTGACCTTGCTGATTTGTAAGGTAATCACTGCTTTCCTACTTCCTCCTCTCCACAGAAGACCTCACTGGGTGTCAGGTGGGTTCATTCAGAGTGGAATGTGATGCAGGTACCACTGTCTCTCAGTCTTTGAAAATCCTGGAAAAAAGTGGCTCATCCTTTTTGTCCTAATTGTCAGTTAAGATCAGGCTGTCTTGTCTATCTTTGGTGGAAGACAATTCCACAGGGGATGAACAATGGTAGGCAGGGCCACTATAAGCAGTTGGGGCTTGCCCACGGGGGTGGGGGGGAGTCTGTTCGGAACAAGAGAAGCAGCAATGAGTGAGTCTGATGCTTTTAGAATAGGACAGTCAACACAGTGAATGCTGGGCTGAGTGCATCGCTGATCTCTCCTTGTGCTGCGGTAACCTGGAGCTGATAGGGTACAAATGTCCTTGAAAGATAAGTGCTCCTGCAGATCAAGGTGAGAGGGCCCAGCTGAAACTTATTGAACCTCCCAGTTGTGAGAAGCTGCTTCTTTCCATAAATAATCAGTTACAATACAATAATATAAACCTTACTGACTTCAGCAAGAAAAAGATGTCAGAAAGGCAGATCTGAAAGGACACTTCCAGGAAAGGAGCAAAGGTGCAGTTTGTTGGTGAGGTTAGAAGGGGGAGAGATAAGAGAAGTGCAGTCGAGCTTTTGGACTAATTGGTGTAGGGAAGGTGTTGTTGTTGTTGCTGTTGTTGTTGTTTTGAGACAGGGTTTCTCTGTGTAGCTATGACTGTTCCGGACATAGCTCTATAGATCAGGCTGGCCTCAAACTCACAGAGATCCTCCTGCCTCTGCTTTCCTAGTACTGGGATTAAAGCCATGCACCACCACTACCTGGCATGGGCACAGACTAAGTATGTATAAATTTGCCATGTTATAAAATGTTTGGCATTTATAGCTGTGTATAGGTGTAGGGGTTATTGCTCCAATCTTTAACAGCCAGTACTTAAGACCCATGAATATTATTATCTGATTAATATATTACTTATCTTGCTCAAAACCTTATGTTCATTTATTCAGTGAAATAAAAATGGAACCATCACGTGAAAATTTCTTGCCTAACACTGGCATTAAAGTATTAATTCACTATTGTAGTTTCAAGTAGTTTGAGGCCATGAGCTTCTGCTCACATTCAGCTCCATTGGTCCTGAAATACAATATTATCTTATCTTGCTTTTACCTCCCAATATTCTAGGTGTGTGTTTTAAAAAGGAACCTAACAAACACCATATCTATCTTATGGCAGTTTTGATGTTAAAATGAGTTAATATATACTAATATCTTAGAATTCTGCCTGGTACTTGATTCATAAATAAATGGTAAATATAATTTTTAGAGTGGTGGTAATCAGTAGTGGTGATCATGTAAATAGTGCTGTCTGCTTATGTTATTTTAATACATCCCCATTTGTGATCCAAATCAAGTTGTCAATGATAGACCCCAACCCTAGTCCCCAACTTAAGATGTTTTCATGATCAACTAGGCCAGGGCAAAACCGGATATCTATGAGTGGCAGAAGCAGCCTTAAGACCAGCTGCACCTGCCAAGGAGGCAAAACAGGATATCTGCGGGTGGCAGGAGCAGTCTTGAGAAAAACACCCAATCCTTTGTGTATCAAAGCTCAGGAGCAGAAACTGGCTGAAAACTGGCTTAATTTAGACTTGTTTTCATTCTTAAGGTTCTGACAACTTGGTAACAGCTTTAAGTGCACAATCTATACAATTAATGCAGGTTATAAGGTATGATGAGCCAGAGAATACTGACAGTATACTGTACAACAGCCTTACCAGTTACTGCTGTGGACCATTTCTACCAAAAAGAAATGCACTTGTTCTTATCCTGTTAGACTTGTTTTTGTCCTGTTAGACTTGTTTTTGCCCTGATTTATTTTTATCCTGTTAGACTTGTTTTTGTCCTGTTTTTGTCCCGTTAGACTTGTTTTTGTCCTGATGTTGACACCCCCCATATGTTAATAAGTTGACCAATGATGTTGCGGTTGCTATGGTTCCCTGTTATGTAACCCTGAGACCCTATAAATGCTTGCTGGAAAAATAGCAAGGGGGCTCAGTCTCACTGGAGTACTGAGTACCCTGTTGGCACCTTCGACATTAAAGAATCCTCTTGCTGTTTGCGTCCATTGGCATAGCTTATTGAATCTGGGGGATCCTTCCCTGAACCCTAGAAATTAGGGTCTTTCAGTAAATATATAGCTATACTCAGTATTTTGGGTATTTGGGGGAGATTGGTTCTAGAATGAGTATAGGTATCAAAATCCTATTATACTCAAGTCCATTATATAAAAGATACCAAAACATACCAGGTTCTAGAATGAGTATAGGTACCAAAATCCTAGTATACTTAAGTTCATTATATAAAAGATACCAAAAGATACCATATTCTTGTGTCTTCTGCGTTTCTCCAATGTAGTTTATCTCTAGAGGGCTAGGCTTGGTGGTATTTGTCTTATAATTCAAGTGCTTAGATGGTTGAGATGAAAAAACTGTTCAAGACCAGCCTGGGCTAGATAAGGAAACAAAGGAAGAATATACACATAGTATTTATGATACCTAATTCAAATGCTATACAAAGTGTTACACCATATGGTTTAGATACTATAGCAATTACAAGAAAGAAAATCTTACATATTTACTACATAGACTACAGGGAGTATTACTAAATATTTTCAATAATCAGTTGGTTGAATCCACAGATGAGGTACTTATAAATATGGAAGGCTAAACATGTATATAAACATAAAATATCATCCGTGTACTTGTTATCTTCACAGTAAATATGGACGGCTATATATGTATATAAACATAAAATATCCATGTACTTATCTTCACAGTAGATATGGAGGGCTAAACATGTATATAAACATAAAATATCATCCGTGTACTTGTTATCTTCACAGTGTCCTATTCAGACTTTCACAGTAGCTTTGGCTGTTTCTGGAATGGGGTAAATTCATGTTTAAATATTTTGGGCTACTAGTCCGATCTGTTCTTATGAAATTTCCCAGCCATCAGACTTTGGAATCTCTAACTAAGCACATGTAACAGCTACATCTGCCTTTTTAAAGCTCCATCTTAGCCTTAGCTTAGGAACTAAGGTGTTTGGGTGTATTTTCAAAAGTCTTTGCTTATTAACAAATGATTTCTATTAATTTGTGGTGAAGATTAGACATTATGACAGCTAATACTGAAAACTTATGAGCTATGCTTCCAGAAACCTGCTAGAAAAATCTTACTTCTTTGCCTGTCCTCTTCAATTTTTCATCTTGTAATGCTGTTTCTAGTCCATATCACAGTCTGTAAATTTTTCACTTCTGGTTTTGGCAAGAAGCCAGCTGGTTTTAATGTCACTTGCTCAGGCAAAAGAAGAATGGTCCATTTGGAGTGGAAGTATTCTAGAGGGCATTGCTGCAATTAGATAGATGAATGACTGTGGGCTTTAATTAGAATACTAGGTACACACTTCACATCATTTTTCTAAGAAACTGCACTCACAGTTTCACTGAGGCAGCATTGTACTACTGAGTCTATAGGTCTGCAAGCAAAATTTCTATGCAAGGCACCACATTAATTCTATTTATTTAAACATTTACTGTTTTAATATGGACTGAGTCACTCTTGATTAACACTAATGCATAGTTACAGAATGCATTAATGTTAAAATCAGCCCAAGGAGGGGGATACAGCATGATAAAGACCGATATTTTATTCCTTCTGTTATCTTCAGTTCTTAGTAATAATGTTATTACTTTGTAGTTCTTAACATAAACTCTACTTAAAAACTAATGCTAAAAATATTCAGAAAAAGGAAATAAAATAGTTTCTTGATGTCTTTTTCACATTTTATGAGCATAACATTGAGACAAAGTTTAAATTTCTCCTTACCATTTGAAGATTAAAAAAAGAAACAAACTTCAAAGCAAGTAAGCTCATAACCATAAAGGCTTATAAGCAAACTCTATTTAGCAAATAATACTAAAGCCAATACTTTTCATAGTAGATTAACTCTTCCCTTCATTCATTCACTGTCTTATTGTATCAACAAGATTTTGTTGATATTCTTTGTCAGATGTCCAGAAGGCCCTGTGAAAAAGAATACAGAAACGTGATGGCACCCAGAAGATGATCTTAGTATCTCATAGGTTATATATGGAGATAGAGAATACATGTTTAAAAACTATTAACGCTACTGCAATGCAAATTTCAGCGCCAACCATATACTTTCTCAAACAAGGAATAAGGAAATACCAAATTCTACTGATCCTAAACATAGGATTTTTTTAAAACAATCTTTCTCGCCACTCATTGAAAGAGCTGGAGACACTGATCACTGGTATATCTCTTGACCATCTGCAGAATAATTTATGGGACATTTTTTATCTTATTTTCATACCAATTATTCAAGCCAGGGTCTTCGAAACTACAACTAGAAAGCCCTCTCTGTTCTTCTGGAAACTCATTTCATCTTCTTTAGCCTCAGCATTTACACCTACTTGCCCTTGATATTTTGAAATTTGGTGTGTCCTAAAAAACACTTGATGTTTTCTAGCCTGATAAACATCAATTAATAATCTATTTCCAATACTAGCCAGTGTCATTTCTTAGAAACTTTCTCTAGGAACTCAATGTCTAACTAGTGTCACAAAATACTAGATTTGGTGGCTTATAAAAAATGGAATTTTGTGTGACATAGTTCTAGAGTGTGGGAATTCTAAAGTCAAGGCACCAATAGATCAGCCATGTGGCAAGGACCTGCAACATCATTTGTGTGTGTGTGTGTGTGTGTGTGTGTGTGTGTGTGTGTGTGTGTGTAGTGTAGTGTAGTGTAGTGTAGTGTACTATCATAGAGAGGGCAGGAGAGTTTTCTAGGTTATTTTTTGCATGGACACTATGGGACAACAAAATATCTTCTATTCTCTAAGATGATTCATATTCTACATTCATTTTGTTATCAAAAAGCATAATTCTCTGAAACTGACCAATTCTCCAACACCAGTTGGGAGTCCTGTAGTTCAAGTCAAACATTGACTGGAATTAGATTTCACTGGTTAAGAGCTCCCTTTGAGAAAACTTTCTCCCACTATAGATGCTAATTTGGGTCTCAGATTGTGAACTGTTGATCAGAGGTTGCTAAACACCCTTTCCATGTTGAGTCATTTATTAGAGAGCTCACAGGACTCAGAGAGGTACTTGAGTTACAGTAACTTGCTCATTATAAAGTATATTGCAAAGGATGTAGACAACCAAATAGCACAAAAGATCTACAGTCCAAACTATGCAATGTCTGAGTTCCCAAGGTCTCCTTGGATGTTATCTTCCAACAATGACACAGATTCAGCACTAAAGAAGTTCTCCAAATACTGTCCCTGGAGGGGAGGCTTCATCATGGATCTTAGTTCATTATATCAATAACTAATTTTGTCCAAGTTAGCCTTCATTTCCTTTTGTCCCTCTGGATTACAGGGAATAAAACTGTAAACTCTAACCCTCCAATCATCTGGCTGGCTGTAACGCCTGCATTACTTTCTACGGTACAGTTTGTGCTACTGTACCATTCATAAGCTGGGTAAGGGACTGAAGATTAAAGGAACACACAAGAGAGTGGGTCATCCATGAGGAGAGAATGCCGAATGGCTGTTTATTCAAGCTTAGAAAAACCTTAAATACCTAGCTGCTGCACAATAGAAATCCCCCCAGGCAGGTGGAAAATTACCAGACCCAAGAGTAAACAAACCCCTAAGCTACCCACCAGTGGGGGAAGAAAGAGCACAGAAAAAAACAGGATGTTCAGCCAGAAATTGCAGCAAGATATTTGGCCAGAAACTGTCCTCAAGATGAACCCCTGGGAGGAGGGGTAGACCAGTGGACCCTACAGGTTCCCCTTTTATATAAATTACATGACTAGGCCTGTCTTGGGTGGCATTAGATATCAGGCAACACCCCTTACCCATGCTGAGAAAACGTCCAGGTCAAAACACATTTCCTGTCTTAGGTTGGGACAGCCCCCGCCCCCAATCTTTCCTGTCATTGGCTCACTAGTCACCCATCACCATGTTCAGCCAGATTTGCGCTGAAAGATCTTCTGGGACAAGAGCTATGAGACGACATTGACCTGAGCTTGCCTCTGGCTCTGGTGCCATGAAAACATAAAGCTAATGCTCCAGCACATATATGCACTCCTAAGGAGGCTGTGCCTGCTCAATCCTTAATGAGTCTGCCCGCAAATTGGAACCCTTTAATTAAGGTCTCAGTGCCAGTGGGAAGAACCCTAGTATTGTTAACTAGAATAATCTTATGAGCCAATCTGTAAATTGTGCACTCCAAGGTCCATGAATAGCAGCATTAAAAATTTTCACTGTATCTGTTAAATTGTAACTTTAGCAGTAGTCTTGAACCAAAACCAATTGCAAATCTGACTGCAATATTCATTTTGAGTGGCCAAGGCATTTGCAACTTGCCCTGATAAGGTAACCATTGCGCTAGCAGAAGTAACTGACTGACTCATGTTTACTCCAGCAACCCTAGCCACTGTGGCAACCACAGCAATAGCTACCATTTTGACTGCTGTAAAGCCAAAATCTCTTCTTGTTCGATGCAGGATGAGTTGATCATCACGGGATGTGTTGACAGGTAGAGGAACAATCTTCGGCACTTGGACTGCCCACAGCCAGCTCCTCACGACCCAGCAACCCTTCAGTTGACAAACCTGCTAAGAAAAATTTAAAACACCAAAAATATTAGCACGATGATAAAGTACATTTTTTTTTTCTGAATGGGAATTAAGAGGCTAGGGGGAGGTTTAGGGGCACTCAGCCCAAAGTATAGGAAGACTCCAATCATAACTCAAGGGCCCAGGCCAGCAGTGACTGACTGGAGCTGGGCAAATTCTGCTAACAGAAGTATCTACAACTGAGAAATTTTGCAAATCCCTGTGATAATATTTTGGGTGGTATCCGAAGGCACAGTGGATTTACCTGTGCTAAAATTGGTAGAAGAGAAAAGGGGCCACACAGGGCTACCCAATCGAAATTACCTGGGCACGAGTAAGAAGGAAACACAGAACATGCAACAAATCCGTTTAGGAGTTTACTAGAGGGGGTGCAAACAGGCCTAGGAATCGGTGAGCAGAGAGAGAGAAAGATGATGCGTTCAGCTTTTTAAAAGCTGCCTAGGGCATGCACACAGGGGGTTGGCATGACTAAGTCATACACTGAAGATGCATACACACAAGGATTTAGCTGTTTTATAGTGGATGTAACCATGCATGCGCACATGTGGGTCATGTGGGGGCCCTTTAACATTCAGGCAATTGCCTGAGGGCCCATTTGCACGTGCATGCCTTTAGAACCCCGATGCCCAGCCTTATTTGTGGCTGAATAATTACACCAATCCCACTGACATCAGAAACAGGATTTTTTACCAGTGTCTGTTTGATGTCTTGTCTCTGTCCTGTCCTCAGGCTCCCGAACAAGAAAAGCCACAGCACGCACCAGGTGCTCAAGTACCCATACTGGACTGTCAGCATCCTGCAGGAAAACACAGTCCCCTCCCCCACACCAGTATGGGTTCTGGACCACACCAAGTGCCATATGCTAAATTCTTCCACTTTATGTGAGGCATCCCAGAAGAAACTGGCCACCAATGCCGATAGGCAGTGATTGAGCATCAACAGTCAAAAAATTTAAAGTGGATAAAAGATAAATGGTATCGGGGGGTGGAACCATTCCTCTTTTTTTGTTTTATGCAAATAGGCTTTGAGCATATGATGAACGTGCTCCACTTAGCCTGTCCTTTGGTGTAAGAGGTTTTTTCTTTCTATGTGTTGCTTTCATTGGTTGAATAAAGAAAACTGCCTTGACCTTTTGATAGGGCAGTCCTTAGGTGGGTGGAGTAGACAGAACAGAATGCTGGGAGGAAGAAGGGCAGTATGGCAGATGCCATGCTTTTCCTGCCCGAGACTGATGCTGGTTAGACTCATCCCAGTAAACCACAGTCAAGTGGCGATACAGATTATTAGAAATGGGTTGAATCAAGATGTGAGAGTTAGCCAATAAGAGGCTAGAACTAATGGGCCAGGCAGTGTTTAATTAATACAATTTCAGTGTGGTTATTTTGGGGGTTAAGCTAGTTGGGTGGCAGGACACAGCCAGCCCGCTCTGTACTACAGTCCTTGAGGATTATAAGGTATTCCTATTTTATGAGAAGTAGAGAACTCAGAGCAAAATGTAGTAAAGCCAATGCTGGTATAGGCTGCGGCATTGTCAGTTTTACAGGTCTGGGAACTCCCATGTAGGCAAAAGCCTGGAGACAGTGACTTCTAACATCCCGTAATATTTCTCCTATATTAGCTGAGGCAAAAATAAGATAAGAATAACTATAACATCTATTTGCCATATGTGATTAGGGGCAAGCCCATGAAGATTAACTCCCAAATGAGAAACAGCTAAAAGTTCTGTGCACAGAGTGCATTTTTAACAATATCTGTGGCCTCTTCTCGAGATATCTTAAAATGAAATCTTAAAGACCCAGCACTGAGATAAAAAAAAAATGATTATGAGTTTTTTTCTGCAGCTTCATAAGATTCTTGACTAACTGCAGAAATTTGGCGAGTAAGCTGATTGGCCAATGCATTCCCCTCACTCAAGGGACCAGGAAGGTCAGTATGAGCCAGCAAATGCCCTATGTAAATGGAAACAGATCGGTCCCAAAGCAATGTTTGAATAGTCAAAACTGCATCTGGACTCGAGATACAGAGGACATATAAGCTGCAGTTTCCAAAGGTGCAAGAATTTTGCTTACATATTGACTATCAGTAAAAAGGTTAAATGGAGTATCAGCATATTTCTCTAGGGCCATTTGTACAATGATCAATTCAGCCACCTGAGCAGATTAATATCAACAGGCTCAATATCAAAATTAGGAGGGGAGGCTACCATGGCTTTCCAGGGGGAAGACCCATCAGTAAACATATTCCAAACCCCTGCCAGAGGATGCAAAGAAATAACTTTAGGGAAGCATACTGGATGGTACTATGTATCCTGCCTCTAGCTGTTCCTGGACCAGGGTATGAGCAGCCTGTAATTTATCATTACTTAGGGCCGTGCTCGATCCATACAGGTTTCTCAGTTTCCCATTTTATGGAAATGCTTTCTGGCTGCTCTGCAATGGCCCCTAAGAAAAATTTCCCAACTCTGCATGCTGTCCAGGTGATTGTTGTATTATTTTCTTGTTGACTAAAATTTGCATATCTCCCTGCAGATTTTGCCCAACCTCTACCCAGGGACAAAGCCCTGGTCTGTTAACATGTGCTGTACAGGTTCAGTGGTCAGAGGTGCTCCCATAGCTTGAAAAACATCTTTTCCCCACAAGTTGAGAGGAAGGCTTCCAGGACAAATTGTCTAAAAATGCCTTTATGGCCTTCATCATTCCAGTCTAAATACTGGGCACTGCACTCTGGAAAACTGGCCATTCCTACCCCCTGTAATGCTGTAGAGGCTGGCCATAGAGGCCAGGCCACAGGCCAATGATTTTTAGCAATCACAGAAGAATCAGCCCCTATATCTGGTAGGCTTTGGAACCTTTTCCCATTAATTGTTAATGTAAGTGTGGGGTAGTTCTCGAAACTAGAAACCCAAAAAGTTCCAGGAGTCCCATGGAGCCAAATCCCTTGTCCTCTTGTTCTTGTTTAAAGAATGGATTAGTAGAGGGAAACACGGCAAAAGCACTAGGTGAGCTATTCTCACTCCTTGAGGGATGATAAGAACTCCCACCTTAGCTTCAATCATAATTTTAATTTCTCCAGTATAATCATAGTCTATAATTCCTGGTAAAAATAATCTCCTCCTGAAAGACAGGCTCTGCAAAGCTGCCTTTCTTCTTTTCCTAACTTCTTTTTTAGCAGTACAATCTCCCTTTCTAACATGTCTTCTTTCTCTTCTATATCTCTTTTTAATAATTTTTTTACCTGCTCCCAATCAGAAATATTCTCTAAAATAACTATCAGTTGGCCTGCCAAGCAATTGGCCCGTCAATACTTGAACAGAACCACTACCACCCATCTTCAATTCACCCTCACCGTCAATTTCTTACCTGCTGGCCAGCCTTCTGAAAGTGATCCTTCAGGGATTCCCCTACTTTCTAATCATGCTGAGGAGCCTCCAACTGCAATGCCTGCATTACTCTCTAGGGTACAGTTTGCGCTACTGTACCACACACAGGAGATGTGGGTAATCAGTGAGGAGAGAATGCCAAATGTCATCTATTCAAGCTTAGGAAAAACCTTATATACCTAGCTGCTACATGATGGAAATCCTCCCCACCACCAGGCAGGTGGAAAATTACCAGACCCAAGAGTAAACAAAACCCCTAAGCTACCCACCAGTGGGAGCAGAGGGAGCACAGGAACAAACAGGATGTTTAGCTGAAAATTGCAACAAGATGTTTGACCAGAAACTGTCCTCAAGATGAACCCCTAGGAGGAGGGAGGAGCTGGGCCCTACAGCTGGCTTTTTGACAATCTACCCCTACTCAAGAGTTTGTGTATGATGCCACAGCCATCAAATGATCTAATTTACATGATGACAGAGTGTCACTTCCATACCCCAAACATTCCCGGCCTGCCAGAAAATGGAACAATGACAAAAAGCATTAATTCCCCATGAAGATTCTTCCCTCAGGAACTGATCTTCTCATAGTAGCATCACCAAGTTTGTTACTGTTCCCACAATGAATTCCAGAAGAATCAAATACCCAGCAAAGCACTTCCTTATCAGTCTTCATAATAACCTACAAAAACAGGTACTTTTATTGGAAGTCAAAGCTCTTACAAGTGAGACAGAGAAAAGCTAAACACTATGCATCAATGTGGCAGAACTACCCTACAATCCAAATCAAAAATCTGAAAAGTTACTCTCTGTATGTAAACTTATTTTGGCTTCCCTGCATTATCCCCTCCCCAGGGAGGGGTGAGAAGTCCCCCCAAAAGAATCTGTTCTCCTGTGCAGGTCAAAAGGGCAGAAAGTAAAACCAAGTGTACCCTCAAGCAGCAAAGGTTTATTCACTGGCCAGAGAGCGGAAAAGCAGCAAGTAAACTTCCAAATCAAATTGTGAACTTTCTGAGCTGGGGAAGTAACAGAGATGGGATGGGAGACATGTGGGAGGGATACATGAGTAAGTAGGAGAGATCCATCCTCTTCCTGGAATAAGAACATTGCTAGAATTCAGGCACAGCCTCTCTTGTTTCTTTCATGGTCCAGTGCCTTCTGTCATGAGAGTTGGCAGATATGTCACCTAATATGGATATTAGATTATAATGAAACTAGAGGAAATCTAAAAAAAAAATCCCTCTCATCTCAGTTGGAACTTATTTTGTAAAGAAAGTTTTCTATTTTAGATTTCAAATACTTCTCTCTTCCCATTTTTTTTATTATTAGAGTTTCAAACACTTCTGCCTCAGTTCCATGGGTCTACAAATATTTTGAATATAATATTCATCTCAGTAAAACCCTCTCTCAAACAATATGAGAGCCCAGCAAAGAAAGAGTTTCACATCCACCTACTCCAGGCTATTCACATCATGACTGAAAGTTCCACTTAATAATTTAAAAGGGAGCCAGCTATACTACAGTTCAGACAAGGGACAGGAAAATGGCTAAAAAGAAAGTAAATGAACACTCACCAGGACAGTTTGAAGGCCAGTTTTGTCCTGTAAGGGAAAAGCAACTAAGTAGGATTTAAAGAAAGGCCCTTAAAAGTGTGAAAACATTCAACCCATTACTTTGTAGAATGCCTAGTGCCAGGCACTCTGAAGACACAAAGTAGACCAGTTATGGCCTTTGACATGTTCTTAGAAAAATACCCAAATGATAAAGTTCAACATTTGAAGTTTATACAAGCAACCTAATGGGAAAGAGAACGGCAATACTTGTCTACCCTTATCTCTTACATTGGTCTTGTAATGATTTCTTAATAAACAACCACACAAAAGAGCCTTAAAATATAATTTCCCATTGCACATCTTGGTTCACAATCTTCTAATGTTCCTCACCGTATTCTCCCCCTTGTGGCAGATAAGCCTCCCATTAGTGTGTTACTCCGTTGTTCTTTCTGAGTTACATCCTTCACTTCCCTCTGCACTCACTGTATGCCAGACCTTGTTGCTGGGTGCTTTTTCTTGTTTCTCCAGGCAGTTATTCATATGCTCCACATTACAGCATTGCCAACTGCTCTTCTCTTTGAAGCAATGACTCCTCCCTCAGAACATAAAATGATAACTTGCAGACTTACTACACTCAACTCTCTCTTCCTAAGTGTCAATTCTTCAGAAGTTTTCCTTGTCTTCTTATCTATAAAAAAAACTTCTATCAATTTTCATAACTTTACTTTGACTTTTTTGTTGTTCTCAAGCACTCACAAACATTTTGCTGTGCTTTGTAGCCTTCTAAATATATCAACTCTAATCTACCTCTTCTACAAAGCATATGCTGCCGGAGCTCCTTCCACTCCTTCAGCCAATAGCTGCTGAGACATCAGCCCACTGGGGCATGGTCTCTCTCTCTCTTTAAAAAGCAGGAACAGCCCTCCACTCGCTCTCTTGCTCCAGCGACTAGACTCCTTTCTTGGCTGTTGTGTAGGATGATGTTCTGTAAGTTTTTTTCCCCTCAAATAAATAACCCTTTGAATCCAAACTGGTGTGGGATTGTTTCGTGCATTAACATATGCAAACATACACCCAATTTTATGCTCCTGCGAGTAGGGAGTTAGTCTGATTCACAGCTGCATCTTATAAGATATATACAATAAAATGTTGAATATATATATACAATAAAATATCACTTATGTTGTTTGTTGAGTAAATTAATTCCTAGTTTCAATTGCAGAGGATTGAGACATTCTTTGTTGTAGGCTGTAGGCATAATTGTTTGAACAATGTCTTAAACATTCAGGGAGATTTCAGTAGAAAAAAAAGGAAAGGAAAAGGTACTCCAGTGTTAAATGCTATTTGTGATAGACAAGCATAACTTGTATTTAAGAATGAAAACCTGAGATTGATGGGGGCAGAGGCTGCAGAAAGAACAGTAGAAATAAAACTAGGAGAGCAAAATGCTGTGGCCTCATGGATATCTTTAAGCAATCTATCCAGACACTGATTTTCAGAAGAAAAAAAATGGCTGGGTAGCATTTGGTTTATAAGAACTTTCATTTCGCCTGTAGAATATAGGGGGGATAATCACAGAAATGAGTTTCAGCAGTAAAGCCACGGCAATAGTTTAGGTTAGAGGAGAATTCTCCCAAAGGGCTGTAGGGATGAAGGAAATTTAGGGGAACTGGATTGTATGTCTTACTTAGAAGGTCCTGAACTCAAGATTCCAATGTCATATTCCAGTGATAATAAGAGATGGATCCTTTTCTGTGATGGTATTTCAAAAATTAGATGGGGTTTTTCTTAGTCAAAATATTAACTGAAAAAATAAGAAACAGATAATCACTGTATGTTCTAAAAGACCCATGTTTTGGTGCTCAACAGAGAAGGAAGTGATGGCAGGGGTGGGTAACGAAGACAAGAGAGGAGTGGGGATGAGCATATTTGCAGAGATAGAAACCAAGGGAAACTGGACTTCATTCTGTCCCATTTCTCTTTCAGTAACTGAGTAATAATAAAGTAGACATCATTGTTTCATTTCCAATTTTAGTGGAAATGCTTTCAGTTTTTCTCTACTTTGATGTTGAGTATAGCTTTGTGTGTGTCCTTAATTATGCTCATTTATGTTTCTTCTATTTCTACTTTCTTCTGGGCTTTTATATTGTGAAGTATTCATTTTTCTGGAAAGTCATTTTGTGTTCTAAAAGATTATTATGTAATTTCTGTAATTGAATCTCTTAATGTGACATATTGTATTTATTGATTTGAGTATGTTCAATCATTTTTGCATTCTTGAGATGAAGCCCAGTGCGTCATAATAAATGATTGCTTTGAAGTAGTTTTGTGTTTGATTTGAAAATATTTTGCAAATAAACTTTCCATATGTGTTCCACAGGAATACTGACTCATTATTTGTATCTTTGTCCAGATTTCATATGAGTGAAATACTGGCCTCATAAAAGTTTGGCAGGATTCTTTCCCTTTATATTTTGTGGGATAGTTTGAGAAGCATTGGCATTAGTTTCTTTAAGCTCTGGTAAATTCAATCTTTAAATGATCTTGTCTTAGATTTTTTTTGGGGGGGCGGTTTCGAGACAGGGATTCCCTGTAGTTTCTAGAGCCTGTCCTGGAACTAGTTCTTATAGACCAGGCTGGCCTCGAACTTGGAATTTTTTTAAATCTGGGAACATTTTCATTAATGTTTCAGCCTCTCTTTCCATGTCTATTTTAACCTTTTATGTCCTTTTGGACATAAAGAAGATAGAAGTCATATGATAGAAATTTATCCATTTTCCACATTTTTCTGTTTATGATAATTTAGATTTTCAAAGCATACTTTAATAATCCTCTGCATTTCCTTGGAGTCTGTTAAAATGTGTCTCTCTCAATCTCTTGCTTTAATAACTTGTGTCTTGTATTTTCTTTTGGCTTATTTTCGCTAAATGTTTATAAATCTTATCTACTCAAAGAATCAACTTTGTTTTATTGGTTCTTTGCACTGTTGTTTTAATTTCCATGTCATTAATTTCTATGCTGATCCTTATTAATTGCTTCTGACTGCTGATTTGGGGTCCGACCATTACTGTTTTGATAAGATTACAGGTAACATCCTATGATATTTTTTGAGTATTCTCTAACTTATATGTAAATACTTATAACTATAGCTTCCCTTTCAGAACCATTTTCATTACATCCCGTAAGTCTGGTATGTATGCTTTTATTCTCATTATATTCCAAGAATTTTTAAATTGTCCATATGAATTCATTGATGGTCCATTCAGTATTTAGTAATATGTCATTGGAATCTCCATGAGATTCTGTATGTTCTATATACTATGATTGCTACACCAGATTGCCTGCTAGTTCTTTACGATTATAACATTTTTTCTATCCTTTCACCTTAATCTCTACCAGTAATTCTTGTTTCTTATATATTTCAAATAGGTGAGTCCTGTTTTTTATTTTTATTAAATTTATTTATTGTGTGAAGAAAAGCATGTGTGCCATTACACATATGTGGAAATCAGAATACAACTTGTAAGAGCTGATTCTCTCATTCTACTATATACATAGGTCCTTGGATCAAACTCAGGCTTTATGACCGATATCTTGTCCTCGTGAGCTATGTTAATTCCCCAGCTCTATTTTTAAGCCAATCATCTGCTATTCTAGGTCTTTTCCTTGGATACACTAAACCAACAGTGATCAGAGGTATTACTGAAGATATATTCTTGCCATTTTGTTGTGTTTTGTAAAGTTTGGTACTTTCTTCATTTCTTTTTGCAGTCTAGTGCAGGTTTTCATTCCTGTTGTTGTGTCATGTTGTGGATATGTTTATCTTTTTGTTGCATGCAAGGAGCCTTCTATCTTCTATGGAGCTGTCTTAGTGGTTAGAAATTCCTTCAGCTTGTGTTTATCCTGGAAAGTATTTATTTTTATTTTGATTATGAAGATTAACATTGCAGGACTATTAATCTGGGTTGGCACTTACCGTTTTCCAGTTACTGAGCTGTGTTGTCTCCTGAACTTTGACATAAAAGTTTTCTTTAATATGGAAGTTGGTGTTTCTCCTGTGTCCTGCTCATTTCATGTTCACTACTCTAGGATGTGGTAAAGGACTCTTCTCTTCCGAACGCCTCCTTAGAGATGGGAAACTTTATACTGGGGTTGTGTCCTATGCTGATAGCTGGAGGTACTTCTGCTGCTCCTGTGACTTGCAGTTCTTGTCTCATAATTCTTTCTCACAGATATCACAAGTTCTGTTCTGTTCACACTACTAATTCATCTTTGTTTCTGCTTGTGTTTTCTGGCATATTGTGTGTTTTTAGCTCCCTGGTATTCTATCTTCTACTTGATTCAGTCTATTGGTGAACTTTATCTGTAGAGTTTTTATTTGACTTATACAATTTTCATTTATAGCATTTCAATTTAAGTTTTCCATGATTTTTATATCTTTATTGAATTACATTTCTAGAACCTTAATTGACATTTCCGTTTCACTTAGTGGTTTGTGTTCTCTTCAGATTTGTTTTTCTTTGATTTTATTAAATATTCTTAGAAGGTTCTTTGTAAACATTTGCCTGAGATTTCATATACCTTATTCTTAATAGAGGCTATCATGATGGAATGTAATTTTTGTAGAACTTTGTGTTTCATACACATCTCGATTAGATGATTAGTTGTTTTTTTAAGTCGCCTATAATCTTTCAGTGGACTCAGTTGCCTTAGGGTTTAGGTGTTCTTTCTCTCCACTAGACTGGCCTTGGACCTCATTTTTTTTTTCAGTTTTTCCATCAAACTAGTCTTTTCTGAATTGACATATCTGTAACAATAAATGGTGGACACTGCTTACAGGCATAAATGCCAGGCTTCTGGAGGGCGTGAAAAACATCCTTCTACCCTTTAACTTTGACAAGTGAAACTCATGAGATGAAATGAATTATGTTAATAGTCTGAATACCTTATATGGAGTCCGATAAATGAATACCCATTTCCACCTTGTCTGATGGTCAGAGACTTCGGAGGTTACTCAAATGATCAACAAGTGTAGTTGACATCCGAACTCAGGATGTGAATGCTTGGTTCTTTTAACATTGACATAACTCATTCTAGTCAGTCCATGCCATCCTGCCAAGTGGTCAGGATATGAAAATGTACTTCCACTCCTTCTTTTGTAACTATGAGCTCACTTGGGGAAGAAGGGTTTTCAGAATATGTGACCTAAAGCAGCTTCGCTACCTAGACAACAGAATGTTAATGATTTGATGTCTCAGAGTGAAAAAGTCATTGACTGTGTGAGTTATCCTTTGTATCATGTTAATAAAGTCTTTTGTTACCCCCCCATTTACATTGGGCATAAAAGCTATGGAAAAATAAATGTGGGCAATTTCAGGATTTCAGTAATCACTGGAATACCCTCGGGTATTATTTTTTGGTTTCTCTCTTATTGTTTTTATGCGTCTTCATATTCTTTACTTATACTTCTAAAATTCCTATGCCCCTACTGTGGTAAGAGGTATTTTTGTCAAGGCTGGTCCTCAACACCTGTACTCACCCTATCATGACTCTAATAATAATGTGACCTACCAGTTTCTTTTTAATCTGTTGTCTCATAAACTTCATTTGTTTCTCGCCATTGTTTCCCTTATAGCTATTAGAGAGCTTGGTTTACAGTAAATGCTAAAAATATAACTTATTGAATGAATGAATAGGTTGTAATTGGGGCCCAAAAAGAATTTGGAACAGCTGTTAGAACTATAATGCAGGAATTATAATTGGAAGTCAATTAGAAAAGACTAAAAGAATTGCTGACTTGCTTTTTGGATTCTGCCAAGATAGAGATAATGCATTTGTAGTGGAACTAATCATCACTGCTTAGTAAGTTTCTAAAGCAAGGGTAAAAAGAAAGTATGCAGAGTAAAATTTAAGGATCTAAATTTGTGGTTGAATGATTGGAGGGCACAAGGCTAAAGACATCTTGACCTTACATATATGAAATGACTGACTACAGATATTAGGTTACTTAAGAAATAAAAAACCAAAACATGGCTTGGGAATATCAGAATGTCTAAATATAAAACACTATGATGATAACCAGTACAAAATACAGCTGAGTATGAGAGAGCAAGTTTCTTCATACAACACATGGGAAGGACACAATGATTTCAACATTGTAATAAAGAATCAGAACCTCAAGCAAATAGTCAACTTTGTCCATCTGGGAGGAATTTTTAGTTCAATGAAGACAACTATTTCAGACATCAAGAGACAGATAGGGATAGCAAGGATAGAATTCTAGGCACTAGGAAAGGTTTGGTCAGCAAGAGACATAAGGACAGCAACAAAATTACAAGTATATGAGACACTTGTCTTGAGAAGCCTTTTTTACAACTCTGAAACCTGGGCAATTAAATGTTCCTCAGAACAGTGACAAAATGTGTTTGAGATGACATGTCTCAGGAGGATTGTAGGTGTCACAAGAAAAGATAGGCTGTGAAAAGGAGACATTAAGATCTCCATCTACAGAAGGAAGTAAACTACAGGATACAGCAACAGCACTTGAGATATTTCAGCCATGTTATGAGAATGAATAATAGCAGATACCAGAAGATATCACTGCCTGAAGGAGTTCATGGGTTAAGGCAAAGAGGAGGGCCCAAAAATGCTGGATAGACAGCATAAAGCATAGACTTTGGAACCTTGGGTATGAAAATAACACAAGCATCTAGGAATACCCAGGATAGAAACATCTGGAGAATTGCCATAAACAGGTTTAAGCATTGTTGGAGAGCAAATGAAATGATGAAAGAATGAGAAATTAAGTTACTACACCTTTTCCCACATAATTTGCCTGAATCTTGAGTACTCACCCCTTTTACTGTTCTTGAACTTACTAGCTTTGGCTCACACAGTCATGGATCACCTGCCACTGTGCCATTTCTTCTCTTACCACAAACAATGTTGCTATGAATTAAACTGCCTCTTTCGACCCACTGAAGACAACTGCCTGTTGTGTTTCATCCCCGACACAGGCAGTGAGGATCAATGCTCAGAGAATTAGCTGGGATTGTTGCTTTTCCCTTCTTTCCCATATCTCATTTGTCTACAAGTACTTATTTGTTACTGCCATACCCTGGCAGTTCAGTCTTTATAACTGGCTTTCTCACTTAGGTCTCATTTCTTACTCCTAAACAGATTTGTCCTAAAATTTCTAGGATGTTCTCAGAATGCAGCTATGTGATGCAGGAGCTTTCTAATTTGTTCTGTCTATAGCCACCTTCAGCCTTAGAACCAGAACCTCACCCCAGTTATGATATAAGACTCCCCTCTGTATATTGTGATTATCATTGATTAATAAAGAATCTGCTTTGGACCTATAGTAGGGCAGAAGAGAGGTAGGTGGGGAAAACTAAACTGAATGCTGGGAGGAAAAGGCACAGTCAGGATACACCATGTACCCCTGCCAGAGACAGATATTCAGGGTGGAATTACACCTGGTAAGCCACAGTCATGTTGTAATACTCAGATTAATGTAGATGGGCTAGTTTAGGATATAAGAGTTAGCCAGAAATATGCTTAAGTTATTGACCAAACAGTATTGCAAATAATATGGTTTCTGTGTGATTATTTCAGGTCTGGGAAGCCTGGAACTAGCTTGTAGCAGCGTCTTACAACAAATTGGTATGCCAACGTGGTAAACTAAATCCACATAAAACCTGAGAAACCTGAAAAAAAGTAATTCTAGACACTACAAAAATAAAGATTAGCCACAATTTTTTCCAGATTGGCTCTGCTTGCTGGCAGCATGCTGCAGCTCCTTTAAGACAGGTCTTTCTGATTCATCAGTAGCAGAAAAAAAAAACATGTGGTTTTAAAACAATTGCTTCCTGGATTGTGCTGCCAACACAAACTCATATTCTTTCAGGAGGTCTGGCTATGGAACATTTAAATGGGGTTTCTGAGCAGAGTGCTATACCCTGCTTAATAGCAACATAGATCTGCTGCAATCTAACTCTGAATCTGGCGTGAAGAGAATGGTTCTTAGAGGCTTGTCTTTGCCCTGTTGAACTGGGAGGAGCAAGAGGCAAAGCTGTGCTGGCCCTAGCTACCCCTGCTTAGCATTAATAAAAAAGGTGCTTCTGGTCAGAAAATAATTGCAGGTACACAATAAAGTCAGATTCAGATTTTAAAAAGTTACCTCTAAATGAGACACAGTATGTTTAAAAAATGTATGTAGGCTTGGGAGAAAAAAAAGAGTAAAGAGACAGTAAATGTAATATAAAAGAATACAGATAGTCATAGATTAAAGTAGTAAAAATAATAAAATAAATATTGAACCTGTGGAAAAAGTAATAGAGCAAGAAAAATAAGCCATGTAAGGATACACAGAGAGTCTGGATTAGTTATACTATTGTGTTTTCTTTGAAATTTTTGAATGTGAAAAAGCTAAGTATAGAGAGATATTTCATTGTTGGTTTATGCTAAGCTAAACCAACATATATACTTTAAAGGTTTCTTGACTTCAAATTTTGAATCAAAGGATATGTTTCTTGGGAAAGGAGGTTCTTCTTTTGTTTTCACAGAGAATAAAAACCTGTGAAATCCTTCCAGACTAATTTGGTTTGATGGACCAAAACCTCCTAGAAGATCTCCATAAACCTTACAAATTTCTTTGCCCAACAAAATTCAGGAAGAAGTTTAGAGAAAGCTGTGTCCAAATTCCCTAAATGATTGTTTACAAATATTTGTTTACATTTAAAAGGACATATGATATAGAGATGAATACTTTGCATTAGTATGGATCTTGGTCTATTGATACAAATTTAAGGTCAGTTTTGCTATATGTATATTTCTGCTCTTGATTTAAATGAGTTGTTTGTGCAACTCATTTAAAATGTTATGTATAATTAAGAAATATAAGTTAATAGAGATTCATCTATAATGGTCAAGCTTGTAGTCATATTAGCTAGATTTTTCTAGCTGTACACGATGTATTTCAGATGCATATTTACTCTTCAAACCTTTCAAAGACTAACAGAATATGACATTTAAAATATTTTAAGAACTTAAACTTTTCATGACAATATCTGCTCCTGGCAGCATTAATCTACTTCAGGAAGATGATAAGATTTATCTCATGTTTACATTTTGTGGTCATGATGGGATACATGATTGATTGACCTTGTCCACACTGTCATTCTTTGTAGTCTAAGGCTGTTGGCTAGTTTCCCGGCCTCCCAGGCCCTAAATAATTACACAGAAGCTCTATTAATTGCAGTCCTGCTTGTCCAATGACTCTAAAGTATTACTAGATAGCTCTTGAATCTTAAACTAACCCATTCCTATTATTTTGTAACTTACCATGAGGCTCATGGTTTACCGGCAAGGTTCTGGCATGTCTGTCTCCTTCAGCAGCCACATGGTGTCTCTCTGACTCTGTCTTCTTTTCTCCTCTATCTCTGCCTGGAATTCCTGCCTTGCTCTATTCTGCGCTGCCAGAAGCCCAAAGTAGCTTTTTATTATTAACCAATGGTAATAAAACATATTCACAGCACACAGAGGGGAATCTCACAACAACTCTTGACACTCCAGAGCCCAAGTCAAGCAAAGAATAATAAACTGAAGTACCACAACTGTAGTAACAAGACCAGCTGTAAAATGCTTGTCTGTCCTGAAGGGATAAGCATCATTTTTGCTTGGATTTCATCAGCTTGTTCATACTACATGTTTCATGTCCAAGTTTAAGAGAGCAGAAAATCATGTGTGCATGCATCAGAGAAACAATAGATGAATAGAGATCAGTACAAAGCAAGGATTTGTATTAGTAAGGAAAATGGAAACTATTACAATGTTTGTTGGTGTCACTCCAGGTAATGAAGCTCAAAGTCTTGGGTTCTAAGATAGAAAATGATTAATGAGACTGAACATTGCCACAGCAGGGGAATTGAGTAATTTTATATTTATCTTACATGTCAAAATTCAGTAGTGCTCAGAATGAAGTGAATATCATATGCCTCTTTAAAACTGATTAGAAAAAGGAAAATGCAATATATAATCTCATTCTATACACCAAATTTGTATAGAATATTTTCTAGCATGCTGGATTTGTATCTACCGTAGATAAAGTTTGTATCTACATGTGAGAAGAAAGGGATCATATTATAAATAGTACCGGGAACACACAATTTATTCCTAGTATTCACCATAGTATATTAGACTGCTCAATTGTTTGAGTTAACTATTTATAACTTTTTCCTCCTATACATACATGTATGTTAAATAAAATATTTATATTCATAATACTAAAATATCTTTAAATAACCATATATATAGTAAAGCAATTAAACTTCACCCTAGAAGAAAATGAGAAATCTGTGGTATGTATTTGTTGACAAAGTATTTGAGGATTTTATTGGTGTATTTAAAGAGACTTTGTTCAGCATTTTCTACTTTTTGGGTACAGCAGAAGATGGGGGAATGACAAAGGCAAAGAATAAGAATGCATTATATGGCTCTAAAGCTGCAGAGAAACCCTGTCTCGAAAAACCAAAAAAAAAAAAAAAAAAAAAAAAGAATGCATTATATGAGTTATCCTCACAATTATTTATTTTTCTCCAAACTATCCAGGGAGAGAAAAGTTTTGTAATAAACAGTTGCTGAGCCAAAAACCCTTACCTGCTCTGCATTAACAAAATCACACTGGAGTGCATGAGATGCTGAAGTGAAACTGTAGACATAACCTTGAACCCACCCTCCACTATTTCTAAGCAAAATATTTATAAACAGTGCCTGCTTTCCTTTTTTGTCAACTGTTGTTTGTTGTATTCTCCTTATTGCAAGTATCAGAAGTGCCATGCCACCACAACTAGATGCAGAGGATTGAAAATTGAAGATTTTCAGGGCACTAGGATTGGAACACAGGCATGGTAATGTCAACTCTGGTGCACTTTATCCGACCCAGTCTTTCACAAGGGGAATTCAACACATTTGCTGTGTGTCAGGTTTATCAGTCAAGGGCAACCCTCAGGCAAAGTTTGCCTTGCCTTGTGTCTTGAATGAAGAGCTGTGTATAGACACCAGCCTGCAGTCTATAGGGAAAAAAAAGTGGTCAGAAGGAGGCAGGTCTTTCATTCACAGAAGTGGGATCTTGCATCATTTTTATAGACTTTGTTGCTGCACTTTGACTTTGCTGTTGGAGAATGCTCATGGTGTGAAAGGCTTGAAGAACATGATGCATTTGTTTCAAAAAAGAATTGCCATGTGAAATTATGATCTTCAAATTTCTAGACATCACACTTATTTTGCAATGGAATCCAGAAAACAGAAGCACTCTGGGAAAGTTTATCATCTTTGTTTACCATTTGACTGCATTTTCCATTTTGAGTCTTGAACTATATTACCTCTAATCTAATTGCAAATACTAATTTGTCCCATGATTTAAAATAAATGTTATTGTTGAATTTGGAGAATGCTTTTGTTTGTACCTTGCTACTGTTGCATCTTATTGATTGTCTTACTGGTTTCTATGGTAACAGAAGTGGAGAAGCTAATTAAGATCAAGAGGTTAGAATTGAAGAAAAATGGAATTTTCAACACAATTCATTTATTATGTGCATTTAAATTAGTTTCTTTAATAAAATATCTCTTGGAGTAGAATGGTAATGGCTGAATCACTTTAATAAAAACAAATGATACATGTTAAAAGTTTAATACTATTTATTTACATCCAATTCATCTCATTAAGAAGCATTTTACCTTTGGTAATCAAATTAACAAAAATCATTAATAGAAGTTGCTGTGTCTCAATACTGTTCCTCTAAGAGTTGAGGCTTTGGGCTCTTCCACATGCACATCACCCACAATATTTAATCAGAATAAGCCTGTAGTTTCTGCTAAGCTGTCATCTTCATCCAAACCCACCCTTTCTTATCCTTTTCATGACTCACTGACTGGGAGTATACAGTTTCTTAATTTCCAGGAGAGTCCCAGATTTTTCCAAGGAAGTATAAATTGCAAAAGACTATAAAGTAGAAGATGGATAAAAACAACTTTTTCTGTTGATATTTTATTCTTCTCATGATCAATTCAGCAAAGATACTTCACAGAGGTTGAGAAATGATTCCAATTTCCATCACCCAGCCCTATAACTTATACAAACGGCCCCCTTTAGAATATCTAGCTATTTTTGTTTTCTTATCTGGTACCAAATGCATGATGAGCTAGGGATGTAAAATATAATGAGAGATAGCATAATGAAGCATGGGATTAACTTTTTCCATTATAAAATAGTTGGTAACTCTTTAACTTTAAATCAAAACCATCCTAATGAAGCACAGGATAGTTCAGTATCAAGTACTTGCTTAATGTGCACAAACTCTGAGTTCTGTCTATTCCAATTACCACAAACAGACAAAGAACAAAAACACATAAGCCATTTAGATAGCTATATAATATCCCACAGATTATGTTATTATTACTTGATATTCAGACATTTAGACTACTTTAAAATACTTTATAAATATTAGATAATTGTGTTATAGACATGTTTGTGTTGTAAACCATTATTTTACGTGCATGGCTGTTTAGAATTTAAACCTTTGCTTTGGTATTCTGTGTCAATTTATTAATGCACAGATCGCAAACATTTTATACAAATACATATTTCTGGTTTTACTTAGGGGTTGCCTCCCATGGGGCTTACAATACATTCCTCCATTCTTCTACACTTCTTTGTATGCATGTACTTGTCTACATATTTAGTTTCCTGAACTAATCAATATTTTATAACTAAGTTGTTGATGAATAATAGTTTAGACAGAATTAAGGGAGTAAATAACATCAATACTGGTTTGCTAAAAGAAAAACTTCACATGTAATGCTCAGCAAAATGCCTAATTTTAATTCTTTTACCTCTAAGATATATTAATACTTCCATAAGCAAATTACTACTTTATGTATAGTTGGATACTGAACATGGAATGAAAATATTTTCCAGACACTATTCATAAAATTATTCGTATTAATAACTTAATAGAGATGTTTAAATGGTAAACATGTACCAATGCAATATAAGTCAGAGTAAATCAATTTTTACAATGTATAATAGCATCATAGTTTCAGTAATACTTATTTAAGTAGTTATAAAACCAAATTGCGTATATATATATATATATATACATACATATATATATATATATGTTTATATCTCTATTCATGTCTATACCTAAGTATTCTGGATGTCATAAAGACACAAAAACACAAATCAGCAATTCAAAATTTTGCTAAACAGCACAACAATATGTAAGCAAAATCCTTAACTCTTTCTTTAAAAATATTAATTTAGAATGTTCAGAAGAGGGCAAGTCTGATATATTTGGGACCTAAGTTTTGTGCTGTGTCTGAATCAGCTGCAGAGCTGTCAGTGATTCCATTTTCTGTTTTTTCTTCAGATTCCTGGTACTTGACACTACATTTTTTTTTTTACCTTTGAAAGATGACAGCTAACTATAATGTAAAAAATCATCCTTTAATTTAAAGAGGGATTTGCTAGCTACATTTTGGGAGAATTTAGTGTGCTTTTTCAGCTACCACATCTGAACTATCATGAAGGAGAACCTCAGTAACCAACTTAAGAGAATTTCCTTTTTAAAAAACTCTTCCAAGTTATGGCAATAACTTGTTACTCTTCACAATCTTGCCCCGTTTCCTTCTACTACATAAATTGCTGAATCCATGCCAGGTGTTACACTCTGTTTTGTGCTCTATATGATATAATTTATACCTGATAACTATGTAAGTATTTTAATATTGACTATGTTTTGCAAAAGACAGAATTGAAGAGCAGAAAGGGTATGTGCCATTTCCAAGTTTAGACAAAGGGGTATAACATGGCTTTGAATGTCAGTTTATTTGACCCAATAACATTTTTCTTTCAGAGATAGTTATTATATTTTACAAAGCAACCAATGCAACAAAGGCTCTTGGGGTCTCATTCATTGCCTAGGCACCGAGTCTTAATTCAGGAATTATTATAGTTGATATTTTAAAAACCATTTTCAGTAGGTAATTATAACTAAGTTTGGAAATTTGACTGTAGTGCTGAGTGTGGTTGCTTAAGGCTGTGGTCTCTGGACTCAAGAAGCTGAAACAAGAGGGTTGCTTCCTTAGTCTAAAAGGAGAAGCAGAGCACTCAGTAGGACTGAAAAGTTATATATGTAGGTGCTGGTCATTTGTTTTATACCATGTAGTCCTTTTAAGATGGTGAGGTCACATGGCATGTACCCTTTAACCTTAGTAAAGATGGCTTCCAACCATGTGGTTATTATTTAGAATATATATATATATATATATATATATATTTAAATAAGAGTTGATTCCTAGTTACATATACAGTATATCTAAACAAGAGTTGAATCACATATATAAGATTAATTATGCATAGATTCTTAAATTATAAGTCTTTTGCTGTAAGTTTTAAGACAAGTTTTATTACAGATTTTATAGATTTTCTTTAACCATACCCAATGAATTTACAGATCCTGAGACAGAGTTTACAGTATAGTCTTAAGCCATTTTCTTTTTTGAAAACAGCAAAGAAACCATAGAGATAAAATATTGTTAAGACTTGAAGGTTGAGATAACAGATTTTGGAAGGGCAGAGGAGAGCACATGTGGATAAAGAGATGTGGGGACCATTTGTTTGTGCAGTGGTAGTTACTACAATTTTGAGAATTTGGAAATCAAGTGAACCAGCCTTGGCCATTGATCTGTACTGAGGCCAGGCTGTTTGTAGTCTGGTAAGGAAAGAGAATGGTTGTGAAACCCACTGGAGAGAAATTCTATAAGCTCCAAGAGGGAGCTGAGAGAGAATGCACAGTGGTCCAGACTGGATCAGCCTTAGAAAAACTGCAGAAGGAGCTCCACCTGAGGCAGCAGAGGCCAAGAGAGAGAGGACAGCCCTGAGAAAGGGGAGGGATGCTTAGGGAGAAGCTGAGAGATGAAGCTGTAGGATTGCAAGCAGGACTGCAGTGCTGAAGGGAAGGAGAGAGAAAGTTAGCTGAGGTGGACGAAGTAGTGTTGTGAGGAGAATTTCCACTGGGGCATTCCCAAGCAGAATGGGAAGCTTGTCAGAGAGAAAAATGTTCCAAATCACAAAGGAAAGGCATCTCTTGTCCTTGTGATTGGAGACCACTGAGTGGGAGAGGAGAGTCCTTACACTGGTGTGGCTTTTGTAGTAATATAAAAAAAAGCAGACAGCTCAGGATGACACTTACCTAGTAGAGGAGAGGGGAGAAGTAAAATAAAGGGGAGATATCTACATGGGTGTGATAGGTCAGAGGCATAACAGGCTGCAAGAGCCAGAGAAACACATAGAATGTAGAGGTGCCCACGTGGAGGGCATAGCAGGCCAGAGCCCAGAGAGACACCTAAAAGAGTAGAAGAAAGACAAATGGTTAGAAAACAGGTTGGTAAAAGCAGCAGCTGAAGAATCAGACTCTAGAATTTGGAATCCAATTTCATGGGTAGAAGAAGCCAGCAGAAACAAATGATCTATTCATACTTTAGGAGAGTCAAATTAGCAGATTGGTTTGGAGAGGCCAAGTTCCTTGGAAGAGAACTCATTTATGCTATTCCTGAGGTTTAAGCAGCAAATGAATGAAGATATATAAAAATAAAATATGAAAGACAGGACTGCCCCTAAGTATGGTGGAGGAGAAAGTTTATTGGAGATAAAAGGTAAAACATAGCCGAAGGCAGAGACATCTGGGAGAGTCCAGAGGGAACATGGCCAGACTGAGGTGGATCATGGGAGAAGAGATTGGAGGGGAGAGAAGCCATTAACCATGACAGGTAGCCTGAACCAAGAGATTGTGCAAGATACTGGCATAGCCAAAATGATTGTAATGTATATGGGCTAGAGGAGCTTGGAGGAGGGAAACCCAGCCAAATGTCTGGCTGTAGAGTTTAGGGCAGGAGGCAGCAGGGCCCTGTGACTGGTAAAGCAGAGGGATGCCCAGAGAACCTGGTGGCCAGCTCTGCTTTGTATGTTAAAGGACACCTCAGGTACCTATGTGTTCCCAGTTTGAGACCTACCATTTGCAGTGTGACCTTCACAGACCATGGGGTGCTTCACCCCTGGTGTAGAGGGGACTTTTGGGCTACTGCAGCTCCTTATCAGCTTTTATAGCTCCTTTGCCTGCCAGTTGACAGAATACTCCTTATTGGGGTGTGAGATACTACCCCTTGTAGTGCTGGGGTGGGATACTTTGAGCACTCATGCTCTTGTGATTTAGCCCCTCACCCTCGTGCTATCGGTAACTTAAATGAGCTCACTGACGTACCAAGTTGGACTTGGGTGAAACCTTCTCTTTGGTCTGCTGTGGATTCCCTATTTGGGGTGAATAGAAATTTGTTCACATCTCCTCAGGATCACAACACCTTCGTGTGTGCAAAAGATATAAAACTGCATACTTTGCTATTATTTGGGGGTGGTTTATCCTCATAAAATCTCATGTTAAAATTTGATTATTTCCCAAAGGTGCAGTAGTGGCTCACACACCTTGGCAGTAACCAATAGCTTTTTAATTGGACACAAGAGCAGCTCAAAAAGAGGGGAATCGTGACTGGTAACAGAAACCTAACCAACAATCAAGGGAAACTGAAGTCACAGATCTTGAAGGAAAACCTACAAAACACCACTCTACTAAACCAGCATAATATATAGCTACAGATAAATATTCGTCCTTATCCCTGAAGAGAAGTGTAGTCTTCATTTTTTCATCAAGGAAACTTCTGTTTGCAATGATCAGAAACAAATACTGTACACTACAGCCAGTCAAAACGTAGATATGTGGAGCCCAGTCAGAATAGATACATCTAGAAAACAGCTCCTTAACCTAACGCTTAGGGAACATTGTGGAAAAGGGGGTGGAAGGCTCGTAAAAGCCACAGGATCAGGGAGTTTTTTTTAGTACGATTGTGTCTTTGATTAACGTCAGAAGCTTCACTCATAAACTAGCAACAACCTGACTGTGCAAATGTGAGCTGAACAAGGGCAATAATCAACACGCTAAGTGAATAGGCGTGGGGTAGAGAAGACCACAAGGTTTCACCCCTATGCAAAGAGGACTGCTGCGAGCTGGAGAAATGGTCTTCCTCGGGGAAGAGCACATCAACTGGTAATCCAATACCAAATATTTAATGTTGAAAACATGGATATAAGTAACATTATGCAAAATGAGCAGGTAATACCTATAACTGTAATTAATTAATTAATTTAATTAATGAATGCATTTACATATGTGGCAATCATTAATTAAAAAGGAGGTTATAAATTTAAAAAGAGTAAGGACTGATGTGTTAGAGGGCTTGGAAGTAGAAAAGGAGCAATTGATGTATTTATAATTTTGATTGGCAGTTCTTCAGAAAATTGGGAATCTATCTACCTCAAGGTGCAGCTATACCACTGGTGGGCATAAACCCAAAAGGCGCACTGTCTTACCACAACTACACTTGCTCAACTATGTTCACAGTGACTTATTTATAAGAGCCATAAACTGGAAACAACCTAACTGTCCTTAACTTAAAGAATAGATAGATAAAGAAAATATGATACATTTACACAATGGAGAATTTATTACTCAGATATTTAAAAAAAATGACATCATGAAATTTGCAAACAAATGGATAGAACTAGGAAAAATATCATCCTGAGTGAGATAACCCAGATCAAGAAAAACAAACTTGGTACGCACTCACTTTAAGTGGATATTAGCTGCTAAGTGAATGATAATCATGACACAATTCACAAATCCAGAGAGAGTAAGTAACAAGGAGGCCTGGGGTGGAGGGCATGCATTTCCCTGGGAAGGGGAAATAGAATAGGTTTCACCTGTGGACTGGAAGAAGGTGGCATGGGAATAGGAAGGACTAGCTTGGGGGAGGGATGACTGGAATTGGAGGGCATTTGGAGGTGATGTGGAAAACTAATGCAGTCGAGGCTGTGTGGTATCTATAAGGGTGATCCAATCAAGGACTCCTAGTAAATGGAGCATATGGAACCTGAACTGCCCATCTTCTATAACCAGGCAAGGCTTCCAGTGGTTGGATTGGGAGCCCAACCCAGTCACAAGCCTTAGACCTACAATTTATCCTAACTGCAAGATGTGCAATGGTGGCTCAGAGCTTGTGGGAGAGACCAGCCAATGACTGGTATAACATGAGGCGCACACAACAAGAGAGAGCCTTATCCCAGTACTGCCAAAAGACCAGGAGCTGGAGGTGGATAGTCCAGGATAGAGCCAAACATGACTGACAAAAAAAATAGATAAGACAATAAATAAATGGAATAATTCCTCTTGATGCTCTGCCATATTCATGACTTAGGGCCTAGCCAAGCTGTCATCAGAGAGGCTGCCTCCAGCAGCTGATGGGAGCATATTCATAGACACACAGCCAATCATAAGATAAGAGCCCAGGTTGGAGTTCTCCACCAGGCTCCTTAGAGCTCTAGGGAACCCCATAGATGGGGGAAAGGAGGAATTGTAGAAGCCAGAGGGGTCAAAGACACTGGGAGAGCAGGGCCAGGGGAATCAACTAAGCAGGGCTCATGGGTGTGTGTGCAGACTGAACTGCACTTGCGAGCCTGCGTGGGTCTGTGCTAGGTCTTCTGCATATATTAACGGTTGTTGGTATGGTATCTTGGGAGGGTTCCTGATATTGGGATTAGGGGTGCCTGCCTCTTCTGCTTGTTCTTGGATCCTTTTTCTTCTAATGGGTTGACACTGTACTTAGTCTTATTGTATCTTGTGCCATGTTCAGTAGATGTCCCTCAGAGGAAATAGAGGTGGGGAGAAGTGGGTTGAGGGGAGAGGTTGAAGGCACTGCTAGAAGGAGTTGTGGGAGGGGAAGCTGCTTTTGGACATATTGTAGGAGAGAAGAATAAATAAAAAGTTTTAATAAATACATAAAATAAATTATTAATAAAAAATTGATTGTTGGTGTAGCAGCATTAGGAGGTGAGGTCTTTAGGAGTGGTTTACATCTTTACATAGAGACTCATCCCTTTTTCCTAAGAAGGAACTGGTGCTGGTAAATGTAAGACAATTTTTTTGTCCCTTCTCTTTTCTTTGCATGTGCATCCTGGCATTGGAATGTAGATGTGTGTTATCCATGTAGGTCATTTTACTGTGTTTTCCTTTGTGAAGATCAGCAGGTACCACTTTTACAAATTCAAGTTTTAAGTCTTTGTTTCTTTACAAAAATGTTTTTGTTTTAAGTCTTTGTTTCTCATCCATCTTGCTCCACTGAATAACTCCCACCAGCTCTCATGCAAATTAAACTCAGTGGACCACACAGGAAAAGAAGGTAGGAAGGGAGACTCATTGAGAAGAGTACCAATGGGAAAGGAAAGGAATAAGAGAGGAAAATTGGACATGAAAATTACAAAAATTAATTATAGAAGAATATTAAACTGTCAAATAATAAAAAAGAAAAATGCCCATAACAAGATGAAGAAAGAAATTGTAGCTATTGCTCTAAAAGGGAATTTTCTAGGAATGCTTTGTATACCTAGCAAGTCTGTCAGCTCTACATTCCAACATCATATGTATATTTCGTATCTCTGTATCATACTTTGGTAATTCTTCAAGTATTTCTAACTTTATAAATAAATTCTAATAATATATCGTAATCCATTGCTAGTGGTCTATGGCTGACCCTGTACCTTAGAGAATCGAGTGTTTGCCTTAGCAAATGTGAATCCTCATCCTCAGATCCATTCCCTTATACAAGTATATTTATTTTAAAATAGAGAATGGAATAAAGAATAAGTAAGAGAAATGGCCAGTGGTAATGAATTATCTTTAATATTATTAAACAATAATTGGTTGAGGCATCACAAATTGTGCCTTAAAAAAATCAAATTCAATCCACAAGTGCACATTTTTCCTATTCTGACTGTTCCAATGACAGAAAGAGAGAGAAAGTGAGATACATATGTATCACTCTGTTGTTGTCAGAAACACGACAATATTATATTTTGCCAAATAATACCATAAAATGGCTTTAACTCTTGAAGGGGAAAGAATTAACACATCTATCACTGACAATCATAAACTAAATGTGACTAAGCTTAGCAAGGAAGACAGGCCAAAAGCATAGAAGAGCTGAAAAGTAGACCTTTCTGTGTGACAAGCAGTTAAATTTTAAATACCACCGAATGGTCTTAAAGACAGTTAAACATGTTATTTAATAAACACACAAAATACTTTGTCAAATCATAAACTTATTTATATAACAGAGTTTTAGTGACACATGTAGAAAATCCGACTAGGCATACGTTCCCTTAAGTAGAACCTAATTCTGTGAAGGTCAAGAGGGGTGAGAAGTTACAGAGCAGTTTAAAGTTAGCAGATGTTAGATCAAGATGCTTAAGTAAATAATCAGTCTCCATAATATAAACATCCAGAGAGAATCAGCAAGGGCTGATGTAGAAGCCATAGCTAGATGTTTTCATCTAGCTACAATAACTAATGATGGTGGCACGCTAATCAATAGATTTTCACTATAAGGGAAAGATTTTATATTTAAAGCAGAGGCCCTCTTTGACCTTCACAGCCAAAGCCTAGTTCTAAGCCTTCACAGAACATGCAAACTTTCTTATTAGGGTTCCATGCAGCTAATGACTTTAGGTTGAAGCCATTACCCATTAACCATTTGCAAACGTTAATGCTTTAGAGAATTATGCAGTGTATTCAGTTTGTGTTCTGAAAGGAGAATGACAAAACCTGGATGACTGTAGGTACATGACTGTACATACAACAAGACTAATTTAATATCTTAAACTATTCAAATGTGTTCTTCAGAAAAACTCAAGTCCTTTAAAATAGTATAGTTCATCCCCAAATCTCTGAAAACATGCATCAGAATTAATTTGAATTTTATACCTAATCATATGACATATATCCATCATCCATGTACCAGGAAATAGTTCACTCATCTTACTGCTTAGGAAATACCTTTTATAAGTTTATAGACAGTAATTCCTCTGATAGATTGGGGCTAAATACATTAAGACCCTTATGTAAAGGACTTAGCATTCTAAGTCCTTTTAATCTCAACATTCAGGAGGCCAAGGCAGGTGGATCTCTGTGAGTGCAAGGCCTGCCTGGGCTTCAGAGTTATTTCCAGGACAGCCAGGGATATACAGAGAAATCCTGTCTCAAAATAAAATAGATAGATAGATAGATAGATAGATAGATAGATAGATAGATAGATAGTTAGTTTAGAGTTTCTAATGCATGACACAGGCACAAAATATGAACAGTAATAGAAGTTTTGAACAAATTAAGTTTAATTCTCATGTGTGATTCTGAGGGATTTAGGACTTCACTGAAGGGGTATGGCACTTAAAGAGAACTAGAGTTAGAAGCAGAGCCTGCAGTTCTGCTTGAATTACTTTAATCTTACAATGCAATGTTGGTGGGCAAGAAACTGTTTCCTATGGATGGGCAAGGAATGGTTCCATGAGATGAAATGCTAATAAAATAGCCATGGAAGACTCAGAACACTGTATGGACCCGGTTGCTAAAGTAGGACAGAGAAGACGGTTGCCTCCAATTTCGAAGAAAGTTCTACTGGGAGAGAAGTACTGCCGGATAGTAACATATGCGACAGTAGAGTCTTCTCTGGAGTCCATCAATGCAGCAAACCTTGTTGCACTTATTTTACTAAATTGCCTCAGACACCTAAACCTTCTGCAGCCACCTCCCTGAGGCAATAGTCATCATCAAGATGAGACCTCCACCAGCAAAAGACTGAAGCTTGCTGAAGGCATAGATGTTCAATAGTGTTCTTTTGACAATAAAATATTTAATAGTACACATTATTTATATATGAAATGATCACATATAATCACTATACCCAACTAACTTCATGAATTGAGTTTAAGATAATGTAAATATAACTTTTATACACACCAAGAAACAACAACAAAAAATGTAAGTGGTTTGGAAATGACCTGGTTATAATTATGTAATTTTCTCTCAATGTATATGTATAAGTGTATTTATATGTGTCTATGTACCAAATACATATTTATTCACACATACCACATGAAAATAACAGAACAGTTATGTGCTCACTAAAACAACACAGTCATATATCAGGGATCATCTGTTTCTTATGAAACTTTGCATGTTGAACAGCCTCCCTCAAAACTTCCTTTGTGGAACCCAACATCTGCTCATTCATCATAGAAAAGTCTGTTAAGGTAATAGTCTCCATAAATGTTCATATAGCTTTACAAACTAAAAACGCTAAAAGAGTATACACACACAATGTACTTTCACTGGAGAATCCAATGCATCGCATGCTCAGGTGCTGATGTACTCACTCTGTCATACCAGTTCCATCAGGGGCCCTGGATAAATTCCAGGGTTCCCTTTACGTCCATTGTAAAAATATCAGAATGCATTCTGGACCCTCAGAGGTCTCTGGTTCCTGCCTCCATTCTTTGATGTGTTTTTCTAAGAGATGTATATGGAGCAGACAATTTGGGGGTGAATTTATTCTATCATGCACATGATATTTACTTATAAATAATACAACTATTCTTGTCACTGAGTTGGGTAAGTGTATGAACAAACACAATTTTGACAGGTCTGAAGATGTTTCTGTTAACTCTTTAATTTTAGGTGATTATTGTAAATAGTTTTACCCAGACCTGATGGTGTCCAACCAGTTATTAAATCAGTATATTCAGTGCTTTTATACATGAGACAAGCAGATTGAAATAAATGGTTGCTGCTATTGCACCAACAGCCTGCTGTGTCAGATTAAAGCTATAAACTTGTCAGAGAATGGGAATCACAATTCATCAAATTGATTCTGAAGGGGGTTAAAAGGTTAAAACACCAAGAGTATGCTTGACATTTTCTTACTTTATATCGACAAGGAAATGTGTACTTGCATAGAATGACCAGGTTGGAATACAGTTTTTACATGATTCTGAATATGAATGTTTTAACCTGAAAATTATATGCTCAGTGGTTTGTTTGTTTGTTGTGTTATGGAACTGTGTCAGATTTTCTAGCTACTCTTTGATTTCATAATGAATAATAAAGCAATAGGCTTCATATTTATAAAAGCCATCAGCAACAAGGTTTTCTGATCTCCCTGTGTGTGTCCTCTCTCTCTCTCTCTCTCTCTCTCTCTCTCTCTCTCTCTCTCTCTCTCTCTCTCTCTGGCATGCACGCACGCACACACACACACACACACACACACACATGCTTAACTAAGGATTGCTAAGCTATTAGTACCAATAGATGAATTGAAATAACATGTACAGTCTCTAAGACAAGACAACTCTCCTACCAAATAACTAATGCTGGTTGGCTACTAAGAGTTTAAAAAGAAATTTTAAAACATGGTGTGGTAGCAGGTTTGCAATCCATGTACTCGAGGGGCCCAAGTGGGCAAATTAGACGCTTCAGGCTCATCTGAGCTACATAGATAACAATATTCTGTCTTAAAAAGCAAGACCCACAAATGTAGCTCCATAATAACACACTTGCTGAGAATTTATAAGATTATGTGTTTAATTCCTAGCACCACATAGAAAAAAAAAACTAAAATCATTCTGTACTTCAATCTATATATAATGAGTTTAGCAAACCTAAAAGGGTCTCAGAAAAAAACTACACATTTGGTACCAGCTCAGCTAAGAAGGATATATGACATTGGCTAGTAATGGCAGCAGGACCTCACAATTTTCCAGAAAATCTTGAGACACACAGTCTAGATAATATGCACTCAAGAATAGAATTTTTCATAAATGAGTAATCAATTAATGAATTCTCTAATGGATTTTAAAATATTCTCTAAACACTTGCTGTTCTCTTTATATTTTAAGGAGCAGACTGACCTACACAGCAATGCTGACTCCTGTGCCAAGGTCATGTAAGTCAGGGACTTCTGTCACATCATTATCATAATAATAATCACCAGTTACAAGATGCAAAACTCACTGTCACTAAAAGCAAAATGAAACAGAAAGGCGATAAGTGCCCCTGAGTCCCAGGAAGTCTCAGTAGTCTCTGGCAACATCAGATTTTGCCCCAGGATTTAGAAGGAGGACAAAAACAGGTTTCATTTGAAAGTGAGGGACAGAGAACGCTCAGCTAACAGGCATCCCATGAGAGCGGCAGATACCAAGAACATTAAGAGAAGGTCTGTGATTTTCCCAAGAACCAGCTATGAGGGATTCCCATTTTTACATCTCTCAAGGTGATGGTTCCAAAAGAATATTTAGGACATATACTTGGTTGGCACAGCATCTCTATGCTGGAGTATTAACTCATACAAAAAAAAAAAAAAAAGAAAGGCTGTCACTGGGTTCAGTGAGAAGGATAAATCCATACCCTGCTTGAGACAGAACTGTGTCAGTTCCCATGTTCTTCTGAGGACAGCAAAAACATGAGTGGCCATCCATTTTAAACTTTGTATGTTTGCTGAGTCATCCCATGAGGAAGACACAGGGAAGCCCCTACTAGATAACTGTTACCATGTTAAAGACACTTGAGGACTCTGAAGTTCTTTGAGTCAGTAAGAGTCTCAAGCTCGTCCTCCTCCCTTACACAGGATCACATCCAGCCTCCAGTCCTACAAAGCCTGCTTAAACAAGTGAGAAAGGGACTCACTCTCAGGTTATGTGCCCAATAAGTGAGGGTATCAATGCTCTGAAGAAGCTGATAACTTTTCTTAGCAATTAATCAGATCTTAATGAACTAACCTGTGCTCATTATTCTTCTACCAGACAAATCTTGTCTGTAAATAGATATAACAAGCTATGACAAGCATATCAGAGGCCATAAAGTGCTCCTATAACTCCCCATCAGTTGGAATAACCAAAAATCTTATTTTATCTGCACTAATCCTGATCCTTCTCTCCCATGAGACCTCTATATCCAAAGGCAATCCCAGGCCTATTATCTACAATTCCCACACTTAATGTAGGCTCTTTTATGGAGTATATACACTTGGGTTTGAGACTGGAGGTGGAGTTTCATAAACTATACTCTGGAGCTCTTGATCGACCTTCCACAATCAAATTTTAGTTTGATTCTTTGTAATCTTAGAATCTTCTCATTATACACCACCTTTTGCTTATTTGATTTATTTAAGAATTTGCAAGTTAGTTTCTTTTGTTGAGAACTGAGTTTGCACAGAAGAGACAAAGAGAGAGAGACTATTAATAAAGAGAATTAGAATGTAAGCACTCCTCTCCCAGGGTAGAGCTGGGGGTGTGTTAGATGACCTTCTGTAAACAAATCTACAATGCTAAAAGAATCCCTCAAAATAGAGGGGAAGAGAAAAATAGAAAATTTTGGACAAGACTAGGTTAGTTGACCCTAATATTGAGCTAAAGTGAGTTTTGTACTGTTCTCTGAAGTATGTGGATTGTCTTTCTTATACCCACTCACAGAACCCAGAAAAATAAGAGACTAAAAATGAAAGGAGTCTTTTTCTCTCAAAAGATGTTCCTGAAAATTTTTGTCTTTAATTAATAAGTAGTTATGAACATGTATAGCATCTTAATGAGCTAGGAAATAGTGTCTTCCTATATTGACATAGAAGGGGGAGGAAGCAAAAGAATAGATGCTGAGCACAGAAAAGGGGAAGAGGGAAGGGAAGTAAGGCTGAAATATGAGGAGGGTGCAGTCATTCTCAAACTCACCCAGCTTACACACAGAACCAAAAAAAATCCTTTTATTCCATCAGTAACATAATAACACAAATGAGCCTCAGCGTGCATCAGTCGCTATTGCAGCCCAACCACACATTGAAGGAGAAATGCCAGACATCAAAATTTTAATACACCTAGCCAACTGAACATCTAGTTCAACCACACCGTTGATTGTAGAATATCATTTGTTTATCCTCACGATAGGGTGGTGTACTGAAACTGTACCCCACTCTCACTGCCCAGTGCCATAACAAAGTACTACACATATGTCATAAAAAGTTTGCTAGCCCAGGAAAATATCAAAACTCTAGCATTAAATGTCTGGTGTCTAGGCTGTGATCAGGGAAAGAGATTGTATCTCCTGGGTATGACAAGACTTCTGTACTCATAACCTCATGAACTCAAAAGAGTGGTGGCTGCCTACAAAAGACCAACACAAGATCACATCAATTAACCTTCCAGAATAGAGTGGGGAGGGACACATTACACCCTACTCCTAGCTGAGGAATTGTAGGCAGTTGATGGCTTCTGAGAGAAGGAAAGCCAATTTCTTTAGGGTTGAGGCCCCTGGAAAGTCAACTGTTCTTCAGTAGGTGGCCCATACCCACGAGCACGCAGCTGACACAAACTGGACTCTGTGGATTATGAATAGGATAAAAGAAAACTTCATAAAGTTGGGAAGAGAATGGGGATGGGGATGAATCTAGTAGGAATTCAGGGAGATAAATATATTCAAAATTCATTGCATGCATGTTTTACATTCTCAAAGAATTATTGAAATATATTGTTAGAAGTCTAATTCCTATTTTATGCATTTTGCACCAATAAATAATCAGATGAACATAAATCAGAAACCTACTACAGTGAGTCAAAATGAGTATTAGACCAACTAAGAGGTCAATTAATATGGGATTCCCCTCTGTATGCTTTGAATATGTTTTGTTACCTTTGGTTAATAAAGAAGCTACTTTAGTCTATGGCATTGAAGATAGGGTTAGGTAGGGAAAACAATACTGAATGCAGGGAGAACAAAGTTGGAGTCAGAGAGATGCCATGTAGCTATCAAAGGAAAAAGACTCCAGAACCTTAGCAGTGAGCTCCTTGATCCTAGATGACTATTCAGAATTTTCCTTGGACTGAAAAACATTTAAAATTATTTGTTTAAACTTGAAAACTTTGATGTAACCCATGCCATGACCAAATCTAGCTTGTGTGATTTCTTTGTATATTTATGATAAATATTTATAGATAAGTATATTAATAGTTCAACTTTCAAATACTATTCAATAAATTTAGTAAATAGGTCACCTACTATAATAAGGAATACATGCTCTGGTTAGGACATGGCTACTTAGTTTATGGTCAAACACTAGTTCAAATCTTCATGCAATTAACACCTAAATCAGTAAAAATTGATTGTCCCCCATGAATACTGCAATTTGTAATACCCAATAGTCCTGAATCAGAGAGTGTTGGCTGGTACTCTGTGATGTAACAGCATGTCACATGCCTGAACCAAGTTGCACTGAAGTCACATAAATTAACATGGAGAGGTTCTGCCAAAAGCAACCTGGACCATTACATATTTAATTTTGAATTGATTTTGTGTCATTGTATGTTCAGAAACCTTTTACTGTTGACCATTTTTATGACTTCTATATTCAGTTACATGACCCATGTAGGGCTGTGACCCACAATTTAGGAGGCTGTGCCTATAATTTAATGTATAATGTTAAACTATTAAAAGGTTATCTGTTACTTATTTTTCTTATTATTTTATTGTCATAACAATTTAACTATACTTTAAGATTTGATAGTGATCCATGTATTATGATATGTGTACGATAGTTTGTCATAACATTGGGCAGTGTTTTGTTCAGGTACTTCATGAAGATGCTAGAAGTATGTAGTCATCTTTATGCATGGTAGCCAAGAATTATATGTAGAGAGACAAGGAGGTATTCAGGACCAAGGTATTGACTCTAAAGATGCAGCCGGGCGGTGGTGGCGCACGCCTTTAATCCCAGCACTCGGGAGGCAGAGGCAGGTGGATCTCTGAGTTCGAGGCCAGACTGGTCTACAAGAGCTAGTCCCAGGACAGGCTCTAGAAACTACAGGGAAACCCTGTCTTGGAAAAAAAACCAAACAAATAAAGATGTGTGTCATGTGATCTACCTCCTCTAGTTGGTCCCCACCTCCACTTTCCAGAACCTCCTCAAGTGGCACTTCCAGTCAACAATCAAACCCAAACTTCCTGTAACATTTCTGAGGAAAAGGGACTACAAATCCATACTACCATGTCTGAAATATTCAGTCTTGACACAAAAACATGGATAATTTTTAAGTGCATCATTTTTTCTCTACATAGAAGCATTCTATCAAGTTAATTTCTCTAGAGAACATGACTAGTACATCTAACTACAGAGTGTACAATATAAATACATTGGAAACAAACTTTTATACATCTAACACTCTTTTGTTTGTTTGATTTTTAGAGACAGAGTTTCTCTGTAACAGCTCTCACTGTCCTGGAACTCATTTTGTAGATCAGGTTGCCCTCAAACTCACAGAGATCCACCTGCCTCAGCCTCCAAAGTCCTGGGATTAAAGGCATGCACCATCATCGCCAGGCACATCAAACACTACCAATAAGTTTTAAGAAATTTAAAATAAAATCTTCTTCCTACCAGCTCTTGTTGTTTCTTGGAGTCTATGACTAATCGAGATACATATTTAGATAACATATGATAACCTACTATTTTCTCTTAGTTTGTCATCATTGATTTATTCTTCAGCTCTTCAAAAAATGCAGTACATGTTTCCGGACTACTTTAGCATACTTTTTTCTTTTGCTTAAGGTTGACAAATTAGTTTTTTAACCAATTCTAAGAAATCACTATTACACAGTTGCAGCAAAATTTCATCCCCCAAATTTAAATTACAGTTTAGGAAAATTATTATGACTAAGGGTATGAGACAATGTACCTTGCCAAGCCTTTAAATTCATAATTACTTTTTCATCTACTGTATCACAGAAACAGATTGTATATATGACTGGGCCTTTCTCAATTCTTTATAGGAAATAAAAATATTTTTCTTTCCCAAAATTTCAGAATAGAAGCACATGAATTTATCTTTAAACAATCTGGAAAACAAAAATGCTTCATCAACAAAAGAAGTGAGCAGGCAGTTGTGGTAGATAAATGCCAAATCCAGAACCTGTAGGACAAAGCTTAATGTATGACTTTTGGCAAGTCTCAACCCCAATTTATCTATAAAAAGAGTATTAAATATGAGAAGTTCATGGAGCCTTTCTGAGCAATAAATAAATAATCTTTGTAAACTGCTAAGTACAAGTTTTGACTCATATCAAGTACTTGCAATTTGTTTTATCAGTCAAATGAATACATATACATCAACTTGTAAAATGAAAGAGCTTACTTAATGTGGTTATAGTTGATATTAGACTTATTTATAGTAGATGCTATTTTCTCCTTTATACTTATACATACACACATATATACATTTAGTGCTATGAACTTTCCTCCTAGAACCACTTCCATCATGTCCCACAAGTTTGGGATTGTTGTATATTCATTTTATTAAATTCTAGAAAGTCTTTAATGGTTTTTTTTATATCTTGACCCAGTTTTCATTCAGAAGAGAGTTGTTGAGTTTCATGAGTTTGTATGCTTTCTGTTCTCTCTGTTGTTGACATCCAGCTTCTATCTGTGCTGATCCAGGAGAATGAATGGAGAGAGTTATTTCAGTTTTCTCGTAGCTGTTGAGACTTGCTTTGTGTCCAAATACAAGGTCCAAATACTTTTTTTGGGAAAAGTTCCACGAGGTGCTGAGAAGATGGTAATTCTTTTGCGCTGAGTGAAAAGTTCTGAAAATATCTGTTAGGGTCATTTGGTTTATAAGATCTATTAGCTCCAGTATTTCTCAATTTAGTTTTTGTTTGGAATAGGGTATTGGTGAGAGTAGGGTATAAGTCTGCCACCATCTGCGTGTGAGGGTCAATATGTGATTTAAGTTGTGGTAGTGTCTCTTATACAAACTTGGGTGCCTTTGTATTTTGAGTGTGGATGTCAAGAACTGAAATGGCATCTTCAAGGATTTTTCCTTTAATGAGTATGTAGTGTCCTTCCCTATCTCTTCTGATTTGTTTCAATTTGAAATTTATTTTGCTAGATAATAAAATGGCTGCACTGGTTTGCTCTTTAGGTCCATTTGTTTGAAATGTCTTTTTCAAACCCTTTACTCTGAGATAATATCTATCCTTGATGTTGAGGTGTTTTTCTTCAATAGATCCTGTTTTAGCATTCATTCTGTTAGCCTAAGTCATTTTATTTGGTACTTGAGACCACTGATATTGACTGATAATAATTAGCAATGATTACTGATTCATTATTGTATTTTTATTTTTTGTGGTGGTGGTGATAGTGGTGTGTGTGTGTTTTCCTTCTTTTGTTTTTTCTGCTGTGAGATTATTTCCTATATTTTCATGGGTGTAATTAGCTTTTTTCATTTTGAGTTTTCCTTCTAGCACCTATAAGACTGAATTTGTTCAAAGATATTCTCTAAACTTGGCTTTATCATATAATATCTTATTTTCTCAATCTACGGTGACTGAAAATTTTGCTGGGTATAGTGTTCTGTGGTGTTTTATAATCTACAGCATGTCTGTCTAGGCCCTTCTGGCTTTTAGAGTTTCTATTGAGTAGTCAATTGTAATTCTAATAGGTCTGGCTTTATATGATATGTCTTCTTTTTCCCTTGAAGCTTTTGGTATTTTTTTATTTGATCTATTGTTTAGTGTTTTTGTAATTATGTGGCCTGGAGACTTTCTATTTTGGTCCAGCCTTTTTCTATGTTCTGTATGCTTCTCTTACTTTTCTAGGCATATCCTTCTTTGGCTTTTTTTATTTTCTTTATTAAAAATTTCTGCCTCCTCTCCGCCTCCCATTTACCTCCCCCTCCACCCTCCACTCCCCCTCCCTCTCCTGTCCAAAGAGCAATAAAGGTTCCCTGCCCTATGGGAAGTCCAAGTTCCTCCCCCCTCCATCCAGGCCTAGGAATTTTTTTCTGTGATTTTGTTGACAATATTTTCTTGGTCCTCAAGTTGGGATTTTTCTCTTACCTCTATCCCTATTATTCATAGGTTTTGTGTTTTCATAGTGTCTCAGAGTTCCTGGATGCTTAATGCCAGGAATTTTCTATATTTAATGCTTTCTTTGATTGATGTATCAATTTCCTTTATTGTATCTTCAATGACTGAGGTTCTCTTCCATCTCTTGTATTCTATTGGTAAAGCTTGCCTCTGTAGTTATTATTTGAATTATTAAATTTTTCTTTTCCCTCATTTGTGTTTTCCTTTATTGCTTCTGTTTCCATTTTCAGATCTTGAACAGTTTTATTCATTTCCTTCAACTGTTTTTGTTTTCTTGGCTTTCTTTACAAGATTTTTTTCATTTCATTCAAATGTTTGTGCTTTTATGAGTTTCTCTAAAGGGGTTTTTTCATTTTCTCCAATTGTTTGTGTTTTCCTGGATTTTTGTCAAGGATTTTATTTATTTCCTCTTTAAGGATCTCTATCTTCTGCATATAGTTGGTTTTAAGGTTTTTCTCTTGTGCTTCAGCTATGTTGCAATAGCCTCTGGCAAGATAACTTGGCTCCAGTGAAGACATATTGCCCTGGCCATTATTGTGCTTCTATACTTGATTCTGGGTTTGGATGACTATAGGTCTAGGTGCTGGTTTCTGGGTTTGTCTTTGTTGGATGGGTGTTTTGTTCCTTCATTTGTGTTTCCTTTCTGGATTTTCAGAGAGTATAGTGGCTGTGTATTGCCTGTTTACCCCGACATCTCAACCCGTGTATTCACAGGGAATGCCAACTGGTGTTGGAGGCTGGGGTGCTGGGATGATTTCTGGGAAGGAAGATCAGAGAAGAAGGACTTTGTTATCCATTCAGGATGGGGTCAGAGAAGAAAGGGAGACCATGCAGTTTTCTTGTTACAGAGCTGGGGGTGATATTGGGGAACTAGGATCTCAGGAACAGTAGGAGAGGCATGGGTCTGCCTTTAGCCTATTTTTTTTTTGCCTTAGGAGAAGCAGGTCTTGAGGTTCCTGCTGAGTTTGGGGTCTTGGACAAAGCAATGAGTAGGGGAGGAAGGTTTGAAGAAGATAATGTGTAGAATCCACAGGTGTTCAGAGCAGGGAAGGTTGACAGGGTGTTCCGCTGCAAACTTGTAGATGAACCTGAATGGTTGGGTCTAGGGGATCAGAGAGATAAAGGAAGCTCTGTGGGTAACCTACCCAGTTTTCTTGCTGTAATGACCTGTAGATTAGCAGTGGGTGCCTGATGACCTTGGGGGCTCGAATAATGCAACCGAGTAAAGAGAGTAATGCTAGGAGATTATGGCCTGTGGGATCCACAGGAGATGTTGGCAAGAGGGAAGGAAGGATGCAGCTGATGTTTTGTTGAAGTCTTAGGAATGAGACTGGAGGAACAGAGGCTTTGCAGTAAATTTAAGTGTCAAAAACAGAAAGTAAGAAGGAAGGAAGAACAGAGGAGAGAGAGAGACAGAGAGAGAGAGAGAGAGAGAGAGAGAGAGAGAGAGAAAGAGAGAGAGAGAAAGGAGAAATTGAATGCAAAGAAAGCAAGTAATTGTTTTAAAACTGGCAAAGTTAAGTGGAAAAATAACCCAGTGCGTAAAGTGCTTGACCCACAAACATGAGAAACTGAGTTTAGATCCTCAGAATTCACATAAAAACCCAGTCATGTTAGTGCACACTTGTGATCTGAGTACAGGGGAGGTAGAGACAGGAGAATCTATGGACTTGCTGACCAGCCAGTCTAGCTGAATCAATAGGCCCCAGATTCGGTGAGAAACCCTGACTCAAATTAAAGTGGGAAGCAAGTGAGGAAGACACTTAATATCCCTCAAGCCCTGACAAGGATGAGGCGACACTACTGGTGGAAATGTAAATTACATAGCGGTTATGAGAAGTGGTGTGAATATTTCCCCCAAACTCAGAACTAACTTGACAGCCACCAGTGTGTCTATGTGCCAAAGGAAATGAAACTAAGATATTGAAGAGTAATTTCTCCGCCAAGATTTACAGCAGCACCATTGCCAATATATGAAACCAACTGGGTCCACAGGGAAACAAAGAGCAAACATTTAAATATGCATTATGTATACACAGTAGACTCAACCATGAACAGTTGGGAGGCCCGTAATTTTTTTACATTGACAAACCCAGTGAACATTAAATGAAATTAAACCAAGCACAGACAGGTGAATCCTGAATTATCTCATTTTAAGATTAAGTCTAAAGAATGTTGATTTCATAAAGGCAAGATAGCAGGCTTTCTAGAGAGACTGAGGTCACTGTGGAAATGGACTGGAAAGATGTTAGTGAGAGGATAGAAAAATCTCAGTAGGCATAATAATCTCACCAAACTGAACCATGGCAGCTGAAGATAGTAAGAATATATTGTATCCTTTTAAAAGGCTAAAAAAAAGCCAGCAATACATAGATAGATAGATAGATAGATAGATAGATAGATAGATAGATAGATAGATAGATAGATAGATAGGTGATAGACAGATGATGGATGGATGGATGGATGGATGGATGGATGGATGGATGGATGGATAAGTAGATAGATAAACTGTGGATGGTATTTCATACATTATGCCAAAATCTTAAGACTAAAGAAGTGACAGCAAGCTGTTAACATTGGCTAGTTGAATGCTTCCAACAAATGAGCTTGTCTGAAAGCTAGAGGTAGCTTTCAAAGAAAAGGCCTGTGTTGGAGAAGCAACTACTCTCATCCTACTGTGGTACCTACATGAGGTTCAACCTGAGTTCTTCAGGACCTCCATGTCATCAATAAAGCATAAGAGAACTTGGGGAAACCGTGCTGGTATCCAAATCTACAATTCTCATTTCCAAAGTTTTGTGATTAAAGTGCTATGGCCTTGTCTCCCAGCAGGCTGCAGAACTCCAGCAATGAGGTGCTGACTCCCTGATTCGGGCTTGTTATACATCATATCAATATGCCCAAAATCCCAGCTTAGGCTGTGTCTAATATCTCGAGGGTTTGTACTGGATGTAATATTTTAAGAAGGCATGCTTTTTTTATCCTAAAAATCTGTAATGTGTGCTGATTATATATAGCATGGTGTTTATTATGTAACAGTCTCCAGTACCACACATGACAGGATAACTGCCTGGCACAGGTTTTTCTAATACAGAGAAAACATTTACTTCACAGACATTAGGTAATTCTCACTATTTTTATTCAAGTGTCAGAATAATCTATTTTTACAGACATTCCATTTTTTTCTTTTTTTTATCACATTTGTTTTGGTAACATTAAATTTATCTATTTCACTTAGAAATGAAGGACTTTTTCCACAATTGATGCTAATTAAGCTAATAATAGATGTTTCCAGAAATTCTTATTACTTTAGTCATAGAAATTCATCACTCTTTTCAACATTAAACTAGATAGATACTTGGTTAGCAAGAAGCCTTTGTTAACTGGGATATATTAGATCGTTCAACCAACACGTCAAACTAATCATGATTAATATCAGCTTGAATATTTTATTTCATGTCAGTTTTAAACCAAGTTGTTTTCAATCTTTGATTGTTTTTCATCAAGGTCATGACCCAACCTTGTCAACCATTTACTAGTCCCCAAACTGTAGCATTTTGAAACTTCCCAACAATAAGATTCATAGCATGAAAGTGTTTATATTCATATTCTTTTAAAAATGATTTCCTATTGTAATCATTGGAGATAAGCAATCCCATTCAATATGTAATAACTTCTTCAGGTGTGTTTATTAAACTCATAACATGAGCCAGACTTGTTATATACATAAAAGTTACTCTTATCTCTTTCCTTTTTCTGTTTTTCAGTGTTAGCAACCAACCCTAGGGTCTCAGTCATGCTAGTCATGCTAGTAGTCAAGTAGTCCACGAAGTCCAGCCACCAAGGGATAAAAAAGCAACTGCCTGCTCCCAAGATAAAAAATAAGATCAAAGAGACAGTGGGAATTGAGTAAGACTCAGGACTTGTAGGGTTATAAATAAGAGTGTATTTATTTTTGATTTTCATTTGTTTGGGATTTTTGTTTTGTTTTGGTGTTTTGAGATAAGGGTTTTATGTTACTCCTGATTCATCTTACCTAATCCTAGAAACATGCAATTTTATTCTAAGAGAGTCCTGAAGCCATCATATCCTTTAAAACTTTCTGATGTATCATTCATTTAAAGTCTCCCATGTTTCAATCTTTTGAATTTACATGTAAAATAAAGACGGAGGTCACAGAATGTATTGATACCTTAAGTGATAACTCCGAGATGAACAATCAAGGACATTAACAGCAAGTTTCAGCTTAAGTACTAGGAAAGAGATAAAAATCGTTTTCTAAGACTAGTGAAGTAGGAGCTTGAGAAATGGCTCAACCATAAGAGCACTTTTTCTTGAAGACTGAGGTTCCATTTCCATTACCCACATGGCAGCTCACAACCATATGTATCTTAAGTTCTCAGAGATCCATCTTCTTTTTGTATCTTTGGGCACCAGATTTGCATGTGGTAGATATCAAATAAATAAATCTTTAAAGAAAAAAGACTTAGAAAAATAACTGCCTTAGTAGAAAGTGAGAATGTTTTCTGTTCATGAAAAAGTAAAATATTTTTTATATATGTGAGTTTAGGCATTGGTCGACAATTTGTCATCAAGTTAGGGTTTCAGACAGAAAAACCAGAACTTCCAGATATAAAGTGGAATTTTTGAGAGGACGTTATTTAAAATGTGGTTAGGGAATGTATTTATTAAACAATGATTATGTCTTTCTGGCTTTCATCGGGATGTTACATACATACACAGAAGCCACACGTAAATAAAATACTAAATACATATTTTAAAAATTAAAAAAAATAGTGTGGGAGAAGAATTAAGAACTGAGAGGTGATGTAAGAAGGCTGGCAGTCAGTTGGTGGCTAGAACAATTCTAGCAGAATATTCATACCTCAGAATGATGTCTCAGGGTGTGGCAATGTAGCTGGGAGCCAGCAAAGAAATGGTGTTACCATGCTATTAAGCTGATGGAGAGATTTAACCCCAAAATGGAATGTTTTCTCTTTGCTTTCTAGAGCATGCTAGTTTATGCTTCTCCTCTTGAATATTTTGATAACATTTCTATCTGTTCCATTGACTACAATTATACAAAGTAAAGGGTAATAATTAGGCTTATCCTTAATTGCGGAAAAAGGACTTCTGACAACTTAATTATGCCAAATTCATATGATTGAACCTGGTTGCAAAAATAAGTTTACCATTCCTATGAATAAAAATAAAAAGAATACGATGTGGGATAGCCATTATTTCTTTGACTCACACCTACATTACATTTCTAAAAATTGTAGTCTTTTAAGTAGAAAAAAAATAACACATAGCCAGGCATGGTGTCCACATATTTAATTCAACTCAGGATGTCAAGACAGGTGAATATCTGAGAGTTCTAGGCCAACCCAGGCTGCATAGTGAGACTCTCTAAATAAAGAAAAATAATAACAATATTGATGATGATGATGATGATAGAAAGCTGGGTGTGGTGACACACATCTTTAATCCCAACACTCTGGAGTGTGAAGCTAATGATATTGATTACATTTAGAGACATAAAGATTTGATTTCTTCAGTCACTCAGATAATCTCCCACTCTCTTTCTTCACAATGCTTTCATTGAGAGAGGAAACACATGTCATGTTCTTCAAAGCATGGCTAATACAGTATTCCAAAAGACTTAAATGTGATGAAGTATGGTGTCGCCCGACGCTGCATCTGGTTCTCAAATGGTGTTTATCATGTCCATCTTACACTACTAAGTTAAGATTTTCTTGACCATGACCTTAATATTAGCTGCTTGCCTAATTGGGTACCCATTCTTTCCTGTCCAAGGGATCTAATCTTTCCATTGTTTTGTCATTGCAGGTAGGGGACACTACACTTCTGCATTTCTACAGTCACAGTTTTTACCAAATATGAAGAGACATTAGTTTACTAATCTTTGGTTCCAGATATACTCCTTTTTGCCTTAACTGTAATAACTGGAGCTCATTGTGGCCATTATTTATTAAGCCATGAGAACAGCAACTCCCTTATTTTCCTTCTGGCCCACTGGTGGTAGCCAGATGGCAATAACAGCTTCTAATTAAATGAAAAAAATTTTGGTATCTGCTAGCAGAAGTGTTCTATCCCTTATTGGGAGCCAGAATACGTAACTTGGCAGAGACTAGCTTTGCAGAGATAGAAAACAAATCTTGCAAGACAGTCACTGTGAATTATGGTAAGAAGGCTGGGTTCTTCCTCTCTCTGCTGCCTCCTAGACCTCAGGCTCTTGGAAGCACAGCATCATGCATCAGCCCTTGGTTCAGGGAACATACTGCCTTCTGGAGGACAGCTTCTAACTAAAACAGGTCTCCTTGGGCTCACCAACTAGCTGAAACTCCAAAATGCCACTCTTCTGCTGTCTACTTATGAGGGAAATCAAACCAGATAACCCCACATTTGCAATTTCTTTCCAAAAATCTTTGCCACAAAATAGGTTCCTTTGCCTAAAGCATTATTGTCTATGAGAGCTTGGGCATTTTGAAATTTTCAGGTGACTTCTGGGAATAAACACAAACCCAAATGAATGTATGCATTGATGTTTTTTTCTTCAGAATTTCTACCTCCACCGCAAGTCAGTGAAACCAAACATCACCCAGAGTAAGACTTGTCATTTAGGAAGGTGACATGTTGAATCTCAATCTTAGAATTAGAAAAGGTCCAATTGAATTTTGGACACTTAGTAATGCCAATAGCTTGATTTCACTTGGTGGGGTGAAACACTGGTTGTTAAACTTACATAGCACCCACAGTTATCCTTCTTGGTGTATGTACAACACAAGCTTTAGGATGGTGGCTAAGAGCAGGTAGCTGAAAATTACACAAAGGCCATGCTGAGCTGATTGGGTAATACATCTTCACTGATGGGCTAAAGTATAAATAGAGGCTCCACATATGTTGGGCCTTTATCCAGAGGTACAAGCACTTAATGCTTCCTTCAGTTTTCTCATTTCTCACCTATTCCAGTCCTTTAATTAACCTGTTAGTACATTCTTTACTTGCCAGAGTCAATGTTTACCCATCTGTTAGCTGTCTTCACACTCAAATGCAATGACTGAAGATCTGCCTGGTTGGAGAATTACTGCCTTTCAGTCTGCTTCAGTGCTACTTCTGGTGGAAGTCAATTTAGGTACAAAAAAAGACCTTAGTATTGCCCTTTATCCTTAGTTGACCATAAGAAATTCAAAGGAAATCTTCCGACGGGGTAGAGGCAAGAGGTGAGAAAGAAAGGTACATTCCAGAGATCAATGTATACAATTGTTCTTAAGTTTCGGATGTGCTTGGTGCCACCAAAGTTCATATATTGAAAGCTTGATCTCCACATGGCAGTATTGAGAATGGGTATGACTATTAAACGGAGATTCCTAGTGGTAGTTGACTTCTGATACCCTCAGAAGGGATTAATTAAGGTTGTTTTCAGTGGATCCTGAGTCAGCTATTCTGACAAAGTTGTTATTATTAACAATAACAGTGCCCCTCTGAGTTCATCAGTCTTCTGCATGCTCCCATTATTATGTAAGTAACCATGACATCTTCAGTAGAGCAGAGTTAATGTTGGCACCATGCCCTCAAGGCTACAGAACTCAGAACTAAATAAAATTCCTCTCCTTAGAGTACCCAACCTTGTGTATTTCATTATAGTAAAATGAATGGGATCATACAGTTGACTTCGTGTAATTTACTTTGCTCTCAAGACTTGCCTCAGCCAGTCCCAAATTACCATGTCCAAGCTAAAATTGAGGCAATGGTCTCAGAAAGGCTCTCAGTTTATGATGAGTAGTCCAAGATTATAGCATCTCAGGATCCCATGACCAGGCAGTCAGCCTCTGTTTGGGTCTATTAAGATGTAGAAAGAAGTCAGAAAAGCTCATACTGGTACTTCCTACACTTTGGAAGTTGAGGTAGGAGGATTGCCAGCTTGCTCTGCATAGTGAGTTTCAGGACGGCCTGGGAACAGAGTAAGACCTTGTCTCAGATAAACTGTACAGAGAACTGTTGTTTCAATGAGAAATAATCCTCCTCTAACAGAGGTCTTGCTTCCATGCCCTAAAGATTTGTATAATCTCATTGTGGGTTGAATAAGATATGATACAACAAATTGTCCTTCACCTCACAAAAGAATACCCAGAATTCCTGAACCACTGGATCTCTATGACCATCCCTGCAGCTCCCAAAGCATTTTGGGCAGCAGCTTCTTCTTTCTAGAAAAAGATATCTTTCTAGTGTTTTCAAGGAGGTGAGGTTTAAGTCTAACTAGTGTAGTGTCAATACAATAAAATGGATGTATGCTCTATTCTAGGTGAAACATATTCAAACTCATCTTTAAAACTGGAAAAATAGTATTCTCTCACTGCTTCAAGAGAAATTGCTCACAAAAAGCAAAGCAAGCAAACAAAAATAACCTCAAAGCTGTAATTGTGTTTCCCTTTGTGAAAACTAGTATCTTATATCAACTGTCCACTTAGATATATCTTGGTAAAACATCAACATCCTCCACAACCAAATAAGATTAAACAAAACTTCAGTATGCAAATTAAATGGTACTATAATTAGAATATCTCTCCTTGTTTTATTCAACTGTTATTTTTTACAACAATCCCTGTAATTTTTCTTTAGATTGATTAATATTTTCTAATTTTCTGTGTCTACTAGGGTAGAGGAGCAATTTCAGAAATGTTTATTTTCTTTTCCTCCAGAATGGTAGTAAACCAAGGGTTAGAGTACCAGCATGAGTAATTTTCCAGCTTCTAGGTTCCCAATTAAATATGTGACTCAGTAAAATTGTCTTCTGAAAGACACAAACATTCTCTGGACCAACTATAATGCATTTTCCTAAAATTCCAATTATTCTTTGGCGTCAATAAACTCCCACTTTACTCAGAAAATCCTACCAGTGGGTCTAGTTCACTGGTGGTTTAATGCTAGCCACATATTCTAAAAGGAAAGCACAGCTCTCCTAGAAGTTGCACAAAATCAGTTCTGTGCATGTAATAAAGTTATACGGTTAATAACACTTTGAGTAGTTCCGCAAGAGCCCTTGTCTTTGTTTTCAATCAATGAGCTGTCTCAGTGAATTGACAGATCTGGGACCAGAGTTGAAAGCTAATTTTCCATCGCAATACTCGATATCAGTTAATATCATTGCCAGATTTTTCTATTATATCAGTTAAGTACAATGCAGACAGCCTGGCAGCTACATTAGCTTTAGTAGGGATAGAGATGGGACTTTCTAAGCTGGAGCATCCTCACAGCTGCTCCGAGTGTCTGCCCATCTCTGCAACTTCATCTATAGTGGCATTCCCTCATGTTTAGAGAACGCCTGGAATCACAGGGACTTCCAGACCTTTGACAGACAATGGCGCTTGTTCTGTGTACAACTACATACAGTTTAGTTTATTAATTAGACACAGTAATATGTTAAGTGTGATAATAACTGAACAGAACAACTAAAATAATAACACTGCAATAAATGATACATGAATGTGGTCTCTTTCTCTCAATTACTTTCCCGCCTTGTGTTCACCCTTTTTTTTTTTTTTGTTGACATGCAACAATGCAGCAACTACATGATTTGACAAAGTGAGGTAAACAAAATCAGTGTTATGTTACTATATGGAGTCACTAGGCACAAACACCTCAATACTACCACAGTCAATCTGGTACCTAATATAGTTATTAAGTCACTAACAGGCATAGCATAGTCAGAGCAGAGACAGCAAATGAGTAAGTAATTGAAGTTGTTTGCATCTTGGATGGGATGAGGCGAGACTCCATCACATTTTCCAGGATGGCAGACAATATATAACTTATGAAATATTTGTTTCTGTTACTGTTTCCAGAGAATGGATTGCTGTGTGTCACAGTCAACGGCTGCCACCTGCCCAGGCCATTTTCAAAACATTGTCTTCTCCCCTTTCATACCTGGAATCCCAGTTTTATAGTGACGCCTCCATGCAGATACAACTTCTCCTAAAATGTGTTCTTTCTTGTATTGGTTGGGGTTTCTAGTGCTGTGAGGAGTCATCATGACCACGGCAACTCTTATAAAAGAAAACGTTTCATTATGTGGCTTACAGTTTCAGAGGTTTAGTTCATTATCATCATAGCAGGGAATGGCGGTATGCTGGCTAACATGGTAAGAAGAGTCCAACACCTTGATCTGAAGGCAATAGGAACTGAACTGAAACAGTAGGCAGTATCTTGAGATTAGAAAACCCCCAAACCCACCTCCACAATGATGCTCTTCCTCCAGCAAGGCCACACCTAGTTCAATGAGGCCACACCTCCTAATAGTGCCATTTCCTGTGAGATTAAGGGGACCAATTACATTCAAACGATTGCATTTGTCATTACAGAAAATGACGTGCCTTTGGGTCTTCCCTGGAAACCTAGGTAGATGATAGTTTTCCAATTATTTTTACTGTGCAAATTGATCTTTGGCTTGTCAACTCCCTATGACTGTATTTACTTCTTTCAGCATCTTATATCATTCTAAAATCACTACTCCATTCACCAATGGTCATTTTTAAAGATAATCTTTAACAAAAATGAGCAAGCAAAATGTAGTCAGTTTTAGGAACATTTCTCAGAATGTTGAACATGAGTATATATAGTACCCATGTCAATAACTTATACTATAGCCTTGTTTTTTCTCTCTCTCTCTCAAGATCAGAAACTCCAAAATTCCCTCCTGTGCTTCAGTCCTCGACAAGACTTGTGCACTAAATTCCATGCTTCTTTTGATGAGCTCATTCTTACTTTCCAGAACAATGTTTCTTGATACCTTGGAAGCAAACAGGGCAAGTAGAGACAAGAATTCATGAAAACAAGTGTCACATTGCTTCAGAAAAACATTCTAAGGTATTCAGGTACAGGGACGCTTGTCATTTAACAAGAAAAAAGACTCATGTTTTTATTGGCCATGAGATCAATAAGATTAGATGTTTAAAATTCTTGAGTTTATAAATGAATCATCCTACTTCATGTTTCAAGGTTCTACTTCTTCCCAGTGTTTTCAATCTCATTTTTTACTTTGGTACCACAATGACCAAACTCAATGTCTTGTTTTTAATGTAAGCTGTCTTGTTCATTAAAAAGATAAATCTTTTTTCAAAAGACATTCATTCACTAAACTATCTGACTTTCAAATCATGCAGTCAAAATCAGCCATTCAAACTATAATCAATTACTTGTCATTGTTCTTGCATTGATTAAATATGTTAACCACTTAATTTCCCCATGCTCAATCTTAAGTCCCTCAATACAATTAGCTATAAGGGAATGCTTTAATAAACACAAGTATAGCCAGGTTTTAAAAATTTCTTAGTCTAATAGGAAGCCAACTTCAAATTTCCATCCTGGTCTTCTTTCCAGATTTAGATGTTAGGTCCATTAGCCAGTTTTCTAGAAAACAGAATCAGAAATAGAGTTTGCATAGGAATCCATTGTTGAAGATACATAATCACAGAGAGCTTGGGATTTCAGTGAAGAAAGAAAAGGAAATATAAAGGCGTGTGATCATCATACCAGCTTTGCAACAGCTTCACATGACAGCAGCTTGTTCCTTCAGTCAGTCCATCTATTTATCTACTAAATACCTCCTATGTTATGTGTTCCTGACCAGAATTTAGGGGACTTTTCTCCTTGCACATTGTGGCTACTGCTAAGCAACAAAAAGTACCTGTGGTTGACTGGACTACAGAAGTATTTGTTTGCTATTGCCAAGAGTGCTGAAGAGGTCTTGCTGAAAGTCCTGGTGTTTGTAGCTAGAAGAGAACAAGACACATTTAAAGCTATGTTAATAGTGGAGGTGGTCATCAGCCTTTGTAGGGAAGGTATCTGAACACACTGGAGCTACTCAGTGGGGAAACTGTAATCAGAGTCGATATAGGAAAGGATGCTGATGCTATGTGACTCTGAAGAAATCCATAAGTTAAGACAGCGAAGGCCCATGTTCACTTAATGAGGCCTGAGAGAACACTTCTTGGAGGCAGAATGATGTGGAACTGCTAGATATGAGAGGTCACAACAACAGCTGAGTCATACAGAGCACAGTGATTCACCCGTGACCTGGACTGGCAGCACAATGCAGCAATATTAAACAAACAAGCTGTTAAAGCAACTTGCCAAAGCCAAAGTTAGACTGTTATTAAAGCCATCAGCACATACAGTGTGTCCAAAACAAATGATAAAAGGTACAAGCAGGTTTCAGGAATGATTTTTCTGGAGGCAAACTGTGAACATTAGTGGTTACTAAAAATTATTTACAAGGTTATTCTTTCATTCTGAAAAGAATCCTTTGTCTTCTTAAGTAAGTACTTGCTTTGGTTAAAACGCCCATTTTCTGGGAATAAGTATCCATTTTTCTTTTTAAAAATACAGAAATACTTTCTTTCATTGTGATCTTACCACTGATAGCAATGTTATGTTCAGATTCTATTTTAAATAAAGTTGACAAGAGAATCAGTTTTCTTAGCTAAAAATAGCAGTTGCAGTGAAGTCGACTTGTCAATCACCTTCAGAAGTGAGGACTACACTGAAATTGTTTATTAAATTCTGGGTGAGGGTGGTAGGCAATTCTGCACTTATTATATGCTCAGTACGGGACAAAGAATCCTGTGCAAACTTTGGGTGATGGAGGAAGGATTGTTGAAATTGGTAAGTGCATGACAGACGAAAGTGGGGATGACAGCCAGGGAGCTACATTTTTTAAAAAAAGAAAAAATTTTAATCAAAGAATTAGTTCTACTATGTTTTCCCATGAGTAATACATCCCTATATTTTATTAAGATGATGTATTTTTAGGGCCAGCAAGATGGCTAAGGGCACTTGATGTCAAACCTAATGACCCGAATTCAACCTCCAGAACCCACATAAAAGAAGGAGAGAGAGAACTCCTAGATGTTGTCTCTGATCTCCAAATGCAGGTCATGTTATGCATTTCTGGTAGTCAGACCCAAAAAAAAAAAAAAAAAACAAATAAACACATGTCTTTCTTTCTTTTTCTTTCTTTCTTTTTCTTTTTTTCTAAAGTAGTGCATTCTCATTATTAAAACTAAAAGGCAAGAATGGACCATAAAATAGGATGCAGCAAGAGCCTGTCCATCACTCCCAACTCTAATCCCTCTCCAAAAATTCAATTTCTTCTGGAAAACAACTTCAGAACTATTATATATATACATCATCAAGGCACATAATGTACCCGGCCATGCCATGCTGCACTTGACAAACACTGTGGCAATGTATGAGTGAGGGTGTGGCAAGATGTTTTGTGTACATGTGCTAATCCACCTACACCTACATAGACTTGATCGTTACATAAAGAGATGAGTTTGCTGGCCATGGTACTCCAAATGATATACTCAGACTTCTGTTTCTGGTCCTCTTGGTATTTGGTAGTTTTTCTTGACTGTTTGTTTTGTGACTGCTGCAGTTTTTCTACACCACTTCTATGCAATGCCTGTTCTAATTTCTATATCTAACCCTTTGGTTTTACATTGACAATATGTCTTGATAGGGTTCATTGAAATAATTCTCATTTATAGAATTTAGGAGCAAATATTTGAGGGAAAAATAAGAAAGAGATTTTGCTAAATTCTTTCTGTTTTCAACAAACTCTTTCCAGTACCTAGAAGAATTCTTAGAAAGTCCATTTTACTGTTTGATGTAACAGCACACCAGTCTCTAGAGCAGTGGTTCTCAACCTTCCTAATGCTGTGACCCTTTAGAACAGTTCCTAATGCTATGCTGACCCCAACCAGAAAATTATTTACATTGTTACTTCATAACTGTAATGTTGCTACTGTTATGAATTATAATGCAAAGTTCTGTGTTTTCTGATGATCTTAGGTGATGTTTGTGAAAGGATTATTCAACCCCAAAAGGGGTTGTGAGCCACAGTTTGAGAAGCATTGGTTAAAAAAGGTATCAGCAAATGAAATACAAGCATGGTTCTAGCATAAGCTTCAGAAACATAATCAGCTCTTGGAGACACAGCTGCGGCCCCATAACCTTTGCAACTTCCATTTAGGGCAAGGGACCGTGCCAGCACTACACATTATTTAAGGCTTCTTATTCTACTGGATTAAGAATGCTCTTTTTCAGGACAGCTTGAGACAATAGGACTAGCATGTTCTGTTTTTATTGTACTTCACTGATACAATGGTAACATTCAGGAGCCTGAGAAAGTACTCAACTGTATGATGATTTTTCCTGTTATCGGAAACCCACAGTATCTGTGCTTTCAGCCTTAGCATCACCCCACCATGAGGGGTAAGAAAGTGCAGGATGTTCTCTTCTTTGTGGTCCTCCTTGTCTCTCTGCTCTGTGGCTTGTGCGCAAAAGAATATGAAGTAGAATTTGCTTTCATGTTATCTGATTTGGTGGTTCTGAGTCTGTGTAAAACTGCATCATAAGCTCCACTTCTGAAACCAGCACACTGACCATTACTCACACTAAGACAGAAGTATTCCACTCCGCTCTACAGTACTGATGAAATCATCTGAGTATTAACACTGACTGCAAAAGTTAAAGACCAGCAACAGCATTCGCATCAGCACCAGGATGCAAAGATTTCCCACAGTGAAGCCAAGGAGAGAACTTCAATAACTGCTTGTTCTCCATGGCTTCATTCAGTTATAGAACTACACAGTCACCCAAGCAAAAGAATACTTAATAGTAAATTAAACGAATATCCTTTTCTAATTTCCATCAATGCATGTGATGTATGACACATGTCAGTTTGTTTTAGGTTGAGGCAATTATGTTCTTGCCCACTAAAATAACTCAAAGCCTCTATCTTTGTCTCTGAGAAAGCTTGTCAGGCATTTATACAGTATCTTTGAGATTAATATCCATTCGATCTTCTAGAATTATTTTTCCTGTCATATCTCTTAGAAACCACTGATTTCTTTTTCTGTATATAGTTGGTTGTTCTGAATCTGGGGTATCATTTTATGTATCCCCTTTCTTTCTGTGTCACCTGCCTTCCTTTCTTCCTTCTTTCTCCATTGTTTCTCCCTTTCTTCTCCTTCCCTATTTGGAACAGCACCAACTGGCCTTGAACTTGCTACCTTCCTATCCTTGCCTCCCAAACAGAACACTGACATTGTAGGCATGTGCCACCATACCATTCTTGCTTCATTTTAATCCTCACTTTTGCCAGGATTAATCAATAAATGGCCTCAGAAAGGTTCACTGGAAATAAAACTTAAAGTACTTATATAGAAGAAATTATTTTTTCTCCTCACATCCACAGATGATTGACTGGATATAGCATCCTTGATCAAAATCAATTTTCCTCAGAGTGATAGTAATCATTACTCATGTTGTCTCTCCTAGAACAGAGTTCAGTGATCAAAAGTCAGATTTTATACTCAACTGTTATTTATCATTTTATATCATTTCTTTCTCTTGAATGTTTGTAAAATGTACCCATAACTGCTTATCCATTATAATTTATATTTTCTTTCAATATTCTTAATATAATTCAATGACTATTTTCATATAAATATTTATATTTATTTTAATTTTGTGATGTGTTCTTGGTTTGGTTCTTTGAAATTTTCCTTCCATGATTTCTCTTTGTGGAACTCTGATTTTAAAATTTAGTGTATATTGAATTTATTCTCTTCTTTTTCATTTCTAGTTTTGAGACAGGGTCTCTCTGCAGAGCTCTGGCTCTCCTGGAACTCTCTATGTAGCCTAGGCTGGCCTTGAACTCACAGAGATCTGACAGTCTCTGCCTCCTGAGTGTTTGGATTAAAGGCATGCACTACAACTCCCAGTCTAAATATATTTTTTCATGTCATTTATTATTCGAATTCCCATTTCTATACTCTTTAGAAATATTTACTGGTGTCACTTTCTCTTATGTTAAAGATTGTGCTCAGGTTGATTCTTTTCTTGAAGAAGAACAATAAAATTTTAGCTCTAAATCATTTTTAGATTATTATTTTAAGTACTAACCATTCTGTTCTATAGATAGCAAAAGTTCTCAAATCATTTTTGATTATATTAGCTAGAGGGAAATTTGCCTGGGTTTTCAGTTGGTTTTTTTTTTTTTATATTATCAGTTTACTTAGATTCTAAGATTTTAGCTTGTTTGCTTGAATCTTTCTTTTTCTTCTGAGGCTTTCCTTGGCATTTCAGATTCTCAGTTACCCACTTGAAATGAAGAATGAGTGAACCAAGGACTGGTAAAATAACCCATGGAAGTCCCCAGATATTTCCTTTCATTTCTCTGGAAAACCCTGGTTCCTCTCTCACCTGCCAGTGAATATGTTCTTGATTGCCCTTTTTTCCAGGGGACACTGTTGAAAGGTAGTAAAGAATGGGGTGAAGCTTCAGGCTGCCCTCCTCCCTGTGGGCCCTATTACAGACTAATGGTGTGGTGAGACTTCATCCCATTGTCTCAGCCCCACTTCTCTCACAGGTGCCACCTGAATCTGGGGTCTGTGAGATGTGCTGACTGCATGGGAGAGCGCCTCCTTTATCTGCTTATGTACCTGCACACTCAGAGCCTACATCCTATTCCTTTTTCATCATTCTGCCACCTCTCATTCAGTTCCTGTTCTTGACCATTTGCTATGCTCCCTCTTCTATGAGAGCCATTAGACTGTCAGCACAGTCAATGTCTTCATCGCCTTGTGTTGATATTTTTCTTACACATTTACTATTCCTTTGGTTCTTAGGACAGAGAAAGGCCAACTGGTGTTCCATCAGTTATCCTAAGCCTAAACTCCAAGGTATCAATAATAGAATAAAACTTACCAATCAAATAATTTGCAAATTTTTTATAAGTGTGAACACAAGATAGCTAAGTGGGTGAGTGATGCAAAGATGATGAGTTGAGTTCCCAGAACCCACAGTGGAAAGGAAGGCTAATCCAATAAAGTTGCCCTCTGACCCCCACACTTGCACTGTGACATATGCCCCCCCCACACACAATTGTAGCATGAATAATATAAACCCAGAGACAGATATTGGTGTTCAACTTGAAGATCAGAAGAGCAAAGCAGTCAAACTAAGAGAGAGCTCTAACCTCTATGAAATCTTCAGACTCAAAGGGAGCAAGTTCCTGTCTCATCTCGCCTTATATTCCTCTCCAGTGCACCACCACTGCCTGACTTTTACTGCTGACTAGTGTGACTGTTTCGCACTCTGGTCTTCAGGCAAACTTTATTTACTAAAATACAAATGAAATACCATTACAAATAATATTGTTTAAATTATTAGTTACTTGATGTACTGTTTCTCCAGTCAACCATTTGTTTCACAAAGAATGATGTCAGATCACAACAGGTGAAAAAGAATAGATAGTGAAAATTGTTTTTTGGCCACAGAGAACATTCTCATTAATAGCTAGTCAGTGTAACCTTGCTGGAACTCCTGGCTGCTTTAAAGAAAAAAAAATCTGACTGAGGAGCAATTGCTTCAGATGTGTTCACTCCTGCCTGCTGTGAGCTCAATACCCAGCATTTTAAACCTGATCATAAAATGTATCCATTCTTTATATCCAGTGAGCTAGGAATTAATTTTATCAATTTGATTTTCCATTAAAATTCCATGGTTTCTTATTAATGTCAAAATAGGTCCCTTTACACTTCAGTGAAAGTCACTAATTTTTGAGGAAATTGATACACAGTTTTACAGGACAGGACGAGGGTATGTTAGCCTGTAGGTTGGCTTGCATGTACAATTTCTATCCCACTGACTTTTGAGAGGCCAATCATCTGTAATTTAGCAGAGATTGTAGTGTCAGAGCCTTTTGCAGATTCCATTTCTTTTACTTTTGAGAGTGCTTGTCTACTTGATAAAAAGAATAAAAAGGAGAAGAAAAGAAAAAGACATTTCCTATCTTGTTTCGTAAATTCAAATGAGCAGATAATACTCCTTGATTGCCCCCTCACCCAGCTCTGGATGGGTTTCAGACAAGGGTTTCAAGGCAGTGTTTCTAAAAGGAAGCAGATTTGACTGTTTGAGCTTTGAATATCAACTATCTTGCCCAAGCTGCCAGTCAATGCAATCATAAGCAGATCGCCGAGGGCCTGCCAATTTAGTACTAGCTTATATTTGGTGACAAGTCAGCACATTCAAAGGCAAATGTGCTCTTGAAATTGCTGTGTGGTCTGGAAAACATAGGGTGACTGGACAACACTGTCCTCCTTTTCTTATTCTCCCCCCCCCCTATTTCTCTCCCTTCCTCATACCTCTCCTTCGCTTCTTTTCTTGTAATTTTTAATGCTAAGAAAATCATCTTGCATAAGAGTCAAGCGTGGCCTATGGTTAATGTAGTGTGAGAGAGTTGCCGGAGGGTTTGGTCACAGTCCTTTTATCTTCTTAATATTCTTCATAATTGGCCATCCTTCCACTCCTATGCCTACTCACTAGAACTTTGACTCGTTAGACTGTGGTTCTTCAGTCACAGTAAGAAATGCTTCCTGGAAAACCACATATCCAGTCTTTTTTTCTCTTCCTCATCTAGGAGTCTCTGATCTATACCATCAATACATCTATAAAGAAAAAAGCACAGATAGAAATCAATCTTTAAATGAGATATTCCTCACACCCTGGAATTCTCCTATAGTTAGGGATGTCCATGTGACCCAGTTCGGCTAATTCAGTATAAACACAGCCATCTTCTGAATCTAGTGTCCATAAATATTTTAAAACAGTGGGGGGGGGGGTGGCACAGTGTCTTGGACCTCCCTTTTTGACCTTGTCCTTCTTCTTCCTAACCAGAGCCAAACACCATTGCCCAGAGGATCATCAGCCATGCTGCAACGACAAGCGTGAAATTCACAAGTTAAGAAGTGCAGAATCAGGAACAGTTCTCTCAGCCCCAAGTGGCTAACCAGGAGAAAAGTCAGGCTCCATGAATTCATGACATTGAAAACGAGAACTCTTGAGGACTGCTGGCATGTTCCTCCCTGAGACTGACAGCAAAATGAGCACTTCAGAGAGTGACGTAGATCCCTGCTTGACTACTTTGCACTGAGGAAATTTTGTTTTTGTTTGTCCCCTGGAGTTTAGCAGTCACAAGTAGGTCCCCTCACACAAGACTTCCAGTTTTCTTGGGGAGATGGAGTTCCCTGAGTTGAAGCAATATTTTGGACAATCAGAGCAATTTTGCTTACCTTCGAGGCACCTAGCCTAACTAGCATAGCAGAGAATGCAAATATATCTTCACCCTGACTTGCAGGTTTCATAAGCCCACCCTTCAGTTTTCCACACCCTTTAATGAAGGAAAGATTTATCTGAGTCCTCTTCTGGATGAAGTAGAGGAACTTCTGAAGAAGTGTCAAAACTTTCCAAAAACTTTCCACAAGAGGCTTCTTTGGTCCTAAGGACAAACAACAGAGGCATCAAATGCCATTTGCTCCTTCTTTTAATTAAAAGCAAATGACGGAAGCCACTTTCACCGGAACTGGCTCTCTTCCTTTCCTTGACAATGCTCTCCTTTACATGATACTGGATATTTGTTTTGTTTGTCCTCATTGTGAGAGAGACTTTCTCCTATCAATATACTGACCAACAAGATAAACTCATGTTAATTTACATAAGACCAGAGCCACTAAAGTCAGCCTGTTCATCTGATGGGGACATTTCTGTTTTTGCAACAGCATTCATTGCATTTTTTAAGAAAATGGAACTGGTCACCATCATATTAAGAATAATTGGTTTCAGGGTCTGAAGAGATGGTTCAGTGGTTAAATGCACTAGCTGCTCTTGCTGAGAACCTGAGTTAGATTCCCAGCCACCACACAGCAGTTCATAACTATCCAAAACTCTAGATCCAGGGGATTCGATATCGCCTTCTGGCTTCTGCAGGCACCAGGCATGCAAGTGGTGCATAGACATACAAGTAAACAAAACACCCATACACATATTTTTTTTAAAAAAATGGTGGATTTCATTCATTCTAATGTTGTGTTTAAGAGGAAGGTCTTTATGATCTTCTTATAAGAGTAAGTCTCTCCAGAATTTGACACAAGAAGAAAACTAAGTGAGTTCATGGAGTTTGGTTTTCATTTTTGTTATTTTACTTATTATTTTTGTATGTGCGTGATGTGTGTGTGTGTGTGTGTGTGTGTGTGTGTGTGTGTGTGTGTGTTTGGGGGAGGAAGCATGTGTGCAGATGTGGAGGCTGGAGAACAAATTTTAGTTGTCAGTCTGCCCTTTCACAGTGGTTTCCAGAGATCAAACTCAGGTCTTCAAAATCACTTAGCAAGTGCCCTTAGTCTATTAGTTGTCTCGCTGACCCTTGAAAACAGAGTTTTAGCAGACATTATGGGTGAGGATAATTTATATCTGGTTCTAGTTACATATTTTAAAGATAAAAAACAATCATGCCATAATGTGATATGGAGTTTAGTTTAGTTAAAGATGCACTTTAACTTAGTTTATCAGAAGACTTTTGCACTAAAGTTGGTTGTTTAAATAAGATGAAGGGGCCTTAAGAAGGAGCTGTGAACAATTAACATACAATAACAAAGTTATCTAGTCTACTATTAAAACAGCTGTCCTGGGGACCTTGTCAGATAAGGATTTCTTTCTTTTACACCACAGAAGTTGATGTGAGCGGTATTCTGTGACATTTCCTTATTTACATTGCTTTTAAGAATGACCTGCTACCTACACCTACCCTTCCCCTAACTCAATAATACTCAACCAGTTTGTTAGAGCTCTTCAGTCTGAGGTACCAGTGGAAGCAGTTTCTTTTGCCTGATCTCTTTGGCTCCATTTAATACACTATCTGTGGGGGTTGGAGGGAGAATGAACCCATTGCCTCATAGATGTGAATATTTCATCATCAGAGACGTGCACTATTTGAAAGGTTTAGGAGGTGTGGCCTTGTTGGAAGAAGTGTGTCACTGAATGTGAGCTTTGAGGTTTCTAAGTTTGGAGGAGTCTCCCTCTTCCTACTGCTTGCAGAGGCAGATGTAGAACTCTTCTCCAGCACCACGTCTGCCTGCACACCACCACACTCCCTGCCATGATGAAATGGACTAAACCCTAGGACTGTAAGCAAGTCCCAATTATATGTTATGTTTAGTATGAGTTACTGTGGTCATGGTGTCTCTTCACAGAAATAGAACACTGACTAAGACACTATCCCATTCATTTTTGAGATTTTTTTCATTTTCTCCTTCCCACTTCTGCCTCTAAACATGCATTGCTCTATGGGATATATGTCCATCCCTTTGAAAAGAAGCCTAGGTACTTCCTGCTCTGATTCCAACTTGTATTTGGCTTCCATTTATTTCTACATGAGAACATCTGTATTGTGCTCCAGGCCCCCATTCACAATTTCCTCTGTCTTCTCCTTTCTTCAATTCTTTAGTTTCTTTGCAGGAAAAACAAACAAATAACAACAAAAACTTATGTCTCCTTCTTCTTCCTCTTTTCTAGTCTCTTTGTTTGAAAAGGACAAATCCTCCCTTTGAATTTACAGAGTACTCCATTGGAGAGAATCAGGATTGTGAATTTACAGTGATGCCGATTAAAATACATTGGCATTTCCTATAACTCTAGAAGGCTGATATTTCTCTTCCTAAACTGAGAACAATACAAATGTCAAACAGATAAAATTCTCAGAATAGTACGTGACAAAAGCTAAACTACCGAATAACATAAGCTACAGCTGTTTATGATTAAATTTTATATAACTTCTATTAATTTTATTTTTAATAATTTTATGCCTGTATGTAATGCATCCTGATTTATTTCTCTTTATTTAATCCTTAGATTGTTAGGGTGCCGATTGTCAAAATCAAGGCTTCATGTGAGCGGGACTTTCTGCCTTCCACTCCCCTCTGACTCACTATTTATATATCAATGTCTTTCCCTGAAGTTTATCACATGCTCAGGAGTACTTAGGATGTGTACCAATGATAACTACTCAACAATGGGCTTCTGTGGCATGTACAGTACTAAGAGTAATCATTAAAGTATGTTACATTAAAACTGGCAAAAAGAACATTTTCATGAGTTGATAATGAGGTGGAAAGTTTTGGTTTGCACCTTAAAATTTTTTAAGGAAGAACCTGGTATTCAAGCAACTACTCCAAGCTAAAGTTGACTATTTTAAAATAGCACAATAAGTGGGAGAGTATATTTAGAACTCTATTTTATTATTGCATCTTGTCCATCAAAAATATGTTCATCAAAACTATTTAATATGCAGGCATTATATAATAAGTTTCACACTGCACTAGTGGGTGTATGGCATTGTCAAATAGCAACATTCCACTGTAGGCAGTAAAAAACGAATGCTAATCAAAGAATTTCAATTGTAACTTCATTTTGTATGTAATAAATATCAACATGATCCTATAGGTCAAAATAAATAGAAATATCTTATGTTAGATAAATTAAGAAGAAATAAGAAAAACTCTAGACAAGAAAAATGTTGCTATGGCAACCTTAATATTAATAAGACACTTCTGAAGTTACTGCAGCCTTAGTCGGCTTTTGGCATTTAACTTTCTTCTCAGCTTTTTGTTTGAGGAAAATAAAAAAGTCCCTTCACTGCTGAGCCTTAAAATGTTACAATGGCAATCTGTTTGATAGTCTTCTGATATCTGTGTTAATAACTCAGCCTGCTTACTACTCCATGGTATAAAGACAATTTAATTGGGCTGAAAAAAATGGTTAAGAAACAGCTTGTTCAAGCTGAGTTAGAATATTTCCTTCCATAGTTGGTCCATCAGAACGAGTAGAACAATTTTAGCTCCAGGTCACACAGCTGACAAAAAATGGCTCTTTTAAAGATCTGTAAAGGCATTCTGCAATGTTTTATTAGCATAGCATTCTCTGAATCACTAAAGTCTGTATTGTTTGAGAGAGGAAAAAGTGCAGATGACTTCAGCTAATAAGTGAGTCAAAAGTACCATGTCGAGCATAGCCACCTCTGGTTCCTATATTTGTCAACTGTATTTATCTTATTCCCTAAGCAACTCAGATGTAACACAGCCACCTATGTGTATGCTAAGCTGGGTCTTAATGAGGCTTAATCAACTTCTGCATTGTGCATCTTATCTGCATGGGTTGTGCTGTTGATCCTCTTCCACCCTGCCTATGTACTCGGTAACAACCATCGGGAAGGATGATGCTCTTTTCTAGGGAGTGTCTCAGGATCCGTGGTTTGGTCAGAGGATGCATGCTCTCTTTGTACACGATTCCTTGATAAAACAAGCTTCCATGTACAAATGAGAGTCTGCCTTCCTCCCTATAGGTGTCTAGAATTATTATTTTTTTTTAGAATTATTTTTAAAGCCATCAAATTCACTATTTGCTTTCCCATTAGAAAAAGTAAAGGTAAGTGGATTGAACACTTTATAAGGCTTTCAATTAAACACATTTTTTATAAGGATGCCTCATTTCTGGCTCAAAACATTTGGGATACACAGTGTGTGCTTTCTAGTTGCTATGATGTTGGTGCTGTGTATGGAAACATTATGTAAGAAAATTAAGGTTCCCGTGTCACTTTAAAAAAATGGATCCTAAATTTGAATGTAACAAAGAGCAATAGCATGGGGTCTCCGTGCATTTACTAAGAGGAACCAAGATAAAAATGAGACTATGAAAAACATGCATCTCATTATTACATCCTTAGCCATTCGGACTCCAAAGTGTTGCTTCAAATCATCTAAAGTGTGCCTTTTGAGAGCTCCCTTTAGCTTTACACTAATGAATAGCTCATCTATTTCCATAAAACAAGACACAAGTTACCAGTGAGTTACACTGAATGCAGATAAAATGATTGACTACCAAATTGGCTACCTTGTGGACTAATGTTCTCTTAAGGAAGACTATTTGAATCATTTAATGTGTGTGTGTGTGTGTGTGTGTGTGTGTATGTATGTATTTTTCCCCAAAAAAGTTTGTCATCATTACTTTGACCTCGAATGTACATTAATGTGTGCTTCTATTAAAAATTAAATTCAGATTTTAATTGTTTCTGTTTCTAAAAATCTAATTGGCTATAAATATAAATTCATATTTATTGCTTAGAACAATAGCTCCATCCATGAGAGCATTCTTGTAGAACTGGCTTACGGAAGAACTAAGCTTTCAGAATCAGTTTGCTGAGACATTCTCAGGTCTTACCATAATAAACACTGTCTAGTTGGTCAGCACTTACCACCACAAAGTTCATATGGCATTTTAAGCTGGGACAATTCAAGGAAACCATTTAAATAGAGATATTTGGGGTGGGGGAAGAATGTTCTGGCGTTGAGTATTTTTGCTCTTCTGAAGTACTCTTGTGCAGTTCTCAATATCATCTCAGCAGTCTCTCAGCTGCCTGTATTCCAGCGCTGGGGTATTTAGCATCCTTTTCTGGCCTCAGTGGACAATGTGCATACATGTGGTATTTATTTACAAAGGTCCATATACTTAAATTTAATAAGAAGAATAATTAATAATAATAATAAATTTTAAAAAATAAAAATGCTACTACTAATCCTCAATGCAATTCTGATTATTAAAACCATTGCTTTCATTTTTATATCTGTATAAATAATAGGATGTTTGCTGGCTTATCTTTCTGGGCCACTTCAAGGTATATTCATGGCCCCTGACTTGCCTTCTCAGTTTGCTTTGAGGTGTTACTTAAATATCAAGTATTAATTTACACTTCACACCCATTTGCCATTTAATTGCAAAGAGAAATATTACACATGGATGTTTCTTTTTCCTTAAATATGCCCACCATCAGCCCTAAATCATTTAAGATTATTTAACCAAATGGTTACTAAAGGAGTATTCTAAAAATATAGTGAAATATAGGGCAAACCCAAATTTAAACAGAATTTTTCTTAAAAGCCGATTATTTTAAAATGTATAAATGAAGGTCACAGCTGGACACCTCTGGTTTGTTTTGGACATGATATCAATCAACTTGGTCACCTGAATTTCCATCATTAAATGAGTGCAGTGGATCAGACCAGGTACACCATGAATGTGTAACATCCTGCTGCATGCTTCCTTTGGGGGAGACAAGTGACCAGCAAACAGCACTGCTGTGTGTCCTCTCTATGCAAGTGTTACAGTTCTGAGGGGCAAGGTTCCCTAACCCCCATGGAAGTGTTGTAGTTCTGAGGGGAACAGAAAGGAGTTCTATAAGTTCGGAGCCAAGGAATAACACAAAGTAACGCTTCACAACAACAAACCTCTTATAGGTGATGTATAGTGAAAGACAAAAGAGGGTGGCTGCCTCCACTCCGGTAAGAAACAGCAAAGAACTGAGCAGGAGGCAGGCTTTATATCGGGTTTCTTGGAGAGGTGGCCTGGGAATGGTGGAATTTCAAAATCAGAGATTAGTGGGGTTTTTGTGCTCAGGGATTTGTGGGATTTCCAGCTCAAAAACTGGTGAGTTTTCAAAGCCTAGAAGTGAGCTCAGACTTTCTGTCCTACACTCTCAATGAACATATGGATGTCATGTATGTGCCATTCTGGATTTCATGTTATCTGAGAGATTACATCAAACACACTACTATTTAGTTGCCATATTGCTTTCCAAAGATGACTTTGTTCATGCCGATGGTCATGTGAAACAAGTCTGAATAGTCTATACTGATGCCACCACATGTGATCACAATGCACAGCAGCCAGCATTGCTTACTGCAGGCTTTAGTGCTGTGGGATAATGCTCTTATACCCTGTAAAGATTTGTCACTTGTATTGTTTTAGTAAAGCACTGACTGGCCAGTAGCCAGGCAGGAAGTATAGGTGGGGTGACCAGACTAGGAGAATTCTGGGAAGAGGAAATACTCAGTCTTCAGACACCAGCCAGATGTAGAGGAAGCAGGATGGGAATGGTTCACTGATAAAAGGTACCAAGCCACATGACTAACATATACAAGAATTATGGGTTAATTTAAATTGTAAGAGCTAGTTAATAATAAGCCTGAACTAATTGGCCAAACAGTTTAATTATTATACTCCTTTGTATGTTTCTTTGGGACTGAATAGCTGAGACACCAGGTGGAACAGACACTCTGTCTACATTTTAGCTTCCCAAACTTTTTGGAAATATATTAATTGGAAACTTTGTGAAGTAATACAGAGATGAGATATAAAATAATAAAAATTTAGACAGCCTCATCCTTGTTTGAAGGACTTCTTACTTTTTTTTTTAATTTTGTGGAGCCTTAGAAAGTATTATTACAAACTTCAAATGGAGAATTTGAAAAGAAAAGGAGGCTTGTAAGTATCCAACCACTGTGGTAGTCAAAACTCCATTAAGTCCCCTTGATTCCATTGATCAGAAGCATCGGGGATAGAACTTTGCAAAAAACAAGATCGACTTTAGACAGCTGAATATCTTATATATTTCCAGAAAGCAACTTGGATAAGAAGGTTTATTTTGGTTCCCTGTTTCACTTGGTCCACCATAGCTGGGAAGACCAATGGTGGGAGTATCAGGTGGCTGGTCACATTGTAGCCATATGAAGGCAGAGAAGGATTATTGCTGGTGCTGGACTCAATTACTTCTTTTTTCCCTATGATATTCAATATAAGATAGCAGCCCATGAAATGGAGCCACACACATTCCAGAGTGTGTCCCCCCTCCTAAGTTGACTTTGTCTAGAAATACCTCCTCACAAAAGCATGTCTCCTGGGTAATTCTAAATTGAGTCAAGTTGATGATTAAAATTAAGTATCTGAGTTCAGTATTACAGGTGATTAATGAGATAAGGAATGCAAAATACTTTGAAAATTTGATATATCTTAAAAGAATTCTTAGAATTAAACTTGGTGGATGATCTAGGGAACTGCCAGCATGTGGTATATGCTATAATGCTTCACCAAGAGACCAGAGTGGTTTGACCCTGCTATTGCTATATTATATGCCTCCTTTATGTCAATAAACTTGGGAAATAACTGATAAGTTTGACACATAGCCTCTTTTCTTCACAGCTTTACTAAACTACTTGATAACAACTTCTTTACTCCTAGAAAAGTCCCATGGATATATTCTTATTAAACCAAAAAGAACTGAAATCTAATGGAAGCATCCTTGAAGGTAACAGTCACATTTCAGTCCCAGGAGAAATAAGCTGGGCCATGTAAAATTACTTCCTTTTTCTACAGCTTCTGGTATTGCTAAGCAGCTTAATTCCTGGCCCTTTTCATACCACATTTGAGACTGTTCTCTTCCAGTGCTCCACATTTCCCATGGTCCCCATTGACTTGCCATTGTCTACATCCCCTCTCCATGGACTACTGAATGGTTTTGCTGATTTGGAGCAAATATCATATTGGATTCTTTTATTCCAGCAGAGGGAAACCTTGATCCCATAAGTAATTTCCTTAGTCACTTAATTTGATCTGGGAATTACCATATTTTTGGTAGTAGTTGGATCATGAGATCTGAGCTTATTATTTGATACTGTAAATTTAGGTATGAGCAACCTGGCATGGAGTTAAAATTCTTGCACCCCTTGTTAAGTTGATGCAGACCAGGGAACACTGAGTTTATATAAACCACCTTTCATTTTGTCACATGCACACATGGAAACTCTAAAGATATTATGGTATAGTGAGAAGAGAAGATGGTGTTATTCAGAAAAAGGTAAAGAAATATTCTTTTTCCAAAAGTATATTGGTTTATATACAAAAGGAACAGAAATAAATGACAGATGGACTCCAAGAGCAGAAAGCAAGTTTGGGAGCATGGTCATATATGCAGGTATTTCAAGCATTTTGAAGAACAATGCCACTTGTCTTTTCATTTACTCATTCTAATAAATGCATACTATTAAAAATTGGCACTATTTGGATATTAACAAAATTTTAAAAATTAAAAACCAAATCAAGAAAAACCTCTGTAGTTTTCTAAGTTAATATTTTTAATTTTCTTTTATTTTCCTAAGGTCAAATTTTATTTCTACAAAAAAAGGCAATGGAAACAATATAAAACACATTGAAAGGATATTACTGAGTGAGCTTCAAGAGAGCTTGACCCCCGAAAGGCAGAATCCAGAGGGAGGGAAAGGCCGTCCTGTTCCTGGCCTGCACCGGCAGCTGCTCTGAGGAAGGGGCAGCTGGTTACAAAGCAGAAACCACCAATGCTGATCCCACAAAATGCAAACCATGTGGAGAACGACAGTGGTGGCCTACTGTGCTGAGGAGTGTGGGCTCCTAGGCACATCTCAGCAGAGCTTGGTGGTGGAGAAGCTTGAGATTTCAAAAGAATATTCTGGCTTTTGCTTTGCCTGGGATAACCAGCTGGTCGTCTACCACAGCTGCAGGGAGGGCTACCGACTGGAAAGAATTCATCACACAAGTGCGCGGCATTCTCTGCTGGCAGACCCTCCCTCCAAGGTCACCACAAACCTGGTATTGCAGGGTTCTCTACAAAGACAGCCTGACCACGGGTTCAGAGCATGGGGTCTGCCCGTTGAGTCTGTTACTGTGGAAACACTTTGCTAAGATTTTATGTAAAAGCAGCTTCCCTTTGCCAGACATTTTTTTTTTTGGGGGGGGGGGGGTGATACTGTTTTATAATCTTTTGTAAGTACATTACTAAGACGGCATTAGGGACTTGAGCTATCACCCACAGGCAGTGTGGCACAGGAGAAGGGCTGCTGCTTCTGTGGGGAGCTGGGGCCTTAGTCTGTGGAAGTGGGATTGAAAAAGAAGGCGATGGGGAGAGGGAATCACAACTTTTTTTTTTTAAACCTTCTGGGCTAACTGTAACTTTGAGTCTGGGCAGGAAAAGAAATGGCATTCTTTCGAAGTAGACTAAAGCAGTGATTTTTAAAACAAAGCAAGCAGAACTAGAACATCTGAATTTTTTAATCCATCTTTACAGGTTACCTAGACCACTTTTGATTAAGAAAACTGTAGAAAGTTAGTAACTGCCACAAGCGGACACCAGGTAGTGGCACGTGTCAATTTTCCACAGAGTCCTGCTTTGCGGGGTATCTGAATGCACTGCTTGGGGGCTCTGCTCAAACTTGCTGGAATCACTCATGGCAGATTTTAGTCCACAGGTCGCTTTTCCCCGTATTTCTTTGTAAACTCTTCAGCATTCTTACAGAATTTTTTATGGTCCTTAGAGTATTCTTCAGCTAGGTCAGCCCGGAGTGGGTGCTCAGGCTGGGGGTCGTTCACCAGTGCTATGAGGGACTGGATTACTTGGTCGGTTTTGGTGGCTGGCTTCCAGTTTTCAGCACTAATTACCGGCAGACAGACCTGCCCCTTCTCATCAATGTTAGGGTGGTAGATCTTGGTTTTAAATGTCATCTTGGGTGGTTTGAATGGATACTCTGCTGGAAAGTTGATTTCAATTCTGAAGGCCCCCTTGTCATATGGAGGGTTGTCAGGAACAATAAGCCCTTGCCAAGTCAATAAATTAGCTTCATCAACCTGGATGTTACGGAAGTTTTTCATTCCACATTTGCGGATCTCTTCAAGCTCCTTCATCAGCCTCCTGCTGGCCGCCATCTTGGACCTGGTGCTCAATATTTTTAATTTTCTAGAGGAAAATATTTCTTAAATTTTTTACATAATCTCCTTTTCCTCCACATTTATAAATTATAATGGTATATTCCTATTTTCTAATTTAAATGTTTAGATACTATTTACCAGTGTCTTGTATTAATTAATTATCTTCAATAAGCTCTATTACATTATCTTTTTAGAAATAACCTTTCCTTGATGTGATAGAATTTTCATTGCTGTACATATAATGACATTTTGTTTCTGTTACCACATATGCTCATTTAAACTAAAGTCAATCTTTTATAAAACTTTATATTTGTGATCTCCAAAACTGGGAAACATAAAATATAACCCCATGATAAAACCATAAAATATAATATTACTTTGTGATTAAAAAAAAAACAAATTACTTATACATGTAGTCACAAGCATAGACCACAAATGCATTAAGCTAAGTGGTAAAAGTTAAACTTCTAAATCTGCAAAGAACATTGGTTTTATGATATTTATATGACATTGAAAAAAAGGCAAGACTGAAGCCAACGCTGACCATTAGCTTTGGGCCTGGGGAAGGATTACTTAGCAGGGAGATGTTGGGGCTATTATAGAGCTTGTGTTGTTTACATGACTACATACATTTTCTATGTAGGCAGGTTTGTAATGTGAAAATATTGCTTTTGCAGAATATAAGCTATACATATATTAAAATAAAATGAAAATAGTGCTCAATATGCTAATTTATTGTGTAATTCTTCATATGCTCCAGTTTCCTTAATGCCCTAACATTTTTATCAAGCAGCAAAAACATCTTCCCAAATACTAAACATATCCGATTGCCTGTTAATTACTTTCATTTCAGAAGGAGTCCTATCTTGTCTCCCATCTGGCTGCTTGCTATAGACTGACCCCAGGTCTGATATGTGATTACTCTTTAGGATTTACTAGCAGAAATGCCTTGAGTTGCATATTTTGTCTGGGGACTCCAGTGCCTTCCTCTTCAATTTTTATTGTCTGCTTCTGCTTATTGCAGGACAGTTATATACCAAGTAAAATTGTAGTTCCTATTAACTTAGATACATATAAGTTCACATATCAATGAAAAGTCCAAGTAGGATAAATTAAAAAAGCTAAAAAGGACGCTGAACATAAAGATGGACCAAACAACTCCCCCACACACACACCACATACACACACACACACACACACACACACACGTGAACAGAGTAATTGTCTCAGATGCTGACAAAATGATTTTACGTCCCAAAGCATTGTTGAGTTCATAGAAAGGCACAGAGACCACTGGGGAGGAAGAAAGCAACTCATCTCATAACCCACTATTGGATGAAATAATGAAAGATCATCAGACATCCACAGGGAAATAAACAGGATCCTGCAAGTCATTTCTATGTGCATAAGCCTTTAGTGTCTGGAGGAGAGACTTTCTGCTTTATGAAAACTATATTTAAATCCCCCAGGCCTTTGCCTTCTTATCCAGAACCCCTTGGCCTATGCTCCCACCCTCTTGTCTTCTTTCTCCTCATGAAGGCCTAGGTATTCTTTTGTCTCTTCAACTCTGACCAGAATTAATCTGCAGTTTGATTGCCTCATATTTACATTATTTGGAGCTGTGTAGCCAACTTTCTATTTGATATTCAGTGCAGTTATAGAGACTTATTTTTGTCTCCCATTAATGTTCAGGTTTCTTTCCTCCTTTATGGAAAAGGAGACAAACAAATAACAAAAAAAAAAACCCTTTTTTTACTATTTAAAACAAGTTTCCCCATTTTGACTTCCTTCCATAGGTTGTCAGAAGCACATTCCAGTTCCTGCTCATCCCCTGCTCCCATTTTTAAGCAACTGTATGGAACTTCTTAAATGGACATGAATTTATTTCAGCCTGGCTTTCTCGATCCCCTTCTTTGCCTTCTGCCACTATCTGAACTGAAATGACTCCAGTGACTTCTCCTGGCCTCGCACAAAATAGGTCCCTGATAAATTGTGAGACTGGTACCAACACAGATGCTGTATGGTGTGACCCAGCTTCTAAAACCCCAGTCCTTGGGAAAAGGTTGAGGATATACACTAAATTGCAGTCGGCTATTAATAAGAAGTTTTGGTGCTGGAAGATGGCTCAGTGGCTAAAAGTACTGGTTTCTCCTACAGAGGATCCTATGTCATTTACATACAACCACAAGGAAATTTCCAAACACCTATAACTTTAGTTCCAAGGATTAGGCTCAGGCACAGTCCTGACTGGAGCAGTGAGGTAATAAAGACATAGCAAACAGACACACACACACTGACACATAAAAGAGCTGGGATATGGTGGACTGCGCTGGACACTGGTGGAGAAGCTGCATGGCCTCGGAAGCTCGGTGTGTTCATTATAGACAGGAGAAAAGGGGAGGTTTATTGCATGGACCTGAATAAGAAGGCAGTGTTACAACATGCAGATAAGCAAGGAGGTTGGGTTTATGGGATAGAGCTGGGTTAAAAAGAGAAGTCTCCATAGGGGAGCAGTCTTCATCCTTTTCTCTGGAGGGAAGAAGCTATGGTGGACATAGTCTGCATACACTGTCAACATCTGCATGTGGGCCTGAGCTTTGCCTTTGCTCAATCCCGGGGTGGGGTTGGGGTGGAGCTTTGCCATTTCCTTAAGACTGAGACTTTTTGGCTCTTGATATGGCCGCATCCTTCACTTACTTAAGGTTTTCTTTACTCCCCAATACTAAGAAAAATAGAGATGGTGCGTGTTCTTCACTAAAGAGTTCTAAATTCTGAAGTAGAATGGGCTGAATAAGTTAAATCTATTGATGATATCAATGTCACTGCAGTTTCTTTTGTTGCTTACCCCAAATATTTTTAAACCACACTGAGTGCAGTTTTTTTGTTTTGTTTTATGAAAGAAAATTAAGTTTATTTAACTATTTGCAGTTTTTTAAATTAATATTTTTTTATTAAAAATTTCCACCTCGTCCCCTCCTCCCACTTCCCTCCCCTCCACTCCAGCCACCTGCTCTGAGTGCAGTTTTTAAGAGTCTATTGAGTGAAGCACAAGGGGATTTCCAAACAGAGAGAGCAGTGAAGGGGAAGTGACGGAAACGTCTATCGAGCATGAATGGCGGCAGAGAGAGGATGGGAGTATTTCCTCATTCACAGCGGTCTCATCTGACAACTTAGGATATTTTTATCTTACTTTCAAGGATTACCCTTCATGAAAATCAACCTGAAGATTTCTCTGCAGCTGTAGACTGCATTGTGCAATAACGTAATATGAGAGTCGTATTGGGTCTCTGGCAATATTTACCTGAAAATGCCTTGTCAAGACAGCAGAAGGCAATATGCTAGCTGTGCTGTTGTGTTGTTCCCTCAAAATGAAAATTAGTAGTTTGTGTATTTAAGTAAGAGGGGAAAATGAGGCTTAGTAGCTATACATACGGAACTATTCCTTAAGGCTCAAGCAGCCTGAATTTGCTGGAGAATTAGTTTGTTCTTTTTCAAATGGTTTTCTGTCATTTGGTTGCCTATCTTCCAGATGATTATTATGTTTATGTATCTATACTTAGAAGAACAGATTAGATTTCAGGAATGCCATTACACAGTACAGATTTTATTTATGTTAGGAGTGACTTTCTTTGTTTAATTCAATAGCTAGCTATCTCAGTGGAAGGAAGATTACTTCACATAGCCATTGAAATGTGGCTTTACATAATTACATAGTTGTAAAGCAGGGCATGGAATGTATTAAAAGTGTGGTTTGCCTTTTGTTTTTCTTGCTTTTCTCCCTGCTCCATATACCACCTTCCTTGGCTTTTCTACTTCTATCGTATTCTTGGGTGAGGTGAACATGATGATCACTATACTGTAAAATTTGGGTTCTGTCATAGTCTCACATTGGCAAGTCCCAGAATGTTTATGAGGTTTTACAGAATCAGGCATTCTTGGTTATTTCTGGTGGAAATGGTGACTGGTGTCATTTCTCTAAATAGAAATGGAAGGTTAGCATTTCAGAAGGACATTACTAGCAACTTAAATTATAATAAGACATTCTCAGTAAGATTACCAGGACAAAAACTGCTGAAGAACACAGAGAGACACACAAGAATATGCATAGTATTTATAATAATATTTTAAGTTGGTATAAGTTAATTTTGTTATATGAAGATATAGATGTGGGTATATATATATATATATATATATATATATATATATATATATATATATGTCAAGTCTCAAAATCCCATGTCTGAATTGTCAATTGCTTTATCTTGAGAACATTAAAAAATTACTCTAAAAATTTGCTATACTGTTCCATAAAGTAAGAGGTATATGGCCTGTCTTATAAGAGTTTTGTAAGACACCATGTTTGATATGAAATGTGAAAATCAGCACTTTGTCTTCCTGTGATGGTTGTCAACTTCACTATGTCTGAAAATAACTAAATTCCAAAAATAGAGTACACACCTGTGAGGGATTTCTTTTCATGTGAAGTAAAAAAAAAAAAAATCTACTTTTAACCCAGATCTTTGGGGAAGAAAGACGGGTCTTTAATCCAGATCTAATCTGGGCCACACCTTCTGTGGAAAGACTATCTAAGGACATGGAAGAAAGAAGCTTTTGCTCTTTGAGTCCTCGCTCTCACCTCACAAACAAGCCCATTCTTTCTCTGGCATTAGAGACAACTTCTTTAGAATTCCAGTATATACTAAATACCAGCTGAGACAGCTATCCTTGTGGATTGAGCAACTACTAGATTCTTCTGTTCATAGCCAACCATTATTGGATTAGCTGGACCACAGCCTGTAATTCATTCTAATAAATCCCCTTCTATACATAGAAAGATTCATCCTATAGGTTCTGTTACTCACAAGAACCCTGACTAATATATATATCCTTTTCTGATGCCTGTTTTCCTAAGAAAACAAGGGAGAAAAAGGAGAATGGGGAGATCTGAGGAGGATTCAGAAAGGAGATAGGTTAAATGTGACATGAAAATCAAAAAGAAGTTGTTAGGGGTGAGAGATGTATACAAGAGGCATCAGAGGATTGTAGTTGGAGGCCGCTTGTTTGTTCCCCAACTGCCCTGACTCAAAATAATCACACAGAAACTGTATTATTTAAATCACTGCTTGGTATATCACTTAAGCATATTGTTAGCTAGCTTTTATATCTCAAATTAACCCATTTCTATTATTTTACATTTTACCACAAGGTTCATGGCCTACCAGCAAGGTTCTGGCTGATAGCTCGTGTCTTTCTCCTCTGGCAGCTCCATGGCTTCTTCTGACTCTGGCTTCTTTCCCCCAGCATTCAGTTTAGTTTTTCCACCTAGCTCTTTTCTGCCCCATCTATAGGCCCAAAGCAGCTTCTTTATTTACCAATGATATGGGGGAATCCCATATCACCTCCCCTTTTCTGTTAAAACAAAAAGGAAGATTTTTAACTTTAATATAGTAAAATTACATATAACAAAACAGTTATCAAGCAAGAATTACACTTAACAATATTTATATATACTTTGTCTTTTATCATAACTGAAAAAACTATAACTATCTATTCTTCAGCTCCATCAAAGATCCCAGAAGAATATAATATTACCTAAGTTAACAGGAAGTGCATTGTAAACAGCTTCCAAAACTCTAGAAATGACAAAGACATATTGCTGCCTGAGCAGTTACCCAAAGTTCTTCTATAACATTGCAGGCACCCATCTTCAGCCTACTGGCCCATAGTATCTGGCAGACTTTTTCATGAAGCAGGAAATGTCAAAGACAGTTCTGCCTATACTGGCAGTTTGTCAATCACTTTCTTCTGTATCCTGCAAAAAGTCTGTAAAACTCTTTCATGAAGCAGGAACCCTGAAGGACTGTCTCACCTTTAGGCAACTTCAGCAGTCATTTTTCTGTGGGTCCTCCAAGTCCAGTCAACCAGTTCCGGCAAGAGCAGTTTCTTGCCCAAATTGCTAACAAACTCCATAAGCTTGTCTTTTATCTATTAACCTACATTTTTAAATTATAAATTATATTTTTAAATGATCTGAACAAATATAATACCTTAATCAAGAGTATAGAAATATATATATATATAGATAGATAGATATATGTATATATATATATATAACAAAATTGATCTTAAATTTGTATCAATAAAACAAGATCCATACCAATGCAAAGTATTCATATCTATATTATAAAATCCCCCTTTAAATATAAACAAAAATTTATAAACAATATTTGGGAATTGGGGCATAGTTCTCTCTAAACTGCTTCCTGCTTTTTGTTCAGTGAAATATTTTTGAGGGTGTTTATGGTGACCATTTGGGGGATCTTGGCCCATCAAATCACATTTGTCTGGAAGGATTCCACAGGTTCTCTTCCTCTGTGGAAACAAAAGAATAATATCTTTTCCAAAGCAACATATCCTTAGACCAAAATTTTGAAAATAAGATACTTTTGAAGTATATATGTTGGTTTAACTTAGCAACCCATACAATAAAATGTCTCTCTGTACTTAGCTCCTTCACCATCAAAAAGTTCAAAGAAAACACAATAATACACATAATCCAGACTCTCTGAGTATTTTCCACCTTTACATGGCTTATTTTTCTGTACTTCTTTAATCTATGACTGTCTGTACTCTGTCTCTTTAAAGACTTTACCTTGTCCTCTCTCTCTCTCATGCCTACCTACATTTATTCAACACTGTGACCATTTAGAGGACTTTTTATCTGACTCTGTCTTTATTGTATATCTATAATTATTTTCTAAACAAGAGTGCTCCCCCTTTTTGATTGCAATACTTTTTGGCCAATAGCTTAAGCATATTTCTGGCTAACTCTTATATCTTAAACTAGCCCATTTCTATTATTTTATATTTTACCATGAGGTTTGTGGCCTTCAGGCAAGGTTCTGGCTAGCAGCTCATGTCTTTCTTCTCTGATGGCTCTATGGCTTCTCCTGACTCCTCCTTCTTTCTCTGAGCATTCAGTTTAGTTTTTCCCCACCTAACCCTATTCTGTCTAATTTATAGGCCCAGAGCAGTTTCTTTATTAACCAATGGTATTCACAGTACAAGGATGGGAGAGAAGATGGATAAGGAGAATAAACAGAAATAATTTTTAAATGCCATAGTGAAATTAACTATTGTAGATGCTAATTTAAAGCATAAAACGTGAAGAAAAAGAATGAGGAGGAAGGGGCATAAAAAGAAGCAAGGACCCAGAGAGGAAAATAATTCAACTCTGCAGGCTATCTGGACAAGTAGAATTCTATCACTGAAATATGGCAAACCCTTTCAATATCTGATATTTTAAGCACACTGCTAAGCAGTATGGCCTTTTCAAGCCAAGTCAGAGCTTCCAGTCAGAAGTCTTAGAAATATAATTGTTCTCTTATTTAGGAAGCTTCCATGCACTGTTTTTTTTGCATAGCACCCATACATAGCCATCCAAACTCGTCTCAGAGATTTCAACATGGTGCAGTGATTTCTTTGCTTTTAACTTTAAAGTGTGAGATGGTCTTTGAAAGGGCCATTGCTATTAATATCTGAAATAGTGAAAGGCAGGCTACTTTTGAAATGGTTTTGCTTAGACAGCCTAACTGTGATGTTCTCCAAAATGTCAAAATGTGCCACCAAGAAAACTATCCTATGAGTCTTTACCATGTAAGAAGAAAGAAGAAGAAGAAGAAGAAGAAGAAGAAGAAGAAGAAGAAGAAGAAGAAGAAGAAGAAGAAGAAGAAGAAGAAGAAGAAGAAGAAGAAGAAGAATACAGACATACAGACCACAGGAAAGTACAATATACTGAGCAGTTCTCCTCAGCTCAAAGTACATTTCTTTTCAAACAAGGCATAAAACTTGAAACTGTCAACTGGCAAGGGTTTGATTCACATTACTTCCTGCTTCCCTTTCCACTTCATTAGGAAGAAAAGTGACATGACATCTAATAGTCACCATTTAGTACCCTAGGTGACAGGGCTTCTGCTAGGAAGAAAACTACCTGCAACTCCACAAACTTACTCATTCACATTGCTGTGAACCTATGGGCTGTCTTAGTTTCTTATGTACTTTCTATTTCTGAAAGTTTTTTCTTCTTCTTCTTGAACATACAGCATTATTATTAATGGTGCTGGAGATCTACATAGGGACTCCCTTTCTACCAGTGAGCCTCATCCATTATGCCCATGAACCTGATATTTTGTTTTCTTTTTTTATATTTATTTACTTATTATGTATACAATATTCTGTCTTTGTGTATGTCTGCAGGCCAGAAGAGGGCACCAGACCTCATTACAGATGGTTGTGAGCCACCATGTGGTTGCTGGGAATTGAACTCAGGACCTTTGGAAGAGCAGGAAATGCACTTAACCACTGAGCCATCTCTCCAGCCCCGATATTTTGTTTTCTTAAACAGGATCTTGCAATAGACTGGCCTTAAACTCCCATTATTCCCACCTTCTCCTCAAACCTGGTTTTGTAGCTGTGTAGCACCATGTATGGCCTAACCACACTCTTAAATGGGCTCAGGCTATCTTGGTTCATATATATTGTTTGAAGAAAATTTTTGAAATGGTCTAGCCTTAAATCCTGTTTTATTAATGTGCATATAATCTGTGTTCTGGTTGTTTAATGGATTCTGCTGCACAACCCATATTTCTGAAACATAGTAAACAATGTCTGCATCAGAATCATGAGTGTTTATTAAATGCCCATTCTTAAATCCCACCCAATTATTTGCATCACGACCTCATTTCCAAACGTCAGTGCTTGAGTCACTCCTTCTTTAAATGAAGAGAGGGTTCCTCTCTGCTTTCTTGACAACCTGGCTAAGTGCATCTCCAGAGAGCTGGAAGGAATTCCAAGTGTCGTCATTAGTCACTGACAACAACTGTGTAAGGAAGTGTAGGTCTTGTGTTTTCTGGGAACCGGGGCACTAGAAATCCAAAATGCTACATTGACGTGGGTCCAAATTCTCAGGAGCATGAAAAGCATAATAGTGTGCATGCTGAAACTAATTTCCTATTGCCTTTTCCTACTGATTGTGCTAATTAGATAAAAAGAGACTCAGCGCTGCACAGGAAGCAAATAAATAAGATTCTAATTATAACGTTTCTTGATTGACTTGGTAAACATAAATTTTGCTGTCCGTTCATGTGTAACAGTCAGGAATGAGTGAATCTTCATGGTCTCGATTTTCCTTAATTCCTAGTAATGCCTACCATTGGAAGTGCACCAGCAAATTAGGAGTTCAGTCCTGCAGTTTCCAGTTTTATCTGCTCACCCGGGGTGGGGGAGGTGTGAAGGTTATGACATTAGATACCTCACAGCTATTTCCTGTAAGTGCTCACAAATAAAATAGAAAAAGTACAGTTGTTCAGGTTGAAATTCAACTTAAACGAGATAATTTGGTAAGGCATGCAACCATACCTATAATCCCTTACTTATGAACCCAAGTCACAGGGATCCAGAGTTTTGGGCCAGCCTGCACTATATACCAAACAGTACAAAGCAACAACAAAGGATGCATTTAGCTCCTCAATAGCTTCCACGTGGTTACTTTCCTAAGCTCCAAGGTCAAATGTAGAGAATAGCTACTGAAATTGAAGGCAAAGCTAAAAACATTTCTATCATCCTGGAAAAAGATTGAGGTAGCTCTACAGTCAACAGTCAAGTGATGTTCTGGGACAACATGTGTCTTCTTTGAGAAAACAATTAGAAACAATAGCTCAAATATTTATTTTAACGTATTTAATTAACTTTAATAGAGCAAAAAAGAGTTGTTTTTAAGCCCATGATCTAAGAATCAACAATCCCTTACTAGGAGAAACAGGATGTAACCCTAAACAACCATTTGGTATCTGAAAGCAGAAGTGGAGGACCAAGTAGTAGCCCTCCCTCACATTCCTTCTCCATCCCACCCCTGTGAGGAGGTGGAGGTATATGTGGGTGTGTGGGTGTGTGTGTGTGGGTATGTGTGGATGTGTGTGTGGGTGGGTGTGGGGTGTGTGGGTGGGTGTGAGTGTGTGGGTGTGTGGGTGAATGTGTGGGGGGGTGGATGTGTGTGGTGTCTGTGGGTGCGCTTGCGTGTTGTGTGTGTGTGTGTGTGTGTGTGTGTGTGTGTGTGTGTGTGTGTGTGTGAGTTTTACTTTCCTTCTTTTCCTCTGTGTTATCTGTGGAATCCCACTTACAATTCTTTCTCCCATTTCTCTGATTTCTGAGCCTTGTGCTCGCTTTTACTCAACATCTATGTCACAGGGCTCTACTTTCTCTCTGAAGTCTTTTCTTAACCTTAACCCATGGGGAACTATGCTCTTAATCTTTATAAACTAATTTATAAACATTTATATACCACCTATTATATGTAATCAGTTCATAAAAGGTAATTCAGATAGTCAAGAAACCCATAGTATAGTGGAAGAAATAGGAACATAAACAGCCAATCTGAACTATAGCATGCTGGTTCAAGAGATTTCACGGGATTATGGCAGATGGCCAGAACCCCTTCTCTGCAGAACTGTCATCAGAGATTAATTATAATGAGGAGAGAGGAGAGCGACAGAAAGAGATTGTCAGATACTATAAAAGAGTGGGATTATAGGTAGTAGTTGACAAGAAGAGACAGAGATTAAGTTATGGGAGTGGCCACTAGACAGAATGCCCAGGCCATAAAAAGCAGCTAAGGGGCAACCTGTTGGCATACATCTCAATTTAAAGCTAAAATCTATTTCTTAAAAATTATGTGCTCTGGATAAAAAGTTTATCCAAGAATCTGTTTTCCATTATTATAAATAAAGAAACACAAGGTGTTAAATACTATCATAAACCTTAAAATATATAAATACCAGTATGAAAACATTTTTAAAATCCATGTGTTTTATGAAGTTTAGATAGCATTGAAAACTAAGATGGCTTCTTCTTTAAAAAAACTGTTTTATGAAATGTTCTGCAGGTTATATCTAAAATATTTCAAAAGAATATTGCTTAAGTGAATGTCAGTGTATTTGTCCCCCAATGTACCTCCATTTCACTTTTCCCTCTATACTAAAGTAGTCACTGATGTTTCTGAATACCTAAACAATGGTTTAATGTGTACTCTTTGAACGTCATTAGTGTGGAAGCCTGATGTAGCTGCTGTGTATCTGTTCCTGAGATTCTGCAATGTTGAGGTCTGTGCTTAGGGCCCATGCCTTTTCCACTATTGTAAATGCTACATATGAATGTGTACTTCAAAAGAATATTTTCCATTATTCTTTCTTATTGCCTGTTCTTTTTATACTTTAAATACTTTTGCCCTCATGCAATGCTTAACTTTCTTCTGATTCACACATGTGAGGTTTTCTTTTCCAGTTATGACTTGAAGCTGAATAGAATTGCCAACCACTGAAATATGCATAGCACTGATTTTACAGTATTACAATAAATTTGTTTTATGAGTGCTGCAATTTATATTGCCTGAAGTTGTATATAAGAATGTTATTTTACATCTTTTGTTCATTTAAACAATGTCCTAATTTCTTCCAAATTTTTATTCTAGATGGTAGGCAAGCTAAGATTTTAATTTGTATTTTTACTATCATTAATAAGATCTAACAACTTTTTATATGTATTACCCATTGAGGATTCATGTGAGATATTCTCATACATGTTTTTTTCCTTTGCTTTGCTTTGTTCTGCATTCCTTCAGAATGATTTTTTAGGACTTTTGTTGAATTCATTATTTTCATCAGATTCTATTAGATACAGCACAGAAGTCTCAGTGTAAGAAATTGCCTAGCAGTGCCTCAGCTGTCCATATATTTTAATATGCAATTTTTCTATGATTCATTTCTAAATGGAAAAGTCCCATGAGTTTCTTAGGTGTATGAATGATTAGTTCTATTTGGTCCTGTGTTTCCCATCAGATATCTTGCTAAACAACTCGCTCCTTCATAATAAGTTAACTTTGGTTTGATTTTGATTCTGTCCTAATTCCATGTGTTGTGTGACTTGACAAGTTATGTAATTCCTCTTGCATCTAGTTTCTTCATTTTGAGCTTTTGATAGCCATAATATTCATCTCTTAAATTAACCTTTGATATTAATAAGGTACAGATTGAAAGGACTCAGCAGACACCTAGCAGGCGACACAGTCATCTGTTAGAGATGGGGCCTCAATTTCAGTTTCCTAACATTGAACAAGCAGTTTCTGAAGAAGAGTCATGAATAAAGGACAATAAATCTCCAGCAAACCCAACAGCAAGGACAAAGCCTAATATATGTAGGAGTAGGTCAGGCCAAGCCTGAGACAGCCCCCACAACAGATTAAGGACAGGGCCTCGGACTTATCCAGGTCTGCCCCAAAATGGAAAACTGTAACTTGACCAGTCCCTAACTAGCCCTGCCAATTAGAATGTACTAATATGATTGCCACATGACTAAGTCAATAATATCTGAGGTGAACTAATTGCCATAAAACCACCGTTTGACTTAAAAGAAGCCTATGAACACCTCTCTGGGTAAGTGCCATTTTGCCTTTGTGTAGGATGGTCAGCTCCAGTATGCTGGAATAATAAACACACCTGCTGATTGTGTATGTGGATGATGGCCTTTTGTTGAACTTCTCCAGTACCCTAACACAGGTAATATCCTTAAAACAGGGTCTGGATCTGCCCAGGAACAGGGTAATGCTCTGTTGTGTTGTTGAAGATGGTGGTGGCACTAAGGAGGAAATACTGCCTTCTAGGACTTGTATCATTCCTTTAAATAGTATCTTTAGATTGATAGTTCTGCATCTGAAGGGTTTTAACTTAATCAGGCTTTTCCTTTTGGTATATGATCATCTGAGTTCTGTTAAAAATTCCTACTGGAAAGCCATGAAGGCACTTTCCTGATTTTAAGACTTTTCTTCCTTCCACACTGAGATTTCATCTGACATTAATTCTTGTGTATAATAAACTGGGATGAAGTAATCCAATTTCCTTTCCTCTACCTTTGCTTTACTCTGGGATGCAATGGCTGACCCATAGTTACAGCATCATTTATTGACTATTGCTCTCATCTGAAAGGTAAGTCTCTAACTTTGGTCATGCATCACCTTTTATGAGTTTGCTTTGTGGAACTAGAATAAATTGGCACAATCAGTGTCTGTACTTGAATGATGCGTTTGTCTACAGGAACTTTTCAACACAGCTTGGTGTTCAAGCAAGCTGTATCTAAGTTCAGACTCTTACAGTTCTGGAACTGAGCCTTCGTCAATCACAACAGCTGACACTGAAGGTTAATTATATTTTAACTAGCCAAAGTCTCGAGTGCATCAATTAGATAACCTCTATGCATTTCTTACTGTATTCCTGGCTATAAAAGTAGTTCATTATGTTGTAATAGATAACATGCAGAATAAGCTGTGGTCTAGAATGTAGAGTTTCTTTCTAGAAGCATCTTGCTTAAGTAAACACTATTAAATTTAGGTGACCTTTGCATTTGATTGCCTTTTCCTGAGCTTCCTACACTAGCATACTGAGCGACTGGTGTGCCGCAGCACATGGACCATTTCAACGCTATCACATTTGCATCTGCTTGTTTTCATACTGAATCATGTCTTTCCTTTAATATAGACTGAATACAGTTTCCTTCCCTCCACTTTTCTCAGTTCCCTCCCCATATACCCTCCTACCTTTATCTACTCCCTTTCTTTCTCTCATTAGAAAACAGACAGGATTCTAAGAAATAATAATGAAATATAATGTAATAAGATGAAATAAAAAACTGACATCGTAATTAGACAAAACAAATAGACCAGTGTCAGAACAGGTGAGTAACCTGCCTGCCCACAAAACTGCCCCACTCCCTGGATTAGTTCCCCAAACCCATTCCACTGTGCCCCAACCCTTCCCTGCACCACTGCCATTGATTCTGCTGCTGTGCCAGCAGCCACAGGAGCAGACCACACCAGTCAGAAGAACAGGTGCAGGCCTCATCAGTATCAAGAACAAGTGCAAGTCAAGCAAGCCAGAAAAACACAAATACAAAACTAGGCATAGACTCCCTGCTGGACAAGAAACCATAGCTGCCTCCAGCACCACAAATAAGCAGGCTACCAGTGAACCTCCTCCACTTACCCAGTGTCTGCAGTTCCTAATACCTTCCTCATCATCTCATCCCATCCCCCAGCTCTGGCAGAGTTCCCCTGCTGCACCAAAGACCAAGCTAGCTGCTTGAAGTTCAGTCCCCAACTTGGATAAAGAATCACTACTTTATCAGAGGTCATGCTGGTTCTCAGAATTCCAAGCCACAAAGACCAGAAGACCAAAGAGAAAAACAGAAATCAAGAAACAAAACAGTCATCAACAAATATAAACTCGGAAATCAGCAACTAGACCTATGCTCAACAAAACCCAGATGCCTGAAGGCCACTGTAAGAACACAAACAACAGCAGCCAGTGCAATATGACAACATCAGAGCCCAAATATCCTATGACAGCAAGACCTGATTATTCCAACGCAGCTGAAGCACAAGAAAATGACCTTAAAACCAACTTTATGAAGATGATAGAGGTCCTTAAGGAGGAAATGAAAAACATCCTTAAAAAATGGAGGAAAACCAGCTGGTGGTGGCACATACCTTTAATCTCAATACTCAGGAAGCAGAGGTAGATGAATCTCTGTGAGTTTGAGGCAGCCTGATCTACAAGAGCTAGCTCCAGGACAGGTTCCAAAGCTATGAAAAAAAAACCAAAAAAAGGGGGGAAGATAAACAAAAATTGGAAGAAATCAATAAATACATCAAAGAATGCTAATAACACCAATAATACATAAACAGGTGATTTAAACTGTTTAAGACCTGAAAATGGAAATAGAAACAAAAAAGTAAATACAAACTGGGGGTATTCTGGAAATAGAAAATATAGTTAAGCAAACAGGAACTACAGATCACCGAAAGAATACAAGCGATGAAGAGAGAATCTCAAGTGTTGAAAACATGAAAAAGGAAATAGATTCATTAGTTAAAGAAAATGTTAAATCTAGCTGGGCGGTGGTGGCACACACCTTTAATCCCAGCACTCGGGAGGCAGAGGCAGGCGGATCTCTATGAGTTCGAGGCCAGCCTGGTCTACAAGAGCTAGTTCCAGGACAGGCTCTAAAAAAGCTGCAGAGAAACCCTGTCTCGAAAAACCAAAAAAAGAAAAAAGAAAAAAAAAAAAGAAAATGTTAAATCTAAAAAATTCCTAACTCAAAACATTTAGAAAATCCAGGATAGTATGAAAAGAGCAAGCATAAGAATAATAGGAATCAAAGAAGGAGAAGAAACTCAGCTCAAAAACCCAGTGAGTATATTTAACAAAATCATAGAAGAAAAATTTTCTATCCTAAATAAGGACATGCTTATAAAGGTACAAGAAACTTACAGAATTCCAAATAGATTGTGTCAGAAAAAAAAATGCCCCACCACATAATAATCAAAACACTAAACATACAGAACAAAAAATATTAAATACCCCAGGGAAAGATGCCAACTAACATATAAAAACAGATCTATTAGAATTACACCCAACTTCTCAACAGAGACTTTAAAAGTCAGAAGGGCCTAGACAGATGTCTTGCAGACTCTAAGAGGCCACAGATGCCAATGAAGACTGCTACACCCAGCAAAACTTTCAATCATCATAGATGGATAAAACAAGATATTTCATGACACAGTCAAATTTAAACAATATCTATCCACAAATCCAGTACCACAGAAGGTACTAGAAGGAAAATTCCCACCCAAGGAGGTTAACTACACCCATGAAAACACAGGCAATAAATAATCTCACAATACAAAACCCCCAAAAGGGACACACACACACACACACACACACACACACACACACAACCACCAACAGCAACAAAATAATGGGAATTAATAATCATAAGTCACTTAACATTTCTCAATATCAATGGACTCAATTCCTGAGTAAGAAGACACAGATAAACAGAATGAATGTAAAAAAAGGGGGGGGTGGATCCATTCTTTTCCTGCATACAAGAAACACAGCTCAACATCAAAGATAGATATTACCTCACAGTAAATGGGTGGAAAAGGTTTTCCAAGCAAATTGACCCAAGAATAAAGCTGGTGTAGCTATTCTAATGTTTAACAAAATCAACTCCAAACAAAAAATAACCAAGAGATGGAAAAGAATATTTCATACACACCAAAGGAAAAATCCACCAACATGATGTTTTAGATCTTAATGCCTATACCCCAAATGCTAGAACACCCACATTTGTAAAAGAAATATTACCAGGGATTATATCATACATCGAATCTCACATATTGGTAGTGGGAGTATTCAATACTTAACTCTCACCATATCCAGACAAAAATTAAACAAAGAAATAATGGAACTAATAGACATCATGAATCAAATGGACCTAACAGATATTTACAAAACATTTCACGCAAACACAAAAATATACCTTCTCAGTACCTCACAGGACATTGTAAAGAAAAGAAAAAGATATTGACCACATACTCAGATAAAGCAAGTATCAAGAGACACAAGAAAATTAAAATATCTCCTGTCTCCTATAAAACTATCAGGTATTAAAGCTAAATTTCAGCAACATAAACAACAGAAAATCTACAATTCCCTACTGAATAACTACTAGTTCAAGGCAGAATTTAAAAAAAAAAAAAAAAAAGGAAATTAAAGCCTTCTAGAATTCAATGAGAATGAATGTACAACATACCCAAACTTGTGGAACAGACTGAAATCAGTGCTGTGAGGAAAGTGTCTTCATAAAGATATTAGAGAGAACTCATACAAGCAATTTACCAGAACACGTGAAAGCTCTTAAACAAAAAGAAACACATACACCTAAGAAGAGTAGATGGCAGGAAATAATCAAACTGAGGGCAGAAATCAGTAAGATAAAAACAGGAAGAACAATACAAATAAATAATAAAACAAAGAGATGGTTCTTTAAGAAAATCAATGAGCTAGACACACCATTATCAAAACTAACTTAAAGGCAGATATAGAATATCCAAATGAATAAAATCAGAAATGAAAGAGGGGACATAACAACAGAAACTGAGGAAATACAAGGAATCATTAGATCATACTTCAAAACCTATACTCCACAAAACGAAAATTTAAAACAAATGGAAAACATTCTTGATAGATACCACTTACCAAAGTTAAATCAAGACCAGAAAACCAATTTAAATAAAACTATAGTCCCTAATGTAATAGAAACATTTATTAAAAGTCACCCTACCAAAAAAAGCCCAGAGTCAGACAGATTAGCACAGAATTTTGCTAGACTTTCAAAGAAGACTTAGTACTCCTCAAATTATTCCACAAAAGTATAAACAGAAGGAACATTGCCAAATTCATCTTATGAGACCATTGATGGAGGAGTGTCTATGTGTTACTTTTATTGTTAATAAAGATACTGCCTTGGCCCTTTAAGAGACAGAAAATTAGGTAGGCGGAGTAGACAGAACAAAATTGTGGGATAAAGAAAACCAAGTCGGGTAGACAATTCAGGCAGTCGCCATAGTGAGTCTCCATTCTTTTCCTCTCCGAGATGGACGCAGGTTAAGATCTCTCCTGGTAAGCCACACCTCGTGGTGCTACACAGATTACTAAATATGGGTTAAAACAAGATGTGAAAATTAGCCAATAAGAGGCTAAAACTATGGGCCAGACAGTGTTTTAAAAGAATACAGTTTCCGTGTAATTATTTTGAGTAAAGCTAGCCGGGTGGCGGGACACAGCCCGCCGCTCATTCTACAGACCATAATCACCTTGGTACCCAAACCACACAAAGATTCAACAAATTAAAAGAATTACAGACCAATTTCCCTCATGAACATTGATGGAAAAATACTCATGCAAACTGAACATAAGAACACATGAGAAAAGATCACAGACCCTGATCAAGTAGGCGTCATCCCAGACAGTCAGGAATGGTTCAACATGCAAAAATTTGTTAATGTAATCCACCATATAAACAAACTGAAAGAAAAAAATAAAAACATGATCTCATTGGATGCTGAAAAGGCTGTTGACAATCTTCAACACCCAAGATAAAATCATGTAGAATCATAGAAATCAGAAACACAAGGAACATACCTAAACATAATAAAGGTAATATACAGCAAGCCGATTGCCAACATCAAATTAAATGGAGAGAAAAATCAAAGAAATACTACTAAAATCAGAACAAGGCAAGGCTGTTCACTTTCTCCATTTCTATTCAATACAGTACTTGAAGTTCTAGGAAGGAAAGAAGTCTAACTTTCACTATTTACAAATGATTTTATAGTATGCATAAGAGGCCCTAAAAATTCAGCCAGGGAACTCCTACAGCTGATAAATAATTTTAGTGAAGTGACTAGATGCAAAATTAACTGAAAAATAAAATCAGTAGTCCTACTATATACAAATGGCAAATGAGCTGAGAAAGAAAAAAGGATAACAACATCTTTCACACAAGTAACATAAAATATCTTGGGATAACACTAACCAAGCAAGTAAAAGACCTCTATGATAAAAACTTCAGGTCTTTGAAGAAAGAATTTGAAGAAAGATCTTCCATGCTCCTGAATCTGCAGTATTAACATAGTAAAAATGATCATTTAACTATGTACTATTTACAGATTCAATACAATTCTCTTTAAAATTCCAGCATAATTCTTTAGAAACATTGAAAGAATAATATTCAACTACATATGGGAAAGAACAGGATAGGTAAAACAATCCTATTAAATAAAAAACTCCCTGAGGTATCACCATCCCTGATTTCATTACTACAGACCGATAAAAAAATCACATGGCACATTAATCAATGACATCTAATCAAAGAGACACACACCTATGGCTACCCAATTTTTGATAAAGAAGCTAGAAATAGACCATGGAAAAAAAGGAAGCATCTTCAACAACTAGTACTGGTCTAAATGATTGTCAGCATGTAGAAGAATCCAAATAGATCCGTATCTATCACGTTGAACAAAACTCAGGTCCAAGTGGATCAAAGACCTCAACAAAAAACCAGTTACACTGAACCCGATAGAAGACAAGTGGGGACTAGCATTGAAAGCATTGGCATGGAAGACAACATTCTGAACAGAACACTTACAGCACAGACATTAAAGCAATCAATAAATGGGACCTCATGAAAATGAAAATCTTCTGAAAGGCAAAGGACATTGTCAATAGGATAAAACAGCAGCCTAAAAAATAGAAAAGTATATTCACCCATGCCACTTCTTACAGATGACTAGTGTCCAAAAATATATAAAGAACTCAAAAAACTAGATATCAATAAGCTAAATCATCCAATTTAAAATATGAGGAACTGTTGTGAGAGGAGGTGCTGCTTGTTGGTTTATGGCTGCCCAGCTAGCTTAGACCTAAAATAACCACACAGAAAGTGTGTTAGTTAAAACACTACTTGGCCCATTAGCTCTAGCTTCTTATTGGCTAACTCTTACATATTAATTTTACATTCATATCCATTTCTATCCATCTGTGTATTGCCAAGTGGCAGTGGCTTACCAGCAAAGTTCCCAGCGCTGTCTCTAATAGCAGCTCCATAGCATCTTTCTCTGACTTCTTTCCCCCAGCATTCAGTCCCCACCTACCTAAGTTCTGCCCTATCAACAGGTAAAGGCAGTTTCTTTATTCATTAACCAATAAAAGCAACACATAGACAAAAAGACATCCAACACCAAGGAACATATCTAAATGGAGAATTTTCAACAGAGGAATCTCAAATGACTGAGAAACAAAGAAATGTTCAACATTCTTAGTCATCAGGAAAATGCGGATCAATATGACTTTGAGATTTTATCTTACACTTGTCAGAATAGCTAAGATACAAGTGACATCTCATGCTGGTCAGGATATGGAACAAGGGGAATGCTCTGCCATTGCTGGTGAGAGTTGCAAATTTGTACAGCCACTGAGTAAATCATTTTCGTAGTTTCTCAAAACATTGGGAATTGATCTACCCATAGACCCAGCTATATCACTCCTGAGCATACACTCAAAGGACCCTCCATCTATCACAAGAACATTCACTCAACTGTGTTCATAGCAGCTTCATTCATAATAACCAGAAACTAGAAACAATCTAGATGTCCCTCAACTGACCAACAGATAAAGAAACTGTGGTACATTTATACAAGGAGTATTTCTCAGCTGTTAAATACAATAACATTATGACATTTGTAGGCAAATGGATGCAACAGGAAAAAAATCATCCAGAAAATAAGGTAAAATGTGAATCTGGAGAGAGGGAGGGTAGTGGGAACAGACTTGGGGGAGTGGGAATGAAACTGCTGTCAGGGTGCAATATATAAAAGAAGAACAAAAAAAATATTTTAAAAGGGAAAGAGCGCACAAGGAAGCACAAGAATCAGAAACAAACTGTTTGTACACACAGGAATCCCATAAAAAACAGGAAGCTGTAACCCAAAATATATACACAGAGTACTTGGTGCATACCTGTGTAGGCCCCGTGCATATTCTCGCAGTCTCTGTGGATTGATATGATCTTTGATCATGTTGACTTGGAGCCTTATTTTCTTGGTGCCTTCCATCCCAACTGGTTCGGACACTGTTCTGCCTCCTCTTTCACGGGGCTCAGTGAACACATACAGGGAGAGATTTGATGGAGACATTCTGTTTAGGGCTGAGTGTTCCAAGGTTTCTTGCTCTCTGTATATTGTCTAGCTATAGGTTTCTATATTTTTCCCATCTGTTGTAGGAGGAAGCTTCTCTGATGATGGCTGAGCAATACACTAATTGAAGTATAGCTGAATGTCATTAGGAATCATTTTATTTCTATGGATTTGGGTGTTGGTGCTGTTGTTTGTTTGATTTGAATAATAGCATTTGGTTTTACCTTAGATCCCTGAAATACATAGTCTCAGAGCTGTTACGTCTTAGCAGTAGATCTATCCATGTTATTTTTAGTGTGTTGACTATTTTTTTATTTTTTTGACTATTTTTTATTAAATTTTAAAGATTGGGTGTATTTAAATACTGTTTTTACCTAATATCTTTTTACATTGTCATTTTATTACTTGAAACAACAAACGGTATTTTGTGTAAAGTTTTTCTCAAATTCTAACTGATTTTGGCCGGAAATACTCTAAATTGATATTTGAAGTTCAGTTTTCTTTATTTAACCTTTCTAGTTCCTCCTTATTGAATCACAATCATTTTCTATTCTCTTGGCTAAGAACAGACTAGTATTGAATGATCCCCACCTCATCCCCAGAAGCTGTTATATGAGGTGCATTCTAGAAGATAGGCTGAAAGTAAACAGACTCATTGAAAGGTTGGCAAAGAGTTCAAGAGCCCTACATGGAAAAAAGAGAAAACGATTGCATGGAAGATTTCCTGGGATTTGGTGACCCACGGGCTATACAGATAAGGTGGCTACACATTTTTAGACATATTATGTCTCCACTCATTTAAATCATCTTTGCCCTTTTGATTATGCTTTTTTTTTTATTGGTTTTTCGAGACAGGGTTTCTCTGCAGCTTTTTTAGAGCCTGTCCTGGAACTAGCTCTTGTAGACCAGGCTGGTCTCGAACTCACAGAGATCCGCCTGCCTCTGCCTCCCGAGTGCTGGGATTAAAGGCGTGCGCCACCACCGCCCGGCTTTTGATTATGTTTTGTGACTTTTTTCTCACAGAAGACATTTCAGGCACAAAACAAATATTATTGTAGGCAATATCATTACAAAATTATATTTGAAATGCATTTAATAATAAACAGAAATTCATTGAAGTTTATGTATGCATCTCATATCCAATAACATAGTTACATCTTCATTAACCTCCTGTGTGGAACTTCGAAGATTCTCTGTGTAGATAATTACTAATCACATCACTGTCATATATTATTTACTTATTTTAAGTACCTTTTCCCTTTTTTCCCAGACTATAACTTTCAGGAAAATGTTAGACATGATGAGAATACTTACATTTAACTGAAATTTAAGATATTAAGTTTCTGTTCTGTGTTTTCAGAGTGTTTGTCATGGTTCTGATGCTTTCTGGGGATCTGTTGTAATTACCTCTCATAAAAATAACAAAATCTTTTTAATCATGGATGGATTTAATGTTTTTAAATGGCATTTCTCCATGAATTGAGAAAACCAATTTTCTTTTTTTAATATGTTAGCACTCCCAAAGTATAAATACATTTTCTAATATTAACTTAGGAACAGAAACCACATATAATCCAATGTATGCAACATCAAGTGATCTGAACCAACATTTCTCAAGGGAGGATATGCAAATGCTTAAGAGTTTAGTCAACATCTTTAGTTATCAGAGATGTATGAATCAAAACTTCACAGAGATAACTCATCCCAATTAGAATGGATAAAATAACTCTCTGCTCCCTCCCTCCCTTTCTCTCTTACACACAAACACACACAATTATTAGCAAGGATACAGAGAAGAGGAGGAACTCTGACTGCTGGTAGGAATCTAAATTAAAAGGGCATAAAAAGCTGTATGAAGACTCTTCAAAATATTAGCAGCACCATAAGATCAGCAGGTACAACACTGAGTGTGTATGAGATGAAAATATAATCATTGCATCACAGGACAGAACTCTGTGGTATTAAGATAGTTAAGAAAGGATATGAAGTTTTTAATGATGATAATATCCTATCCTCTGGGCTCATACACTAAAGTTGCTGCTGAACTAGCTCTATTCATATGCTATTTCAGCAAGGTTCAAGGAAACACTTCCTTTCCCTTTGTGTTATACATAAATATTACCTGTGTGTGAATTGGTTCAAATTAGAACAGAAAATCACATGTTTTACCATGCTTACCACAAACTTTACAAAATAAAGATATAAAGGGGAGAAGTATAAGCAGGCTAATGGTGTCCATTTATATTCTCCATGTTTGCTCAGAAAAGTTGAGCTATTTTCAGAGCATACTGAAGGATAAAGGACCTAGGTAAGGGCTGAAAAAAAAAACCTGCCAATATGAGATACTTAGTACCAAAATTTAGTTCCTTGTACTAGAAAATGGTAGAGGACTTTGTTAGCATGCACAAGACTCCTAGTTTAATCAACACACACACACACAAACACACACACACAAAGCAACACACTACTTCTACCTTGGGGACTTTTCTTTTACTTTTTCTCTATTGAATGTTCAAGAATCTCCAATTTAGTGAATGACAGCAATGGCACAGTTGAGACTTTGATGATGAAAATGAAGTATATCCATGCTTTTTATCCACATGGGATCCAATCCAAGACCCCAGAAGAAATAGGAAGCCATCAATAACACAGAATTCTATTTATTATGTTTCCTACTATATTTACACTGAACTTGAACATATACATTAGGAACAAAAGGTGATTAACAAGTTGGAGAATGGCTTAGTGGTAGAGCATCATTCCCAAAACCCTCATTATGACAAAAAAAAAAAAAAAAGAAAAAAAAAAGGTGAAAAGGAGTAAGAGGGGAGAGGAAAAGAAAAAGTAACAACAATAACTAGCAAAAATACAAAAATAAACCATTAGAACACTAAAGTATAATTTAAATTATGTGGAATGATTTCATTTTTTTCATGGTTTATTTTTTATATTTAAAAATTTCCATCTCCTCCCTTCCTCCTCCCCCTTCCCTCCCCTCCCCTCCACCCATACCCTCCCTCCCTCCCTCTCCAGGCCAAGGAGCCATCAGGGTTCCCTACTCTATGTTAAGACCAAGGTCCTTCCAACTCCCCCCAGGTCCAGGAAGGTGATCAACCAAGCTGAGAAGGCTCCCACAGAGCCCGTCCATGCAGAAGAATCAGAGCCCAGCGCCATTGTCCTTGGCTTCTCAGTCAGCCTCCACCATGGGCCACATTCAGAGAGTCTGGTTTGGTCGCATGTTCCATCAGTCCCATTCCAACTGAATCAAGAAAAGAAATATTAATATTTTTGGCTGCAGTTGACTACAGCTAACAATTCTGGGAAGCCAAACTGTAGCAAAGGAGGGGAGGTAATTGTTTCTGTGGACATGGAGAGTCCCTACTCTCACAGACAAATGAACTAAGAGACAAATTCAGAAGAAAATGCTAGGTTAGTTCTAAGTTTTATACCATTGTATGTTAATTCACAAATTGTGAGTATCCCCTCTAATGAAAGTTTTAAAATTAAGAAAAAAAATCCAGCACACTTTTTTTTTCCTGTACTATGTTCTATTGGATAATTAAACAATCTCCCTGCTGTTGCTTCAGGAACTGAAAATCCTAGATGCTTTGTGTGCTGATTAACATCTAAGCAATCTATGAAGTTTAATTAGAAAAAAAATGAACAATAAAGTTTTATTTGCCTTGCTAAATTTTAGTGGCTAATATGCTGCTTTAGTTTTCATTGCTTCAATTCTGTGCAATCCGAAAAGACTTGACAAGTCTCATCAGAGAAACAGGATTTTGCTTTGTGTAGATTAAGTGCTAGACATAAAACAGGAACATCGCATTGGCTCTTTTTATCCTGCTTTAAAACTTAGGATTCATTTTAAGCAGTTGTTTTCAATAACTATTTTCAACATTTTAATTGTCTATCCTAGTAGCTTCATTTGATTGTTCTGAAGTTAGGTGTTAGCCTCTGGGCTATTGAAGAGGATCTTGATGAACAGAAGCTAATTCAGACATGATTCCTCTCATAACTTTCAGGGAAGTAGGCATATATTCTGAAACAGCATTATTTTGAAAAGAGGTTAAAGTAGAGTGTGAATGAAATTGTTCATGAAACAGTGTATAGGTGACCCATAGTAGATGTTTCCTGATGGAACAGATTTAATGTAATTATTCTAACACTTAATATCTTAAAATAAGAGTTTCCTTCTCAGATTAACATCTTTACAACCACCTTAAACAACCTCTTCTCTGCTTGGTGCAGAAAGAGCAAAGATTTAAAGAAATTATGTATAATAATGTGTTGCTTTTTTTTTTTTTCAGACATGTCGAGGTCTGGTGTTAGCCTGGACCATAAATTGTTTCTCTCAACCAGACCCCAACATAAACTCTTTCTGGACCGGCATGGAGGTGTGGGAATAAAGGCACAACTCACATGGCTTAATTGGGAGGGAGATTCTCAGTGATCCCTCATGAAGTCTTGAGTTCACATCTTGAAAAATTCCCCTCATTTATTTTCCAAACATCTTTTATACCAACACACAAACTGAGCGGGGGAAATACACCAGCATTCTGTCTCCTAGGTAACCAGGTGAATGCTGTTTTGTCACCTGTCTGCTCTGTATGCTAGCTGTCACATAGGCTTGAATTAGCATCTCTATCAGGCATCCTCCAAATAACAAAGAAAGGAGCAACAACATCCTGACCCTTTGTTAGGGCAGTGACAGCCTGTCTGCAGTGCTTTGTGACCACCTCAGGTGGGGCTTTTGGCTTCAGAGCCTGGCTGCTACACCATATAGAAATATGGGCCTACAGAGACACAAACAGATTACTAGATATCTAAGTCTAGAAATAAAAAGTCTAAGTGATGTGGGAGCCAGTGACTCAAAAGAAGTCCGTAGAAAATGAATTATCCTTGCTCGGACAAATGGACACAAATCAGTCCTTTTGCTGTGTCCAGTCCCTGAACAGACTGGCTGATGTCTGGCCACACTGAGAACACAATCTCTTGACTCAACAACAATCTCTTCTAGATGCCCCTATAAGTCATGCCACAAATTCTACCTGTATAAAAACTGAATGTAGAATTACAAGGAAGAACATAGGATTCCCACTGTTTGTTACAGTCCCAGACTTCTGGCAGAGACACAGAAGCATGTTTTGTCTCCTGGTCTGCTGGGAATGATGGATTTTCCAGTAGTTGGATTTATAATTATCTCAAGATTAAATGTAATTTACTGTCTGAAGTGATTATGTTTAAGAATACTATCTGTGTCTTAAAAATATGAGCAATGTTAAAGCTTCATTGAGGAACAAGGGCCGCAAATGAAATGCGGTGAGCGCATCAAAAAGATTTTATTGTAGAAACGTTCATTCCAACCATCAACTTTAGAATCAACTTCTCTTCACCTAGGCAATAAACTTATCCTACAAAAAAAGGATAAAAATTCAGTTTGGCAGTCTAATGCCCTATTAAAGCAAGTGGCTTTTGAGGAGGTGCTGAGCGGTGAGCTCAACATTTCAAACTGGAGGAGTGGGCAATGAGGGGAGTGCCAATCATAACACTATGAGGTTGGTAAAAATTCTAGTAATTATCAACTCCTGCCACCAGAATGACCATAAACACACTATGAAACTTAATATATGTTTATGGGTTGGTAACAGTCTCTTTGATACCATTGCCCATGGCATATGGAGAATGCATAAGTGTGTGTTTGCACAAAGATGAACATGTGTGTTGAAAGCAAGAAGATGAGCTTTTGGAGGAGGAAGAGACCAGAGGAAAGGGGCAAGAGAAGGTGATAGAACATGCGTGCGTGTGTGTGTGTGTGTGTGTGTGTGTGTGTTTGTGTGTGTGTGTATGTATGTTTTTAAGAGCTCTGAATGTGATGAGAGAGCTTCCTTTGCTCAGTGGTTTTAGAATGCACTCTCTGCCTCTCAAGAAGAGAGTTACTTTAATTCCACTTATTTTCAATTTCTTATTGAAGCTTGAATCTCAACAAAAGCAATGCAAGCAAGTATATGATGAGGGTGTAAGCCTGATATATTAGTACTCAAAGATAAGAAAATCCATTTACTTGCTATTTATCAAATCGTAAATTTATATAATGTTTAAAGTGGAATGACAAACTATATCAAAAGTTCAGATAATTTTATTACCATAAGCATCTCTATTCTTAGACACTCACTTTAATCAAATAATTCAGTAGAAAAGGAAACAAAATTTCTAAATGATTGATTGGCTTCCAATTTAGAATTGTCAAAATATGTAGAACAATCTGCATGTATGAAAAGTATGAAGTTTGTCATAGCTGATCAACCATAACTTAGAAAGGTTCTTGAGAGGATAAGCCTGCTTATGATTTTAACAAGACCATGAGGAAAACCAGATCTAGGCACAAGTGTGTGTGTGTGTGTGTGTGTGTGTGTGTGTGTGTGTGTGTGTGTGTGTGTGATAAAACACTGAACCCTTCAGGCTTCTTTACCAAGGACAGGATAGGGTCTTATCACTCTTCTTCCTGATTGCCATGTGCTGGCTGGTCAGTGAGTGCTCAGGGACCCAGTCTCTGTGGACTGCTGGGCCCGCACACAGGTATGTGACGCTCTGTTTGCTTACAATTACAGCACTACTCGCTTCACTCTAAATTGGCCGCCTATGAGAAAATGCTGTCATCTGGCAAAGGCGGCAAGCCTTGGATGATTAATGTAACTGATATCCCGTGGAGCAGCATTCAAGCGCTCACCACAGACATCAGGCTTCCAAAGAGATTGTGTGTATTTGGTGCTGCCTGCCTACCTGGGAACATTGCTGCAGGCAGCCTGCATGACTATCTCACAGCCCAGCTGATGACTTGGCTCCCTGCCTGACTTCGCAGCCAGCAGCAGGGCTGGGCCAGCATGATCATCTGGGTGTGAGAGCACAGCCCTGATTACTTAAGAATCACTCAGCCTGTAAGCTATAAGCTGTTGCCCTGCTTCCCTCTGCCCCTCTGCCTTCCTCTTTAAAATCACTTGAGCTGATCACAACCAGCCCAAGATGGAAGTGTTCTGTGTTCGTTTTAGGACCTACCCTAGGAGCACAGTATTATCATCAGGGATTTTCCTCAATCACTAAAACTAGAAATAACTGAACAAGGCATGAGTTCTTAGTACTCGTCAAGTCAGAGAACCCCTATGGAGAAAAGGAGGCTTTTCTCTTGGCTTGAACACAGATAATGCTCAGAATTTTCCTCCCTAAAAGAGAAGGATGAGCTGTTTGAGAGGTAAGGGATTCTGAGAGGTAGTTTGACCTCAGGAGAGGAAATCGACATGGGCTACAGGGACTCAGATAAGCATAGCCCAGGGCTGACCAACTTCTCCTATCAGAGCTCTACTTTTCCCCTCAATCTCATTTTAATCTATGACCATTTCCATTAAAAAGTCAAGGGGACCCAGAAGGAATCATGGGTAACAGAGACAGCCCTTCCCCAGCCCCTTTTTCTAGAATGAAAATCTTATGAACAAGGGTCTGACTCTGCTGTGATTGACTCCATTTGTCAATCAGCTGCTGGGAAAATAGTGTGATGGGAAATGCATTCTTAATGGTCCTTGTATTTGTTATTGGCACTATTTTACTGTAGTGGATTTAATTGTATTTTAATAAATAAACACTGTCTAAAGATCTGAGAGTAAAACAGTCCCACTGGTTAGCCTTACAGACCAGATTATGGTAGCACACAATTTTAATCTCAGTAGCCATAATGGCACACACCTTTAATCCCAGTGCCCACATTAGTTGCCATAGAAACTGGGCAGTGCATGCCTTTAATCCCAGCCATAGAGAGGATTATAAAACTAGAGGAGACAGCTCTCAGTCACGCAGTCTCCTGAGATTGCTGGAGGCAGGATCACCATTTTTGGACTGAGGTCCAGGTAAGAGCCAGTGGCTGGCTGTTTTGCTTTTCAGATCTTCAGGTTGAACCCAAATTTCTGATTCTGAGTTTTTATTAATCATGCTTCATTTTTACCACAATTCTGACTGAACCAATTGGATGTAATAGCAGGAACAAATAGCAAGCAAGCTTTGTCCCATCCTTTATTAAGAGTGGACTGAGGAAAGACACTGAGCTAAGAAGGACAAAAGAGAAAATAGGTACATTGAAAGAGGGGGAAATGGGAAGAAAACCACAAATTAATAGGTTGCAGAAAACAAACTGGAGAGATGAATGAAGCACCTCTTCCTTATTCCCACACACTGTAGACAGGAGGGAAACAGAGTAATGGTACTAGGGAGAGGGAAGACAAGGAAGAAAGGAGAGAAGCAGGAAAGGATTGGTGGAAGGAGGGAAGTGGAGGTAGTGGTTACCCATACAAACATAATCAGAGGTTGCATGTTAGCTTTAAACTCACCTGCACAGGTGACCACACATGCTGACCCAACCTTGTTTCTTTTATTGAGATTCATGGTACTTTGGATCCATCAGAGCCAAATGAGACACATTTCCACCTTCCACAGAGCTTGAGTCACAGAAAGGTGGGGATGCAGTGGGAGAATTTAGACTTGCCCTTCTATTATTGCTCCCATATATGAATACATTTTTCTCCCTTACATGCATTTCTAAGAAAGGTTTTTCTTCATATCTGATTCTTGCCTGATCCCCGTGCCAAATTTAATTAAATTATTGCATCAACATTTTGTTTGCCTGCCAAGAAGCCCTAAGGCCAACAGCAATATTTTTAATAAATCAAAAGGATCAAATCAAATAAATAATGATTTAGGTGGCAAAGGACAGAAAAGTTCAGATAGAACTCAGACAAGGTCTTGGCTCAGTTAGATTTGAAATTTCTTATTTTCTTTTTTTAAATTAATTTATATTGAGCTCTACATTTTTCTCTGTTCCCCTCCCTGCCTCTCCCTGCCCCACTTCAAACCTCCCCCAAGGTCCCCATGCTCTCAATTTACTCAGGAGATTTTGTCTTTTTCTACTTCCCATGTAGATTAGATCTATGTAAATCTCTCTAGTATCCTCATTGTTGTCGAAGTTCTCTGGGATTATAATTTGTGGTCTTGTTTTCTTTGCTTTATGTTTAAAAACCACTTGTGCATGAGTACATGTAATAATTATCTTTCTGTGTCTGCGTTACTTCACTCAAAATGATGTTCTTTAACTCCATCCATTTTCCTGCAAAATTCAAGATACCGCTATTTTTTTCTCCTGTGTAGTACTCCATTGTGTAAATGTACCACATTTTCCTTATCCATTCTTCAGTCGAGGGGCATTTAAGTTGTTTCCAGGTTCTAGCTATGATAAACAATGCTGCTATGAACATAGTTGAGCACATGTCCTTGTGGCACAATTGAGCATCCTTTGGATATATACCCAAAAGTGGTATTACTGGGTCTTGAGGAAGATTGAATTTTGTAGATTTGAATTTTCATCATCAGTGGATTCATTCATCCAGCTTCTCAGGTTATAAGACAAGGTTTTTATTTTGTGTTAACTATGGCTGGAGTTTTAGAGACATAAAAGAAAAGAAAGGAAAAGCATAAAGTAGTGATGGGCAAGTTGACTGTAGCTATCACTCTCAAAAGATTCATTTTCCATCACAGAATGTCTCAGCTGTACATTTTCATGGCGGGTTTACCAGGATGGGCAATAAATTTAGGGAACACTACTCCTTCCTTCCCTCCTTTCCCCCAATCCATCTCTATCTCTCTATCCTCCTTTCTCTTCTGCTTCTGGCTGTCTTCTCTGCTTCTCTTCTTCTCTTTCTCTCCCTATCTCCATTTCTCTCTCTAGTTTGTTTTTTTTCTTTACTTTTTTCTAACCATAGTCATTCCTTTTGACCCAGGAAGGAAAAATGCCCCTCTCATGGGAAAGCAGATATAAGAGCTTTTTGAAAATACACACTCACATCCTTGAGCCATTTCTTACATTGTCTTCAATTTAGAACCCTCCCTGCTGTGGCATAATGCCCTTGTACACCATAAAGATTTATCACTGGTATTGGTTTAATAAAACAAAGATTGGCCAGTAGCTAGCCAGGAAGTATAAGTGGGGTGGTCAGACTAGGAGAATTCTGGAAAGAGGAAAGGCAGAGATGCAGTCATCAACCAGATTCAATGGAAGCAAGAAGAGAATGACTTGTTGAGAAAAGGTACCAGGACACATGGCTAAACATAGATAAGAATTATGGGTTAATTTAACTTGGAAGAGATAGTTAAAAATAAGCCTGAGCTAATGGGCCAAACAGTTTATAATTAATATAAACCTTTGTGTGTTTATTTGTGACTGAATGGTTGTGATATTGTGCAGGACAAAAACTTCCATCTACAAATGTGCCCAAATATTTGGCAAGAATTTCCACATAAAGCCTAAGAAAACTTTAAAAAAAAAAAAAGAGGGGGATTATAGACAGACAAAAACAGAGTCAAGCAGTCAAGGACAGCTTCTTGGTAACTATCTTTTCTCTGGTAGACTGTTTGCTGGTGGTGAGCAGAGGTGCAGCTCCTTTAAGAGCAGCCTTCTGACTCAACATCAGTGACAAAAAACCTCTTGGCTCTTTTAAGAGGCTCTGCCACCAAACAATTAAATGGTGTTTATGAGCAGCTGGCATCAGACTTCTTGATGGTGACATGGACCTAGAAATGGCACAGAGTTGTAGCAATGAATGTGGCTCCTACCCATATCTCTGCCAGGAAGCTAGACTCTCAAAAAGCTAAGGAATGGAACAAAATCAACTTCTAAAGCTGCAGCTTTAATTTTAGCCATATCGCTTAGCAGAGTAATGGTTCATGTGGTCAGAAAAAAAATGGAGATATACAGTAGAGACAGATTCAGATAAAAAAAAAAAAACCCTCTAAACAGTTTACAGTGTGTTTAAAAATATACATAGGTTTAGAAGAGAAAAGAAAAAAGATAAAGTCCTTTAAAAAAAAAAAAAGAAATAGAGTAGTTGAGTATAGTGGCACACACCTTTAATCCCAGCAGTTGGGAGGCATAGGCAGACATATCTCTGTGAGTTTGAGGTCAGCCTAGTCTGCCAAGTGAGTTTCTGGACAGCCAAAGATACACAGAGAAACTCTGTCTCAAAAACAAAACAAAACGAGACAAAAAACAAAATTAAAAAAAAATAAAGGAAATAGAATTTAAAAAGCCAAAGAAAGTGGAAAAATACACTGAGAATCTTGATACTGAATGTTAATGTGTTATATGTGAATTGTTTGACTGCTGAGGAAGGAGCAACAACTGCCAAAAGACACTTGATTATAAATGCTGCTGGATTAATCTGACCTATTTTTGAAAATGCCTTGACTTCAAAATTTAAGTCAAAAGATATGTTACTTTGGAGAAGAGGTTTTGTTTTTGATTTTACAGAAAATGACAGGTTGTGGATTCACTGTGGGTTAAGAAAAATAAGGTCTGATTGAGGAAAACTCCCTGAAAACCTCCAATGGGAAAAGATGACCCAGATGATCCAATATTTCAGAGAACCTTGGTTGCAGTTTCTTCTGAGTTCTGCAACCAGAACAGCTTCAAAGCTACTGGCTGAGATGATCCAGTCTTATAGAATATACCAGTCAGAACTTGAACATAATTCTAAATTTTTGTGAATCCCCATAAAATTACCAGAACCCCCCAGTCAACAGGAAGTAATCTAGAAAATGATACCCACATTTGCAAAAAGAGAAAAATGGATTATGGATGTTTGTCTTTGGTTAGCATGTTGGTTATAAGTTGTTACAAATAGTAGTCAAGAAAAAAGCTAAGTCTTGGAGCAAACCTAGGAAACGTACATTAATGGTTTGAGTTCTGTCTTCAACTACAGGAAAAACCTCCACTTCATGCATAATCAAAATGACATTTTTGTCCTCCTTGCTCTGGGGCTCAGCTCAGCTCCAAATGGAGTTGTAGGCTTTAAGCTAAGAAGAAGCAGAGCGAGGAGCTATTTGCTTGTCTGTGTTTCCACCTCCTGTTCATGGCTGGTTGGAAAGACCCTCCCTTGGCATTGGAGTAAGCCACAGAAACCAAAAGTGTTCAGGAAGTTCTTCTCTTAGCATTTGAGTAAAGCCACAGGAGCCCTCATTTCCTAAAGCAGGACTGTAACACAGACTCAGTCTCCCAATTAACTACTGTTAGGTCTCAGCCCCTTTGTCCAACCACTCTCCCACTCTCCCTCACATATAATCACAGCAAAAAAAATAAAATAAAATAAAAAAAATAAAAAAAAAAGAAAAAAGCTAAACAGGAGATAAGATTCATGGTTATTGTTCTGAAAAGAAAAAAATGGAAAATTCTGTGAGATAATGTTCTTGTGCAATGTAAAGTTTTGTCACTGGTATTGGTTTAATAAAACACTGATTGGCCAGTAGCCAGGCAAGAAGTATAGGTAGGGTAATCAGACTGAGAGAATTCTGGGAAGAGAAAAGACAAAAAGAGATGCAGTTATCAGTCAGATGCAGTGGGAGCAACATGAGAATGCCTTACTGAAAAAAAAAGGTACCAAGGCATTTGGCTAAACATGTATAAGAATTATGGGTTAATTTAAGTTGTAAGAGGTAGTTAATAATAAGTTTATAATTAATATAAGCCTCTGTGTGTTTATGTGGGCTGAATGGTAGTGGAACTGGGTGGGCCATAAACTTCCATCTATACCACCCACCCCCCCCAAACACACATACACACACACACACACACACACACACACACACACACACACACACATTGATTTAGGACTCCATACATTCATTCAAACTTTTTTTTCTCATGACTGAGTTAAGCATCCAACATTGACTGTCTGTCATAGCATTAAGCCACTACAGCAGTGCAGGGCCTTTTATTGCTTCTCCAGTGTTGTCTGGTTCAAAGACACTTCAGCATCTATTCTGTCTTAATCCAACACTGAGAGAGGAGGGTAAACTTACAAGTTTGCTTATCTTATGATTTGAAATTATATTTTTTTAAACGGAAGGTGGTGTGATGGCTTAGGAAGTGAAGGCACCTGCCACCAAGACGGACAACTACGGTTGGTTCTTACTTGTGGTGGAATAAGAGAATAGGAGTTGTCTTTTGAGTTGTCCTCTGGCCTCCATGTTTGTGCCCAGGCATCCTTTTGAAAGCACACACATGATAGATGACAGATAGATAGATAGATAGATAGATAGATAGATAGATAGATAGATGATAGATAGATAGATGATAATAGAAAGATAGATATGCAGTAACATCTTGACAAATGAGAAGGCAAAACCAATATTAAGTCTCTGAATTAATAAGATGATAATTCTCTTTAGGCAACTAGAAAGACTATTTTTTATCCTGACTGCTCCAAATATCATTTTTCACTCAGCAACCCCTGAAAGACCCTCACGCTCTGGGTGCAGGCCCAAGAGAGAGAAGCCCCGTGACTCAATTAGCCAGTCCGGCAGATGCAAGAAGCAAGAGGGTTTATTAACACAATCACACAACTGGGTGTCTCTAGTCTCCGAGGAGGCTGAGCACACCGAACAGCAATTCCAGCAACTTTTTATAGGCAAAACCCACAACGTTAAAATAATGGGTATAAGGTACAGAAAAAATGGATACAACATTTAGCATTTTGGGCAAGTTTTAGGCCATAGCTATTTGTTCCTTCTATTTCCCAGAAATACCACAAAAACCCCAAACCCTGTCCTAGAAATTCCCCAAGCCCTTTCATGGGTGCTAGGTGTTTCCTGGCAGGCGGGTGGGGTAGGGTACTGTGGTCAGGGTATAAGTGGCAGTCAGGGCTGTTTTGCAAGTTTTGTACTTTTCCACTGCTGATTGTCATCCACCTAGGGCATATGCTTGAAGCAGTTGCAAACAGGATTTTTGAGTTGGGATCTTATACCCCATTAAGTAGAACCAGAAAGGGGCTAGAGAGATGGTTCAGAGATTAACAACACTGGCTGCTCTTGCAGATGTCCTGAGTTCAATTCCCAGAAACCACATGGTGGCTCACAACTATTTCTAGTAAGATCTGGTGCCCTCTTCTGGCATGCAAACATACATGTAGGTAGAACACTGTATACGTAATCAAGAAATGAATCTTTAAATAAAAAAGAACCAGAAATAAACTGGACAGTTGTTGTGTGGCAAGATTTTTCCTGGAGAGACAGAATGCACATGTCTACTCAATTCAGATAGGAAGTCTACCACATCCCAAAACACAAATATGACCAAACTGTTGGGTAATAGACCACTAGCAAATTACCCTACCCCAGACTTGTACCTGAACCTACAACTTGGAAATCCCCACCCTTGTGACTTAGCATTAAAGGCCAAGCAATACTTGTAGCTGCTCTGTACTTTGCCACAGGCTCACTGCACCTGTCCCACTAGATTGCTGCCTGTGCTTCAAAGACCCTGTCAAAGGACACGCCTCCATCTGGCCCACTACTCTTTCTCTCTCTTCCTGCTCAGAGGCAGACAACTTTCTGTATTTCTCTGCAACAAATTTCTCGTGTGAGGTTTGTTGTGTGGCGTGACTGTGTGGTTTCCTTCGCGCCTGACTACCAAGATGCCTTTGTGCCTGAAAACCTCTTTCACGAAGTCCTTCTTGGTGTACCAACGAGATTTAATGGGTTACTTACAAGACTGTGGGTGAGGAATTACTTGCAGTAGCAGAAACGACTTGACAGTGCGTCATCACCATGGGTACAGCTCACAAAAGCAGGAGTGTGGAACACACTGCACAGCCTGGAGACAGATTGACAGGTTAGGGATGGATAGCAGCTGACTTGGTTGATCTAAACCTCTTTCAGGCAGTTCCTCTGGTTTCTGCATTTTCCAGGCAGCCTTTGGGTCTCAGTATTCTGTGCAGCTTAGCTTCTGTGAACGTGACTATCTGCTGTCTTTTATTTTGGGAGGTAGGACCCAGAGAGCGTGGTCAGTTTCAGGGACTTCCAAAATTATTTTGGGTTGTTTACCTTCTTTCTCAAGGGGCTTCCTTCCCTGGGAGAGGAAATGTTTCAGGGTTGGAGGAAAAGGTTATATAGTAGCATAAGTTACTCAACTTCTAAGTTTCAAAGTTGATCTAGGTTTTGCATGGCTTAACACTGAAGCACTACAGTTGATAGTTGCTCTGTGGGAAGCACACTGCTGCTGTTCTTGGCATGGTGAGATAGATACACACGTATGCAATATATAGAACCAAGAAGACTGCCCACAGTAGAAGCAAATGAATGAAAACCAAATAACCAAAGCTAGAGGTAAGAACTTAATAGCATTACTTTGCATTGGCTTTATGTTCTATAACTTTACTGGTATTATGTTGGACTATTTAGGAATATATGCATAGTATAGAACAGTGTATTTCTGTGATTTGTCTGGATAGATCAAACAAAGAAGCAGAGATTTGAACAGTCATATATTTCATCATCAATCTAAAATCTTTGCTACCAATTAAACCCACCTAGTGAATTTTTTAAAAAAATAATGTATAATTAATAAATAAGCTGAAGAGAGATTTCACACAAGACCCAGCAATAAGGCCTGCGCCTCCATAGTTGAAGTTCACCAGGCGATGGTTTTAATGAACTGCTAGAATCACAGGTCCCTCTGCTAAGTCATCAAAACCTAACTCATTACTCAAACTATTTCTTTCTCCCTGGAGCTTGTGCACTGGTCTCTCCCCTTTTAGGTTTGCTGATACAAAACAATCTCAGGTACCTGTCGATGGACAAAGACAGATTTTATTTTCACTTTTAGCTTCCAGAATGATAAAACGTATCACCCTCTCTTGTCTTTTGTTTGATAACACTTGTGTGCCTGAACACTGCTCAAGCCGGCATAACTGCTACTCCTTTTCATGTTATTTCAACTGCTCTTCCTCACCCATGACATACAAATGCTAGAGGTCCACAGAGCTCGATCCCGCAAACACTCCTAGCTTTCTAAATTTAGGACAGAATACTTGACATAAGCAGCTTACCAGGAGAAAAGTTACATTTGGGCTTGTGATTCCTGGCGTTTTCAGTCCACAGTTGCCTGGCCCTGTGGCAGTCAGCACCATACATCATCATAATGGCCGCTAGTGACACAAAACTGATGGCCCTGTGGTGATGGGGATGCAAAGACAGAAGAAAGGACACCAAGCCTTTAGCATGACTCTGAAGGGCTGCCTCTGCCTTTCAGACATCCCCTCGCGTCTCCATGCTGCATTTCCAGCACATAGCCCTTTGCAAATCTCCCTGTGACCTGACAAACATTCTCAACAGTTTCTTTCTTAGATGGTCTGGGTCGAATACCTTGAATGTCCTCTATAAGTCAGAGGCGACCCCTCTTCCCCCACCCTGCACCATGCTCTGCTTTCAGGTTGTATGGGGAGATAGTAAGAATGGACATGTGTTGGATTTTTAACAGGAACATTAGCCTTCATATATGCACCATCTAGGTAAAAAGGAAAAGAAAAATCCAACTGTTTCATATCTTTCCCTCTCCTCAGTGATATTTGCACATCGGTGTGTCTGTTTGTTTCTCCTCAGAATCATGCTAGCAGCAGTATTGAGTGTCTGTACCTTGGAATCTTATTGTTGCATCATTAGAGAATACACATGTTCACATTTGCTAGATAAATGCTAAATTGTTTTTCAAATCATTGCTCCAATTTACATTCCCACCTGGAGTGAGCAAATGTTTAGTTGTACCAATCTTCATCAATCCTTGATAACTGTTGAATTTTCCATATTTTGCTCTCCCTTAGGTATGAAATTGTATCTGAACATAATCTTAGCATTATTTCCCTGATTGCTAGTAAGGTTAAGTATTTTTTTCATATGTTTGTCAGACATTTATCGTCCATTTTTTATTTATTTATTTTTATATTATTAAGAATTTCCACCTCCTCCCTGCCTCCCATTTACCTCCCCCTTCCCCCTTCACTCAGTAAGCAGTAAGGGTTCCTTGCCCTGTGGGAAGTCCAATTTTCCTCCCCCCTCCATCCAGGTCTAGGAAGGTGAGCATCCAAACAAGCTAACCCCCCCCCCCCCCCAAAGCCAGTATGTGTAGTAGGATCAAAATCCAGTGCCATTGTCCTTGGCTTCTCAGCAGCCCTCATTGTCCACCATGTTCAGGGAGTCCTGTTTTATCTGTGCTTTTTTCAGTCCCAGTCCAGCTGGCCTTGGTGAGCTCCCATTAGATCAGCCCCACCATCTCGGTGGGTGGGTGCACCCCTCGCGGTCTTGACTTTCTGCTCATGATCTCCCTCCTGTTGGACCTTGGGAGCTCAGTCCGGTGCTCCAATGTGGGGCTCTGTCTCTATCTCCATCCATCGCCAGATGAAGGTTCTATGGTGATATACAAGATATTCATCAGTACGGCTATAGGATCTGGCCTTTTCTGGCTCCCTCTCCTCAGCTGCCCAAGGAGGTAGCTGGGGGCATCTCCCTGAATACCTGGGAACCCCTCTAGAGTCAAGTCTCTTGACAACCCTAAAATGGCTCCCTTAATTAAGATATATGCTTCCCTGCTGGGATGGTTGGGATATAGGAAGGGTGGATATCGTCCATTTTTGTATAGTATCTATTCACACACAAGCTGTTTCATTTTTACTGAATTTACATGTATCAATTCTTTAATCAATGATGTATATGCAACTTCCTCCAACTAATCTCTGGTATTTCCTTTCCTGTTTTAACTATTTTTGATTTTTATAAACAAAAGCATTATAATTTGATGCTTTTCTTTTTAGTCATGATTTAGGATGCTGAAGTTTTAAATTTATTTATCATGTATGTGTCTGTGTGTGTATATGGATACCCTACAGCACATGTTTGGAGGCCAGGAAACAACATGATAGAATAATTCTGTTTTTTTATTTATTAAAAGTTTCCACCACCACCCCTCCTCCTATTTCCCTCCCACTCCCCCCATTTCTCCTTCCCTTCCCTCTCCAGTCCTAAGAGCAGTCAGGGTTCCCTGCCCTGTGGGAAGTCCAAGGTCCTCCCCCTCCATCCAGGTCTAGGAAGGTGAGCATCCAAACAGACTAAGCTCCCACAAAACCAGTCCATGCAGTAGAATCAAAACCCAGTGCCATTGTCCTTGGTTTCTCAGTCAGCCCTCATTGTCAGCCACATTCAGAGAGTCCGGTTTGATCACATGCTCCATCAGTCCCAGTCCAGCTGGCCTTGGTGAGCTCCCATTAGATCATTCCCCACCGTCTCCATGGGTGGACACACCCCTCACGGTCTTGAATTCCTTGCTCATGTTCTTCCTCCTTCTGCTCTTCATTTGGACCTTGGTAGCTCAGTCCAGTGCTCCAATGTGGGTCTCTGTCTCTATCTCCTTCCATCACCAGATGAAGGTTCTATGGTGATATGCAAGATATTCATCAGTGTGGCTATGGGATAAGGCCAGTTCAGGCACCCTCTCCTCTGCTGCCCAAGGAACAAGCTGGGGACATCTCCTTGGACACCTGGGAACCACTCTAGAGTCAAGTCTCTTGCCAACCCTAAAATGGCTCCCTTAAGATATCTACTTCCCTGCTCCCATATCCACCTTTCTTCCATCTCAACCATCCCATTCCCCCAAGCTATCCCCAGTCCTCCCCTTCTCCCTTCTCTCTCCCCATCTCCCCTTACCCCCACCTCACCCCTACCCCCGTGCTCCCAACTTTTGCCTGGCAATCTTGGAAAGAATAATTCTTCTCTTCCACCACACAGTTCTAAGGTATCAACTCACTTCAGTAACCAGGTTTTGCATCAAAGCTTCCCTTCCCACTGAGAAATCTCACCAGCCTGAATCTTTTTAAAGGTATGCCATAATCAATCAGCTATAACAGTTCTTCTACTTCATTCTCTCTTAAGAGAATTAGTAGTTATCTATTACTGTGATAAAACACCATGTCCAAGGCAACATATCAAAGGAAGGGTTTAGCTAGTTCACAATTTCTACATAGTTATGTGTTCATGGTGGTAGACTTGATGCATAGCAGCAGGAACAGCTTAGAACTCCCATCCCAAGTCACAAATAGCAGGTAGAGAACACATGGGACTGGCATAAATCTTTTGGAACCTCCAAGTCTTTCCTTATGACACACCTACTGCAACAAAGCATACTTCCTAATCCTTCCCAAACACTGCCTCCAACTGCAGACACGGTATTCAAACGCATGACCACATGGGGCTGTTCCCATCTAGCCACCACACTTTTTTAGTCTATGTCTTTCACATCTAAATCCATAGTGTCCTTAGAGTTGATTTTTATGTATGGTAGAAACAGAAATCCATTCCCATCAATTTCCCATGTGAACTAACCAATTTTACAAGATCAAGACACTGCCTTTACTGTTTGGTCTCAAATGTTAATCCTTTTCTAAGACTTTTTTTTCAAATATGTTGGTTTGATTCTTTGATGCATTGCTTATTTATCACAACCTGTAATTTTATTTTTCTGAAATGCAGTTGCCTATAACAAGAATAAATGCCTGCACAGTGGCCTGCCCCAATATTCTTTTATTAGAGGTCTTCACCAGGGATATCCAATGTTTAAAGTTCCAACACGACATTATCATCTATACATTCTGTGCTCTAGAACTGCACAATTAAAAAAGGAAGCAACACCCGCCAAAAACCTTTATCATGTTTTTAGGACTGTCATGATCTCCTGCTGGGACACATCTTTAGCTGTCTGGGCCATAGCTTAGCTGAATTGATCCTATGAACTTTAGAGTCAGTTGATCAACATTGGTAAGAAAAACAAAAGCAATGACCACACTGTGGGCATTGATTGGAGTTACACTTAATTTGCAGATCAGCTTGAACAAACTGGCTTTATAATATTGAATTATTTGACATTGAATTTATTTGATGCAGCGTTCCAGCCCATTAACATTAGATAGATCTCATGTTGTTCAGTTTTATTATAAGGTTCTTCAAAATGTTTTGTAATTTCTCCACTTGTCTTGCATAACTCTTTTTAGATTTTTTTCCTAGTTTACATTTTGAAGCTATTTAAATAATATTTTAATGATATTCTCTGTCTTCACTGTGGTAGGAATGTAAATGAATTTTTATGTTGATTTAACAACCAGTTTTACTAAAGCTACTGTTAGTTTTAATAAATTATCTACAAGTAATGAAATTTGGCTTTCATTCTTTCTAATGTGTTTTCTTTTTTTAATTGTATCATGATGGTTATACAGAGAAATAATCACAAAAAGTACCCTTGGTTTTTTTCAAGTTTTTAAAGGAAATACCTTCAACATAACACTACCAATACTAATATTTATTATGAGCTTTTTGGATATATTACCATTATTAAGAATTTTTTCCTTTTATTGAAAATAAAATTTTCCTCACATAATATATCCACCCTAATTACAGTGTATTCTCCATCTACTCGGAGAGGTTCCTTCCTCCCTGCTCTCCTCCACCTCCCAGCAGGATCCACTCCCTTTCAGTCTGACATTAGAAAGCAAATAGACTTCTAAGGATTACAAATAAAATAAAATAAAGCAAAAACTAACACACTGGAATACATGTTGAGATATAGCAAAACAAACATACAAAGGGAAAAGAGCCAAAGAAACAGATACAGACTCAGAGACCCACTAATTTACACACTCAGGGATCCCCTAAAAACACTGAAGGGGAAGCCATCATATATAAACAAAGAACCTGCAGGGTAAAAAGAGAATATATATATATATATAATTAATTTTTATTTTTGTTGCTCCTGTGAGGAAGAACAGGAGACACGAAGGCAGTTGCTGTTCTTGCTCCGTGGAAAGAGGTGAATCACACTGCGCATCAACAGCATCAGTAACAGACACAAGCGCTAGTGGGCCTGTGCCTTCCTCCTTTGAGAAAACTGAACACTTGTGAGCCGCTGAGGCTCCTGGAGCTGTACCCTGCCCAGGAAGAAGAGCAGCACTTGCAGAAAGCAGACCCCCAGCTGACTGAATAGATCCCGCTGTGTTTACTTTTCATCACTGGCCTATCTGCTAATCTTTCTAACTGGTTGTGGTGGTGGTTCAACCCTAAGACCAGACGACTCTATGTTGAATTACGGTTTTTCCATGCTGCGTCTAACTTTGGACAGAGATTTGTTTCCTTTGGAAGCTTTGGGTTGGATAAACACTTGAAGACACCCAGAGGCCCCTCCCACCAGCACACAGAGTGGGTGAGAAGAAGACAGCAAGAGACTACTGCCAACAGATGGCCTCCCACAGCATGAGTCACTGCAATGTGCGATTATGGGCAGAAGAACTGGAAAGAAAGAGAATCAGGACAGTTTGAGCACTGGGAAGCCAGGCAGGTCTGAAGGTGAACAGGAGCAACGTGAGGTGAGTAGGCTGCCAAGCTACTGAGACCATGGTGACATCTTGGCCTGTATTACTGCTGAGATCCGGGTCACACAGCAGCAGCAGTCTATGTCAATGTCCATGGTCCATGGCATCACAAAAGCTCATGTGAATGTCCCTAGTCTGAACAACCACCAGAAATCATGTTGATATTTAATGACTGAAAAACATTGGCCCCACCCCTCAGCAGCTGCAGCATTAGGGATAGCCGAGCCTCACCCCAGAGAGTGAGCTCTGCACCCTGGCTGGGCGGCACAGTAGAGCAGAACCTTTTGGCTGGGTGTGTTCAAGCAGAACTAGCCCTGCCCCTTGCTGCCTGCAGCACTGGGTGAGCCATCGAGCACAGAGCTGGTGAGAATGAGGCCAAGTTGGTAAACTGACAAACTCAGCTACCACCCACACCCAGAAGGAGAGCTATGAGTTTGCCCACCCCAACATCCAACCCATCTGTTGGAGCATGTGAAGGGACCAGTCCTTCAGGTCCAGAGCTGCAGAATATCCATGTCACAGGGCAACAACAGGACATTCAAGAGGAGTCCCAGTGAGGGCCCAGTACTGATAGTGTAGAAGAAGCCAGAGAGGCCTCAAATCAGACCAGTGACTTTTTGCACTGAACACTTGCAAGTAAAGATGTATGGACTAAAAGGTATATGTAGTGGTATATTATTTGTATTTTAATAAATAAATCTTGCCCAAAGCCCAGAGGTAAATATAAATCCACTAGAGGTCAGGCAACGGTGACACACACTTTTAGTCCCAGGATTTGGACAACAAATTAGATGTATCTCTGTGAGTTCAAGACCACCCTGGGTTACACAAGATCAATGTAGAAACAAATCCAGGTGATGGTGTCCTACAGCTTTAATCCCAGTCCTAGGGAGTCATGCGCTCTTAATTCAAGCACTAGAGGGAATGTAAAATGAGAGGAGAGAGAGGCTTAGACTGCTTAGTTTGACATTGCCCAGCCTTAGTAGAGAGGTAAGACTTCTCTAGTGGCTTGACTGCCTTGCTTTTCTGGTTTTTGGATTGAACCCCAGTATTTCAATCTGGGTTTTTATTATAAGTGTTACAGGTATACTTACTTCTGTTACTTACTATGACACAGCATATAAAATTTATTTTATTTTATTTTACTTTGTGGGGGAGTTGCAATCACAGAAGGTGGATACAGCGAGATGGGGAATGAATGGGATCAGGGTGGATGATGTGAAATCTACATGGAAATTAATAGAAAGTTTTTAGCATTTAAAAAAAAATAAAAAAAGAAAGACCCTGACGTGGCATTAGGAGACAGGGAACTTCAAAAGACGCCCCTGAGTTCACTTTCTGGTGGCCCTCTACTGCTGAATTATGCAGTCCAACCGCCAGAGTAGTTTGCTGCCCCAGTGAGACTCCCTTGGAAGAAATTAAACTTTCATTTGCAAGTGACTATCAATTAGAGATAGCATCTGTGCCAGGGATGGAGGCGTGTTTCCACTTCTGCTTTCATCTCTAGGACCCTATCTGGTGCAGACTATGCAGGACCTGTGCCTTCTGCCTCAGTCTCTGTGTGTGCATATGAGCTTCAGTCCTCTTCATTTATAGGCCCTCTTGTCTTTGTGTCCTGAATCTCCTCTGACTCTTACATTATTTCCACCTCCTCATCCTTGGGGTTCCATGAACCCTGAGGGGAGTCATTTGATGGAGACCACACAATTAGGGCTGAATATCCCAAGTTCTCTCATTCTTTATATAATGTCTGGCTATGGGCTCTGTATGCAGGAAAAAACTTTTCTGATAATGGCTGAACAAGGCACTGATCTATGAATATAGCAGAATATTATTTGGAGTAATTTTAGCACGTCATTTTTTAGATCAGTTTTATTTGGTTTTACCTTAGGTCTCTGTGCTATCTAACAAGTTATCTAAACAGTTTCAGGTACGATGGGTTCCATCTCACTAAGAGGATCTTAAGTCAAATCAGTTATTAGTTGGTTACTCCCACAAAATTTGTACCACTACTACCCTAGCGTATCTTGCAGACAGCTTGCCATTAACAGACAAAGGAGTTTGTTTTGCAGGCTTGGTGTTTATGCATCTCTTTTAAGATCCTGTAGAGTAGGTTCCTGCCCAAAGACATTGGAACCTAGGACTGAAGACTCTACTGTAGGCTTCAGCTCTATACTCTATGTTCAGTGTGTGGTATTGATGTCTTCAGTAGGGGGTCTTGCTGTTAGTTTGTGGTGAGCAACATCTGGCTATAGCCTAGGTTGTTTGGGGATTTTCATGGGACCCCCTTTAGCCAAAAACTCTATTAGATACAACCCAGTCCCAGCACTGGAAACTTGATTTGTCAACAAAAGATATTTAGTTGGAACTGTTTCTCCAATTATTTGGTAATTTCAGTAAGATCATTCCTATCTATCTATCTATCTATCTATCTATCTATCTATCTATCTATCATCTATCTATATCTTTTAGCGTCTACCTTCTACTGTATTAGGTTTCCATACTACCCCTCAAATGCCTTTAGTTTTAGCTGTCTTTCCCCATATTTCCTCTGTGAACCCCTTCTTCATTCCTTCCCCCCTTCATTCCATTCCCCACTTGATCCTTCCATTCCAGGCACTCCACTTCCATCCATATCTATCTATTTCTCTCAGCCATCACAAGTTCCTCACACTATACCTGACCTCTTTGGTTTTAAGGATTGTAGTTTGGTTATCATTGATTTAATGGTTAGTAACCACATATAAGCAAATACATACCATATTTATCCTTCAGGGTCTGGGATACCTCACTCAGTATGATTTTTTTCTAGTTTCATCTATTTGTCTGTTAATTTCACGATTTTACTTTTTAAATGGCCAAATAGTACTCCATAGTGTAAATGTACCACATTTTCTTTATCTATTCTTCTGTTGTGGAACATCTAGGTTGTTTCCAGATTTTTGCTGTTATGAATAGAGCATCAGTGAACATTGTGGAGCAAGTGTCTCTGTATAAGACCTTTGGGTATATGTCTATATTGGTTAGGATTATATTTGTTGTGAAGAAACACTAAGATCAAAACAAGTTGGAGAGCAAAGGTTTTATTTGGCTTACACTTCCACATCATTGTAGTTTATCATTGAAAGTAGTCAGGAGAGGAACTCAAACTCAAGCTCAATTACCTCCTGGTTACAGGAGATGATGCAGAGGCTATGAAGGGGTACTGCTTACTGGCTTGCTCCCATGGCTTGTTCAACCTGCTTTCTCATAGAACCCAGGACACCAGCCCAGGAATGGCACCACCCACAGTAGGCTGGGCCCTAACTCATCAATCACTGATTAGAAAAATGCGCTACAGGCTTGCCTACAGCCCAATCTTATTAAGGCTTTTTGTTTGTTTGTATGAAATAGCATCTGTATAGTTCTGGCAGTCCTGGAACTTGCTCTGTAGACCAGACTGGCCTCAAAGAGATCTGTCTGCATCTGCGTCTGGAATTACAGTGTACACCAGGATTCTTAGCTGAAGATGTTGTGCCCGCATCAAGGGACCTTCCCAAACAAGACCACCAGAGTTGGTATCCAATGCAAACACACTGGGGCTTATTGATTGATTACAAGTTAGCTCCTCAGACCATAATCCAACATACCACACAAGGTGTGGGGGAGAACAGCCCAGAGCTCTCAGGGTAACGGGTTTTAAAGGGGAAAAACTGCAAGCAGGGCGGCACACATCTTGGCCCTTCTGGATTGGGTAGCAGTATACTACTTCTGAATTTGTTGGTTGAAGTATTGGGAATTTTAAAATAGGGGTTAATCAGGTACTTACAAGGACCAGAAAGTTCAAAGACACTTTTTTTAGTGCCTCTTGTTATGTCTCCTTTTCATCTCTGATTTTGTTAATGTGGATATGTTCTTTCTGTCTTTTACTTAATTCACATGAGGGTTTGTCATTATTATTGATTTTCTTTAAGAACCAATTCTTTGTTTCATTGATTCTTTGTATTTTTTGTTGCTGTTCTGAAATTGGCTCTGCTGTTTGTTGGCGTGTTTAGAGAAGTTCTTCCCACAGTAAATAATCGTCCTGAAACTGCTGATTTCCCATAGTCACTGAACCCTGCCCCCCCACCCCATTATCACCTTTGCATGAATCCCCATAGAAAGCCTGGCTGGAATATATTTCTATTCTCCGTCTCTCTTTAAAAGCTGTTAAAATGTGGACTAGCCAAGTATGAAGTTTCACATGATTCCTATTGTTAGGTTTTTCTCGAAGATGAGCCTCTCTGCTGATGCAAATAATCCCAATTAGACCAAATCAGACCAAATTAGAAGTATATCCAGGTTTAATTGGCCTTCTGCACTCTTGGGTGGCCTCAGGGAAAACACAACGGGGGAAGGAATGGAAAGCTGACACAACCACCAGAGGGGAAGAGGGGCGACCGCATGTTTATTCTCTGGGGGGCAGTTTAAGTAGCCGGTGGGAGTGGTCTTGACCTTCTCTGGAGAGGGGTTACCATTTGGTGGGCTTTGCTGACCCTCCCTGGGGAGGGGTCACTGCTAGGCAGACTTTCTCAGAGGTGGAGTTTGGACAAGGCGACTTCCAGGGGAGGGGGCTTGAAATGAAGCTTTCCTCTCAACATTCCAAAGATGGATTCCAGGGGTCTGGGATGAGGCTCCCGACTATAATATTCCAGACTCTTTTTACAAAAGGGTGTTAGGGAGCTAGGGTGATGCATTCAACCAAACATGTTTTCGACCAAATATTTATTCGACCAAATATTCGACAAATATGTATGTGTTTGTCCTTGGGTTAAGAATCTAATGTATGAGAGACATACATGGATCTAATCTACATGGGAAGTAGAAAAAGACAAGATTTTGATGTAGATGTGTTTCTATCTATCTTCTATTTCATTGGTTAATTAATAAAGAAACTGCTTGGCCAGATAGTTTAGAACATAGGTGGGTGGAGTAGACAGAACAGGATGCTGGGAGTGAGACAGATGCCTCGGGCAATCGTCATGCCTCTCCTCTCTGGGTCAGACATGATGGAGCCACCAGGTCAGACATGCTGAATCTTTCCCGGGAAGACACTACTCGTGCTGTTACTCAGATTATTAGATATGGGTTAGTCAAGATGTGAGTAAGAGGCTGAAACTAATGGGCCAGGCAGTGTTTAAATGAATACAGTTTGTGTGTTGTTATTTTGGGGCATAAGCCAGCCAGGCGGCTGGGAGCCGGGCAGGATGAAAAGCAGGCCTGCCCATCGCCTCATCACTACAAGATCTCATGAGTAAATTGGGATCATGGGGATCTTGGGGGGAGGTTTGGAGGGAAAGGGAAAGGAAGAGAGTAGAGCAGAAAAAAATGTAGAGCTCAATAAGATCAATAAAAAATAATCTAATGGAAAAAAGTTTGGGCAAAGGTAGCACATGCCTTTAATTATAACTCTATGGAGGAAAAGGCAGATGGATCTCTGTGAGTTCAAGGCCAGCCTGGTCAATAGAGTAAGTTCCAGGACAGCCCAGGCTACATGGAGAAACCCTGTGTCGAAAAAAATAACTTTAAAAAGAGTCTAATAAAGTTCTGGACCACTGCAATGGTTCTGATAATCACTCATGTGTATGCTAATGTTATATATAGAATATGGATATTCTCTTAAGACAGAAGTTCTTCTGGAGAATTTTTTTAAATTTACTGTGCATGTGTATAGTGTGTGTGTGTGTGTGTGTGTGTGTGTGTGTGTGTGTGTGTCTGTGTCTGAGAGAGAGAGAGAGAGAGAGAGAGAGAGAGAGAGAGTACACCACCCCATGATATGGGTGTAGAGGACAAACTATAAGAGCCAGTCCCTCTTAAACTGTATAGATTTCCAGGACTGAACTCAGACCATAGGGCAGATCAGAAATTTTATTAAAAATTTGTTTTAAAAAGTGAATAATGTGACTGATTCTGTTTCCTGTTTCACTTAGTGAATACAAGGCTAGACAGAGCATTAGGTGAGTACTGGAAACCTGTCAAAATCTCACATATACTCAAAACATGAAGACACAGTTTCATAATGAATGGTACTTGAATACAAAAAAAATCTCATTTGATTCAAAGAAAAGTCTTTTTACTAGTTAATGAGAATTTGCTTTCTGGTAAATTCACATCTTTGCATTTATAAAGTTTTGCTAAGAAACTTGAGATTTGATAAGTAAAAGACTTGTATGATAAGAACATTAAGTCTTTAAAGAAAGAAATTGAAGAACATATCAGAAAATTGGATGATACCCCATACTCTTGGATAAGTAGGATCAACAGAGTAAAAATGGCAATCTTACCAAAAGAAATCTACAGATTCAACACAGTCTCCATCAAAATCCTATCACAATTCTTCACAGACCTTGAAAGAACAATACTCAACTTGATATGAAAAGACAAAAACCCAGAATAGCATAAAAAATCCTATACAATAAAGAAACTTCCAGAGGCATCACCATTCCTGACTTCAAGCTCGTCTATAGAGCTATAGTAATAAAAACAGCTTGGCATTGGCATATAAAACAGACGTGTGGATCAATGGAATCAAACTAAAGAACCTGACATTAAGTCACATACCTATTAACACCTGAGTTTTGACAAGAAAGCCAAAATTGTACAATGAAAAAAAGAAAGCATCTTTATCGAATGTTTCTGGTATAACTGGATATCAACATGTAGAAGAATGCAAATAGATTCATATTCATCACCATGCACAAAACTCAAGTCCAAGTGAATCAAAGACTTCAACATAAATCCAGTTACATGAACATGATAGAAGAGGAAGTGAGAAGTAGCCTTGAATGAATTGGCACTTCCTAAATATAACACCAGTAGCACAGTCACTAAGAGCAACAATTAATAAATGGAACTTCCTGAAACTGAGAAGCTTCTGTAAGGCAAAGAACATGGTAAATAAGACAAAATTGAAGCCTACAGCATAGGAAAAGATCTTCACCATCCAGATCTGACAGAGCACTGATCTCTAAAATATATAAAGAACTCAAGAAACTAGACATCAAACTACCAAATAATCCATTGAAAAAGTGGGGTACAGAGCTAAACCGATTTCTCAACAGTAGAATCTCAAATGGCCAAAAGACATTTAAGGAGTTGTTCAGCTTCCTTAGTCATCAAGGCAATGTAAATCAAAATGACTCTGAGATACCATTTTACACGTCAGAATGGTTAAGATCAAAAACATTAATGACAGCTTATGTTGGAGAGGATGTGGAGTCAGGGGAACACTCTTCCACTGTTGGTGGAAGTGCAAACTTGTACAGCCACTTTGAAAATCAGTATGGTGGTTTCTGAGAAAATTGAGAATTAATCTACCTCAAGACCCAGCAACACCACTCTTAGGCATATGCCAAAAGGATGTTCAATCATACCACAAGGACACTTGCTCAGTTATGTTCACAACAGCATTATTCATATTAGTCAGAACCTGGAAACAACATAGAAGCTTCTCAACTGAAGAATGAATAAAGAAATTGTGGTACATTTACATAATGGAGTATTGCTCAGTGGTAAAAACCCATTATATCATGAAATTTGAGGGCAAATGAATAGAACTAGAAAAATCATCCTGAGTGAGGTAACCCAGACTCAGAAAGACAAACATGGAATGTAGATGTAAGGCAAAGGATAACCAGGCTACAATCCACAGCTGCAGAGAAGCTAGTAACAAGGAAGACCCAGAGAGGAAAATGCACACAAAACGGATCATCCTAGGAAGGAGAAATATATAAGATATCCTGGATAAAGTGTAAGCAGGGTAAAAAAAAGAGAGGATGGGGGTTGAGAAGATGAGGGAATGGGATGGCTGAGTCGGGCGAGGGACAGATATGGAGAACAATAAAAGAGATATCTTGATAGAGGGAGGTATTACGAGGTTAGGGAGAAACTTGGAGCTAGGGGAATTCCCAGGAATACACAAGGATGGCCACAGCTTAGACTCCTAGCAATAGTGGAGAGGGTGCTTGAACTGGCCTTTCCCTGTAATCAGATTGGTGAGTGCCTTAATGTAATCGTACAACCTTCATTCAATTACTTACGGTAGCAGATGCAGAAATCCACAGTCAAGCACCAAGTTGAACTATGGAAGTCCAGTTGAAGAAGAAGGAGGGATAATAGAAGCAAGGTGGGGGGAGGCGTCAAGATCATGATGGGGAAACCCACAGAGACAGCTGACCTGGGCTAGTGTGGTAGTATTATACAGTAAATGTACATCTGACAGATGTATTGTTCTATCCACAGGAATTGTATACCTACACTCCATCTGGAAAACCCATTTTTGCAGAGGTGTGGGAACATCTGCCCTTTGGATAAATTCTGTAAAACTCTTGTGAAATCATGGCATTTCCCCCTTCTATATTATCCTAGCTTTAAATCCGACTTTTCCTATAAATCCGACTTTTCCTGTAGGGCAACTGGATCCCTCCCTCCACACAATGAAGCCATGGTGGAGAAAGGATTCAGTCATCGTGAAAATGCATGCTTGATACTATTGTTACTGCCTATGGAATTGTTAACTTTCTGTATGCCTATATAAACTGAAAACTGTGGAGATCACACCTATGCGCTTATGCTCTTATGCCCTTACTCTTAACATAACCCCTATGCCCTTATGCCGGATACCTTTATCCTTATGCTTTGATCTTTGTCTGATATGATATTTGCCCTTATACCTTATGCCTTATGCCCTTATGCTCACCTTCTTCTTACGAATAAAGAAGCTTGCAGGAAAAACGTGCCTAAGCCAGTTTGTTTTACTCTTCAATTTGCAAGCCAGTCTTCACTTGTCTTAGAAGTCCTGTCCTGAACCCTGAGAGAGTGCTGAGCAGGTACTCAGTAGCTATCAATACTAGTGGGGCCTCAAGGACTGTGCACTGACCATTGGGAGCCTGCAGGAGAACCAACTAGTACCTCTACATGTGGGTGACAGTTGTGTGGATTGGTCTGTTTGTGGGGCCCTGGAAGTGGGACAAGGATTTATCCGTGCTTCATGAACTGGCTTTTTGGAGCCCATTTTCTATGGTGGGATACCTTGCTCAAAATTGATACAGGGGGAAGGGGTTTGGTCCTGCCTTAGAAGCTTTGTTGACTCCTCATGAGAGGTCTTACCCTCTCTGAGGAGTGGATGGATGGGGGTGGGGTGGGAACAGGAAGGGAGTGGGAGGTGGGGAGAGAGGGTAAACTGTGGTTGGTGTATAAAATGAATACAAAATTTAAAATAAAAATAAAAATACATTAAAATTGGAGTGGGAAGAACCCATATTCAATTAATTTAAAACTAAGGTCCCTAAATACACATCATGGGTATACTATCATTGTAAGACACACACACACACACACACACACACACACACACACACACACACAAACACTAGCATTCATTGGTTAACTGTGCATGTTAATACTATAATTTTAATTAGCTTATTTATACTTGTGGTAGAGAGAAGAAACTCACATTATAGCCTGAAGAAAATTTGAACTGCTGAATAATGTTGATACTGATCCAAAGTCTACAGCTTATTTTGCTATTTTTTTATCCAAATAATTTTTGGTAAAGATTTATTTATAAATACATTATTTATTTTAAAATATATACTGATATGTCAGCCACTTCACTGTCGCTTAATCCCAGCTCTTTGGATCTGATGCCACCATTCTGGAGCAAGAAAGTAAGCACAGAAGACCTATCGGAGTTATATCCTAGAACTTAAATCCTTTGAACATTATTAAAGGTACTTTTGTTCATTGGTCCAGCTGTTCCAATTGATATAAACCAATAACACAGAAACTTCTTTTTGTTAAAAAAAATTGGGAAAATAAATAAACAAATTCCTATAGAGCAAAGTGAAATTAAATTAGAGAAGCGTAGGCTATATGTCTGTGAACGGGTGAGCCATTCATCCTTAATTAATCAGAAAATCTTTAATAAAAATAATGAAGTGGTCCCTGAAAAAAAAAGAACGTATTCTATTGACAGAGTGTTCAGTTAAGCAAATTGTAGAACAAGGTTGCAAAAGTAAAGTCCTAGAATCATGCAAATTGACTATGTCAGGGGAAGAAGAGCGAGCATGTTCCAGAGTAGAGTGGAATCACTGTAACAGGACAGTGATCTAATCTGAATGTGTTGTGTGGACAATAAACAAGAGTGATGATAGATGTGGAGGAGAGAAAAACGATACAGGGTCATAAATATCCAGGCAAACAATGTGGCATTTTTAATTAACTGCAGATACCACACAGGTATAAAATTAGACACAGAAAAAATTTTTAAATTCATACAGTATCAACAATAATGTAAAATATATCTATATAATTTTTATTCCACATCTCTGAGAGGATGGGTAATGCCACTGATATTTTAGTTGAAACTACAGATAATGAAGTTGCTTAGGGACTTTTAATTGAGATACTTAAAGAACAAATGTCCACAGGCAATTTTGCATTGTGAGTGTTATATATTAAGGACAGAAGGAGAAAGTGGGTCTGCTTGGACCCACTTGGAAGAGGTGCTTTCTTGATAGGCTTTAGGAAGTCAGTTGAGTGCAGTGTGGGGTTTGCTCTGGGCAGGTCTATATGACATAATGAGGAAATATGATAGAGGCGAGCAGAATATTTCAATTGAAGCAAACAGGCTCAGTGGAGTATGAGTGAAAAAAAGAGAAAGGATCAGGATAAATAACCATTAAAGGAGATTTTTAGAATTTATAGTTTTAAAATGAAGCACAAGTTTCTGATGACCTGAATTTGGGACACACATGTTGGAAGACACTAGTTAATTAATTAATGTAAAATATTCCCCCCAACATGTTGCTATATAAGTCACTCCCAGGTAACCGAGAATTGACTGAGCTGGAGTGCTTTGGTATTGAGAAGAATGAGGCTTGAAATCTGAGTGAATCATGATCAGAAACTTTGAATTCTAGGAAGATCAGTAAAATGTCTGGGAATATCTGGCCAAGTCTTAAGGAACCTGTAGACCACACTTTAATAAATCAAGTGGCTTCCTAAGTGGATGGTGTGAATTTTCAGGTCTTTATGTCCAGAATATAAAGGCAGAAGAAGAGTTCTCTGCAGATAAGATAACTAACAGAAGAAATCTTGCCCTACCAGATAAACCTATTGTTCATCTTACCCATAATGCTTGAGTTGCAAGTTGCTCTGTTATGTTGCAGGAATAATATGTGAATATTATTAAAACTGTCACTGTACCCAATTATATTATTCACTTGTTCAAAAAAATCTTTTGACCTCATCGTTTCAAGATATTGCTCTTTCACTGCCATGCTTAAAGCAATCACTTTATGTGATTAAAACAAAGTCAGCTAAAATATTTCCATCAGGGAGTGGGAACAAACTGGGTTTAGGAAAGAGACAATGACATTTTGTTTGGAATCCATCAGACTTCCTATTTGCACAGTTTACATTCCATGGCAATGAAAATATTCTGTAAGAACTGGACTCCGGGACTCCAGTTGCTGCCCTAACCCTGCTGGTAGTGGGCAGTGTGACTTCGTGTGAGTCTTTGCTTATCTTTAAGCCCCAATTTTCTCATCCATGACAGTTTTGCAGACCTCTTCTCATTCATGCTGTTAAATTTAGTTTACCTGGTTTCAAAAGAGACCTTCTTGACCTTCTGGTTTATTGATCAAAATCATTTAGCATTTTGTTTCTTTAACCTTCCTGGCCCCCATTCACTGTTATCATTTACTAAGTGGAGATAGAAATCCCAGCAATACCTACCTCAAAGGAATATTGTAACGATAAAGTAGGATACTACACACAAAAAAAGTGCTGGTTTATAGGTGTAGCATCATCAATTCATTTCAAATGCATAACTACAATTAGACTTTTTCCCTGTGTTTGTGACCCCATTTCCTGTACCTTTCACGTGGATGAGACCTTCTTCCTGAGCGAGGCTTTTTGTTGCCTGACAAGCCTCCAGGACTTGTCAAAAGCCCTGGTACCAGGCCCCAAGTCTCCTAGGTTATTTAGCCATGATCTTCATTGAGTGGGGTGATGATCCGCTAAATGGTTTGGTCCTCATTCAATTCTCCCTAAGTACTGGGGATGCCCTCAACTACAGGCTGCTGTAACCATCTTTCCTCCCCACTTCTCATCCATGAGAACAGTGACATCCGTACCCTCATTCCTCCTTGGGATATTTCCTCTTAGAAAATTTTCACCCTCTCCCCCTGGTACCTGATCTGAAAAGCCCCAAACCTATTCACTCTTGTAATCAAATTTGGCATCAATATCCCTTAGATAACCATTTCAAATGGCTGCCTAATAGCATCTTATATCCCAATATTATGCAGGACCTTTACAACTACTGAGAGCTATAAGGGAAATGGAGATTCCTCATTCCCTGCATTTCAGATTTCTCTTATCTCTGCTCCAAGCCTTCTCTCTGTTCTTCCATTACCCCACCTAACTCCTCCTAACTATGAAGCAAAAACCACTTTCAAGACAGGTAATGAGCCTCATTGGCCTCAACCTTCTGCCCCTTCTCTTCCTCTGGTCTCTCTGGTCTCCTGTTCTGCCTCTCCAGTTGAAGATGGACACTATAAGACCCAGGCTTCCCTTGTCATCTTTCTCTGGCACCCGTGCTTCTCCCACTAGCAACCTTCAGTCCTCCTGCCACTTGTTCCCACTCTGTATTGGTACTCCTTTTATCTCTTTCTACCCAGCCTAATTCAATCCCATTTTTCCTTTGTACAAGGATTCCAGGGTAGATGGCTTGGTCAGGATACATGTCCCTTTCTCATTAAGTGATCTCTCTCAAATAGAAAAGGGATTGGGATCTCATAATGGTAATTCCTCCACTTTCATTAAAAAGTTACAACATATTACCGAATCTTACAACCTCACATGGCATTACCAACAACCGTCTCCCAGGGGTAGTGCAAGTGAACTGAGTCTGAGAACAGGTTAGGGCACATGCAGACAAAATCCAACAAACTAATGCTGCCCACCGAGTCCCAACCAGGATCCCCAATGGAACTGCAGTACTCCAAGCATTCTAACTAGGGATCAATGTACAACTTGTCTCCTGGCTGGTCTCTGTAAATTATGGAAAAATCCCAAAGAGTCATCCTGGACCCTGGACAAATATGAAAACCTTTCTCAATTCCTAGGCCACCTTATAAAGGCCGTTTTACAATATACCAATCTTGATCCCAAGATCCCTGATGGGAAACAACTCCTCATAACCTACTTCTCCCTGAGTTTCCCTGACATTCACATCAAACTTAAACACTAGAGATAGGACCCCTGACCCCACAGGCAGAAGTCTTAGTGGTGGCCTTCAAAGTGTATCATGGGAGACATGAAACAGCCCAAAACAAAATTACCTGATGCTGATAAAGGCCTTTCAGCTTACTGGCCATCACTACTTCTCAGGCTCACTTGCCTCCGAATCCTAGAATCACTCTAGGAAGGGGACAGGACAGATTGGTACCACTGGAAAGGAGTGGGAGAGGGGAATACCCTTAAATATACAACTAAGGTATAACTAATTGGGTTATTTCAAATGACATCAGAAGGACCTCTGTGCCTAGACCTCTCAGAGCCCTAGTAAACCAACTCAACTATGTCCAATATGTCATTAAAAAGGAACATTGGGCTGTCAATTGACATATGCCCCTTGTAATATGGAAATATCACCCTCTAGCTGGCGTCTCAGGCCTGGCCATGGATAACTGAACGTACCTGGGCTTCCTTGGCCTAATCACTGCTATTTTCAATAGGGAACATTGGGTTTTCAACATGGTGTCAAGGCAAACCATGACCTTCCTTCTGGGTACCAGGATCACCTGCTTGGTTCTGACAGAGTTTTGGGGACCCACCTTCCCTTTTCATTTCTCTACTTTTGGAGCTTGAGGTACAGCTTTACCAACTTCACCAAACTTAATTTTATCTTTAGGGGTATCTAAACCTCAAAACAAAAGTGGGAGCCTCTATTTCTTTCACTCACTCATCTGGTTGATCCCAGGCTCACTGGCTGTTCCCCTACTTCTCCAAATTGTACAGTCTGACATACCTTTTCCTTTGTCACCCCCCCAGGTACATACCCTAGCATGGGGCACCCAAAACCTCTTTCATCACCGAACTACAAAATCCTTTTACTCCTGCCCATGACAAAAAGCAAGATGCCACCCACCAGCATGATTCTAGTTGTTTGGAAAGTTTTATCTATCTGTTTTGTGTGTGTGGAGATGGGTCTGTGTTTTCTGGTGTGTCATAAATCTGGCGACAAACATGAGAGTAAGGGACAGAAATGGATTAGGGTCAGTTGAATGTATAATAGTGGTCACAATATGTTTTGTTGTTGTTTACTTGTTTTGTTTCTGACTAGTCTCCTTTTAGTGTGTGAGCTTTTCTTTGTTGTGTGTTTATTGTTTTTGGCTTTGTTTTCTAGGTCAGTGTCAGCTGCCAGCCACTACCATTAATATTGTTTACCACAACTACTTTGATGGCCTTGGCTCAGAATTTATCTCTGGGATTTCTGGTGTCTGGATTCAGTTTATCAAGGATCAAATGCTTTTTGAATGTGAATAATATTAAAGTTGTTTTATACTATTGCACTTTATTAGAAAGCTGACTCTGGAGTTGAGTTACCAAAGCTTTTGCTTTGACTTAAAGGTGTGCTTTGTAGCTGCTTTTTCTACAAAGTGGATTTCAGTACAGATTACAAGCAATGGTAATGCTAATTTATCTAAAATTTTTATCTCCTTATAAACAAAAAAATCCATGTAAACTTCAGGGAGTAGAGGGACTCATAAGAGTTAGATCCACCTCTCTCTCTCCCAGGCCAAATAGACTCCAAATAAGTACAGTCTGTTTCCCCAACCGCCTACTCTTGAGGTGTGATCTCTCTCCCCTGATGTTGGGACTCCTACCTCCCCCAACTTCCAGGACTATGGGTCTGAAATTTCCAATTGTATGCTTTTATTTTAAGTTTCTAAACTTTAACTTCTACCCCTAGTGTGTATCTGTTTCAGCAGAATTCCATTTGGCAACAGACATCATCCAGGACACAGCTGTCAACTACAGACTGCTCTAAATGGTTCTGAGCCCTGAACTTGCTGAAAGCTGATGTGAACCTGTGATTATTCCCTGCGTCTTCAACTGAGTCAGTGAATCAGATACTTCTGTTGAATTACACATTGCCTGAATCCTTTTCTGGCCTTTGACTAACATTTGTGCCCTCCTCATCTCTGATAATGACATCCTAATTTCTGCAGAAAGTAGTTACAGAAAAGAGAACATCATCCTGCATCCTCTGTAAAAGGCTGAAGTGTTAGATCCAAAGGGAACTCCCTGGCGTACTGCCATACCAGGAAAGGTTTCTGTTAAAACCAAACAAACCAAAATCTATCGACAGATAGATTCAATAGCTGAAAATAGTTCTACAGTATCATAAAGCACTCAACCTGCTTTATGCAGCACAATGAAGTTACTGTGTGGCTTCAATTCTTTCTTTCTATGCAGACCACTTGAAAACCGTTATAGAAAATTCTTAAGGATTAGATCTACTAACAGTAGGAAAAGGCAACATTTACCTCTTCCTCAAAGAGAAATGCTGCCTCTATGTCAACCAGTTAGGTATAATAAATGTCCATATCCAACAACTCTAGAGAGATCTCCAAAACAGCTCAGTGCCTCTGACCAGTGAATCATTAACAGTCCAAAATAGCATGAGATACTGCCTTCCATAGGGTTACTTCTCCTCCTTTCTTGAATCCTACTAATTGTTCCCTGTCTTATAAACTTTTTGTCTTGATTTCTTCAACAATAAATTGAAAGTTTTCTAACCAGACCTTTAATCAGTTGTTATTATAAGATTATAAGACCCTACCTATGGAGTCTGAGACTGCAGTCCCTGATTACACCCTGATAGTGAAGATCAAACTTGCTCCAAAGACTTTGACATCCACATACATCAGGAAGTAGTCTAACAATAAGGTTGTTCTCTTTTCCAACTACTGATTAGTTATCAATAGCAAATAAAATGGGAAGGAATGTAGGCAAAGGGTCCCAAGGGGGAAAACACCCTGACTCTAATTTGACTTGGAGCTCCTAGACTTGGAAATCCCTCTCCTCACCGCCCCCCCCCCCCGTGACTCATCCTTAATGGACAAACAATCTTTCAGAGGGCCAAGCAGTACTTCCAGCTATAGTGTACTTTCATACTGCCTCCCTGTGCATGCTCCAAAGACCCTATAAAAGGATGGCCCTCCACCCAGCCAACTGCTGTCTCTGTTTCTGCTCAGAAGCAGCTGTCACTCTGTGTTTCTCCCCAATAAATCTCTTGTGTGAGATTTGTTATGTGGTATAACTTTTTGGTATTCCTTGACTCCTAACTGCCAAGATACCCTTGCACTGGAAAAAATCCTTATACTCTTTACCTTATGGTCTCACTAAACTAAACTAGACCAATTTGTCTGACCTGGCAGCTCTTCGTAGCCAACCCAACTAATGCTAGGGCTAGAAGTGTACTCACCCATATCTGTTTTTATGTGGAGGCTGGAGATTCTAATCCAGTTCCTACTCAGCCATATTTCCAGCTTCTAGGTCTTCTAAAACTGTTCCCTGAGTCATGATTACCCTGACTTTCCTTCTGCACTTGCTGATAAGTGATGGATAAATCTGGAAGAGGAAGAAGAATGGCTTTAACTAAAGTAATGTAAATGTGTGCATTGCATAACATAATCCAAAACTGGTAAGAAGATGGAATTTGGGGATAATTTGATTTTAAACTAAGTGAACAAATTATCTCATAAGGTTTGTTGACAGAAGATATCCACATTAAACATGATGTATAATTCTTTTATGGTATTGATGCATAGGGCAATAGTTCTCAACACTACTTATATTGGAACCTGTTAATATAGTTCCTCATGTTGCAGTCACCCCAACCATGAAATCATTTAGTTCCTAATTCATAACTATAATTATACTCATGTTATGAATCATAATATAAATATCTGATATGCAGGATATCTGATATGTGACCCACAAAGGGTCACAACTCACAGGTTGAGAACCACTGCTCTAGGGGCTTAATTGGGTTTATTTCTCTTCTAGTTGAATAATTAGAAGTCAATGGAGTTCTCTCAAGTGTAACAGATAGCAGAGAAGTCTCAAATACTACTAACAGAATCAGCAGTCAAAGAAAAGCATTTATTGAGTATAAGGAAACACATATACATGTAGCAGCAATACAGAGAAAAGGACCCTCTGCAAAGCAAAGGTGGGAGCTCCTGAAGCTCAAAATCCAATCTCTTTTTGAGAGTTTGGTGTTTTAAACCTGAAGAAGTTCCCTTCCCTAATTTAGAATTGGTCAGATTAAAGATTGGGAGACAGCTGTTATATAACATGTCTTGATATGGTTTTAAACTTGTTTATCTAGTTCATCAATGTGGGGTACAGGGGGAACGGCTGGTGGAAGACAAAAGTCAAAGCCTTTGTTTTAAGATACCAGGCTTTTGTCTCATGCCCACAGGGTAAGGAAAAATCTGATCATCTCGGAAATTAGCCACCTTTATTATCTAGCTGCGGCCCATCTCCCTGACTGTCCTGGAAGTCTTATTCTTTGTCTCTCAGTATTATGTAGCTATTTTCTTGCTCTAAACAATTTTTTTCCTGCAGTAAGCACATGAGACTTGTGAAGTAAATGAAGATTTGTTGATCCAGGAAACTTCTGAAGTCACATGGTTTTCAAGGTCCCTCTCTAAGGTTAGTAAGCAGTCACAATCTCTGATGAGAAGCCTGTCCTTGACTACCTGAACTGCCTATGAGCTTTGCAAAGAGCTTCAAGGATGCAGCTCTTTTGAGTCTTTACCAAGGTTTGCTGCTGATACAGCTGCTTTTGACTCTGCTGGGCTCCTGTATGCAACCCATCAGCTATATTCCTGTAAGTAACCTCTGTAAAGTCACTGTTATTAAGTCAGACTTAGGTGGAATCATTCCTTTAGTCTGCTGTCAGTTCCCTAGCTGGGGCTGAAGAACCAGCCTAGCTACATTTTAGGCTTAAAAGCCTTGTTATCGTAAATACAAACTAGGTTGATTCCTGTTTATGATTAAACTTCTGTTTATCAAGAATTAGGCTATGTCCCACTTGTAACCTTAACTACAAATTGTTCCATTCTAACTGTTCTAGGAATAACAATCTTGTCTTTGTTTCAAAAAGTTAACCATCATGCAACCCTACCTTTGTTTCAAGTGGGTTGCTCACTTGTTATGACTGCCTCTTGTCGCAAACATGTCTTTGTTTCAGGAGGCTGTTATGGTTAACTCATTATCCTTATGTTCTGTTCCAATAATCCCATCTATTTTGTCCATCAAATCCCCACTTGGAAACCATCTACCTCTGGGTTATAAAAAGCCTTGTCTTCCTCACATCCAAGGCTGACCTCCCAAACTCTGCCATAGAGGAGGCAGCCTGCATACATGAATAAAACAGCTTACTTTAATTAATAGTTTGCTTTAATTAATTTGGCCATGATGATTTGGGTCAATGGTTTTTCTCCTTCCATATTTGGGGTTAAACATTTGGATTTCCCCAGCAAGATCAAGACTCCAACTCAAATTCAGAAATGCAGAAACTGCACATTTCCCTTTGACCTTCCTATATTGAAGCTCTTCTTCCTAGAGGTGCACACCTTGGAGATGTTCCAAGGTCCCAAGGCTACCTCCAGTTCCTCAGACTGCTTGAGCTGAAGGCCATATCAAAGAAAGGAAGACAAGAACTTTTTTCTTTTTATGGAGGACTCCTCTGGTAAATCTTAGAAACTTTTAACTTCTGTAACATCTCTTTTGTCTCTGTTCTGCAGGATCTCAATCTGAGGATGTGGTTGGAGAGGTGTCTGAGGAGAGACAACATTACCCCATCTAGGGCAAAGGAAGATGTCCCAAGGCCCTCTGGTTATTTATGGTTAAATGCGAGTTTAGCCAGAGCCACCAGTTCTTTTTCTGATCTGCCTTGGAATGCTGAAGATGTCCTGGTGATACTGGCAGCTGAAAAACACCAGAGGGCCCAGCACCTGAGTGCCCACTGGCAGGGTTTAAATGCCTAGGCTGCAAAACAGAAATAAGTAACCATAAGCATATTCCACAACACTGGGGGCCACATCCATGGTTTGGAGAAGCTCAGTGTGGGATAGTAGGCATACTAAGAGCCAAGATGGGACTGGAAAGGCCCAGTCTAGCTGAATCTAGGATGCCTGATACTTAAGGAGCCTCTGGTTCCCAGCAACTGGTTGTTTAGGGAGGCACCTGAAAATTTGTTCAGACTGGTGAACCTCTGAATGACCTCAGTTGTCATTTCCTTATTGTTATTTTGCTTTGTGTCCTGTCTTGTGTTTTGCTTGTCTTTGTGCATTCCTTCTTGGGAAGGTCTACATACTGGTTTCATTTTCACTCTCTCCATCTCTTGTGTGTTTCCGTGCCAGTCACAGGTGGACTTGTAAGCTAGACAAAGCTCTAGCTGCCAGCACTCTTATGCCACAAGTCTGGGACATTGTAGGCACCCATACACACACCTAGCAGGCCAACCTGTGTACATCCTTGGTGAATCCCTCATACCCAGAAGTCAATTCACTGATGTGGCCTGCCATCTCTTAGCTTTCGGATAATTTGTTTCAGTTTAGCAGGGATTCAAATGTCTTTTGAGTTTAGGTAATACTGAAATAATGTTTTATGCTATTCTTCTGTATTGAAAAGCTGGCTCAGGAGTAGAAAAGTTTCTGTCCTATTGTTAGGCAAGCAACCTGACTTTGTGGCAGGAAAACAAACAAGATCAAGGCAGAAAAGCTAAGAAAATCAAGCTTTTAGTTTATTTGCCTAAAACCTTTGCCAAGATATAAAAGTTTTCTTTGTAAGATTATGAGCTTTCTGTACCTAAAGATGTATAAGTTTATTGGATATGGTCAAAAATCTACAGAATCTGTAAGAAAAGTTGACTTGAAACTTATAACACAAGGTTAATAATTAGAAGGGTACATAGGTAATTTTAAACCAAAGACCTAATCCATCAATGTCTACAGTTCTGGGCAAATATTCAAATGTGCTAATCTTGCTTGTTAACCCCTATAGTAGTTCTACTTCTAACTAACTGATGTTTGTTAACTGCTATATGTCAACCCTAAACATTATTTTTATGCTTAAATGCTCTTCCTTAGAAAGGCTCAAGGATATACTGGAATACAGTCTAACTTCCAGTTAGCTAAATTAGGGCCACAACTACTAAACACCAGGAACTGGAGTATTTCTCTTATGATGCAGTAAGATGTGGCGGCCGCACTTACATTTCGCCATTACAAGATGGCGCCGAGGGCTAAAGTAAACAAGTATGTGGCGCGAACTTTTCGCGCCACATCTGCCTAGCAACAGGTTTCCACCAATCCTTTTCTGCCACGTCACCTAATCAGTAGACACGCCCCGTCCTCCTCTATATAAGCCGCCACCCAGCCCGGCTCGGGGCCCCCTGCTTCCAGCTCTCCCTCAACCAAGCAGCGCTTCATTAAAGGTGTGATCAGAGAAGAATCCTGTGTCGGTGGTGATCTTTCCCTGCTGGTCAGGGCTCGCTCGCCGCAGCTGGTGCCGAAACCCGGGAACTTCGGCGGACACACACGGGGGGCCGAAGTGGATTCAGAACTCTACACACGAAGCGGTCGGCGCCGGTAAGTATCCTTAGGTATGCTTCTTGGAGGAATTAGTCCTTTGTGGTTTGCATTAGCAGTGGTTGTTTTTGCTGTAGTGGTTTATGCCTTTTGCATTTTTATCCGTTGTCATAGACCAGGAGAGGAGTGTCTCTGCTGTAACATCTAAAGCGAAAGTAAGTCCGTGGCAGATAAGACGATTTTTCTGCCCTTTTGTAAGCCTCTTGTAGAAAAGTAAGCAAAGATGGGAAACGATCAGTCTGTCTCTGGTGCATGCGATTTTGTAGAACCTATACAGCGGTTACTACAGGAGAGAGGATTGAAAATCTCAAAATCCACCATAAAGGTGATTGTCAGGGATATTGATCGCATGGCGCCGTGGTTTGCGGTGTCCGGGGATCTAAATCTGCATTGCTGGAGAAAGCTAGGCAAAGATTTGGAGGCAGCAAAGGAACAGGGGCAATTAAAGAAGGGAACTTATCCTTTTTGGAGATTAGTACACTCCTGTTTGAAAGACGGAAAAAATGTAGAGGAGTTAAGAGAAGGAAGGAAAATGCTAGCAAGACACCAGGACAGCCTTTCAGAAGCAGGTTCAAAGACAGAGGAGGATACTGAAGAAAAGTGCACGGTAATAAGGAACAAAAAAGGGGAAAAGAAAGATATAAAAGAAAAAGAGGATCCTAAGATAAATAAACCTTCAGCACCTCCCCTGTATCCGGTGCTGGATGAATTCGCAGCCTTGCGGCTGTCTGAAGAGGAGTTGTTAGAGGCAGAGGAGGAGAGCTTAGAGGAGGAAGATGCACGTTATGAGGAGGAGAGATATGGGCCAGCTCTAAAAGCGCCCACTAGAGAGTTTCCCCCTCCTTACGTGCAGCCCAGGAGTAGCTGCCATTTCATCGACAGGGGCACTCTTGCGCAGTTAGCTGTGCATTATCCACCTTCAGTGGTGGTATTTCCTGTTTTTGAGGATCAAAATCAACAAAGATATCATGAGCCAGTCCCTTATAAAGAGTTAAAAGATTTAGTGGAAGCGGCAAAGACTTATGGAGCTAATGCGCAGTATACTCGCACATTACTGACTCGGTTGACCACCAGAGCTATGACACCAACAGATTGGTGGGAAATTGCTAGAGCATGCCTTTCTACAGGTCAATATCTAGATTATAGATCTATAGTGGTAGAAGCTGCTCACACTCAGGCTCGAGTAAATGCGCAAACGCCAAATCGAGCTCCCTGGAATGCAGACATGTTATTAGGGCAAGGGCAATGGACGGCTAATCAAACAGCCTATCCAGTGGAGGTATATCAACAGATTAATGAAATTTACACAAGAGCATGGAAAATGATACCAAAAAGAGGTGAAGTGACGGGCAACCTTACTAAAATTATCCAAGGCCCTACTGAACCTTTTTCGGAGTTTGTGGCTCGCATGATGGAAGCTGCAGGAAAAGTTTTTGGTGAGGCGGAAGAAGCCATGCCTTTGGTTCAGCAGTTAGTGTTTGAACAGGCTACTAAAGAATGTAAGAGAGCCATCATGCCATGGAAAAATAAAGGGCTGGATGCTTGGCTTAAGGCCTGCCGAGAGATAGGCGGCCCTCTAACTAATGCTGGTTTAGCGGCTGCTATGCTAGCAGTCTCCAGGGGGCAGGGAAGATTAGGTACCTGCTTTAATTGCGGGAAGCCAGGGCATATACGAAAAAATTGCCCCCAAGGCACACATAAAAAGAGCCAAGGTCAGAGACAGCTGGGCACATGCCCGCGGTGCAGAAAGGGAAAACACTGGGCGAATGAGTGTCGATCCGTAAAGGATATCAATGGACAGCCCATACCCAATGCCACATCAGCCATGTCAAAAAACGGGCAGAAGGGCCCACTACCCCAGGGCCCGAGAATTTATGGGGCAATTCAGGAGCCAAACATGAGACCACCCCAGTCATCAGAAGGGCCACCACAGGCTCCGCAGGGTTGGACCTCCGTGCCACCACCGGATTGGTACTGACTCAGAGTATGGGTGTTCAAGCTATAGACACAGATATGTCAGGACCTCTAGAGGAAGGAACAGTGGGACTAGTTTTAGGAAGATCTTCCAGTACTCTTAGAGGGTTATTAGTGCTACCTGGAGTGATCGACCCTGACTACAAAGGCATTATTAAGGTAATGTGTCATTCTCCGTTTGGCATCATTTCGATTGCACCCGGAGATCGTATTGCACAATTGTTAATTCTTCGATCAGACCATGAAAAATTTCCCGCATATGAGAAAGAGAGGGGCAAGCGAGGGTTCGGCTCCTCTGGGGTTGAACTAGCATGCTTGTCTATAGGACTTGATGATCGCCCCATATGTACCCTAGAAGTAGAAGGAAAGCTCTTTACGGGCCTGTTAGATACCGGAGCGGACAGAAGTGTGATGCGTAAACAGGATTGGCCGAAGAGGTGGCCGTTACAGACGGTTGCACAAACCTTACAGGGTCTAGGTTATCAAAATACTCCAGATATGAGTGCTAAGCAATTGCATTGGAGGATGGAACACAGTCAAGGCACTTTTCAGCCTTTTGTCATAGACCTCCCTTTAAATTTATGGGGAAGGGATGTACAACAACAATTAAAATTGATAATTACCAATGATTATTCTCAAGTGAGTAAAGATGTCATGAAGGCACAAGGCTTTGTACCAGGAAAAGGGCTGGGGGCTCGCCTTCAAGGACGAAGTGACCCCGTGTTGCCCACTCCCAAATCTGATCGGAAGGGCTTGGGTTTTTCCTAGGGGCCACTGATGATGCGTTACGCATCCCCTGGGGCACAGATACACCCGTTTGGGTGCCTCAGTGGCCCCTGTCTATGGAAAGGCTCCAGGCCGCACACATATTAGTTAAAGAACAACTTCAGCTTGGTCATATTGAACCTTCTGTGTCTCCTTGGAATTCCCCTATTTTCATCATAAAAAAGAAGTCAGGAAAATGGAGGCTGCTGCATGACCTTAGAGCAGTTAATGCACAGATGCAACTCATGGGATCTGTCCAAAGAGGGTTGCCTCTTTTAAGTGCTTTACCAAGAGATTGGCCTGTTTTGGCCATAGATGTTAAGGATTGCTTCTTTTCTATACCCTTGCATGTTTTAGATAAACATCGTTTTGCATTTACTGTTCCCTCTATAAATCATGAACAGCCTGATGAACGCTATCAATGGAAGGTTTTACCACAGGGTATGGCCAACAGTCCCACCATGTGCCAGCTATACGTGGATCAGGCGTTACAACCAGTGAGACGTAGTTTTCCCAAAGTTAGGCTGATCCATTACATGGATGATATCCTATTGGCAGCAAAACAAGAGCATATGCTAGAACAGGCATTAGTTGCCCTGGAGGCATCCTTAAAACAAAAGGGGCTGATTATTGCCGCCGATAAGATTCAAAAGACAAGTATTATAAAGTTTTTAGGAGCCCGTGTTACCCCAAAACAGATTTTTCCACAGAAAATTTGCATTAGTACATCACATTTACGCACTTTGAATGATTTTCAAAAATTGCTCGGAGATATAAATTGGCTGAGAGGATATCTCCCCATTACCCGTGAAGCTTTGCAACCGTTGTTCTCAATATTAGAAGGAAATCCTGATGTAACGTCACCTAGAGAGCTTACACCCAAAGGAAAAGAGGCATTAAAGATAGTGGAAAAGGCCATAGAACAAGCGCAGGTTCTTCGGTTTGATCCAGAACAACCATTATTGCTTTGCATTTTGCGCACTGTTGGTCATCCTACTGGAGTATTATGGCAGACAGGACCGATTTGGTGGATACATGGTCATACACTTGGTTCGCGCACGTTAAGCTATTATCCTGATTTAGTGGCACAACAGGCATTATTGGGAGTGAGGTTCAGCTTGACTTCCTTTGGAAAAATGCCAGAGAAGTTAATATTGCCCTATACCAAAGATCAAATTGAGGTTTTGACAGGGACTACTGATGATTGGGCCATATTGATTTCCTCATATTCAGGCGTTATTGATAATCATTATCCGTCTGATAAATTGCTGTCCTTTATGGCACAGAATGTTGTATATTTTCCAAAGATTACCAGTGCTTCTCCTTTGAATAATGGCTTGACTATTTTTACTGATGGGTCCAAAACTGGAATTGGAGCCTATATGGTATATGGCTCCCCGCCTGTTACTCTGAAATTTCGCTCTGGAGCACCCCAAGTCGTGGAGTGTCAAGTAGTGTTGGAGGTCTTTAAGGCCTTTCCCCATCAGCCTTTTAATTTGTATTCTGATTCATGTTATGTAGTTAATGCTGTAAAACATCTGGAAGTGGCTGCATATGTTAAACCTAGTAGCATGGTTGCATCTTTGTTATTACAAATTCAGAGTTGTATAGTTCAACGTGCTAAACCATTTTTTATCGGTCATATTAGAGCTCATTCCGGTCTTCCTGGACCTATGACTGAAGCTAATGATATGGTTGATAGGGCTACCAGGGAAATGGCTTTAGTTGCCCTGGATCCTATGCAATCGGCTGAACAATTTCATAGAAAGTTTCATGTGCCTGCAAATACCCTTCGCCTTAAGTTTAATATTACTCGCGACCAAGCGCGTGAGATAGTTAAACAATGTTCCTCATGTGTGGTTTTTCATCATCCGCCTCATATTGGGGTTAATCCACGTGGGTTAAAGCCACTTACCCTTTGGCAGATGGATGTTACTCATGTTTCAGAATTTGGCAAACAAAAATATTTGCATGTTTCTGTGGACACTTGTTCAGGTGTTATACATGCCACCCCGTTATGTGGTGAAAAGGTCCTTAACGTAAAGACCCATTGCCTAGAAGCCTGGGCTGCTTGGGGCAAGCCTTATTCTTTAAAAACTGATAATGGCCCGGCATATACCTCTAAAAGTTTTCAACAATTCTGCTCTATTTTTGAAATTAACCATATTACTGGATTGCCCTATAATCCACAAGGACAAGGCATCGTGGAAAGGGCTAACCGCACCATTAAGGAATTGCTTCAAAAACAAAAAGGGGGAATAGCCGAGGGCGCATCCCCGCGAGATAGAATATCTCTCGCTCTCTTTACATTTAATTTTCTGACCTTGGATTCCAATGGCCGTTCAGCCGCGGAAAGACATATGGACCACAGACACAGAAATACAGAATTAGTAAAATGGAAGGATGTAATTGATAACAAATGGTATGGACCGGACCCTGTGATACAGAGGTCCAGGGGAGCTGTTTGTGTCTTTCCTCAGAATCGGCCAGACCCGGTGTGGATCCCTACCAGACTGACAAGGATCGTGACAACACTGGAACGGCCTGACGAAGAGCAAGGAGATGTTGCTGCTCCTGATCCTGTTGGTGAACCTGCCGGTTCCAGTTGAATCTGAAGAATCTTATTTCTGGGCTGTGGCCCGTACATGGCCCATTCCAATTCCTGTTCACAATGAGTCCACAATATTGCCACAATTTTTTGTTGATAGTTGCCAATTGAACTTAGTTTGCAAAAAGGTGGATGCTCAGGAACAAAAATTTAATCAAACTGTAGTGCCCCTAGCAGGAACTTTATGTTTTACCACAAATCAGAGCACTTCTATCTCAGACTGCATCTTGCTAGATGCTATGAATCTTACTGTAGCTAGAGATCCATTTTTAGAAGATACCCCTAATTTTTTGAGAAAGGCCATTAGCGTAGCCCTGCCTCAGGTCAGATCTGGAGCTAAATCTGGATCTGGCTCCTATTCCGGTTCCAATGATACTGTTAATGTTACCACTTATGGGATAAGTTGCAACCTTACAACGCCCAATTGGGTACAGGTTAGCAAGGTTAATAATAGTGATTCACAGGTTGGCAATAGTAATCATACTAGCAATAATATTTTTTCTTGGTCTGTCCCTAGATGCTCTGGTAATGATTTGAGATATCCCCCTGAATTTGTGGATTGCAGAGGACGATATGATAAGTTTTACAATAATTCTGGATGGGTTCTTAGGAATCTTAACTATTTTAAGGTTAAAAGAAAACTTATGATAAAGGTTGGATCACCCTTTACACCATGGATACTTATGAATTCCAGAGGAGCTATAACTGAGTTGTCTCCATTTGCTACATTTGTTCGCTCTGGAATAATTATGTTAAATAATTATACAGGGATTATGAATCACACTTCTAAAGAAATTAATATAACTAGTGTAGAGAAAAAACATAATACTACTCTACGGCAAACCAGAGTTTGCCTGGATCCTCCCTTTGTCTGGCTTTTGTTTAATACTACAGGGAGTTCAAATAATACTGCTACCCTTAATGAATCCCGAGCGATTTCTCAATATCTAAATGGCAATTGGACAAGGGAATTGGAACAATTGCAAGCCAATTTTAGTTTGAAGATTTTGGCGTTGAATTAAACCCAGGCGACTATGGTTTCGCTGGGGGAATTTACAGATTGGCTGGTAGATACCTTTTCATATATTAAGGAATGGGCAGGGGTTGGCGTGCTAGGATTAATATTAACTTCGGGAGTGATATTGGCGTTGTTTCTGATTCTAAGGCTGATTCGGGTAAGGAAACGGGAAAAGGTGGCCATTGCACGTGCCCTCGCAGCCTTGGAGGCCGGTAACTCCCCCCAAGCTTGGATCAGCATCTTACAGGACTCCTGACCCTAATCCCTGCTTTTGCACCCGAAGGCCATTGAGCCATTGCACTCGGAAAGAGGGATCGATGAGGTTCCCCTGAATCTGGGGATGTGTTGTCCTGGACAGGAGGTTTTGCACCTAAGAGTGCACTGAGTAGATCCACTCAGGAGATCATGACCTTATGCATATGGGTAGTCCCGCTTATTTTTCCCATCCCTGAGAAAAACGGGACATGTCTACATTTTCAGGGTAAGGTCCTCTGACCTCAGCCTTGACTGTCTTTTAAATTTCATAAAATTAAAAGGGGGGAACTGTGGCGGCCGCACTTACATTTCGCCATTACAAGATGGCGCCGAGGGCTAAAGTAAACAAGTATGTGGCGCGAACTTTTCGCGCCACATCTGCCTAGCAACAGGTTTCCACCAATCCTTTTCTGCCACGTCACCTAATCAGTAGACACGCCCCGTCCTCCTCTATATAAGCCGCCACCCAGCCCGGCTCGGGGCCCCCTGCTTCCAGCTCTCCCTCAACCAAGCAGCGCTTCATTAAAGGTGTGATCAGAGAAGAATCCTGTGTCGGTGGTGATCTTTCCCTGCTGGTCAGGGCTCGCTCGCCGCAGTAAGACAATGGCCTTGTGAGATCCTCACCCCTTATTCTCAAAAGAATGAGAAGGAAATTCCTAGCAGGGTGTTTTAAATCAAAAACCCCAGACTAGCTTTATGTTCCCAGAAAAGATAGTGCCTCCCTCACACTCAGGAAATTCCAAAGCACAAGGATGCCTGGCCACCTGGTGGAGACTGATAAATATGTCCTGACTCAGGGACAGGGTGACCTTGATCTGAAAACAAAGAACAAGCTCACATAACAAGATGGAAAAGAGCAAAGATCTTGCACCCCTGCCAAACCCACCTGACAGCCCTGAAGGGCTTGTAGTTTTTACCTTTAAAAAGCTAACCCCGCAGAGGGACTCTAACTCCTCCCTACCTTGCTGCAACTAGTGGGGCAAGTCTTGGTGATGAGTTCCATGCTAGCTAGCTTGTATTGCATTTACAATAACAATAAGCCTTGCTTGCTGTAGTCTGGACTTCTCTGGTTTCTGGTGGTCTCTCTGGGGGGTCGTGATCTAGGCACAACAACCTAAGTATGTAGTGATGAGGCAAGCAGACCTGCTTTTTGTCCCTGGCTCCCAGCTAGCTTTACCCGAAATAATTACATGGAAACTGTATTCATTTAAACACTACCTGGCCCATTATATCTAGCCTCTTCTTGTTTAACTCTCACATCTTGTTTTAACCCATATATAGTAATCTGTATATCACCACTGGGTCATGGCTTACCGGGAAGATTCTAACCTAGGTCCATCTCAGGCCGGAGCTTCATGGCGTCTGTCTGACTCTGCTTTCTTTCTCCCAGCATTCTGTTAGGTCTACTCCACCTATCTAAGCTGCTGTCCTATCAAAAGACCAAGGCAGTTTCTTTATTAACCAATGAAAGTAACACATAGACAGAAACCCTCCTACATGAACAGCCTATACAATGACACTCCTTATTTAACATATAGTCAGGCTAACAGAGACTTATTCAAGATGTATGATTAACTTCCTTCTCTTTACCAATTATGTTAAGCTTAGCTATCTTGATAAATTGATTCATACAAGAAACTGCGTTAATCTGCAATCGTGCACTATGTAAGGACCAGGAAAGTACTGTTTACAGTTTCCCTGTGGCCTTTATTGAGGATTTAAAGTTTTGTTTTAATATTTAAAAAAAAAGGTTCAATTCAGGAACCATAATTTTTTAAGGCTAAACTTAAACTGTGATAAAACTGTAGAATTCTGTTCTTATAAAACCTACCTATTTATTGTAAACTGTGAAAGAAAAGACATGAAAAGTAATAGTCACCTTAAAAATGTTCAAATTCATTACAAATTTGATTAATTTGCAGAGACAAGCTTTGTTTGGCTTCATCTATGTTTTCAAGGCTAAACCTACAACAAGTAACTAAAAATAAAGTTTGTTTAACAGGTATACTTAGTAGACAGCCCTCAAAACTTTTCAGGAATCTACTTAATATGGCATTTTAAATGTTTAATGTAAAAAGCTTCCAGTGACTGACAGAAATCTGATCACAATAAAGTAGTCCCACAGTAGCTCAGAATGGAGTATAATAAGGGGTTCTTCATTGAGGGGTAGACTCACAGATCAACAGTCCTCTGCACAAGTGGGGAACAGGAACTGAATGGAGCAGCCAAGAGAGGGTGTGCACGTTTCTACATCTAGTTTTATAGACCACATCCAAACTGGTCCAGTATCTCCAAGGCCATTGGCTGAAGGAGTTCTAACAGCACCTCCTAAATAAGTGAGTTCCAAACCTAATACAAAACTATATAAAAGAAGAACAGATATCAAATATAAATATTAGAATTAAAGTCAACATAAACAATATTAAGCAAGAAACATATGCTAAATATTTCAATAATTATCTTATCCTAAGGTGTCTATGCCTTGTATTAGAGATGGTTTGGCTAAGTCATTAGAAGAAAGTAACTATGACTATCTAGTTTTCAACCCCATTGAATACCTGAGAAGGGAAATAATATTACTTGAGTAAACAGGAAGTGTAATCAGAAAGCTTACAAAATGTGCAATAAATAACAGAGACAACCAGCTACCTAGGAAATCACCCAAAGTCTCTTTTGCAACATTGGAGCAACCAACTTTGGATAAGGCCTAGAGTAACTGACAAACCATTTTCAGAGACAGGAAATTTTTCAAAGACATCTTATCCTGTTTTGACATGGTTTGACAGTCTTTTTTTTTGTATCTTGCTTGTCCAGTTTGGACACCATGCATTTTGTCAGTGGTCAAGGCATGGGCAGTTCTTTGTCCAAGGTCCAGTTTGGCCAAGAAGAAACCAAATTCCAAGTAGAGTGTCTTTGGTGTCCAGCATTCTCTGGGGAATAGATCAGTGATGCCAGGAGCAATTTAGTTTTATGTCAACAGAACCCTAAGTTATGTAAACACCATATTCTAATGTTCTTGGAAGTGGTTGAAGATTACCTATCTATGCAGAATACAATCTCTATGTATCTAAAGAACCTGATTTGTTTAACTATAAGTATGCCAAAAAGAAGTATAAGTCTAATGACTACTGACCTAAAATTCTTAATACATATATAACTTAAAGAGGAAAGCTTCATATTAGAATATTAAACAATCTTTAAACAACTTGCGACAAATGAAGACAATGACCTCAAAATGTAAACAAATGTAAGTATCTTGATTAGAGGTAGAAATGTATAATGCAATATGCTAAGCATATCCTAAAATTGTATTAATATACAAAATGTCTTAAGCAGAGGTAGAAACATGCTTGCATACAATATGGCAAAATAACTTTGCATGGGTGTACAAATATTGTAAACATAAATAGACACATATTCAATATAACAAATACAATTTGAATTTGTATAAATATATATGAATCTATGCCTATGTAAATGGTTTATAAATAATAGCTCACAACTATTCACTATGTTACTCACTATTATTATTAGTGTGAGTAAACTCACACCTATTATCTGATCCAATTTCCTTTTTTTTTCCAGAAGAGATCCTTGAGCCTAAATAATTTCCACCCTAACCCCCAACCCTATACGAGTTATAATCAACCCCTATTTGATGTTCCTAACACTGAGGAAAACTTTTTTGGGAGAGGGTACATCATCTTCTAGAATTACTTCCAGTTCTCATTTGCAATATTCTTTCTATGGGATCCTGTAAAAACTAGAATAATGGCTAAGTTTCAAGATTACTGTCTGGTAATAGTCTCTGAGTAGTTGATGGGGTTTTTCTGAAGTTCTTGTTTGAAGTTCTGGCTAGAATGTTGTAAGAAAGTGCACCATTTCAGGTAATCAGGTTGGAACCATCTTGAGCAGCTGGTACTCAAACTGGTCTTAAAGTAGCACTATCAGCATCATGATGTAACATCAACCAGGTGGAATCATTGTTGTGAGGCTTCATCTTCTTTCTGGAAACTGCAAAGATTACTGCAGGAAAACATATTGTTCATTGTGAAAAATTGAAACATTATTTATATAGACATATATTCAACAAAATTTATGATAGAGATAAAAATATTTATGGTGAAAAGTAAAATTTTTCCTAAATTCTTTCTTCTTTTTGTCCCCATACCAAAGCCATACCAAAGCCAGCTTTAGTTTTTAAGTATGTGTATGTATGTATATTCATTTATGTATGTATACATAAATATAAAATTTTATTATCTGACTATTTATATCTACTTTATCTTTTATCTTAACTAATGAAAACTATAACTATAAATTCTTCAACACCATAAAAGACTCCAGAAGGATATAATATTACCTAAATAAACAGGAAGTGCATTGTAAGCAACTTACAAAACTCTAGAATCGACTGTGACATCTTTCTGCCTGGACAGCCACCCAAAGATTTTCTGTACAACTGGGGCATCCAATCTTCAGCCCTCAGGCCCATAGTATCCAGCAGACTTTTCCACAAAGTAGGAAATTTCCAAGACAGTTTCACTTATATTGGCAGTTTGTCAGTCATTTTCTTCTGTGTCCTACAGAATGTCTACCAGACTCTTTCATGAAGCAGGAAGCCCAAAGGACCATCTCACCTTCAGAAAAGTTTAGCAGTCATTGCTCTGTAAGTTCGGCATGTCTAGTTCATCAAGCAGTACAGGCAAGAGCAGTTTCTTGTGCAAATGGCTAACCAACTCCATAAGGAGCCTCTTTGATACCCTTCTTCCTCTTGAAGTAGCTTGAGCTTCCAGGAGCAGATGTGTCTCATTGTCATGAAAAGTCCTAGTTATTAAAACATTTTAAATGCCATATTCTGAATGTCTCTGAAAAATTTGAAGAATACCTATCTAACTGAAATATATCTCTATATATCTAGAAAATCTTACTAATGTGACTACAAGCTTGACTATTATAGATGAGTATCTATTAACTTATATTTCTTAATTATACATTAAATTTTAAATGAGCTACACAAACGCAATACCTAAACCACAATTAGACATACATATAACAAAATTTACCTTAAATTTGTATCAATAAACCAAGTTTCATACTAATAGAAAGTATTCATATCTATATCAGATTGCAATTCACTTTTGTAGTAGATCATGACCCCAGAGATTTACTGCTATATTACCCACATATGGCCTCAGCCTTTCTCTCTGTCCTTCTGGCTCCATGCATTCAACCCAACTCATGCTTTTCTTCACTTGAGATAGGGTTCAAATTGTGAGGAACTGAACATCTATCTCTTGAAGAGACCAGTTTGGATGCCAAGATTATGGAGTACTGACAGTCACATCCACACCCATGTCAAATAATCCCTGAATTACAATGGGGCATGGTAATTCTACCTGTCTCGTGGTAATGCAAACCACTGGAAAAAAAAAAAAAAAAAAAAAAAAACTACCCCATGCCTTACCTTCTGCCCAGGTCCTTATAAGTTTAAGTTATAAGGAACTAAGAAAATACCTCAAGGTGTACAAATCCAAATTACTCTATGTGATTATTATACAAATATTTCAAAAGTTTCAAGTCCTTATATTAATCAATGGAGTTCTGATAAACTGGTAAAGAACTGGCTACTATTATCAGTCACAAGTCCAAGATTTTAAACTTCCTCTGTTTATCTTCTAAATATAGACTTAAAGGTGCTTGTTACCTTGCTAAGAACATCTTCACCTAATATATACATCCAGCCCTATGGATAGAAAAAAGGTTCATTTTTTTAGGTCAGGCGGTAGTGGCACACACCTTTAATCTTAGCACTTGGGAGGCAGAGGTAGGTGAATCTCTGTGAGTTTGAAACCAGCCTGGTCTACAAGAGCTAGTTCCAGGGCAGACTCCAAAGCTACAGAGAAACCCTGTCTCAAAAAAGACAGAAAGGGCCGGGCAGTGGTGGCGCACGCCTTTAATCCCAGCACTCGGGAGGCAGAGGCAGGCGGATCTTTGAGTTCGAGGCCAGCCTGGTCTACAAGTAGTTCCAGGACAGGCTCTAGAAACTACAGGGAAACCCTGTCTCGAAAAACAAAACAACAACAACAACAAAAAAAAAAAGACAGAAAGGAAGGAAGGAAGGAAGGAAGGGAGGGAGGAAGGAAGGAAGGAAGGAAGGAAAGAAGGAAGGAAAAAGGTGTATACTCTTTATCCCAAGGCTGTTGCTTCTATTGTGATTCAAAGGCATGAGTCTTCTCCAGCTAATTTACAACCGCTGTTAGTTGCTTATTCTATAATATGGATTTCAATACAGATTACAAGCAATGGTAATATAAACTTCCAGGAGTCAAAAAAAAAAATCACAAGACTTTGATCTGCCTCTCACAGGTCAAATAAATATGTCCATCAATAGCCTGTGCTTCTCTGCCTATTACCTATTACTGAGGGTGAAGTTTCAAATATAAAAGTAGTTTAATTTCTGTCCCTCATCTATATCTGACTTGGCAGAGTTCCACAAAGCTGGTAGACACCATCCAGAAATCAGCTATGGACTACAAACCGTTCCAAAGGTGAGCTACACCATGCCAGTCTCAGATAGCGCTACAAATCCAGAAAACCTTGAACTTGCTGAAAGCCATTATAAACCAGAACAGTTGATGTGATTGCTTCCTGTCTCCTCAGCTGTATCAGCAAACCAGATGCTTCTGATGAATACCCCATTGCCCTAGTGCTCTCCTGGCTGTTGGATAATATTCTAGTCTTACTGGGTGCTGACAATGGCATCCTAGTTACAGTAGAGAGTACAACTCCCCCAATAAAGAGCTGGAATATGAGGTCCAAGGAAACTTCCTGGTAAATGTGACAAAATGAATGCGATTGTCATACCAAGATTATATGGCCTTAAATATTTATTCTATTTATGCTAACCAAACAGGTATAATTTATAAATGAGCAATAAATCTTTTGACACATTACCAATTTTGTTTCCTCCCAGATAAAGAATGCTAAGACCCTATTAAGAATTTGACATGGACACATAATGAAGAACCCGCCTGCCTCTATCTTAGGCTTAAAAACCACCTTATTAGTAAATACAAATGAGATTCATTACTGTTTATGACTAAACTTTTGATTTTCAAGGACTGGGCTGTGCCCCAACTGAATTACAAATCGTTCTGTACTGCCTGTTTCAGTGATGGCAGACATATCATGTTTCAAAAAGTTAATAACCATTTTGCAATCTTAACTTTGTTTCAAAGGGGCTGTTATGGCTGTCTTGTTACAGTTACCTGCTGTTCTGACCATCTTGTAGCCATGCTTTATTTCATGAGGTTGCTGTGACTGACCTGTCACATTTATGTTCTAGTCTTGTAACCCTGACTGTTTTGCCTGCATTATCTCCCATTTGGAAAATCCTGAACCCTAAACTATAACAACCTTGTCTTCTACCCATTCAATGCTGACCCCTCAAACCCTGCTTTAGGGAGAGACAGCCTATTTACAAAATAAAACAGTTTGCTTTAATTGATTGTTTGCTTTAATTAATTTGGCCATGATAATTTGGTTTGGTGGTCTTTCTCCTCCCATATTTGGGATTAACAGGGCTAATGCACATTTGTGCATGTCTCCCCAGAAAATTACAAAACACATAGGGATAAAGAAAAAGAAGAAAATCAAACAAAAGCAGACTGTAATTTTGAGTCTAAGCCCATTTGACAGCACTTCTTTTTTCAATATTCAGGGTTTGTTTGAAAAGTCCCCTGAAGAAGCCCAGAGTAACCAAGTCTTAAAATCCATACCAGGGCCATGAACATTTGCAAGCCACAGGCCCACAAAATCATGAATGAATCACAAAGATGTGCCTGCTTCCACCCGTGTGTGCTGTGATCAAAGGTGTACACCAATATGCCTGGCGCAATACATGCATTTTGAAGTCAAACTTCTGCACATGGCAGGGACAAGTATGTTTTTCCCTAGCAAAAGTGAAAAGGGGCATGGGTGCCTAGACTGCTTCACTTTTGGTAGAAAATGCCTAAAAGATGTTAAGAAACTATGCCATTTTTCCCAAGTCAATCAACACAGGACCATAAGCAGACACACAGATCTTTCTGAAAATAAACTCAGGTAAGTTAGAGATATGTGGGAGTGAGTTCAATACTGACTTCATTAGATAATTGAGTGAATTTGAGGCGTTGAAATTCCTAAGTCACAAAGGCATAAAAACCTGTAGGGGACGCTGCAGGCATCCCATTGTAAATGCTACATGTCCTTCTCATGGGCACTGGAACTTCATGACTCACAGCTGCGCTCATTTGCAGCTCTTTACTTGAGGGCTTTCTCTTGACCTCAGAGCCCACGAGTGAGGATGCAAAGCTACAGGAAGTACTTTGGAGTTAATTATCACTCCAAATTCTTTCCCGTCTAGTAGCTGTTCACCAAAGACTAATAGGAATTAATGGATACCTCATACCCCATGCACACATATGAGCAGCACTCACTGGGTTTAGCATGTTGAAAATGAAAAGAAAGGAAGGAATGAATCTGGGACTGGAGGATGTTTAAGGTGATAGAAGGAAAGTAGGCAGGAAATTGAAGGGGATATATGATCATCTTTCTTATACAGAAGCATATATCAAATTGTCAAAAATAAAGACATTTTAAAAAGTGAATTAGTGGGTAAGCAATTTTCCTGGCATTTCCAAAGAATTGGGGGGGGGGGGGGGGGGCGGTGCTTGTTTGACTTTTCTTCTTGCCAGTCTTCTCCATAATAGTAACTTAATAAAAAATCAGCCTAAATGGGCATCATTAATTTCATTAGGTCATTTTTACAGGTTATCTTCAAGTACTCCTTAGGAGAGCATTCCAGCTCTTTAAAGAGCATTCTCATATGGAGAAAGCTTATTGGATAATGGAAGAAAAGGGTAGTTATGATATCCACTAGTCAGCTTTCTGCTACTGTGACAAAATACTGAAGATGACCAACTTATAAGAAGGAAAGGCCTTATTTTGGTTTGCAGCTGCAGTCCACAATTACTTAGTACTCCTGTTTTGGACCTGTGGTGATCCATTACTTCATGACAAAAACAAGAGATGGAGAAAGTCACTCTTAGTGGCAGCTGGAGACATGAAAGCAAGAGAGAAAGAAAGGAAGAACTGAGCTCTCTAATCTCTTTCAAAACACCATCAATAATCCAACTCCCTTCTCTGAGGCCCCACCTCTAGGAAGTTCTACTATCTTCTCAACTGACCAGAGCCTGAGACAAAGCCTTTAACATGTGCACTGGGGATACACACATGATCCAAATGCTACCACAATGACCTTCTAGAAACAACACAAAGCACTCAAGTGCACACTGGTGAAGGCGTAAATCACAAACAATCCCACACCAGTTTGAAGTTATGATTAATAGAATGGTTATTTATTAAAAGGGGAAAACACTTACAGATCACCATCCCAGCCAACAGCCCTCTGCGCAATCAGGAAGGGAGCCTAGTCGCTGGAAGCAGAGCTGGAAGCCAGAGTTTGCACCAGGAAGCCGCGTTTTAAAATGACTCAGCTTTTTCTCTGCCGCTATTGCCGAAACAGGAAATCTCTCTACAGCACGTCCAGGAAAACAGCAAAAAGCTGTGTTAAACTCTCTCTCTCTCCTTTATTTAAAGCTCTCTCAGGTTTTAAGTAGATTTAGTCACCACGTTGGAGCACCAATCTGTAGAATGAAGCGGTGGGGCTGCGTCCCACCACCCGACTAGCTTTACCCAAAATAATTACATGGAAACTGTATTCTTTTAAAACACTGCCTGGCCCATAGTTTCAGCTTCTTATTGGCTAATTCTCACATCTTCCTTTAACCCATATTAGTGATCTGCATAACACCACGAAGTGTGGCTTACCAGGAGAGATCTTAACCTGCGTCCATCTCGGAGAGGAGAACCATGGCGACTGCATATGGCGACTGCCTGAAGCGTCTCCCCACTGCCTTCTACCCAGCATTCTGTTCTGTCCACTCTGCCTACCTAATTTTCTGTTCTCTTAAAGGGCCAAGGCAGTTTTTTATTAATAAAAGTAACACATAGACACTTCTCCATCACACTGGAGAATCCAGAATAGACCAGTAGGCCAAGAATCAAACTTAATCCTCAGCTTTTAGAATCAGGCTTTCAGCAATCTAGAAGCAGTGAGAACTGATGTTCAAGGTAGGCAAAGAGTAAATGACTCCCAAACCCTTTCTTTGGGAGTATACTGCTCTTGCAATGGCCAATTTCATTCTTGAAAACTTGAATGGGAGGGTAGGAAGTTATTCCAGTAACTTTTAATGTTTAAGAAAGCAAAGTGGGATACCCAATGAACCAAAAAAGCAATTCTCTTCCAATTTCAAAAGGAACCCTCACAAGGAATTTTAAATAACTATAATGACATGTTTGAAATTAAAATAAATAAAATACCTTAGCTTTGGCAGTGGTAACTCGAACCTTCAATCCTAGCATGGGGAGGTGTGGAGGTGAGGTGGGTAGAGGCAGGCAGATCTCTGTGTATTCAAGGCCAATCTTGTTTAGAGTTCCAGGACAGCCAGGTCTACACAGAGAAAGCCTGCCTTGAAAAACCAATAAATAAATAATCACATTACGGCTACTTTATTTTTTTAATGGTACTGGTTAACAAATACCATTATCTTTTTTTTTTTTTTATTTATTTTTTTTTTTTTTATTTTTTTTATATTTAAAAATTTCCATCTCCTTCCCTCCTCCTCCCCCCTCCCTCCCCTCCTTCTCCCCTTTCTCTCCCCTCCTTCTCCCCCTTCCCTCCCCTCCCCTCCACCCATACCTCCCCTCCCTCCCTCTCAAGGCCAAGGAGCCATCAGGGTTCCCCACTCTATGCTAAGACCAAGGTCCTCCCAACTCCCCCCAGGTCCAGGAAGGTGATCGACCAAGCTGAGAAGGCTCCCACAGAGCCCGTCCATGAAGAACAATCAGAGCCCAGAGCCATTGTCCTTTGCTTCTCAGTCAGCCCCCGCTGTTGGCCACACTCAGAGAGACGGGTTTGGTCGCATGATCCATCAGTCCCATTCCAACTGGAGTTGGTGATCTCCCATTAGTTCTGTCCCACCGTCTCCATGAGTGAACGCACCCCTCTCGTTCCTGACTTTCTCCCTCATGTTCTCGCTCCTTCTGCTCCTCATCGGGACCTTGGGAGCTCAGTCCAGTGCTCCAATGTGGGGCTCAATTAAGCTAATTTTTTTCCTAACGAAAGTCACAGACAGACTAGGAGGAATGTATTTAATTTTAATTAATTATTTTATTTTCTTGGATTGTTGGGTAAACACTGAGAATATAGCAGGTCAATGCTACTGAAAGCCTTGTCAACTTTATAAGTGTAAGTCTAGTCAGTTCATAGTATTATGGACAACCTGATATACTTGACAGTTCAGATGAAATAACAGTATATTCTTGTTTAGGTATAGCTGTTCTACATACTCTAAGCTGTTATAACAATGCCCCATCTCTACCAAATACATAGTCATAATTATCATGCCAATATTCTCAAATGTCCCTGGGAAGCTGCTGAAAAGTAAAAAGTGGAGATGAATCATATGTCATTTCCATTTTCATTGTGTAATGGGGTGCCCATCAGAAAGGATTATTCGGACACAGTTTATACCCAACTGAAAGTCTTTATTCCAGTCAACTGGGACTACACTCAGGTAATTCGTACCCAAGTGAATCACTGAGTATTTAGAACAAGGGGCTTTTAAAGGCAAAAAACACATCTTATTTTGTTTGTCAAATGTAGCGGAGGCTTTCCATAAGCAAGCAGTTTAATAGAAGCTAAAATAAGCAGTTAGGTGGAGGGGGAGGTTTGCACAAGCAGGCAGTTTATAACCAAAGCAAGTAACATTAGCTGGGGCATCTTGACCTCAACTTCCTAGTTTAGAGCTAGGGAACTTTTCATCAAGGGAGTTAAATTCTAGTCAAATGTAAAATGGCCTCAGTAAGAATACAAGGTGGAGGAACCTCTGCACTGTTTTGCCCTGTCATAGTGGATCATGTATATTTGCTAATCATAAGTATATAAGCATTCAGTTGTTGAGCCAAAATTATCTCAGAGCCTGTACCTTAGGGCATTTAGGACAGAGAAAAGCCTGGCTCGAGTTTGAGGAATAGCCAAAGCTACCGAGGATGAGATAGCAAAATCTAGTTAGACGCCCCTCCAGCCAGAGGGAAGGCTTGGCTGTTTCTCATTGGCTGGAGGTTCCCCCATATCACACAATGTCACTTAACCTATATAAGCTAATGCTCACAGTAATAAACTGAGTTCCTGCTTTGACTTTACCCCTTATCGTGTCTGAGTGTACTGTGTTGTGGGGCTGTGAAATGGGCAGATAGTGCACTCACCTTTCCCTAGAGAATAAGGCTAAGGAGGCCTAGCATTCAGTGAAAAAATACTAAATATATGAATTTATTAAAACTGTCAGTATTTAAAATTAAAATTTGAAGCTAAAATACATCTGACACTGATATTCAAATAATGAATTCCATAGGCATAATCTAAAAGGATCTTTTTTGCACACATACAATAAAACACACAAGGGTTTCTTTTGGTCAGAATTTAGTTGGATGTATGTATTTCATACAAAATTATAAACTTTTAAGAAACAATAAGGTTTTCTTAGTTGCCTCTAGCTCTTTGTATAAGGTTTAGGCTTCCTGGGCTCTTTGTTCCTCTCTAACTTTTCACATCTGCCTATCACACACACACATTCATATACATAATCATACACACACTATGCATGTATCTATATGTATGTAACAATAACTAATGAAAAAGGCCATGGATGTGATGAACGAGCAAGGAGATGTATAAGGAGGCTTTAGATGGAAAAAAAAAGAAGAAGAGATTATGTAATTATATGATGTGGGATTCCCCTCTATATGCTGTGAATATGTTTTGTTACCATTGGTTAATTAAGAAACTGCTTTGGGCCTATAGCAGGGCAGAATAGAGCAAGGCAGGAATTCCAAGCAGAGATAGAGGAGAAAAGAAGGATGAATCAGAGAGATGTCATGTAGCACCCAAAGGAGACAGATGCCCAGGAACCTTACTGGCAAACCACAAGCTTGTAGTAAAACACAAAATAATAGGAATGGGTTAATTTAAGATGTAAGGGATAGTTAATAAGAAGCCTAAGATAATAGGCTGAGCAGTGTTTTAATTAATATAGTTTCTCTGTGATTATTTTGGGTCTGGGTAGCTGGGAACAAACAAGCAGCCTCTGCCTACAATTATATTAATCTCAAAAATAGAAGATATAATTAAAAACAGTAAGGAAACTTTACATGTTATTTTTAAGAGAAAAATGTTCTAATTTAGAAAGGTAAGAAATGCATTTTAAACTGGCTGATCGAGTATTGTGATCATTCTGCTCCCATTGTAGAAGAGCAAAATGTTGAAGAGAATGTTCCTAAGAGGACAAGAAGTCTGCAAGACTGGCAGGGTGGCTCAGCCAATACACCCATTTCCCAAGCCTGGTGCACTTAATTCAGACTCCAGAAAGTTATCTCTTGTGTGCTCCACCCAATACACACACAAATAGAAATGTGTTTATTAAGAAAATCGTATTACATGTATTTATTTTGTGTGGTTATATGTGTATGTCATGTGGTTCTGTGTCACGTGGTTATGGGTAGTGTGTGTGTGTGTGTGTGTGTGTGTGTGTGTTGGAAGTATCATGGCATGGCCTGAATGTGGAGGTAAGAAGACAGCTTCTGTGATGTGGAGATGGGGCAGCAGGGGGTTTGGTTTCTCTTCTACCATATAGGTCCTGGAGATAGAACTTAGGTTTTCAGGCTTGGAAGCAAGTGTTTTTACCCTGTGAGTCATTTTATTAATTGTAAAAAATGTGATTTGCAATAACTTAAAGAATACACTGAGTCTAGACTGATTATAGCTTTAGTAAAAGGGAAACTAATAACGTTAAGTTTAAGGGAAAGGAGGCCCAAGCAGGACTGAGTGAAGGAGGATAGAACTGGGAAGGCTATCATGTGTGAGAGAAGGTTGTTCTCTGTGCTTGGCACAGAGAGCACCAATAGCAATGCACACTGTCACACAAACCTGTACATAAGCAACCATAATTATTCCTCAGTGAAATGCACAGGATTGCAAAGAAACAGCCCTTCTTGTAGCCATGGTCAGACAATGAATCCTTGGTCTGAGGTCTTTTGGGGGAAAATATTAATATATGCCTTAAAACAGTTTTAATCTTAGATCAACAATTTTATGAAAGCCACACAAAGGTAAACAATAAGACTAGGCAGTGATGCCACACCATTAAACCCCAGTTCGCAGAAGGCAGAGTGAGGTAGATCTCTGTGAGCTGGAAGCTTGTCTGAGTCTACAAAGGGAGTTCCAGGACAGCCGTAGCTATTACACAGAAAAACCTCATTTAGGGTGGGGTAGAAGGGAGGGAGATAGATGGTGATACTTGTTTGTGACCCAACAAGTAAAACTCATCTGATGATGAGTATGGAGCTAGCCACACTAGTTAGTCATGGAGGCCAGGCAGTGGTGGTGCACGCCTTTAATTCCAGCACTCAGGAAGCAGACAGATGGATCTCTGTGAATTCAAGGCCAGTCTGGGCTACACGAGATTGATCAACTGAAAAAGAGAAACAGAGCCAGGCAGCGATGCCTCACACTTTTGATCCTAGTACTTGGGGGTCACACACCTTTCTTTAATCCCAGCACTAGGATTTTTCTTTTTTCGAAAGAAAAAGTGATATGGTTGGGCAGAGAGAGGAATGTAAGGCAGGAGGAGACGAAAGCTCAGCGCTTTCAGTGTGAGGTCTTAGAGAGACAGGATACTACATTTGATCTGAGGATTTCATAAATGTAAGAACTAGTGGCTGCCGCTCTGCTTCTCTGATCTTTCAGCTTTCACCCTCTAATGTCTGACTCAGGGTTTTTATTATTAAGACCAATTAGAAATTGCAACTACAGAGGTAAACAATGTTTCATTTTTCTTTTACTCAAATATTTTATAAAACTAAAACATTTAGATTCACTTTTTTTATCTTCAAATCCTGTAGGTTGTCGGATCTCCTCATCTTTGCAACTGACTAAAGTTTGTATGTTTCTACAGCTAGTAATTTTTAAACCTGAACTTTAGGCCCAACCCTATTCTAAATTTTGGGTTTGTGAAAATTTTCTGCTGAAGTTGCTTTTTTTTTTAACTATAAAGAGCATCATTGTAAATAATAATAATCTAAACTCTTGCAAACCAGAAGTGCTCTACCAGGCTTTCTTCTGAACAGTGTTACATCGATAATATGCCATCTTCCCCAAAGGGTTTTTGTGTACACTTGAACAAGGTTAGCTCAGTGGAGAAACTCTTACCATTTCCTTCTTCAGGGATATTCTAATAGAGACATCTGAAGTCACTTGAATGCTCATGTTCCTCACCACAAATAGATATATTGTTTGGAGACACAACATTCAATGCAAGAGTATTTAACACAAGAACAGAAAGTACCTATGGAAGTTGATCTAGAACAACTCAGTTTCCTTGAAGAAAGAAAACGTATCAGAAAGAAATCCAGGACCCCTCATTCTGCAAATCTTCAGAACAGTTGTTTTCTCCTGTATTCTTCAATATAACCAGCTATTTGGTGATCTCCTAGGTGCTTTTAATAGTTTATTTCCTATTTTCAAATATCAGTGACCTTCAGGTGTTAAAAGATAGATGCCTTATTTGGATAGGAGCTTGCTACATTGTGGGTATGTGTAGTCCATCTTCAAGGCGCTAAAAATAAATACTTCAGTCCTTGGGAAAGTTGATTTCTAAATGAATATGGATTTTCTCTTAAAGCTGAATATATATGGAATGAGGGCATATACTAGTGTTCAGTAAAAATGTGGAGAGCCAACTTGTAAATAAATTCTACAGAAGTCCCATGACTGAATGTCTAGTTATTGAGAATACTTCCTATGTACAATAGAACGGTACTATCATTGAGTGCTAGGTTCCCCACAGCTCAAGAATCTAAGAGTACTTGGTTTGTGTACTGGGTTGCTTTCATTGTCAACTTGATACAACCTAGTATCATTTGAAAAGAGAGGCTCAATAAACAATTATCTAGATTAAACTGGTGTGTGAACTAATCTGTAGGAGACTGTCTTGACTGTTCACTAATGTAGGACAATGCAGCCCATTGTGGGTGACACTATTCTCTTGTCAGGAAATCTTAAACAGCGTTTAAGAAGAGAAAGCTAGCTAAGGGTAAGCAAGCAAATAAGAAAAGTATCTACATGCATTTATTTCTCATTGCTCCCAATGCATTTATGCATTTTATGTGACTAGTTACTTGAACTTTTGCCTTGACTTTTCCTAAATGATAGGCTGTAACCTGAAATGGAACCCCCAGTAAGCCCTTTCCTCTCCAAATGCTTTTGTCAAGTTACTTTATCACAGCAATTCAAATGAATGCAGACCAGCCAGTGGACTGCTTGTAGCATTTACATAGCCAAAACCTTTAAAATGCCCTACATTTTTTTTAAAGCAAGCTAAATTATATAGTCTTTAATTTAATCATTACAGAAATAGGGGTTGTTTCTGCTACACATCTCAAATTCATGGAATGACACATGACTCTGTAAGAATATAGTCATAGCTACTGAGGTATGTAGCATTACCGTTGAAATTCAGTGCTATGAAAAGGAAAAATGTTTATATTGTTGGGAAGATTTGTTTAAAAATAATTCAAGGTCTTTAAACAATTACCAGCTATAGGATTGAAAGTTAGTGATGGATCAAATGGTTGCCACAAAGATTGGTTTTATGAAAAGTAAGCAAGAAAGAAAATACATGTCTGTTCTTCTGTATGTCGGAATTTGCTAAATTTTTCCCCTTTTTTTTCTTTTGTGAGTTTTTCAAATAACAATCTTAGCACATGATTTTGTGTTTTCTCAAAGCCTTGCCTTCTATAAAATAATGCTGTAGTAGTCATTCTTTTTGTGTATTTACTTACTAGATACAGTAGTTCATATAATCATTACCACTTTACAATGCTGATATTATTCTTAGTACAGATGAGAAGAGAGGAAATTAGGGAAATTATAGCTAATGAGAGATTCTGTAGCTAATTACAGGTGTAATTAACTTTAATTCTATTGCAGCTTATGTAGAGGGTGTATTTATGATATAAGCATTTATTTATATTGTTCTCAGCTAGTTCTGTATGTTTCCAGGTAAATGACAGAGTACCTGCTTCTTAGTGTATGAAGACAGGAGCTTAATGTTCAATAAAATGCAGAAAGGGCTGAGTCATCACCTCTCCCTAGGGGCTGGAGATAAGATTCCCTTTCAAATGCACTCTTCCTCACAGCTCAATTTAGAAGCAAAATGGTGCCGCATAAAAGTTTGAAAACCAATAAGCCACAGTTGTATTAAGAAATAGTTTATTAACAAAACAGTAAATTCCACTTGCTTAGCATTTCCAATAATGGATAAATTGGCCTTGCAACAGAAAAACAAAACGAAACAAACCCCTCAGATACCCAGTCACTCAAAGAAGTAGAAGGGCATGATTAAAGTGGCCTTTCCTTGACATCTTAGGGACGCACCACCTCACACGTTAGTGTAGCCATCGTTGTTTGTTTGTTTTTTTAAAGGCAACACATTACATGGATAAAAAAGAAGCATACTCAATCAGAAAAATTACAATCGGGAGATGTAATCAGTTTATGCCAGGTAGTGTGGAATCCTCTGTGAGTTGCTAATGACACGCGGACCCTGATATGTTTAATAGAAAGATACTTGGATTTTATTCAAGTCTATTTCCTTAGAAGACTCATGATCCTATCCTGTCCTCCATTCATGGGGGGAAAACCTGCTGGATTTTGAGTAAGTCAATAAAATTACATATAGTTTCTATCAATGTGTGAAATTTTCACATTTACGATGGGAGGAAACACTGGAATCAATGACAAACAGCAAGCCTCCCAGACAGATGATTTGAAAACAGTGCAGTTCAATTTATTTTTCCATCATTTTTTAGGATCCTTTCAAATGAAACTAGTTTGAATTAAATAGATATAATGGAAAAGTAATTTTATATATATATATATATATATATATATATATATATATATATATACTTTAAGCTGTAAATTAGTGATTTTATGTTCCTTTTTATTTCTCTGGCTTTCCCTGAGTAAGACTGGATGAGAGGGTAAGGGGAAAAGACTTGCGAGTTCTTTTAACCTGGCAAATTAAAAATATATAAAGACATGAACAGAAGAAATGGGTAATAAATTTTTGTTTTATGCCATCTATTTTCCACGTGATGGAAAGCCTTCAAGACTTCTTACACAATTACTTGGCAGCTGTAGTTCCTTGTAATTTGCTATGTTATATACATATTTTTAAGGTACTGTTATGTCTGAAATCCAGGCCACTTCTTGGCATATTTTTCATTAACTAAGTATCACAAAAAGTGTTTTGCATTTTTTGCCTTGCTGATTAAAGCTGATTATAATGGTATCCTTCTTATTTATGAAACGTAGTATCATTCTTTTAGGAGATGTTTATGTCATGTAACCAATTTTTGCAGAAGCATCACCCTGCAGCCTCGGAATTATTCTCTCACATTGATAATTTATTGCTATGAACATCATTGAAAGAATATGCAAAACAAGTGTATAACCTATACTTTACTACTACACAATGTATGTTAAACTAAAACTATATTTAATGGTAAAGATGTAAAACCATAAAAGTTAAAATTTAGTCAATAGTCAACAAATATAGAATGATTTTAATGGGTAGTAATACAGAATCAAAAATTGAGAATACTTTTTTAGTTGAGAAAATGCTTACTTTCCATAAAGCTTGATCACGCACATCACGTTCAGAGACTATACCAAATTTTATGGGAAACAAAGTTTTCTGTTGCAGCAGCCAGAATTCACCAACATTGCTTCCGTAACCTGCCTGTAGAGTGATGCATAATTATGCAGCAGTGTGTGGTGATATTCTATTTCATAAAACAGGGTTCCATTTTATTATGGTCTGAAAACTTGAGGTTTCCTAGAGTCAGGATCTCAATGAAGCAAATCACACATTTGTCATAATACCTTGGCACAACTGTCTTCCTCTGAACTTATCAGTTTGTTAGTATTTGTGTGTTTTGTTGTTCCATCATATCTGATGGCTGCATGGATGTGTGTGTGTGTGTGTGTCATCTGTGCATGTTGAACATATATAGAAATATGAGTATTTGGGGGAGAGAAAGGATTATATGATACGTAGGTATATATTTTACCTTCTAATTCACACCTTTCATACAAATACTAAAACTTAATAATGCAACAGAATGAAGGCTATACATGTAAGAAAAGAAGTAGCTGAGTCTCTTTATATACATTCATACATATCTTTCTTAGAATAAACACTACACTGTAATTTTTGTTTAAAAAAGTAAGTAATTGTGGCAATTTATAATGGTGGCAAAAAAAAATTGGTCTGAAATAATTGTTGCTCTGATGTCATTAAAACTGCCTATACTTAGCAACACTTATAACATTGAATTTACCAAAAATGGCTGAAGAGCAGAGATATAGTTTGCATTTTCTATACAACAGGCTATAAAACGTCACTTATCACAGTCCAGAAAGCACACAGAGATGGGTTTTATATAAACATATGTAATAACATAGTAAGCGTGCATGAAAATTCCCAGTGATTGCATCTATGCCCTCTCGTTTTGTTTAGTGTGAAAACGTGCCTTATATTTCCCATTTTTTTAAATAAGGCCTCCGTACTTTGATTTCATATTCTCTCACAAACAGAAAGGGGCTTTTTGAATGCCTTCCTACACAAGTCTTCAAAAAAGCCAGCACTTTTGTCTCGAGTGCAGGTTCCAACCCCTGCTCCATTGCACCAGACGGCCAGCTCCTCATGATCTGCAGATGGTCCCACAAACGGACGTTCTCCTCTGGCACTCCGACCCACTGACTTCTCAGGAAAGCGCTAGCACTTTGGCTGAATCCAGGATCATAGGTAGCTTCTTTGTGTATGTGTGTTTTGTGTTGGTTTTGTGTTGTGCCTCGATGTAATACTCCTTTGCTATATGAATGCGTGCGGTCCTCACCGTCTTTTAGAATGTTCCAGCAACATAAAGACAGGCAGAGTAAATGAAAACGCTGCGGATGTTAGGGAATTTATTGGCCCCTGTGTTTTTGTTTTTTGTTGTTTGTTTTAGATTTTTTTCCTTCCTTTCTTCTCTCTCTCATTTTTTTGTTTTTATTTTTTGAGAAACAAGAGCATGAGATACTTGTTTGCTTGTTCTTTTTTTTTTAAAAAGAGTTTTCCCTCCTGATTGCATTCCCTGTCTTCTTTTGTATGTGCTTCGTAAAAAGGAAAGTAAATAAGTTTATATTATGTCTCAGATAAAATGAAGACTATTTCTATACAAGTGTCTTTTTCGAATCTTGGAATCAGACATAATACTCTTTATCCTTGTTTTTCTTGTTTTTATTGGCGCTTTTGGCGCTGCTGGGCTGTTTCTCCTTGACCACAGCCCCATTGGACTGTGCTGAGTTACTGATGTAGTTTCGACTCTCATCCACGTGGTATGACCCTTCATCCCGGTTTCTGTACTTGTACATGGCGTAGAGGAGGATGAGGATGCACAGGGCAGCAGCGGCAACAATTCCCACCACCATGCCAGTGGTACTGCTGGACTCCCGGATCACCTCTGCGGAGCCTGGGTAAGGTTCGCGACCACCCACTCGGGTGGGATTGGCTGTAGGAAACAGGATAAGAACAAAGTGATTATTGAGTTTCCTGGATGCCAGCAAATGTGTTAACTTAAGCACCTGATGCTTTGGGGAAAATGTTACATCACTAAATAAGGCTTTCTCCTACTGGCAAGGCCACTGTAATCTAGGGATTCAATCCGAGCTCAAAAGGAGATGGTTACTGCCATTAATCTTTCTATTCTTCTGGTAAATAAATTTTGCTAATGCCACAGCTCCAGAGAGATCTATAGGACCACCTTCACATAAGGTGAGATACCGACAGATTGAGAACAGCTCCCCCTGTATGCTGGAGGAAGTCGTCCTGAGAATAAAATAGATGGGGCTTACTGATAGCTAGGCAAGGGTTGTCTTTAAAATCCATTCCATCTTCTGATGTCCACAGTACCAAACAACAAAATAATCCAGACATTTTGAATAGCCCAACTGTGTGTTTCTTAAAATTTATTTTTAATTGCGTGTGTGTGTATCTGTGTGTGTGTAAGCACAAGTGAAGGCTGGTGACCATAGAGGTCACAAGCACTGGGTCCTGTGGAGGTGAAGTTTGAAGGAAGCTGTGTGAATCACCTGACTAGAGTGCTAGGAACCAAACTCAGATCCTTTAAAAAAGCAGTATGTGCTTATAAGCATGGAGGCATCTTTTAAGTTCTCATTGCCTGCATCATAAGTGTAATTTATGTTACATGATTGTAAATGAAAACGCAACTCTTTTCATTTTGTGTTAGAAATTCATTGATCTAATAAGTGCCTTTACGTATACATTGATCAGTGATTGTCATGCTAAACCTTAATTGTGTGGTGGCACATGCCTGTAATAAATACCATCACTTAGGAAGTTTGGAGAAAAATCCAGAATGTACTCTTTCTCCATTTAACACATCTTCTAGATTGGTTTTGAGATGAAATTCAGAATGTAATGAATGGTAATAAAAGAGACACCACTAGAACATTTGCCTGGGGTGACAGCTACAAAACCCTCACCCAAACTTCTCTAAGGTAGAAGCCAAGTCCTCCCTTGGGCACAAGAATGGAATATAGGATGTCTAACATCTTCTCCAGTCCTACCAAGACACTGCGGTTGCCCACAGAGCTCAACGAGAGCCCACTGTAATTAAGGTTATGAGAACAATGACAGCTTTCTGCTTTCGAAGTCTGGAAGCTATGGCAAAACAAAACAAACAAAAAACTACCTTGAACCTGGACCATTTTCTCTATCGCTTTTTTACTTTTTGTTTTCTTTCTTTCAATCTTTACCATTGTTTGCCTCATCTTTCAGGGGAAAAATAGATCACTTTTCTGTTGTAGTTGGTTAAAAATGTCATAACTTCCACAAGTATGCACACTGCCGTCTCAAGATCCCATAGATGTATCAGATGTCTTTACACACATGCCTATTTGACTGTGCATGTTTGTGTAAAGGTATCTGCTAATTGCTTAGAAACATTTACCAAAGCTCGTAGCCCCACAGTACTTGACAAGCCCACTTTAAAGGTAGGCAAGGTTTCTTGGCAGAAGACATGGGACTGAATCTGAGAGCCTGAGTTCAGTCTCCAGACCACACGTGAGAAGAGGAGGGAACTCATTCTGACAAGTTGTCCTCTGACCTCCATAAATTCACTGTCACATGCATGAGCTTCACACACACAAACACACACACACAAATAAAATGTAATAAAAAATTTTAAAAAGAGAAATCCCAGTTTCAAACATCATGAAGATCTCTTTGCATAAATACAAGTTTTGGGCTGTTAGGTTTTTTTCTTCATCAGATGACTCCTCATCAACACAGTGGTCCATAGAGCCATGGTTCTCCGTCTCCAGCAGCAAGGAGCAACATTTTGCATCTACAGAATGGAGCAGGCGAGACCCTTCTGCGCTGATTCTGTCACCTCTTGTTTTACAAAAGAACTTGTAATGCTGTCTAAAAAGCCTCGGTGTTGTTTCTGTGGCCAAGGTGGAGAGGAACAAAGACTATAATCCACAGTGTTTGATTACAGGAAATTAATTTCCCCTCAAAAGCCTGCTGCAGCAACTCTGTCAGCTCCAGGCAAACCAAAGGCAGCACTTGCTCTTTAAATACAGTCATCTTTGCTAAAGTGTGCCAATTAGCTCAGCTGCGATCTTTCCCTAAATGACAAGTTTCTGTGTGTGCCTTTGGCACACTGTTCTTTTATCAGGGTGTCTCAAGAGCTGAAAAGGCAATTGTATTTTAATGTTACCTAAATTATTTTTTCCTGCACCTGATGATGGAATGCTGAAAAACATTTCCACAATAACCTAACTTTTTTCCAAAGGAAATGAGGGGATAATGAGCTAGAATCCTAATCATTTAGTTTATGAAATTACAACTTGGGGGCTCTAATATAATTCAAGGTTTAAACTTACTGTGGTGACAATGCATGCGTGTATACACAATTAGGAACTAGTGTTAGATATTTTAGTACTAGAATATTAGTCTCATTTTTTTGTTGATTATATCTGATAGGTTTTAAAAAGCTGTAAAAATAGAGCTCAGAAGGATATGTGCTCACTCTAGAAGAAGATCACAAAGACAAACGCCAAATCAGAATTTTCTGTGTAAGTGGTTGAGAGGCGTCACCTATTTAAGACACGTGCTTTCCAATTTTGCAACACCAGACAAAATGCTCAAGTCACATGACAGCTAAAAATACTTCTGCCTAACCCACTTGAAGAGACTCTAAATATCATATTTTTTAAATAACATAAAACATTCTCCAGAAAATTAAAATCAAAACCCAATGAGGAAACATCTCATCATTCCCCTGACATTAACATGTTAACAGCCACTAATAAAGGTATTGCTATATATCTGCTTAGACTGTACAGCTGTTTTTATATCTACTTGATTAAACAATTACATCTATTTATGTTTCAAATCCGAAGGATAAAGATTATTTCCTTTAACATTTGTTATAATGTCAATGATATTTATATTAATAAGACATCTCTCCCCAGATAACTTTAAATATATATGTGAATTAACAATATGGTCACTGATGCTTTTCTGACACTTACTGAAAAAAATATGAGTACATTTTATATTAATTTGAATGTAGAAAATTTATAATTTATAGTAAGGCTAAATATCCTCTTATGTAATGAATTCCAAAAATACATGAAGTAGAAGGGCAGCCACATTTTAATTACTTGTGACAAACATTATAAGAAAAGGATTTTATCAGAGAAATGTATAATTAATCCAAATATTTCATGACTTAGAGAATTTTGTATTTTTCATGTTTTATAAAATAAAACATGAAATTTCTAATAATTCTAATGATAGAACACATTTTTTCTGAGCCATTGGAAAAGCTTTTAAGTGAACTGGAATTCACTTGCATCCATTCTCCTTTGCTTTGTTACAGAGTGTGACAGAAATACTTTAAAAGAACAAATGACAAAATAGTGGAGGAAGAATAACATACAAGTGAGCTTTTAGTCTAGAATGGCCAAAAACTGGCTCTGGTGGGAAGACAAATACAGACTGCTAAGCCGGTTCATCACAGCGAGTCTCAGGGCACAGGAGGACTGTGTCATTGGTAAACTCCAGGGGACTCATGGTGATTCCCTAAAGCAGCCCCAAAATAAAAGCAATGAGGAATGATTAGAAATGAAAATATTTTAACCTTGAGTGGCCATATATATTCATTCCAAGGCTAGGTGGTCAGCAAAGGGGCAGGGATGAGAAGATGAATCTCCAAAGTATTTAAGCCACTTATCTCGACTAATAAAAAAACATCACGAACAACATGGATGTAAGAAAACACAATACCAATACATTATTATATTGCCCAAATTTCCCCATCACTTGCCACTTTTTTCACTTTATAGAAACAAAATGTAGAATCATGTCATTACCTCACAGAATCAGCTGGAGCTGAGTGGAAAAGGCTGCATCTACATATGAGGACAGAGGTAATGCTTATTTTCATAGTAACACAAAGGCATTGAACTTTGGTTGGCAATTTACTCAGTGATTCTGAGGCTACTGATGGCACTGGCAAGAATGGCAAGTGTTTTAGCCAGGGTCAGGAGCTCACAGTCATTTCTTCTCTCTGGTATTCACTTCCCATACTTAGTCAAAACTGAAAAAACTGATAGCCACCTTAAAGGACAAAGAGAAGGTGGGTTTAAATTCTGTTCTCCTCCCTTCCTCCCCTTCACTTCCTTCTTCCTTTCTCCTCTCTCCTCTCTCTTCCTCTCCTTTCTCCTCTCTCTCTATTGTCCCCCATTAGGCCAAAATCTAGAAATTTTTGACATGTTCTGTTTTATCTAGCAGATTGACTAAGAATCTTGGATGCTAGATCCATGAACCTTTGCAAGTCTTTCATAGTCGAATTAATATTGTGACAACTTTGATGAGTGTATACCTTCCAATGTTAGGAGGACTAACATATTTCTCTACCAAATTGTCAGCCAAGTCAGAGGATGAGTGACTGTACCAATAAAAAAAATCCCAACAACATATTTCAGTATTTTGTTATGTCAAAAGAATATCAGTATCTGCCAATCTGCATAAGAAATTTTTAAATTAATTTTTAAAAATTGGAGTTTATATGCCGGGCAGTGGTGGTGCATGTCTTTAATTCCAGCACTCAGAAGGTGAGGCAGATGGATCTCTGTGAGTTCAAGGCCAGCCTGGTATACAAGAACTAGTTCCAGGATAGGCTCCAAAGCTACAGAGAAGCCCTGCCTCTAAACCACCACCCTCAAAAAAGAAAAAAACACAAATAAGCAAACAAAACAAAACAACTGGAATTATCTTTGAATTTGCTGCTATGTCTGGGGAATACTTCCTCACTGGGGAAATGAAGCCAGTGAAATCAGCGCTGTTCAGTGCTCTGGCTCTTTGGGTTCTTGTATTATTAAGCATGGTAATAAGCATGGGCAGAATTGATTGCCAATGAGTTGAAAGCACAATGTAAAATATTCTTAATTGTCTAAAATGTTTAAATGTGAATGAATCCTTCACCAGAATGTTCTTTGTGTTTTACATTTACAGTTTAAATTTTGAAGTTCTAGGTAAAATTATATGCTTTATGAAGCAAATGATATTGATTTATATTCTCAAAAATATTCTATCCTGGCATGGTGGTTTACATTTTGAATTGCTGCACTATGGAAGCAAACAGTCTCTGTGGATTTATGCCCAGCCTGATCTACATTGCAAGTTCCAGGTCAACAAGAGCTATATACTGAAAACAAACAAATAAAAATGGAACCAAAGCACCTCAATGTATTCTTCTGTAGAAGGCAACCGAATATAACTTGAGTGTCTCATTATGGCAAGGAGATTTTACCAGAGGTTGCATGTTCCCTTGCACGTCTATGCCTAGTTACACTTTAGAATACGAAAGTTGGAATCATAAAATTCACAATTGTTTTTGCAAGATTATTCTGTTATAAAGTAAACATTTTTAAAGAGATAGTTTTGAAAGTAAATGAATGTTCCAGAATTCTTAGGTTATAATGGGAAATGTCTGGCATCTTGGTTACTCTTTTTTTTTTAATATTTATTTATTTATTATGTATACAATATTCTGTCTGTGTGTATGCCTGCAGGCCAGAAGAGAGCACCAGACCCCATTACAGATGGCTGTGAGCCACCATGTGGTTGCTGGGAATTGAACTCAGGACCTTTGGAAGAGCAGGCAATGCTCTTAACCTCTGAGCCATCTCTCCAGCCCCTTGGTTACTCTTTTTGAGAATGGAAATACAGCAATCAAAGCCTCTCTCTCTCTCTCTCTCTCTCTCTCTCTCTCTCTCTCTCTCTCTCTCTCTCTCTCTGCCTGTCTCTCTCTCTCTTTCTCTCTCCTTCCTTCCTTCTTTCTTTTTTCCTTAAGTCTTTCCTTCCTTTCTTTTTTTCTTTCTTAATCCCTTTCTTTCTTTTTTGTTTTTGAGGTAATTTCAAATTCCCCAATTTTCCTCAAAATATATACTTGTTGCCAAAGCTAACACTGAATATTTGATCCTTCTACATCCACATATTATAATCCATATGCATATCACATTTGATCTATGAGTTGCTAAAGATTAAATCTGGGGCTTCTTATATACCAAGCAAGCACTCAACCCAGTCACATTTTAACTCCTAAATATTGTTATTGAAAAATAAAATAATGGTGGTAAGCTCAGAAGTTAGGAGTACATATGCTGCTCTTTTGGAAGACCTGAGTTTAGTTGTGGTCACCTAGGTCAGGTGTGTTACAACAACCTGTAACTACAGCTCCCGGGGACTTAACACCCTCTCTGGTCTCCATGAGTATATCATGCACTTGTATGCACTACATACAATAAAAAACAAAATATAAATAAAAATAATAAACATGGAAAAAGAAGCTTCTTCAATGAGGTTCAAAATCTGTGATCATTTATATGAATGAGGAAAAGAATTTAGAAGGCAAGTGGATACTTCATCACTGTATATATGTATGACATTCTCGAAGAATAGATAGAAACAAAATAAAACTGGAAAGCTTGAAAAGTTAAATGGTAATGTGTAAGTTGTGCATCCATGAGGTCTTGGGTTCATCCACAACAGCAGCAGAATTAATAAGATAAAATAATAAAATAACTGACCTTTATTTATGCTTTAAAATTTTTTAAACATCTAAATGAGAAATGCTATTTAAGGTTGCAATCCATAAAATCTAGACTGAGGGTTTCTTTGGTCATGGACAGGGACACTTTATATTTCCAATAATAAGTCTGTCAAGGCTGTGGCATGCCATCACCTGCTCTCTTTATCACTCAAACTGCCATTTCTATGAAATCAGTTTGCACACTTGAATGAGCAGTTCCCCCACTGTAATCTTCTTCTATTTATGCTGTTTCCAAAATTCTCTTTCAGGGTAAGATCGTAGTGGCCAGGTAGTTTCCCAGGCTGGTTTTACTTCCCAATATACAGTACTAACGTGTAGCTTTGTCACCAAGCGTGACCCTGTCACATCTAGGAGGAAGCTTAAGCAGGGCCACACAAAGATGGCCATGAAAAGTCAGCACGTGAGCACTATGGAAGATAGCTATAAGAAATTGCCAGTCTTAAGAAATAATGATAAATAGTAAAACATACCAATGATAAAAAAATAGAATGCGAGCTATATATTTCAGAAGTGGAAGGACACGTATAGATCCATAAAACCTCAGACTGCTCTACATATACCAAGCTGTTAACCAGAGTTATTGGGTGGATATACCATCTTCCAATGATCCTGTTAAATATGGTTGGCAAGATGTATACATTAGATTTTTTTTTTTTTGCAAAGTATTTTTTCGCAGTCCTCCTGGTTTTATCATGGATCTAACTTGAAGTAATTACATTTAGATTTATATCTCTTCCCCATCAAAAAAAAAAAAAAAAAAAAAAAAAAAAAAAAACACTTCCCTAAAATAATCTTGCTGGAACAGATCTTCATGCCCTATCTTATATATGGATGTTATTATAATTTGAGGCAAGCCTTGCAAATGGTTTCAGATTTATGGGGAAGATTTGACTTTTCCCACACCGAGTTTCATTAATACTGTGAAAAGAAAATTGGAACCATAGGCTCCTGGGGTGTTTGCCAATTGAGATTAGTACTTTTTTTTTTTCTCGCCAATGTCTAACAACAACAGAAAAGGCTATTTTTTCTCATTTTTGTCCTTTGCTATAACATAGGCCAAAATAAGCCGCTATGATGTGATCACTCTGAAGAAGCCATGCTTATACAAACACATTTGCAGGATGAAAGGCACAGTGATGTTCATGGCGTGTTTGAACTTGAACCTTTGCTGGGGTTTTGTGAAAAGTAACAGCCGTTCTGCACTTCAAATCCCTCTTGCTTGCCTGTCTGCCAGCTCTGACTATTCCTTCCCTCTTCTGCAGTTCACTCCTGAAGGGCAAACAGGGGGTTTGGGAAAGGAAATGCTGTCTGAACCTCAATGCTTCCCCAGTGAGTTGGAGATCCAGTAAGAATGGGGAACCAATACAATACTGGATCTGATTGACTATGGGATATCAGGTACTTTTTTCTCTGCTCCTTCCCTAACTGTCCAAGGCCTGTATTTAAAGGAAGGTTCAGGGGACACCATTCTGAGACCAAGAGGACTATTGTCCTACCTTGAAACCCAGGTTGTATACGCATGAGAATGCTAGACACAGCGCTCAGTGTATGATAGTCACCTCGAAAGTAAAGTGCATGCCTCAAGTGGCTTCCCATGAGGAAGAAAGGTCAGTGGGAGACTGTACCCTTTATAACTTTTCTTACATCTCAGATGAATATACACAGAAACACACCTTTCCCCTCTTATCTAAGGGAGGCCATGGTATCAAAGCATTTACAGACTGCTCTATTGTAAACTATATGCCACAGCTTCATCACCTGCATCATCTGCTTATAGAATTTTCATGTTAATTTAATCCATTTAGTCTTATAGAAACTCTCAAAAGCATCATGGTGTATACTAAAGAACAAGTGAATCTGGTTTCTCCTGGTCCTTGGTGGTTCACTCACAGCCAACTACTCATATTGGCCATTTATTCATTATGGAGACAGGAACTATAGCCATAGCATTAGTTTTGTTCCCAAATCACCATATGCAAAAGAAAGTTTAACCTTCCTAATTGTTCGTGGGACTGGTTGGGATAGTGGGTAACTAATCATACTTGATGTATCTCCTCGTAGGCTTGATATATGCTAAGACAAATATATACACAATGAACATTCTAAATAACATATAAATGAAAAGCTTGGAGAATTGTGGTGGAAGAAAACCCTAGGTACCATGCAGGAATGGGACAGAGGTTTCTGAGTCATGAGAAGGGGTAACATGTTCCTTTAATCTCAGCACCCCTGAAAACGTACAGGCAGGTCTCTGATGTTTGGAGGCCAGCCTGAGCTTACAGCAAGTTGCACAGAAAGCATAGTGAGACTCTGTCTCAAAAAGGAAGGAAAAAAATAAGCCAGGAAACAGAAAACAAAACAAAACAGCCAGAGGCATCTACTAATAAGAAGTAACATTGGGGCTGCACAGGCCATTCAGTGGTTAGGAGCACAGGCGCATGTGCTACTCTTGTGCCTTACAAGCACCTCTAACTTCAGCTCCAGGGGATTCTACATCCTTTCTGGCACCTGTGGGCACATGCACTCTTGTGCTCATACCCAAGCCCCAGACACATGAATACACATAATTAAATAAATAGTTCTAAGGTAGCCGCAGCACAGGCAGGATAATTTGGAGGAAGGGAAGGGCTTGCTCTTTAGAGAATGAACTGACCAAGAGGCTGGAGAACAGTGAGTTTGGACAGTAACTGAAAGTGGTCATAAAGCTTGTTATGCTCATGGTGGACAGTGGAATGAACCATGTACTCCTGAGTAACCTGCCAGGCACACTGACACGTGAGAGAGAAAGAGAAGATAGTAAGGCCCTATGACAGTGTGAGAGTAAATACTTCTAAAGTACAGAGGAACATTCATCGATAGATGAAAAACAAACAAACCATTAGGAGAATAGGAAGAGTACACACAGGAGATGACAGGAGCTCAGTGGTGCTGACAATTATTTGACTTTCCCAACTGTTATAGGAAGCAATCCAGGGACATTTATGAAATTTAAAATAAATAAATAGTCTCAGGCATGTATCGCTTGGGGTAGTGCAGACTCCACAGGGTGATGGAATTTTATGGAAATATTACATTTTTGGTAGACTGCATTCCATTTTAGACTAGATTATATGGTCTTTGATGAAAGCTTCCGGTGACTCCATTTCTTAGCAATTTCTTTACCTTCCAACTTCTAATGAAGATTGAGCACACCTGCTGAGAAGGATGTATGTTTCCAAATGGATTATGGGAAGACATTGATGGGAGGTGGTCAGTGTTCAGGACTGAGGAAGTAGCAATACTACCATGATGCAAGTCTGATTCATTTCAAAGTTTTGAGGGAAGCTGTTACACAAGTGGGCAAACATTGACACTAATGTTGTAGATTCCTGTATTATTCTGAGAGGATCTCAGTATAAGTGTGTGTGTGTGTGTGTGTGTGTGTGTGTGTGTGTGCATGTGTGTGTGTGCACATGCGTGCATGTGTGAAAATATGTATGCATACATGGATGAGACACAGGCTTAGACTAACCTAACTCACTACATAGTTCAGACTGTCCTTAAAGTCATAATCCTTCTGCCTCAACCTCCTTAGTACTAGGATTACAAGGACATAATGCTTTTGAGTAATACTTATGTTTAGGAATGCAAGATGGCTCATTAGGTAACTGCCAACTGTATAAGAATGATAACCTGAGTTTAATCCCTAGAAGCCATGAACTGAATTAAAGAGAAAGAAAGAATGAGTCCATAAGGCTGTCCTTTGACCTCCATATGTGTGCTGTGGCATGCACACAATACATACATTTTTGCACATATGCACACAAATTCATATTAGTAAATAAAGCTTATCAGGAAGTCATATTTTTACCTCTACAAATTCATAACCTCCATTTTCCATACTACCTAACAAGAAGAGGAAAACTGAAAGAATTGGGGTCAGTATGCGTTAACGCAAACATCACACTGTCTTTTCTATACTCCCTAATAACACATTGTTTACTTAGTCTCAGTGTCTGAAGTCACACGGTTATTCAAAGTCTGCCAAGTTAGCAGTATTCATTTCATCATTTGGGGTCCTCATTTACTGCCATGGCAGGTAACAGTAATCCGGAGGGCTATGAATAAAGAGCTGATAGCTAACCATGAGTCCTCTTTATCAATTCAGCAGAGCAGTTGTGGAAGTTTTGAGTCCTTCTCAATCCTGTTGCTGCTTGGATGAAAGCTCTAAAGCAGACCCTCCCCCAAATAAACTCCTTCAACTGCGGGGCAGGAAAAAAGTCACACAAACAAACAGCAGTTTCCAAGCCCGGGAGCCTGGATTTCCATCAAAATGGGTTACATTTCAAAAGCAAAGTAAGGGAGCCTGTGTATTGAGGTAGAAGATAGTCTTTCTGACTAAGCTCTTCTTTGCTTCTTCATAACAAAGTAGTTTCTCTTCCTGTGACACCCAGAAATGTATGGACTAGGAAAGCATTGTGAGTCTCACACAACACCAAGGGATCATCCCAAGGCCTGGAGTCAGGAGTGTGTGCAGAACCTGGTTATAGGTAGATGGGACAACACGATTCCAGCTAGAGCATGGTGCATGCGAGCACACATGCATGGATGTGGGTATCGTGACCTCTCTATGCATGCGAGCACACATGCATGGATGCGGGTATTGTGATCTCTCTCAGAGCCCTGACTAAAGCTGATAGCTGACTTTTTGTTTCACACAATTTTTATAAGGCAGACTTTTGGAAAACTCCATGGACTATTTCCCCAAATGTCAGATATGCCTTATAAAAATATGTAATATTAGCAAAAGCCTCTGAACTTCTTCTCAAACAGTATCCATAGTAGATATTTCTGATGCTACGTAATTATTAACTGATGCTCAGTGCAGATCCAATCATGCTTGATTCACTGTAAAATCCGAATTTATTTTCCTATTTTACTAAGCAAACAACTATTGCCTTTCCTAGCTATTGCTAACGAGGCTCTCTGCTGTGTTCTATGTACGTATTATCGGATTTATTCCCCATATGCCATAGCTCTGTGGCTATGGGTATTAAAGGGAAAGAAACAGTTTCAAGAGCTTAGGTAATTTAGACTTCCTGAGCCTAAATCTGTGATTATTACACTTTCTTCTGTTTAATGCGTCTACACTCATGATTGCAGAGTAATCTGTTGTCATTTTCTACTTGAGCACTGCGTTACCCATAACAGCACAGAACAGCAGGCACCTGCCCTAAGTGGCTGTGTGTTTTCATCTCTCCCAGTCACATTCCTCTTCTCCTCTGGTAATCTAGCTATCGTTTGCTGCTGCAATTCTGCATCTCTACCAAATCATCCATATACAATGCAGAGTGAGCAAGATATTACTGGATTAAGCATTAATTTCTAATAAAGCAGCGGTGAGCAACTCATTGCTGGTCTAACACTTCTTTCTCAGAATGTGATGGTGCCACTTGAATTTTATGTCACCAAGGGTCATTTTGAGGTTCAGAGCAAGCAGGATATCTATTGAACAGCTGCTGTGAAATGCCCAAAGGTCTTGACATAAGCATGATGACCTAATTATTTTCTCCATGTCTTTCTTAGAAAAGCAATCGATCCAGTAGCTGTCTCAACAATTAGACAATCTGTAGTATAGACCATCTTCCATGGCACATTTGGCTGAAGCAGCAATGACCAGAAACATTGTCTCTGAGGGGTCAGTTGTGTTTGAACACTTCCCTTTCAAGAAGAGAGGCCTTGTTAAGTCAGGTGACAAAAATGGTCGGTCATCTATATCCTAGCCATGTTGTTTGGACCATTAACTGTGACACTGTTTGTGGAGAGTTTCTGTTTATCTGAGAACCTCCTATCTTTAATGGATCAGTGCTCTCTGGCTGCTATTGTTGGAGTGAATTAGATTTCTCCGCCTTCCCCATTTCTATTATGATGGTTTATGTTTTTAGGTATCATGAAAGCAATCATCTAAGACTATTCTTTGGTAGTAGCTGATGTGCTTTATTCTCTTAGAACACTTTCGATTAGGCTTTAGAGTTTCTTTTAGAAACTTACTCTTCTTTCCCCTCCTCTGAAATTCTACTGTGTGGTCTGGGTGAAATCTAGGCAGGAGTTGCTGTTGTGACTGCTTTCTGAGTCTGAGGTGCCCCATGTCCTGCCTGGGGTGTCAGCGAGCATCCTTTGAAGCCCAACTTTCTGAGTAGTGAGGTAGAGAACCGGTCTCCTGATGTAGAATGAGGTGCATTCACCTTGGGGGAGAATCTTTATATATCCTGGTAATGAGCTAATGTTGTCTCAGATTTCTCTGTCTACTGCTGGACTTCAGAAGCACTTTCCAGAAACCAGCTGCTAAAGTGCCAGCTGCTAATGTTTCCTTTAGTTTGGGGCAGTGGATTTGTTCCTGCTGAATTTATGATTTACTTCTTCTTTCTAGTACTAATAATAGATGTTTTTCTGTCAAGGCTTATGCAGAGTAGGCTATACTGAGCCCTCCACAGTCTTGGTCTTACTGTTATCAGCATGATAATGATATTATATTTAATATTATCAGTGTCATTTTGAAGGTGCTAGAAGTCAGGTGCACAAGTTCAATGACCTGATTTTGATTGCACATAAGAGGGATGAAATTTGATTTGAACTCAGATACCCAGACTTCCCAAGTTCACTCAATAAAGCAAAAGGTTTTAGTATTTCCAGATGTAATCAATTCATATTTGTCTTTCTTCTTTTAAAGGAACAAACAAAAAGTTTATTATTATTTTTGAATGTGTTTGATTGTTGTACTGGTATCTTTAACACATTTTTTTAAACTTGGACAATTTATTAAGGCCTTTCTTGTTCTGTTACCACTTCCAGGCTTGTATAACGGTGTGTGGTTGAGTGAGGATCTAATGAGGATGGCAGTAACCTCTTTACCTTGTCAGTGTGTGGAAATGAGACCTGAGAGCTGGCGCCAAATGTAACATTTGCTGCTCTTGGAACCCATGATCTGATGACAGGAAAGCATATTGACTGTTCATGGAGGCAGCACACCCCGTGGAGTGGAATTCCGAATATAACACAATACCCCTCACAGCATCTGAGTCGGACATGGAATTAGTAAGGTACCAAGAAAACATCACAGGAAACCAACTTTGTTATCAAAACAGGGATTTGTCACCAATTACAATAGAATACAACTTCATTCTTCCAGGGCTTCCCATTTTGATTAGAGAGAGACTATTTTGTTCTGAATACATTTCATTTCTCCTTTCATGGTTGGCGAGTTTTTAGAGTGTGGGACGCATGGCATGTGTCCTTCCGAAGCACAATGGGACACGTGCTGGACTTCAGAAAGACTTATGGCATTTTAGATTTTCTAATAAAGTCATGATAGAAAACAAATTGATCATGGACATATATAGGCTCCTTAAAAATATTCTGTGGCCCTTAATGGATGGGTCTTGTTTCATATAGTAAGACCCTGTATCAGCATATATTGTATGTTTAGTATATAAACAGATATAGTGTGTGTGTGTATTTAAATTTAACCAAATGTGGTAAGATAGTGCCTATGTTAATTATACAAGCAGCCAATTATCTTTTTGTTGAGACTTTTTTCTCTCTTTTGACGATGGCTCATATAACACTTGTTGGCTTGACTTGTTATGTAATTGAGGTTGATTTGGACTGTCAGATTCCCTTGCCTCTCCCTTCTGAGTGCTAGGGTCATAGATGTGAACTACCATAGTGCATCTATGCACTGTTAGGAGTTGAATTCAGGGCCTCATGCTAAGTAAGTACTCTGTCAACTGAGCTATATTTTCAACCCTAGATGAAACACTTTAATAGAGTCCATTTTCTCTAATACAAAAACGACTGTGCCCTTTCTCTTCAGGTGCAATCTGTACAGCAGATTCAGGAATCTCTCCATGGAGCAGAATAAGGCATCTGCTTACAACTGGATACCTCTCACTACTCTTGTATTCATCACAGTTACTCATTAAACCCCAAGTACGTGCCTGAAACTTACCGGGGCAATGTGTGTTATCAACCTCACAATAACGCTCTTCAATCTCATTCACTCATACAGATTGAGAAAGTGGGCATTAAAAATACCAAACAACCTTCACCAAGGTAGAAAAGGGATGCATGTCAACGGAGCTCTGCTTGCTTCCAAAGTCTGGATCATAGCTTGTCCTCATAACTAACACATCCCATTTCATATCACAAACTTTAAAAATGCTGTTCAAGTACTTAATATATTATAACTAAAATCCATCTGTGTCATTATATTAAAATCAAAATCCAAACATTACAGAAAGATTAATAAAGGTTCATGTTGGGGAGTAGGAGAACAAACCAAAGACCTTTTTGAATTTTGTTTACCTCCCCCCCCCCCCCCCCAGCATTAGTGCAGCTGTCATCTCCTAGCCTAAAGACTGGAATCTGTTTCCTGGTTCTTCCGTTAAGAATTCATCCAGTTGGGTATATCTGGAACTAGCCATGGGACCATCCACTGCCATATTGCCTGCCACGATAAAGAAATGGGAGGAATATTTGTCTTTCGAGTGAGATTATATACTTTTCCTTCTCAGAATTCCATTTCTGTCCTCAGAGCAGCCACTGTTTGGTTGGAGGCTTCACCCCAGGCCCTGACATCCATTCTAAAATGTTTAAGTGAAACTTTCCATTCCAGGCCCCTTCCCCCTGGGAGTTGCCACCGTCCAGATTCCACCTCCGAAAAAGCCTGCCTAATGGTAACCCCTCCCCAGGGAGAGTCAAGACTCCTCCCACTAGGTACTTAAACTGCCCCTCCAGAGACCGAAACTGTGGTAGACCTGCTTCTCCTTTCCCCTCTCCTTGTTTTCTCGGAGGGCCACCAGGGAGCACCGGCATCCATTAAACTTGGGCTTTTTCTAATTTGGTTTGATTTGGTCTGATTTGCATTATTGGATTGGCGGAGAGGTTTATCGGGCAGATAAAACTTTAGAGCCACCTCTGGAGCTGCTGTTGTGTGGGGTGATTTAAGCTTGCCGGCTTTTCTTAAGCCCCCTTCTTTTCTGACTCCTTCAGATGTTGGCAGAATTTACTTAGGTTTTTCATGGTACTTTTGGTATTTGGGAGTTTCTCTCCTTTTCTCTGAAGCTCCACACAACCACCCCAAGCCCTTCTTTCCTCTTCTTTCAGTTTCTTCTTCCTTGTCTCTGTCTCCCTCTTTCAGGAAGCTTGCCTGCCCTTGGCTTCTTTTTTCGACTCTAATAAAATTATTCCTGAGATTTCTCCTCCCGGTGGTTCTTCTATTAACGTGACTGAGAACCTGAGAGGGGACTCTAATTTCTCTGGTAACATGTCTACCCCACATTGGTGCTGCCATAACTTTGGTGAAGACAAGCCCGAACAATTTAACTGAAGTTAAACAGACAGGCTTTCTCTTTCCCTCCAGCTCTCTAACTTTGCTTTTCACGGAACACTTGTAATTCTAAATACTTTTTTGCTGGTTGCCTGATAGGTAAATATTTTTAAGCCCCTCTTTAAATGAAAGACTGAGAACCATCCCTTTGTAATGTAAGCATCAAGGGAGATAACGCCCTCAGTCTCCAGTTTTCTTCTGGGAAGGGAGGAGCCAGCCCCAAGCTTTAGGCTTTAACCTTGCTGAGGAGAAGCTTCCTCTGGTTGAAGACTTTGGTCCAAAACAGTCGTCCTTTTTTTCACCCCTTCTCTTAAAAACTCTGCCTGCTTGCCCCACCTCCATGAACTCTGAACTCAGGCTAATTTCTACCCCCCCTCTCTTGCAACAGTAATTTGAAATAAGTTTTCTTTACAGTTTAGCTTTCTTCTATGTAAATTTTCATTCCAGCTGGTAAGTTTAGAGAAGTAAAGATGCTACAAGGTGGTGATGTAGCTCAGCGATAGAGCAGCTGCCAACGTAAGCGGGCAGCAGTCTGATCCCCAAACCAGGGAAGGAAGAGGGAGAGTAGAAAAAGCAGAAGGACCAGAGGGAAAGAAGGAAGGGGAAAGGGAAGGAGATTAAGAACGACATACATGCCTTTCCTCTTTTATGACCATATTTTATAAACTTTATCCTAGTATTCTAGAGAAATAAATTTATATATGGCACCAAACCCAAGAAAGTCAAGCAAGCAAACAAACAATAAAGCCCCAAGCCAGAATACTGTATGCTGATAGCATTTATCAAACCTCAGTCACCTACCTGCAAAGTGACCCAGGCCTCCATGCAGACCAAACCCCGGGGAACTGAGGAGATGCTCTTCCCCAAAATGGAACATTCATTATGCTATCTTTCTGACTGTAGTTCCAAATCCTCCATTTAAACAGCATTGTGTTGGCTATTAGACTCACTTTTGAATAATTACATAATAACCCAAATTTAAATGAGGAACAAAATTATCTTCTAATCAATCTCAAAAATATGGTCTAATAAATGACATATTCCTTTAAATTATTGAGATTACTTATTTAATGAAAAGATGCAGCTTGTTCAATATACATATTTTTATTCCTAATGGTTAATGGGATCAGTTCAATAGAAATCCTTTGATCTTTTCTCAAAATAGCACACTGGAAAACCACTCAAAATTGCATAGTAATTGTAGCAAATTTTCTCTAATGAATAGTAATACATGTGAAGGACCTTTTGCCATCAAATTTAAATTTATTCCAGCAAATTATTTAAATGAATGTCTTAAAAGCTAATTCTATATTTGTGAGATCCCTAAATTTTAGAGGAACAATCTGCATTTCAAGAAACCAAAAACCCACTTTCTCTCAAGTAGAATTGTGAGAGTTGCAGTATTACCCCAGTAACAATTTTTGTTACAGTTTCATTAAAATGAGAAATAGAATAATGTTTGTAAGGACTAAAAGCAATGATAAGTGTAGGATCTATCTTCACTAAATCTAAAAGATATTTGCTATCCGTCATTACTTATATACCTGCACCCTGATGCGTGAAATGTAACTGATACCCAAGAAAAGTATGTTTACGGTGTCTGGGCTGACAACAGCAAGCCTCCATTGCTTCAGACAAACCAGAAACCAGAAGAGATTACACACACACACACACACACACACACACACACACACACGCACGCACGCACTGGGCAGTGAGCGAGAAGGCACATGCACACATACCGAGGGAGAGAGAGCACACACACACACCCAGATAGATGAAGACTAATCTTGTTATTCAAGGGGCTTTTCTTTTTTTCTAGTGCAACAATGGTTTACTTATTCAAAAAGTCTTTCACTTAATCAGCTATTCGTCCTTAAATACAAGGAGATTTGACATGCTATCTTCACCATTGTAGATATAAGAGGATTTTCTAAATACATTGAAGTAAGGAGGAAGCTATTTTTTTTTTCTTTTTTGTGAGGGAGAATAAATTGGATTTATTCACCAGGAAACTTCCACACCAAAAATAAAAGGTCATTCTTTTCAATGAATGTCTTAACTATCAGCATGGAAATCAAACTTTCCAAATTTCTTCAAGGGTATGCAGAGAGTTCTGTTCAAGAGAAGGCGCAGCAGTGAGATTGATGGGTACCATCTGAGAATGTAGGCGACTGTTGTGTTGACATTCCCTCGGTTTACTAAGCAAATCCATAATAAACGGTGTCAGAGAAACCTGGATCACAAATGCTTAGTTTGTAAAAGAGACACAGGAATATGTATACTTACATCCCTATAGTATAATAAAAATAGTAACTACAGGGACCACTCCAAAACACATGTTAGAACAAGCCACATACTTCCCGTCCACTCTCCAGCCTTTCCAAAAAGCACATGTCTTGACTAAGGGAAAAGCACAGTAGGTGCAAGTTATTTTCTGCTTGTTTGTGTCAAAGGAAACCCACATTGAAGGTCACCCATCTGTCAGTGTTCACACAGCATAAAAAGGGCAGTTTTGGACAGTGATGGCCTGTGACCAGTGTGGGGTGATGCTCCTAACTTTGGAGATGGGATTCAGTTAGCTCTCCTGCATCGCCTGAGGTATTCTAAAACCTCACTGTACCAGTGTGGAGCTATCATCCAATTCTGAACAGGACAGTGGGCTAGAATCAACTGTAATTGAGTTCCATGTGTTCCCACCCAGGGGGTTGTCCCTGATCTAGTTTCAACATGCTCTGTTCCCAGCAGGGAGCCTGAGTGGTTTCATCAGTTGCCCATCAATTTTCAGGCAAAAAAAGTAACAGTATTATGTAAAGGGGAAAAAATAGCTTGGATATTACTTTTATAGAAATGAATTGGAAAAGAAAAGAAAGGCTGCCATTTGTGCTCCAGTTTATTCGAGTCATTGCAATAATTACCTTAAACACATTCACTTAAATGCTGGAAATGCCTCTTAAAAATGGGTTACATTTTAATGTCTGAAATGAAGGACTTGAAAATCAGAAAAAAAGAATTTTAAAAAGCACAGGATGTATGGTATCTTATAAAATAGGACGAAAAATAGTCCTAGAGACAGGGAATCAAGGTATACATTGTGTTTTTTTCTCCCAGGATTCGCACAGGAGTGGATTCACATAATGAATCAGTAATATCCAAAAAATGATGAAATAACTAAATACACAACTCCCCCTTCATTAGGAGTACTGAGTAGAGTCACACAGCAATTCAAATTTATCCAACACTTAATAAAAGGTATAATTTGCTAGTGTTCAAGAAGAGGCTTGTTTGTTTTCCATGTTTGTTTTTTCAGTATCTTTAAAAAGGAAGGCATCTAGATATGAAAGGTTATACAGTTTCAGTGAAAAACTTCTTTTTTGAAGATGTGTATGTGACAAAGGGGTAGTGGTTTGCGTGATTAGAAAACTTTCATACATAATTATTCAGGTAGAGTAAACTACGCAGAAAAAGTGCTTGGTAGCTGATTGTGGACTTCTTGAGACATAGCTGTTCTCACTAGCTTAGGGAATTACTGGCGGATGTTGAACACAATTGCAATCTCTAAATATCTACCTCCACCTGTTAGTATCCAAAGGCCTGGGTTCCAAAGTTTGAGTTGCTTATATGTGAAACAATTTTTACCTAGATATGTCTCACAATAACCAAAGTGTAGTGATAGCAAACACAAATTTTACCAATATTATGTTAAAATTAAGACAATTGGAAAAGAGAAAATGATACAATTATCAACAAAAGCCTGCAGAAGCAGAATCTCAAAGGGAAACAATATTCAGATTCAAATGAAATCAAGATAACAGACTGCCTTTCTTAAATAATAGCTGGAAAGAAGAAAAATTATGTAAACTGAATTTTTTAGTTAATGCTATTAAACAAATTATATCATCTGGCTAAGGGCAGAATATTACATGAAACATTAAAAAATGGAAAGGGAATCAGACAGTTGAATGGAAAAGTATTTCCTAATGTTGAAAATGAATAGAAAAAAATTGATAAAATACAATACAAAAAGAGAAGCCTTTGTTGGAACACTACAGTTAGTAGGACAGGGAAGGCCATGAGAACAGTTGATAGTCAGTGATCTCACAGATCCCACATAACCTGCTTTAAAGTACATATGTACTCTAATAAGAATTGATGAGCAGAAAAATAAAGAGTAACAGAGGAAACAATGCAAGATAGAAAGTTAGATAAACCAGTCTCGTGCAAGCAAGACCATGCAAGTGGCAGCAAGGGAGATGGCTCCTTTGGGTAAGAGAGTTTGCTGTGCACACATGAGGGTCTCAAGTCAAATCCCTAGCACTCATCCCTAGTACCCACATTATAAAAAGGGGCCCCAAACACTGGATGTGTGATTTACTTACACCTTCAGTCTATCCCAAGGTAGAGGCAGACTGTGAGTTCTAGAACAGCCTGGTCTATACAAGCTCCAGACAAGCCAGGGTTATATATATAGTAAGACCCTGCTTCAGAAGAAAATAATAATAAATTATGAAATGGCCTTGAATACCTGTATCCCAATGTTGGGGGGACAGAGACAAGCAGATCCTAGGAACTCTTAACCATCCAGGCTAGACTATATGTAGTGCAAGCTCCAGGTTCAATGTGAGACTTTGTCTCAATGGAATAAGGCAGAGAACGACAAAGCATGGAGCTCTGGCTTCCATGGGCACACACACACACACACACACATACACACACACACACACACATACACACACACACACACACACACACATACACACAAACACACATAATGGGTTTATTGAATAGAATCAGTAGTTCTGCAACTTGTATTTTGGGTAGCAGACAGTATATTAGAAAAGCATATAAATTTACATACTTATATAAATCAGTGCTCCTTGGAGGGATGCATTCTTACAGGCTCCTGCTTTGCACTTTCATTTTATGATATGCTACACAATGGCAAGTTAGGAGTAGGTATGTACCCCGGGTACCTTCATAAATTCATGAAGGAGAGAGGACAGCAGACCATCCGGAACACAGCTGTTGACAAGATGCTATGTGCTTCTTGTTGTTTTAGACATTTAACAAAACAGCACAAGTCAGGTGAATTAAAAGAAGGAAGAAGAGCTGGAGGACGGCACAGTGGTGAAGAAAAACATGTACTGCTGTTGCAAAGGACCCAAGTTTAGTACATGGCATCCACACAGTAAGCTTCAGGGGCATCTGATGCCTCTGGTGTCCCTGGACACCTGCTCTTGTGTTCACATATTCACAATCAGAAACACACACATGCACATTTTTTAAATTAAACACGAAGAAGGGAAAAATGAAAGGTTATCATCCTCTTTCCAGTACTCCATCTTTTTTTCTCTTTGTGTTCCTAGATCTACTGTACCCACAAAAATCAGAGACCATACAGTAGTTGCCAGGGATTGTTTAATAGGGCCTGTAAGCAGTGCTAGAGTAATTGGAGCATTTTGCTCAAGAAGAAGACAAAGTGACAATTTCAAGTGCAATTTAAGTCTTCACACTGGATTTACTTGGTACTTAAGGCAAGGGCTCTGTCTAAAGAGGATGATCACCAGTACTAGACAGAGGAGGGAACATAGCCCGAGGAAAATCAGCAAGTGCTACCATTAGTCAGCACTTAGGCAGCTCTCATTACCACTGAAATAACGTGTGAAAGCTGAGGAAGACAGCCGCCTTCAAAATGATGAAAACAAAAATCAAATTCTTACAAACACACAAAATTCAGTTTGTTATTGGAGTAATGGAAGATTCAGAGGTGAGATAAATGACAATAGTGATGATGTTTTATTCATTAAAATAATGTCAGCGTCTTGATCTTGCAGCCCATGATAATGGCCCAGTAGTACAACCATGAGAAACTGATAGAGATCAAGAAATTAGAATTGAGTAAATGGTCACCAGGGATGGAAGAGTTACATGTGTCAGACTACTTGGGGGCCTAAAGTCCTATGGGAGGTGACTTGCTGAGAAGGAGGGTTGAAGCAGCCCAGACAATCTCCAGAAGCATCTCCAGCTGAGAAAGGACTGGGTCACATCCCCCTTCACGGGCAGCTACTCCTTATGTACTTGCATATGGTAGTGACCACAGTGTAAGTGGTACTCAAAAGGAGACAAAGCCTAAACATTTCATATTTAAAAATTAGAGTGGACTAACTCCTAAATGTCTTTACAAAAATAAAAACTAATTATTTTATTGAGACATGTTTTCCTGGAATTCTAGGTAAGATCTATGAAACTCATGAGCTAGCAGACAGTGGGCAGATTACAGCTCCTGCAGTCATTTCATTAACACACACTAGGAATTCGAAAGGGAACCACTGGCCATGCATCTAGCATTGTAAATATTTGGTGGGGAGCACAGACTGTGATTCAGTCCATTTTAGAGTCCACTGTCTCCATTTAACAGCACAAGGGTTGCATAGAAACAAAGGTACATTATCCTCACCCGTGAGATGCAAACACACATCTCCAAGAAAAACTCGGCTTCACCTGGGAGTAAAATGCAGCTTCGGCTTTAGGGAAACAGAGCAAGGTTCGAAGCTCTCTCTTAAACCTGTCAAGGGTTGTTCCTGCTGTTTTGCTATCATTACAATGCTTCAACTTCAAAATTCAAAAATATATCTCTTAAGATAGCTTTCTGGAAGACTGAATTATGGGAATTTTTTAGCACAAAGGCCAAATGATTCTTCACAATTCACTTAACAATTTTAGCTTTCCTGTTGTATGACAAATGACCATAGGGAAAGTTCATTCTAAACTACATTTAAAAAACGCCTGTGGGAACTGCTGGAAGGTCAACAGTAAATAGCCCATTTGTGTAACTCCCCTCTCTACTGTTTTCTCAAAAATATCTATTCTTAGTTTTTTGGGTTTTTTAACATTTTTTAAAGTGAGAAAATTTATGCAACTAAAAAGCAAAGAGCCATTGGATAAAACTTTTGTTTGGCATTGTTTGGTTGGTTTATAATTTTGAGACAGAGTCTCTTACAGCCTAGTTTGGACTTCACCTCGCTATGCAGCACAGGATAGCTTTGAAATCCTCATTCTCCTGCCTTTACCTTCCAAATTACCAGCAAATACCGCCCCATGTCCAACTAAAAACTCATTGAAGAATATACCCTTTTACAATGCTGTAGCCCAAGGTAGGGCTCGATATACAAGAGGGCTTCTCTTCTAAGGAATATAACATGCAACAAAGAAAGGCAAAAAAGTAAGAAAAAAAATTGACTAACCTAACCCACCTGAGCTCGGCTCACAGGGGTCAATATCCTCATCATCGCTGGGACACTCTGCTGAGGCCACAAGGATATCATCTGAGGTCTGCAAAAGAATCACAGTAGGCAGGTTAATTTAAAGTGTCATAAGAGATCTCTTTCTCATTTACAAGTGCAACGCAGTTGTATTTACATTATAGGCAGAGAAGCTAAATTCATTATTTTCCTTCCCCAAGACACGAGACACAGAGCTTACACTCGCGAACATGTTTCAGACCTCGCATGGAAATGTCTCCATGTACAACAGATCTTGATTACAACTTATTTCATGTGGACACGGAAATGGTGATCTGTAAGCAGTAGACACCCGACGCTCCAGCTACGATGAGACAGTACATACGGGAGCATGCAGATGTTTAAAATATCCTGGCAGAAACAGACAATCTGAGACTGATTATAGCCCTGGAGAGCTACAATGTATGCCCCAGCAGGCTTTATGCGCACTTGTGCTTGGCTTCTTGAAGCAGAACAGCCATAGCGTTTGATACATTTGTGAACAGGTAGTTCAATAAATCATTGAGATGTTGGTTGTCATCATTGGGAAACACAGATTACATAGAAAATTATATGTACTTTTTAGAGGCAAAATGAAGCAAATATAGTTCATTTAAGATATCTTCAGTTTTTAAAATTTTATGCTCAAATATCATTTTTACAATGTTCCAACAGTAGATACTGTTTCCTCATTGTGCTTTCCATCATCGAGATTTCATAGTAAATAAAACGTGTATGCAGAATTGGCTGGGAAACGGTGACCATTTCCTCTGTGACATTATAGTTGCTTCGCTGCACTTACAGCCAAAAAAGATAACTGTCGCTGTAATAAAAACCAGAGTGTGTAAATCCTAGCAGTTAGTAACATAATCAACACACTGGCAAGCATCAAAGGTTGCTCTTTACTGCCACTTACGTGCAGTAATAAACTCAGAGGAGTTACTGCATGAAATTTGTGAAGGTTTACATCAGATTGGGCTGATGCTAAGGTAAAACAGACCAAATCCATGGTGCAAATTACATTTGCAGAATGTTCAGGAGATTTTGGCAACTCAGAAGATGCTTGAAAGCAAACCGGTGAAGTCATTTAACAGGAACTGTACTGACACTAAAGTCATTAGGAGTCACAGTATTGTCAGAGATAAAGATTTAAAATCAATTTTAAGAAAACTGGAGACAAGGAGGGAGGGACTTCAATGCCTAATAAGGTTTAAAAATCTTTCAAACCCAGAGTCTTTAGTCCATAAAGCAGATTTTTTTTCCCTTGTTGATTCTTTGAAATATACCTTGAAATCAAAACAAGTCTTTAAGCAGCATGTGGATACGGGTTTATTTTGTTGTGCTCTTAATTCTTAAGAGTTTCTGGGTTAATGCCCTCCCCACCCCCATGTTATTTTAAAGAAGGAATTTCAAAATGCCAGATTTTATGGAAGCATAGTTGTTCAAAGAGAAAGGCATCAGGCAGTGGTGTGAACAGCACTTTACCTCTCATTGACATGAATTTTACCAAAGGCTTTTGGTACAAGTTCATCTTGCCGAATAGCACCCATATGGGTGATTTGGTATCATGAGTTTGAATTAGGCATCCTTCTGTGCAGTCAATCCACTATATCCCAGAGCAGATAGTGGGCTTTTTCCTAGGGCCAACATTTAGCAGAAAGCTCTTATCCTTACTCAGAATGGCAACTCTCTCAATATAATCAAAATTAAATTAATCATCACAGTTACAAGAGAAGTTTACATTTTCATGAAGAATGCTAAATGTATCCATGAAACCAATAACTGTCACTATTGCAATGCTTTGATAAGGGGAGGAAGAAATGAACATATTCCTCATCCCAATAGTGGTATTGCTTCTATACCTCCTCCTGCATCTCGAGGGACATTTGGTGATATCTGGAGATATATGAGGTTGTTACTGCTGGGACGTTGGTGCCGGGCTGTTACAATGGGTATCTATTCATTAGAGACTTAGGGTGCTGTGAAATGGTCTAACATACACTGTATGACTCATTCAGCAAGAATTATCAAAAGTGCTAAAATTAGGGAACCCTGCTATTAAAATATAATCATTGACTATGCTTTATTTTTCTTATCTGAAAAAAAAACATGATGGGTGTACTATACATTGATTTTAAGAAACAAACCAACACATTGGAAGCACTTAGAATATTATCCCATTGTGTTAATGAAATTTTCAACATTATCAACACAATTTTAGTAGTTCACAAAGCTGGAACTATTTTAATTAAATCCCTTTGAACTATATTTATAAATAGTATAGTTTCAAATTTTTAAGGAAAAATTATACATACAAATTATTTTCAAATGGAAGATTCATGTTAGCAATTATATTAAAATTCGAGAGTTATATTCAGTAATATTTAAACTTCTGTCTTTCTAGTCTCAGTTCAAATCATTACTTAAGCAAACAAGTATAAATGAGGAGAATTGCTTATGAAAATGACTTCATGACTACCTATGTACAGGTCCTTAGACACTGTTCTATGCAGGCTAGTTGCTTAGGTAATTTAGGTAATGCAAATCAATCTACTTAAAGCTATTTTCTTTAGGGATAATTCCATTTTTTTAAACAGAAAATGTTGTAATTGTCTCAGTGTCACTTTTCATAAAGCACTCTATGTACAATACAAAGTCATATAACAGTGTCTTGTAAAGCTCCCTTACAGTAAAATAAATCACCAGACAAATACACCTCTTTTATAAATATAGATTTTAGGTTTCAATGTACTTTACTGCTATAGTGCATGTGTATTCTTGATTGTTTATATACAAATACATATATAATATATACATATCATTAAAAACTTAAAACAAGTGATCGTTTTATGAGCGGAATTCTTGAATTAATAGATTCCTCTACTGAAATCTCCATGTTATGAAAAAACAGGAACCAGCTCAAGGAAGGAGAGAAAAACCCCTCAAATTTCATTCATGAGGTGGATTTAACCAGTTTTCTAGCCAAAGTGGTGTAATTGAAATTTAGTTCACTGTGCTTTGAGCTACCTCTCTGTAACTTACTGTTGAGAGTGTGGCATTAAAAACCTCAGATATGTCACATTAATCAATTCTGTTCTCTAGTAGTCTTTTGCTTGATGTTTATAACCTTTTTCAGAGAGTCAATCCAGTGTAAGAGCCAGAATAGCTATCAAGCGAAAGTCTTAGCCTTATGCAGCATTAGCAGTCCATTTAGATAAATGTCCCAACTGTGCCTTTAACCCCTCACAGGTCAAAGAATCACGCTGAGATGGCTGTGCCTGAGCATGGCAAGCTTCTATTGCTATTTCAAAAGTCCACAAAAACTAGGCCTCCATACCTTTAGTCAGAGCAACGTGGAAAGAATGTGAGAAATAATCAAAATGTAATCTACCATGTTCTGCACCTGAACACATATGTATAGGACTTGGGGCAATGTAGTCAGGAGTCACGAGTCCAGTTTACCTAAAAATTAAGGGTACCAGGGGAGACTGCTTGATGGTTTACAAACAATAATGACCCTGACTCTCCTTTGCAGAGGGAGTTTTCCCTCACCCCATCATTTGCAGTATAATGCTAATTTCCATTTTTAAAAAAACCCAGCTCAAATGTGTTTGTGGTTAAAAAGCTAGATGGCTAGTGAATGAACAGATTTTGCGTCCCTGCTAAGAACAATATTTCTAGATGCCATGTTCATGGTGCGTGCTTGTGCGGAGTGTTGGTCCATGTCAGTAAAGACATGTACATGAAGCACCAACCAGGACAAGAAACATGCTTGCGAGGAAAAGGGAAAATTCCGAGTGTGTAGTCCAGATACCTTATTGATTCCTAAACTTGAATCTAAACGTTCTTTCCAAACTGCAATAGTTTATTCTTCTGTGTATATATATATATATATATATACACACACATCTATATAAACCTAAAATGTAAATGGAAGAGCTGCTGCTATTTGTGTCATAGAAGTACTTGCTAAAACAACATCGACAACCTACCCATGTGCATATTCATTTACCCAGTTTGAATATCGGAACTTTACCATTCATGAATATTTAGGACAAAGCTTACACACCTCTGAAAATAGCCAGCTTTCCCATTTCTTTAATGTTCTTTTCCAATTGATACCCGAGGCAATTACAAAAAAAAAAAAAAAAAAAAAAAAAAAAAAAACTGACCATAAATCATCTCTCTGCCTGGGGTGAAGACAGACTTGAAAGCTATTCAATTTTCTCCAAGAATTTTTCAGCTGCTTAAAATGTAGGCAATGATTTCAGAACAGTTAAAGTGGGACTGAGTAGCAAGGCTCCAGCATGGTGAAGAGACTGACTCACAGTAACATTTGACACTAGTGGTCTTAACTGGAAGAACTCAGGCAGTGTGGACACATGTGCATAACGTTGCAGCCAGTGCATTGTTGGGAAGAGAGAACAACATTGGCTCCCGCCTAATGAACAGGTATCACCGTTTCAGCTAATTTTATAGCGCAATAAAACCTTCAAGGAAGAAATGAGGTGTAAGAAAACTTGAAACTAAATTATTGCTTTTAAGTAAAACGGCACATCTCTTTTATTATTTCTTTGAACTACTGTTGGCTTTTATTCTCATATTGTATTTCCAGTTTTAGTGAAAGCATATTTGGAGGATCAGAAAGGTATCTCAAAAATATATTTCTCAGCCGGGCGGTGGTGGCGCACGCCTTTAATCCCAGCACTCGGGAGGCAGAGGCAGGCGGATCTCTGAGTTTGAGGCCAGCCTGGTCTACAAGAGCTAGTTCCAAGACAGGCTCTAGAAACTACAGGGAAACTCTGTCTCGAAAAACCAATATATATATATATATATATATATATATATATATATATATATATATATATATATACACACACACACACACACATATATATATGTATATGTATATAAATTATCAGAATTTGGGGGTGTAAGACCTTCAAATCTTACTGGTAGTGAAACACAGGTGAGGGAAGAGAAACTAGAGAACGCTAGTTCAATGTCCCTATTTTATTTGTTTTGATTGTGGACAATTCACTTTTTGAAGCGATTTAGGCTATTTCCAAATTAAATACTGACAGATGTTTACAAATGTAAATTGAGGCTTTTTGATGGTGTTAAAATGAATCTCTAGCCCCATTATTGAGAATGAATAGACTAATTAGTCACACAGGTTAAACTGAAAATCCTTTTTGGTAATGAGGCCAAAACATAATTTATTACTGTAGCATGCCAGCGGTGGATAGCTTCAATCAACAGAATTCCAAAATCCTTGATTTCACTGTGAGCATGTAACATGTCAAGAAACAAAACAAGTCACTGAGTATTCACAGATTTTCTTGTACTGAAACAGACTTTAGTAATCATTCATGTAAGATCTTCATATTATGTAAGGAATCTGGAACCAGAAAAATACTAAAACATAACCACAATTATATGTCTCATTAATGAGAGCATCTATACCTCCAGTAAACGGTAATTTTCTCTTACTCCACACATCTATCCATTCAACCATGCATCCATACACAAATGTAGCCACCCATTCCAAGCCATTGATTTGAAGGAGCTTACAAAGATGCATGATAAAATTAATTTAAAACAAGTGAAAATATGGTAGAGGGAGAAATATCACAGTATGAAAAAGAAAACACTACAATTATTAAAAAAAGAGTTACATATACAAAGAGATACATGTGCAGCGGTTTTATTCTTTGGGAGGGGATCAAGCAGAAAAAATAAAGACACTAAGGGGAGAAAAATATAAACTCTAGACTTTTACTATTGAACGTCCTATTATAAAAATCTTTATCTCAGCACGTATTGTTTTATTTTTTACTTCTATGTTTTAAAACTTTAATTTTCCCATTTTATGTAAATAAGTTGTTTGTCTGTATGCATGTATATATTATCAAATGTGTGCTTGATTCCCATGGAGGTCAGAAGAAGGCCTTAGAGCTTACAGGGAGTTGTGAGTTATCCTGTTGGTACTGGAAATTGCCCTGGGTCCTCTTGAGGAGCAGAATGTGCCCTTAACCATTGAGGTGGTTCTGTAACACCGATTGTTTTTAGGTAAATCCAGAAAATTATTCAGTTACTTGTACCAATATTGCAGTTTAATGTTTTTCTAAGAACTCTCCGATCATAAACATGGAACCAAATTCTTGGCACAGAGGGCAAAAAAGTGAATTATTGAATCTTTACTGTCTTTTAATCTACTCGAATAGCAATACCAACACATACAATTTTTTCCCACTAAAACTTTAATGAAAATTCATTCAACTTCCAAAGTTTTTCTTATTTACTCTTGTCTTTATAACATAATTACTAATGAGATATTTCTTCTTGTTTCTCAATTATCGCTAGAAATATGTCAAGTTATCCTTTATTACATCCTTGGAATAAAAAACGAACTGATAGTTTATAAGTAATGCTATTTTTTCGTTAACATACTCTAGACATGAGTTATTGATCAAGTTTGCATTATTTTCATGATGATCCTTGATTAGAAATTCAAAAACCAATGGAATAGGACACAGCCAGGAGCAGTCAGTTAGCCAAGACTTCTTATTGGGTGAGAGGGAACTAGTTCTTATCAAAGCTTGTGTCCTCTGGACAGAGCTTTAACCTAGTGTAGTACACAAGAACCTCTGTAGCACACAACACTTGGGGAATGGAACAGCAAGTGTTAGGTATATGGCTAGAAACAATGACTGCTTAGTAGGAAGTTCTCGTTCTGATTTTACTGGAATTTATCAGTTGAATATAAATAAGGTCAATATAAATAAGATCAATCACGATCCCCAAATAAGCCTGCATTTGAAAGCAAAATCTAAGCAAAAATATTATTGGTCAATGATGGAGAGTGAGCATTATCTATCCCAGATGTCATGATGGTGTTTTGTTTGCTGCCAGGAGAATTCATCCTTTACTGGTTCTAGCTGTACTGACGTGCTCAGTTCCTAACTTGACTACTTCACTCTCACGGGCCACACTGTCTTATCAATGTGTAGTGAGGATGTGGCAGTGCTAAAGCACCCACGTTCACTATCTACGAGGTTGACCAGTGTTGCCCAGATTTTAGTTCAAAATCCAAGTCTCATTTCTGGTCTCATAAATAATGTCCATTGTCTTGAATTACTTCGTGTGTTCTAAGCACATGTATTTGTATACTTGCACATGCACATGCTCACACACACAAATATATTATACACCTATATTATATGTATGACTATGGCTACAGATCTAAGTATTTATATACATGAATCATAATCATTCACCTATCTAACCAAATATGATTGCTAATGCCTGTAACCCCAGCACTGGGTAGGCTGAGGCCTGAGACATTCTAAAAAGGCTTAGGCTGTCTCAAAGAAACAAAACTAACAAAGAGTAAGCAAAAATATGAATAGTTTCCCTATTCCACAGTTATGTGTAGGAATCAAATTTGATGAACAAAAATATTTTGGAAAGCAGGGGAGCACTCACAATCCTGTCTTTATATGCTTGTGGTGCCTATTCTTCGCTGTCAACTTGATTATACCTGGAATTAGCTAATGTTTTTTTTACAATTAATAAAACGCTGCCTTTGTTTCTTGCATGAGAGTAAGGACAATCCTGTGGAGTGTTGAAGCTGACAGTATTTTTGAATTTCTAATCAAGGATCATCATGAAAATAATGCAAACTTGATCAATAACTCATGTCTAGAGTATGTTAAAGAAAAAATAGCATTACTTATAAACTATCAGTTCGTTTTTTTATTCCAAGGATGTAATAAAGGATAACTTGATAGATTTCTAGTGAAGATGACACTTTATTGGATACATTCCCTTTTCACCCAGCATCCTCCTATCCTGTCGGCTAAGCAGGGTCTGTATCCCTTACTCCAGTTGGTTCTTCACATAAGGCTGATCACTGGGGCAGCATACTTTTCCCCAAGATCAGTTTCACTGTAGCATTGCTTATGTAGGTCATATATGTGAATTTGATAATTAATCAGTGTGTTAAGAATCCAGGCCTGGCAACAAGGTATTCTTTTTCCCTATAGCACTAAATACACAAATTCAGAGATAGTCAAGTCCTAAGTCCTGTTATGCCATATGCTATCTACAGTGTTTAAATAAAGTGAGAAATGGAGGGTATCAGTTAACAGCACTATTAAGTAAAAAGAGAGAAGGGGAGGAGAAGGGAGAGAGAGGGGGAAAGGGAAGAGAGGGGGGAGAGAGACAGAGATTCTCTCAGGACAGCACACGCACCAATGCTTCATGGTATAGTGGTTGTATCTGTAGTTATAGTAGACATGACTTGTGGTATATTTGCTGAATTTATTTTAAAATGTGCCAATGAAATCTTATGAGACAATAAGCAAAATTTTAGTATGTTAAAATAGAAAAGTATATACCTTCCCAAATTATCTTAAAATGCAGAATTTTGAGTACTGCTTCGATGAATTTTATTTTACTTCAGATACTTCTGTATGTCAGAGTACACATCTATATTTAAGCATATGTCTCAGTTAAATAGAATTGGCTTAAAATCTTATCACTACTTACAATTCTGGCACATTTTCTTTAAGCATCTATATAGATAAAATATTTTATGAAAACAACCATGGTTATGTGCAAAAAATTTGAAAATATAATTTTATAAATAGTATTTTTTTCTTGACTTCAAAATTACAAGTAATATTACCAATGGCATTTGAATTTTTTTGTTATCACTCCAGTAAGAATATTTTTCCTATGGTCACCTATTCTAATTTCAGTACAATTCTTTTTGTGTCCAACTGTTTTTGTCTCCATTGCTCATTTGTGACAGCTCATTAAGTCTCAAAATATGAATGAGAGAGTATAGATTCTTTTCCAAAAGTATATCCCCTAAGACTTGGAGCTAAGCATTGAAGAAAAAATTTACACCTTCCAAAGATTTTACCTGTTGTGTCAAGTTTCCGGAAGTGACAATGAAATTTTATGTCTAGTTTTCTAATTATGCCCATGGTGGGAATTTAAAGTAGGGAAATAAAAACCAAATTCCAGACATTGTGCTTAATAGAGAGAAGACCGACTGAAGTTACATGGGAAACAAAGCTAGAAGCGTCTCATACTGAGCTTATCTGCCTGCTTTGTGAAGCATCTTGTCCTTCAAGAAAGCACTACGATAAAACCCATTTTAGAAAGGACTTTGGGGTGGGGATGAATAATTATTCTCTCTCCTTTTTCTCGTTCAATATCCCTTAGCCACTCCTGTCACGGACAGATTCTATTTCAATAGTTTTACATTTATGGGCTTTTATTTTATTGCATGGAAACTATTCCTTTCTGTTTTCCTTCAAAATCTAACAGTAAATTTAAAGTTTTATTTTCTTTTTGAGATGAAAATTGTATGGCGATAAGGACTGGCTGACACAAGTAGTTAAAGTCAGACCAAGAAATAAATGTACAGTCAAGTGCCGTCATGCAGTTTATTTCTGTTGATTCTCATGTGAATTTACACATTCATTAATTCATTCGTCTGGAGTAATGTGTTATATTTGTGAGTACCAAAGAGTTCTGCAGTTGAAAACATTATTGATGCTTTTCTGGCTAAAATATTTGTCATATGGTGATTGAACGTGCAGTTGTTCCTTTTCAGTTTTGAGGCAGCATTTATCCTTTTGCGGATCAGGCAATTAATTATCCACATATTGAAGGTTGCTTTTCTAGTTCCTGTTATAATACTAAGCAATAGGTGGCAAATATCTGACCAGTGAGCCAAACATTATTTCAGCCTGTACAAAATATAAGTGGTTTCCTAGAGAAATTAAGTGCTTTTTCTAACCGCTATATGATTTCAGATATAATTTAAGCACTTAAAAATTTTACACAAATAATTTCAAATGTGGAGCTTGATGAGAATAAAGTTGTTCTATGATTCATGAAAAATTGTCTTATAAAAGAAGCATGACAGTGTTAATTTCTTTAGAAAACATGACTTTTTCTTAATCATTAAAAAATAAAAAAAGAGATACCCTTTTGGTTTTATTTTATGAGCAAATGATTTACCTGTGTGTGTGTGCAATGTCACTGAAAGCCAGAAGAGGGCATCAGATACCCTGGGACTCTGGGACTGGTGGGGGAGAGAGGGAGACAAAGGTGCAGGGTAGAGAAAGAGGCAGAGGCAGAGAGAGGGGGGGAGGGAGGGAGGGAGGGAGGGAGGGAGGGAGGGAGGGAAGAGGTGAGTAGGGCCCTTTTAAAAGGGAGCATAGTGAATGTGCACAGGAGGTACTCTTAGTGGTTACAGCTAAGGACATATACCCCCAAATCAGACCAGTACAGATGCCTGACTACTAGCAACTGTAGTTAACTGACAGCTATGAGCCACCATGTGGGTGCTAGAAACCGAACCCAGTTACTCTAGAAGAGCAGCCTGAACTCTCTAATTCTGGGGCATCTCTCCAGCTACTCCCATCATCATTTTTTAAGCAACAGACGTCCTCTGATTTCATAGTAAAATAAATAGTGCTGATATTTAAGCTCCTTTCCCCCTTTACTTTCACCTTTTGGTTTTTCTATTTAATTTGTGCTATCCCAACTGCCAGTGTGGCTATTTCAAGAAGAAAGAACACTTAACAGACTAGCCAACCAATGCTGTTTGGCTCTCACCAACACACCACAGCATCTGAGATTCGCTATAAATGTATATATTCTCTTCCAACTGTCATTAATCTAAAAGTCCTTAAGCCTTTGCTAGTTAGAAATGTTTCTGTGATACAAGAGACAATCTACTTATTCTGCTACAACCCTTTTTAGTACAAGCAAGGTGTGTTACACGTGTAGTTCCCCAGTTAAACTACTACATTCTGAACAATGGATCAAAATAATTTGCCTCAAGTATGTAGGTCGGGTGTGTGTGTGTAGGAGAAATTAGTTGGTTTTATTTGTTCTCAGAGACAATTTTTGAGATAGACTAGTTGTCCTGGTGACTCTGAGAAACATGCTAAGTGATCAGATCAGTTTTTGTAATTAAGTTCTCAAAGTCCAAACAGGGAAGGTGCAATGCACTGGTCCTCTGCGAGAAGCTTGCTCTTTTTGGCATCAGCAGAGAAGGACTATGTGTCCATTTGAGCTGAACTGACTAGGCTTAAATCCCAGCTCAGTCACTTACAAATTCTGTGGCCCTGGGCAACTTTCCTAAATTCTGCATAAAAACGAAGTCATCTTCTATGACTATGTGGAAATAACATGAGAATGAGAGGTTGTAAGGCAGGGCTACTGACTAGCATGGGAGCTGGCACATGAAGCTGCCGTGGAGCCTTTGTTACATAGATGCAGCTGGTCTCACATGACACATGTTCTCATTTATCTTTATGGCAACGTGGGAACAAACAATAATCCTTAGCCCTGGACTCTGTGAATATTTTGGCTAAAAATTCCCTTCACAAAGGAAAAATTCACAATTCTCTCTATAAAAACTTTATAAACATAATACACACACACATATATACATATATGTACATAACTGATATGAGAGCAGTGATGAAGCCACATGAAGCAGTATCAAAGCATGAACATAGTAAAAACACAGGGAGCATCTCTGCCATTCTCAACTGGTGAGAGAACCAAGAATTTATCCTGTTTGGAAGCTGCCTCTCATCTGCAGTAGGGAAGCCCCCTTACTGTGCCCAGGTGCCGGTCTTGACCTGCTGTCTTTCCATCCAGTTAGTAACCTATTCATGTCAGTTTAAGATTCATTTTTGGACATGGAGATGGTGAAAATATTTTCTCCATTATTTACACAATGTGCCTTTTTAAAACAGTTGCTTGTTTTTGTGAATGTCATGATTGTGAGTTCTTGAGAGCACTCGGAAGATGGTGCAAGGCTCATTAATGATGAGCTAGAGATGCACCAGGAGGCTTGGAAGGACTTTTCTAGTTGTTTTCTGTTGAGAACTAGGAGTTTCACTGGAGAGTCTACCTTTGTGCGTATGCATCACCAGACAGCATCTGTTGGGGAACTCATCCTACAAGGATGGGGGGATTTGATTTATTCATGTTATCTGGCTGTTATCTGCACTCCTCCAACAAAATTGTGTCTCATTTCCCTTCATTGTAAATTTGGGGATGCTCACTGACCAAGGATATGGAACAAACCTAGTCAATATAAAAATGTTCTCAGGAGAAATGATGAAATCGTCCAAGTGACAGGACATTCAGAAGGCAGTTGTCCTTGCTGATCAGGTGTCTTCCTCAGTACCAGCAACACATCAGTGTCTCAGAGCCCAAAGTAGATCATTGCCTCTGCCTCAATACTTCCCTAATCACTGTGGGCATGTGGGCTGCATGCATGTATTGTGTGTGTGTGTTTGTGTGTATGAGTCCCTGTATGTGGAGAGGCAAGAACTGGATATTGAGTGTCTTTATCGTTCTCCATATTATCCCTTTACTGCAGGGTCTCTTACTGAACCTGAGCTTGTATGCAGCCAACAAGACACAGTGATCCTAGTGTCTGTGTCCCCCCCATAACATAGGTTACAGGTCTGAGGAGGGTCATGTCCAGGTTTTTACGTGGGTGCTAAGTGTTCAAATGCATGCCTTACTCGGGGCAACTCAAATGACTAATGGCTCTTCTCTCTTCTGAAAAACTGTAGCCTCCCCTTTCTACTTTGCTCTTCAGATTTACTTGGGGCTGGAACATAATCTCGAGAAATAATAAACTGTCTCTAAAGAAAAGGATGTCAAGAAAGATTGTCTAATAAAAAATCCCAGGTGATTCATAACCACTTGGCTATGGCTCATGAGTTCCATCACATAAGACATGCTTTTCTCTAGTGCAACATTCTCCATGAAGATAGTATGATATTCTTCCATAAATATTTGAATTATGATGACTCCCAAATGGTCTATTCTTATTTCACCCAAGTTCAGAGAAACTTATTAAATGTTTATTCTCTCTGTATCTATCCTTTAAAAATATTATTTTGATTATTGTTTATTTTATGTATACATAGAGGGGGGCAGTAGAGGTCAGAAGAGAACACCAGATTGATGGAGGACTCTCATTGGTTAATAAAGAAACTGCCTTGGCTTTTTTATAGGGCAGGATTTAGATAGGTGGAGTAGACAGAACAGAATGCTGGGAAGAAGGGAAGTTAGTCAGATGCCATGCCTCTCCTCTCTGGGACAGTTGCCATGAAGCCAGCCACCAGGTCAGATATACTGAATCTTTCCCTGTAAGCCACCACCTCGTGCTGCTACACAGATTATTAAAAATGGGTTAATCAAGATGTGAGAGTTAGCCAGTAAGAGGCTAGAGCTAATGGGCCAGACAGTGTTTAAATGAATACAGTTTGTGTGTTGTTATTTCCAGGGCTAAGCTAGCTATGCCAGAGCCAGGCGGGATGAAAAGCAGGATTGCCTGCAGCTCCTTCTACACCAGATCCCCTGTAGTTGGAGTTACAGACAGGTGTGGGCAATCCAAGTCAAATGCTGGGAGCAGAGCTCTAGTCAACACGATTAGCTCTTGAATCTGTGCAGTCCGCCTATTCCCATTGCTATTTTCTAAGACTGAGTTAAGTAGAAGCCAGACATTTCTGTGCTCCACTGAGTTTGCTGACACAGGGATGACAAGAGGAAAAGCAGGTCTTACCTTCTTTGATAACTTGTTCCCTGTCATACACATGAAGATGGTTTTGCTTTGGTGACCAAACATCTGTCCTGAGCACAGGAAGGAATGCTTTTACATTGACCAAATTTCTGCCTTCCCAAAACAGCTATTTGCCTAACAAATAGAGAAGTCTGGTGGCTGGCTACAGGAGCTTGTGTTGATACTCCCTAAAGGTCTAGTCCATGGTCACTTGAGTCAGGTATGCACATGGTAAAATCTGAGTCATATCAAGTGTACACTTATAACTTGAGTGAATTTTGTATTAGTTTTCGCTTGAACAATAGGAGGAGCTCAGTACCAACCTCAACAGTGTAGATGCCAGACTTTAGAATCCATGATAGATGTCATGAATAACACTGTTTCTGGGAAATAGTAAGTGGTAAATAAACCTTGGCTATCATCCTAATTCTTGCTTATGACCTAGTTTAAGCATGCTAGAAGGCAAAAATTTCTCATTAAAGTGGATAAAACCCACAACCCAAGGACCACAAGTTGCAGACTGTGTACATTTCCCTTGAAAAGAATATTGTAAGAGGATGAAAATAAGACAAATATTGCATGAAGAATGCAATTATATTTTTTTCTGAATGCCCTATTTTCCTTTTCAACTGCTAACTCCATTTTATTTCAAAACATACTCACAACCATTCCAAAGCATTTTGAATTGAAAAACCTTTTTTTTTTTGTTTCATAATAAGCTAACTGCAGGTGCAAACTCAGGGGAGACAGACCTTGGAAATTTTAACTATGTTGCTATGGCAATGGTTTACAAGAATGTGCATGAGTTCCATCTTAGCTTACAAGCGTTCAGCTGAGTTCATATGTGGAGTTTCAAATCACTAGACACACAATGTTTGTCATTTACTGTGTCTTTCAAAGGTTGAGAAACAACTTTCTGTTGCCTGTAGCAACCAGAATCCACAAAATACTATCTGTCTGTCTGTTTGTCTACCTATCATCTATTCATTTACTTAAATGTAGAAACTAGTTTTTATTGTCTGCTTTACACGGCCCATTTCCCCAAGTTTGTCTTCTCTGGGGAGAGAATGAATATATAAACTCTATTATAATCATTTTCACCATTGTTGCAAATTCCCAAGATGAAATAACTAATTTTTTTTCTAGTAGTTTTACATTAACATCATCAAAATTGAACTACACACCAAGAAAAGTGATAAATTCAAGAACTATGGAAGATAATTTTAAAGGGATCTCTCTTACAGGCAGAAAGTGGAAGCACACAATTTATTCATTGAACAATGGTCTCAGAATATCACCATCACCAGCAGAAAAAAGACAGCAAAAAGTCACTGAGCAATTTCTTGTGAATCATCCTTACCTTAGTTGTCCTTAAATGTTTCACCAATGTTTAATGCTAAAATCTGAAGGCTAGCCTGACAATTAGGTAATGATTCTTGGCAAAAGCACTCTTATACCCTGTAAATGGCACTTACACAATACTTAAAACACAACTCTAAAACTATGGATTTGGTATATGCAGTAGCTATTAATTTTTTCTCTGTAAGATGTAAAGTTTTTCCACCTACAATTAGCAATATAAAATTTTAAACATTATTAAAAATTATGTTCTCCAGAGAAGAAAAGCTGAATTTCTAGGGGTGTGTGTTCTTCAGTGTCCTTAGAAAAACCATTTACTGTGAATGGTTCAGTCTCATCAAAATGACATGCATACAATAAATCCAATGACGATGCCACCTCCCGCTTTACGTACTCACTAAAAGACCAGCTACCAAAACCTGATAGTCATTAAAAATTTACTTCTCTGCTATCGTGGGACCCATCCTTCAATATACTCATCTGCATATATGCATGTACCTATATGTACACACACACACACACACACATACTTTATCTCTGCCTCAATACTTGCTGAACACCATGTTGTTGCATTTTAAACCTGCAATTGCATTATTGCGATATCCCCAACCCAACCCCATCCTAAACAGCCTAGAGCAACACTGGAATTAAACACATGAGAATACAGTAATTAGCTATGCAAACAGTTAAGTGCCTTTAAAAAAAAAGAAAACAACTGAGGAAACAGAACAATCAGCATTTTCAAATTCTAAGAGGAATTTACATTAAGTTTTCATTTATTTTAAAAATAAGTAGATTTTGCTTTTAAAAAAAGTCACTGAGATTTCTATGGCAACAGGGCATCTTGGCTGCTGTGTCTTTACAGCTTTGGTTCCCAAAATGCTGATATTATAGAAACGTCTTTGGTCCTATATGCTTTTCAAATAAATTCTCTCTTTTTGTTGTCAAAGGTGAATAGTGTCAAAATGTATTCAGAATGGATAAAAACAGGTCAGAAACTGAATTGTATCCAACTCCCCATGCAAAGTCTAACTAAAATGCTTTCATGAAGGGCAACTAAATTAAATTGAGCTTCAGGAAATATAGAAGAAGAAAATCATTCTCAAAATATCTGGTGTGCTTCTGGGTACATGGGAGAGAGCAGATATTTCATGTTGAAGGAAGAAGGCATTAATTAAAATCTTGGCAACCAAATTGGTTTGTTTGGGATTATGAAGCAACTGGCTTTTCTTCTCAGGTTCTCTGTGGCATTCCTATGAGACAGTATGGAAGGTTCTGTATATATGGTTTCATCTGATGTCCTAAGCTACACTGCCAGAGATAGCTAGCACTCCTTTAGCCTATTTGCATCTAGGAATAGAAATACATCAGAATTACTTCAAATCTAGAATGGCATTGCTATATAGTCCAAACACAGAAATGAAATATAGCTCTTTTGTTTTTTGGCTTAAATCTCTTCTCTTCCAGTGTGCTGACAATCTAGTATCTAACAGAGAATACAGTACACTGTGACTGGGTGAGCCTGGTCTAGAAGACACAGTGATCCTAGAAAATCTCTAGACAAAGCCCTCTCCACCCTACTATTGTACACAGCAGATGACTCCTCAGGACTCCCTAAAAAGGCAGTGAGAGCCTGAAAGCAAACTTATAGTAAGCACGCAGATTGCGATGTCTGTTCTTAGGAGCTGTGCCTGAGATAAACTGCACAGACAGCTGTACACACGGACAGATGCCACTACGTGGCTAACAGGCAGAATCCGAAGAAGCTCTCTACTGCATATTAATATCCTGGTATGATACTGAATTATAGTATGCAAAATATTGACATAAGAAGAGGCTAAGTTGGCCTGGTAAACTAAACTGTCCTGTTCAGGACTAGGTCTTCTTTCCTAGTCTTTGGACACCCTCGCCAAATAAAGAGTGGCCAACAGAAGTATGCAGTTTTCCAGACAATTATCTTCTTGCATTTTCCTTTCCAACTTTCCATGAATCTCTAATTATATTACAAAGAAGTAACCTTATGTACCATAAAATGACTTGCTGACAGTCAGATGTGAGAGGATATATGGGGATGAATGCTAAATAGAGTGGAATTCACTGGTTCTGAACCACTCGCTACCTGAAATATCATTGGTTTTAAATGGACTTATACTTTTGAGTATTCAACCCTACTTGAAGTGTGGCTGCTGCCACAGAGCATGTTCTTGCTAATGGTACCACTTTAAAGCTGTGTTTCTCTAATTTATCCCTCATTGTTAAGATTAAGGCATAAAATCCATGAGAAAAAAAATCAGCAACAAAATTGCACACTTCAATTAAAAGAGAAAATTTGAGATTAAATGCAGATGCAATAAAACTGGAAAACAGTTAAAAGGAATAGTCAGTGATTCCTCAGAAATTAAGTTTCCAGTATTTATTTCTGGGCACTGTAGTTTCTATCCATTTTCTTTCTTATACCATATAATTTTACTTTGCAATCTTAATATTCCTTATGATCCTTACTCAGCTAATAATTATGATGCTATCAATATATTTCTTTCAATGTCAAAAAACTCAGTAGATTCTCCTGACCTCAATAAGGTCTAAAATAAGAGCTGGTGACTGAGCAACTTTATAACTACAGCTCTGTTCATGATTTGATTCTCTAATGACAGGGTAGCACATAAGAAAGCAGAGATGTCCCTAGCTGACATCTGCGAAAAGCAAGGTCAAGCAAACAGACATGGCAAATATTAGTTGCAGAAGACAAAAGAGCGGAAGGCAGCATTTCTACACCTGTGTTTGGATAGGAGCAGGGTGTTTTGGTCCATTTGACAAGTGAGATAATAGAACCTTTTCAGAATTAGAAAAGTCGAATTAATCTCTTCCTCAGTGAAATGTAAAATAAATTTTTACTTTAAATTCTAGAAAGGGGTGTAACAGGAAATCAGCATTATAATAAGTGCAAGCAAAACAATTCTGGCCAGGCTGGTGCTATGAGTGCAGTGTGCTTTTTAGATCTAGCTCTAATAGCAACAAGGACTTCACAGTCAAACATCGCATTGTAAGAGAAGAGTGGCTCGAGTAGAATTTCTCCTTCCTCACACTGCTCCCACCCAAAGAAAACAGCAGGTGCAGTTTCCCACTTCTCTTCCTTGTGGTCTAAGAATGGAAGAGCTTATGACGAAATGCCTTCATACCCCTCACCCTTTTTCCAGAGCTAATTCTATCCATTACAACAAATTAAAAAATTGTGAAGGAATTATTGCTGATGGAAGCATTAAATATATAATAGGAGACTGGTCAAGGGTGGAAAACTGATGATATGACTCGTCACTTTTGCAGGCCACAATGAAAAGAGCTGGCCAACAAGTATTTGGTTCCCACATCTCCTAACATCCTCTTCTCCTCAGGGAGAAGCTACAGTGTTTCCTATGTTGCCTAAGGCCTGGGGAATGTTTTCAACTGAAATCCTTCAAGCTAACTGCTCTGGAAGTCAAATCTATCATTGTAAGATTAGTTTAAAAGCTAAAACGCTAGTGTACACATTAATTTATATTTCAAATTGCTACTTCCTTGGGTTATTCATTGAATCTCAGTAGGGAGTAAATGGTTTCAGTTTACATTTTGACAACAAAGTTTTTAAAAAAAAATCCTGAAAGATATAATTACTACATCTTCTATATCTTAAGAAATCTTTAAATTCTTAACATAAAACTCTCAAATTTATATCCATGTATCTGAAACAAGAATAGTGCCATGCTAAGGAAGCATACTGGCCATAAATATTTGTAAGCTATATTAGTTCTTATGTACAATTAGGGAATGTCCATAAAAGTAATTTGTCCTACATACTCTTTTTATCAGTCCAGACCTAGTCTCTTTTATGAGTGTTTATAGAAAAATGTTTACAAAGTCTTGTTCTCTGAGTATCTCTGCTGTCATTTTTAAAATCTGTCTGCCATGATCCTTCATCCACCCTGGCACAGCCTTGGCATGTGCTCTCTGTTTCCTGTGTTATCACTTTTCCTTTCTCTCCCATTAGAAGCCACAGTGCACCTTACCCTTCAGAGGACAGAGTGAAGCTGGTTTGATAATGAAGGACCTTTAGTCCTTCATTTTATAAAACATTGATTGATACAAGGCCTGAAACTACAAAGAGTAGGCACACATTCACTTGTGTGATGATTTGGTACATTCAGCCTCTGATTTTACACTACAGGGTTCTTATTAGGAACAGCAGAAAGGAACAGTATCGGTGTTTATGATACATGGGAATAAATGCTTTTGCTTATAATGAATAATTAAATTATTTTGGCGTCCATTGTCTGAAAAAATAGATTCAAAATAATATCACGGTCTCATAACAAAGTGGAAGTTAAGAAAGACAAAGAGCACAGGCAAAACAGAAATACAGTCCTCTGTTTTTCAAAAAAAAAGCTTGATTTTCATGAACACATCCTGTGTTTTTTCCTCGTTTTCTGAGAAAATGCCCTCCCTTCTGCTGCTTTTCCTGTTGTGAGTTTCTAGTACACCACCTCATCAGCTCCCTGACATCCAGCAGGCTCACAGGCAGAATGCTAATAAGCCCGTGTCCTCTCTATTGTGAAAATGCAGAATCCAGTTTTGCCTCTAATTAGGGCCATGAGTGAATTATCCACGCAAAACAAAGACAAAAATTCAGTAAGAAAATGCCAGATGCAAACTCAAGCGAGGTGATTTAATAACATGAAAAGCCATCCATGCTTCCGAGACTACTGTTTAAAAGAATCTTTCTTAGAAGACCTTTCCCCATACTTTAAATTCGTCAAGTGTTAACATCGTTATTTATGTTGCACCTTAACAAGGAGGAGATCAAGCACAAAAAAATAGCTGTAGGTGGTTTTTCAATCGCTGGAGAACCTTCCCTGGGACACTTTATTGCATTAATTTACTGAAAAAAAAAAAAGTTTACAAATTAGGTAAGCTCCCACAAGTAACCTGTTCAGATTGTGACCTGGAGAATTTAGGGGAATCCAAAGTGGCTGTCAAGAGTAGATAGGAAGTGTAAAAGAGAGAGTTGAGTGTGATGTAGATGAACCAGAACAAAAAGAGGGAAAAGATTCTGAGACAAAACTAAGAATAAAATCAATGCTTAAAACATAAGAAGGGGGGAAAACAGTCGTTAACAGAAAAGTCTGCTCTGCCAATTATGTTTACACCTAAAACTTTTTCAGTGCATTATTTCTAGTGGAAATTCTGAGCAGCCACGAAAGGAGGATACTCTCAACTAATGTTGGAAATCAAATTACTATTACACTGAAACCTCCCAGCACAGACTCATTTACAAGCAGAATTGATTTACCTTCAGGCCCAAGATATTTATAACTTGCACCTAATCTAACTTTTTAAAAAATAATAATTATTTTGTATGAAAATAATAATAATAATAATAATAATAATAATAATAATAATAATTCCTTCTCTTCCTCCTTCTCTTCCTGCTTCTCTTCCTTCTCCTCTTCCTTCTTCTCCTTCTTCTGCTGCTGCTTCTGAGCATCGATCCTAGGGCCATGCACATTGTAGAGAAGTATTCTACACCTGAGCTATACACTTTGATAATTCTAAGGGGATGTATAGCCACCTGATTTTATCTGATCTTGCATTATTTTTCCTTGTGTGATCATATAACTAGGAGTGTTTAAACATTTATAGCAGAATAACATTAGCTAGTCTCTCTTTAACCGACAGTCAACTCTATCTTTAATCAAAAGAATGGTCAGACAATCAGAAACACTTGCCCACTAGCTGATACTCCAGGGTGTATCAGGTGGTTGAGCCTCCAGCTTTCTTCTGGTGTTGTATTTGTCCTGACTGGTCAAGTGAACTAGAAAGATAGCAAGTACCTTACTTTCTACCCAGTCACTAATGATACCTAGCAGAGTTTTTGTACAGATAAATCACTCAGTAGATGTTTTCACAGATCATGGCAAACAGATGTAGAAGAACTCTTGTGATGAGAACTTAGCCATTGTGATGTATTATAGTGGGAATTCCATTATAAAGGAAAGACAATACCTAGAAAACCCCAAAATAGTTATTCCCTTACCCAACTTCTGACTCCTTACATACATCCTTTTGGCCTACTATTTTAGCAGCTACATAGTTAGCAATGCTGTATATGGACACACATTTCCTAACACTACAATGGACTTAAAGATACTGCACTATAACAAGCCTAATGAAAAGGTAATCCACTCAAAGGTGATGTTACTGGAAAACATTGCATGTGTAATTGAAAATAATGATTTTTAACACATCATCACAGAGGGGGTGAGAGTAAGAATATATTTACTTATGTATATAGCTAGTTTATACATGGAAAAATGAGGATTGATTTTTGAAGCAATTATTTTGCAACTGCAAAGTACAAATTTAAAAAAGATAAAATTCCATGAAAAATATTGGACTTACCATAAAAAGCAGTTTTATTAAATAGTAAAAGTGACATTGTTTTACTAGATTACACACTTTATCATAAATATATGCCCACATGTATGTAATCTATACTTTTATGTAATATGACTACAAGTTGTTTGCCTTCCCCCTCCTCTGTGCTGGCTATCAAATTGAAGCTGTCAAACATGCCAGGCAGGCAAACATGCTAGGCACACATGCCTGACACACATGCTGTGTCACTAACTGACACTGACAGTCTTAACATTTTGTCTTTGAATATGTCTTAGGAGAATATCCAGAGTGAAAGAATGCTAGGAAATCAGCCAGTCAAAGGTATTTCCAGTACTCCTAAACCCCATTTAATCCACAGATTTACTGGTCAATCTTAATGTAAACTTATATCAACATATTTTTGGTCAAAAAATTGAAATAATACACTTAAAGCCAACAGAATGTCTTTTAAAAAGCAACAGTAACTGAGATGAGGTAATGAGACTTCAGGACTGACTTTGCTGGGTAGCGGAACTCTCTAGCTTTGTTAAAATATTATCCAATGCTCCCATCGCTGCTACACTTTTTAGCTTTAAATTAAGGACATTTGAAGTAATGGATAATTTATTGAGAAAAGAGCATCACATGGTTTTGGAGAAATAGTGAGAAAATAATTGAGACTTTCTGGCATTAAGAAAATAATTGCTGCTTCACCTGAAGATCAAAAATGATGTATAAAACAAATCATTGAGTTTTGAGATACAGTTCTAGAAGAGTTACTAATGGCTAGCCAACTGATTCCAAATGGAGATGAAAAGTTGAGGAGCAAGTAAGAATGTGTGATGGTAATCGTGTAATTTACAATACAAAGATAGAAAATATTCTGGAGATTCTGGATTCTGCTCAGTGGCCATTTGTTAGGACTCTTTCTGCACTGAATCTCCTAACAAGCTCTAGAGATATCCACGGATCTATAACTGTCTGTGACGTTCTCCAATTATTTTAAATAATGGAGATTGCTTGCCTCCTCCGGAGTACTGTGCTTAACTTCCGTTCCACATGTGAGAGCGACTAGGGCAGAAGGGAGGTGTTCAGGATATCAAATATCAGCAGCTTGCTAACAGTAAATAGGACAGCAGAAAGTGAAATCAATTGTTTAGGCAGGATAATGGCTACCTTAGTAGAAATCAGAGAAATTCAAAGGTCACTTATATACAAGATTATAGTTTCGTGAAACACTGCTAAATTAACAACAGCTGAGTTGTCTATAACTGGCAACTTTGAGTTCTGGGGTAAGTAACGTATCATTTTTCTGACCAAAGAGCTTTTGAACCCATGAATTGTTGGTAAAACCACAGAGAAGTAAATACTAAGAAGCAAAGAGAGGTGGAAAGTAAAAGAGAAGACAGGATAGTAAATATATATAACTTCGATAATAGTTATTTATTCAACACATGGCTACCTATGGATTGTGCTAATGCATACAACACCAAAATTAAGAACACAGGATTGGATGAGATTGGCTGATTTAAGGGTGGTATGGCAGTAGGCAAGAACACTGTTTTGGATAACACAGAATGTTGTTTCTGGGCTGGAGAGATGGTTCAGCAGTTTAGAGCAGTCACTGCTCTTGCAGAGGACCTGGGTTCAATTCCCAGCACCCACATGCTGGCTCACAATCACCTGTAATTTCAAACTGAGGGACCTAATGCTCTGTGTGGGCACCAGGCAGGCAAGTGATGTACATGTATGCAAGTAGGCAAAAAAAGTACATAGAATATAAAACAAATAAATCTAAAAGAGAAAATGTTGCTTCAATAAGTCATTTGCTAAACGGAGGAACATATGTATCTAGTTCTCAAAGTCTTTAAACAATTTTGACAAATGCTTATGGCTCTGGACTACATGTTTCTGTTTCCTACTCGAAAACTAGAAATTATAAATTATGGGGGCTTTTCCCACAAACCAACATCCGTCATAGAGGTCATTGATTTCACTTGTGGTTTGTAAATGTGTTCCGAAGTTGTGGGGTGAGCCCATTTTTTAAGTTAAAGGGTGTATGGAACAAGCACAGACAGTAACAACAGTATCAGTACCTCCAATGTCTTTAATATGTAATACTGCACCACTAATGATTTAGTAATACATAAGCATTTCCCTGATTAATGTCTCAGTAAGAAATTTGCTTCGCAGATAAATCCAAATGCAAACAGAATCATTTACCAAATATGACTGTAGAGTTTGTGCTGTTTTTAATCGATCAATTGATTGATTGATTGATTTTGTGATTGGTGGACTCTGAATCCCTAGCTGGCCTTGAACTCACTGTGGAAACCCAGGCTAGCTCAAACTTGCTAATCCCTCCACTTCCTCCCAAGTGCTTGGAAATTCCACCCTTTATCACTGGGTCATTTTGTTTAATGTACAGCAATTAGCACACCAAAAGAGAAATCTCTGTCCCACTCTCTGTGTCCTGACCCTTGTTTCTTTCCAGGAATGTTAGAGGGAATTTGACAAACGAAGAACCATTCCTTTCTAAGGATAGGACATAAAGGAAAAGAGATAGGGTCATGATAAAGAATCAGCTTTTTTCTTCAGCTTCTGAAAAAAAATACTATAAATTATCTAAATACAGTTAAAGAGACCAATAATCTTCAATACTGTTCAAGATAGCAAAGCTCAGGGTTTCCATTATCTTGCTTAGATAATGATTCTTTGCTTGCAATGCCAAGGTTTCAAAAGTAAGACCACAGACACCTGCAACCTGGTAAAACTCTCTTGGAGAAAAAAAAATCCTATTTGCAAGAAGCTCCATCTAAATGATAAGCCAGTTAGCTTTGAAGGACCCATGAACAAAAAAAAAATAATATGTATCTAACAATTTTAATTTGTGTTTTCAGGACATGATTTGGATCAAATTCATTTGTACTTATAAATAGAGCTATTACCTGGATATATAAGGATCATTAAAATCTGAGATTTTGGAAAGAAGTTGATTTCCACCCTGCCCTAGTCATATGACCTTTTTGGGCAAAGCTGTGTGGCCAGGGGTGACAGGAAGAGGGATGGAGAATGCTGAGAGACTTATTTCATAATTTCAATTGGTCATCGAAACCCCCAGTCACTGGGATAAAATGAATAGGACCCTAAATAAACTAGTCAGACATATTTCTACATAGATACGTACATCGATGTAAAAGTTCATAGTAAGCAGTAGTGGCATAGTAATTTATCATAGGCTGTCACTATTTCCAGTACTGACTCAATAGACAACATTTTGGTAACACTATAAATGCTCCACCCAAGGTCTGGTAAACATATTTAATAGTAATATACACATTTCCATTTAGATGTCCAACTCAAAGTGTACAAACTTGCTTTGAATTTTCCTCCTATTTTTTCTTAACATGATAATGGCAAAAAAATCACAAACAACATATAGGTAAGGCACCATTTATAATCTGGTAAAGTAACTTGTATTCATGGATATTCTTCCCTGTCTAAGCAGCAGAGGCTACTGAATTTAAAATAGCTGTCACCACAGAAATGATATCCTGCCTTGTAATTAAAAGAAGATGCAATCAGAAGTTCCCATGAAAAAACACCAGGCTTCCTTCACCAGGAAGCTAAAACTCTTTCTCCCCACCCCACCCCCAGCCTTTGCTAATGTGCAATCCCTTCTGTCTTCCATCTGCTCCACCCCCACCTATTGTCTCCACTCCCTGCCAAGCGTGCCAGTCCCATCTGGATAGCCTTGAGCTTTTGCTAGCTCTGATTCCCATGGGTCTTGGGAATGCTTGAATGCCAAGGCATTTTTGCTTCTAACAAGAGCAAGGACTAGCTAGGACTAGCTAGAAGACTATCAGACAATCCCCCAAGGCATATTTCTCTCTCTCTCTCTCTCTCTCTCTCTCTCTCTCTCTCTCTCTCTCTCTCTCTCTCTCTCTCTCTCTCTCACACACACACACACACACACACAAAACATACCCCACACCCCCACATACACACGCACACACTCTTGCATACATAAACAGCAATTTTTAGAATCCTATCCCTAGATAAATTATTTCAGAACACGCTCCTAGTTCTCTCATTTAGGAAGCATTTCCAGAGATTAATATCTTGCTATCTTTGAAATAAACAAAGTTAGTATTTCAAAAACATCAACACTTCCATTATCCAACGCAAATATTTCTTAACTAAGCAGACATGATAAAAATGTTACTCAAATTCTATCACCAGGAAATACTTATAATAGTTAAGTTTAATCACTGACCGGTAACACATTTTCTGTTACCCAACAAGCATAGAATTCAGACACAACTCCTTATGAATTCCCGGTAAAAATCTCACTGTGCCGCAAAAGCATGCACGGCCAGAATATAAGCATATTTAGACAACATTTTCACCAAATCATTAACAGTAATAAAGCAGTCTGGTAAAGTATTGAAAGCAGCGTTTATTCATGCTTTTACTTGACTCAAGTTAACACATACATACATACAGACAGACAGACAGACAGACAGACACACACACACACAAACACAAGTTTTGCTTGTTTTTGCCATAAGCATGCTGGAAAAAAAAAACTCTGAAGCTCACAGAAAAGCAGCAGACAAAACTAGAAGCAACCATGCTCAGGGTTTAAGGACATTTCCAAATTTAAAATCTCTCTACAGTTCATATACAGCGTGCATAAATTTGGCATGCAGTCTCCAAGAAGAAACATTCTCATAGAAATCTTAAAATCAGTTCATCCGAATGAGCCTGTTCGTATTTCCATTCTTATTGATTTTAAGCTTCTGGTATCTTAAACCCTGCATGCTGCCGAACTAAGCTGTGCTTAGCGGCTGGGAGAGAAGAAGCTACCTGCGAGTTTTCACAGTGCCATCTCATATCCATGTCTGTCTGGCTACCCTGCGTGCTTAGAGCTTTTCTTAATTCTTAATGGAAATCCTAGGAAATTTAGTCCATCCTCGGAAATCAATACTGGTGACAGGAGAGCTCCCTGACTCAGTGGGAGATCAAGATGATAAATTGCCTGCGCATCAGCCTGGCCTATCAGTGCCCTGCACTCAGACGGGCGAGAAAAGACACAGAAAAGGCTCTATCAGTCACGTGTCACGGAGGAGCCAATGGCTGGCGTGCTACTGCAGGAAGGGATGCTGCAGTTCCGTCTGCAGTTGAGGAGGCTGTTAGTACACAGCCCAGCCCGCGCCCCGCTCAAAAAGTCCAGGCAGCCACTGCTGTTGAATTTGCTTCAGGACTCAAGGGGTGCAGTGCTGCCTTTAATCCCTGTGCTCACACGCGCAGTGGCTTTTCGTCTGTAATTCTTTCCAATCCACACGATAAGCAGTTAGAAGAGGAAGTGTTTCCTTCAGCATCTCAGACCTTAACTCCTACTTGCTTTCCTTCAGATAATTGTCCTGTTTTTGCCTCGTATTAAATTAGAAGCCTTAAACTGAAATTATTATCTTGCGTTCTTTATACTAGACTCTCTCCGAAGCTTTATAACTGTAATTATAATTTTATTTCTAAGTCAATGAATGGCACCCCTCCCCCCACAATACAGTGTTATATTTATTATGAATGTTTTTATGGAGGGATTTTTTTTGTGAACACGATTATGCAACATCAAGAAATACATTGTTCTTTTTGTCAACTAGAACTCTTTCTTTTAAAGCTGAAGAATCAATAAATATGCTATTTGATTGATCATTAAAAATACAAACAAACAAGCAGGAGGCTCATATCTTGTTTCCTTAATTCTTAAGAACAAATGTGTTAGCTAGCAATAAAATGTAAATATGTATCTCCACTACTACTGCTGCTGCTATTATTATTATTTGCCTTTCTTCTGGAATTTAAAATATTTATTTTCTAAATAAAGGCTGCACACCTGGAATACCATATGGAAACTTGTCCCTAACACATCTGCTACCACACTAAAATAGAAACACAGTATACACAGTGCTTTACATTTTGATGGTGTGCAAAAAGGAGAGATTGTGGTATTTTCTCAAATGGCAGTACCTTGAAGACTTAAGAAACAAAAGCTCTAAAATATTGAAATATCTTTAGAAATAAAATTACATAAGAAAATGCCACAGGAACTTTTAAAATTATTTTTTATTCTCCGGTTTTAATAATATTCATGCATTTCAAATCCCTTTGAGAGTCACCCAACACTATTTAGAAAAAGTGAATCCGAGGATAAATAGTAATAGGGAAACGGTCACAGTAAACAGTGACTAAGTTTGAAATTGCTAAAATCTCTAATTGTTCACTGATTTATATAGGACATTCCTGAAATTTGGAGCCATGTGAGATTCTGCAAGTGTCTTCCCTCTTTCCTTTATTCAGCATCAGCTGTGAGAAAATAACGGTGCACTTCTCAGTTTCTCCAAATGTGTTGTCTTGTGATTGATACATGGATTTCACCTTTTTGTTTAATAGTAGCATAGTCCTTGACAATGAGATTCTATTCCTTCAAAACAAAAGGTGAAAGCAAATAATCACCATCAAACTTCAGCATCACATCTGCTCACTGTAAGGTAGCATTGCTTTAGTGACGTCAGAAACCTGCTTTAGTCATTGATAATGAATCAATCACGCAAGTGACAGTAGAGACTCCCAGGGAAATACTCTGCAACTGTAAAGTATAACATGATAAATTTATACATGCTCAGATGAAGATATTCCTAAGGTATACTGCCATTTGAAATAGAAGGCACAAAATTTAAAGGCTGCATGTCCACAAACCTACACACACATTCAAGTGGTATACATGTATGTTTTTACAAAGACATAACATGTCCAGTAATAGAGGTTTATCTGAGAAAGGAGACTGAATTCAACAAGGGAAATGACATATAGTTTAATCATTTTCCATTTTGTACACTTTTATCAAGTGTATATATTATTTACTTTGTCATTTAAAGTCAATTAGCTAAATAAAATAATGATACTAGTGTTCATTTAGGTTCTGAAGAACTTGATGGGTAGATGCTTTGAGGGAAAATATTGAGAGGAAAGGAGAGAAATGAGAGAGAAAAGTGGCTTTCTTTTTATGCCAGGAAAAATGGTGGGGATGCATGGAAGAACCTGTTAGGTTGAGGCTTGACTGTGTGAAGACCTCTACAGTTCCCATCCCTTCCAGACTTCAATCACAAAATATAAATGGCAGTGCTATCATGCATAACAACTATAAAATGTAATGGCAGTTAACCTAAAGCGCCTCTGATTCTTACAGGTAGGAATGAAAAAAGATGTGATGTCAAGAATTTGTCTGTTTATCCAGACTGTCGAATCAGCCAGTTTTATATTGGTTTCTAGCTGAATACAACTATCAAGAAGAAGCAGAGAGAAACTTGAATTACAATTAAGGATATTACTACTGCTTTAAAGGCAAGAAAATATTCCATAAAAAACAATAATGATACATGGACAAAGACAAAAAAACAGTTTTATTGTGTTCTCCACCTGGCATAAATTTATTTCCAAAATCTAGAACATAAGTTTATAGATATTAATCTTCATTCTTTGCTTCTGCCTAGATTTCTATAACTTTAAGAGCTATGAGATTAAAAACAAATGGATTAACTAAAGTTCATCAAGGGTTGATGATTTATTGAGGATTTGTTTTTAATCCCAAATTATCACAAACCAGTTACTTATGTTGGTGACTCTGCCCTCCATCTATCTCCCTACCCCAGACTGGATATTCAAGGATAAAAGGGCATTTTCTGTTTGATCCAACTGGAGGCTATTATAACTATAACTTATCTAGCGAGGCAGGATGCAGAAGCACCTTCCACAGCACAGACATCTGGCCCCAAATCGCAATAGTACCATGATAAGAAGGCATGCCCTAAACACCAAGCATTTTTATTTTATTTTCTACGAAAAAAATTTAAATTGTATATTGTGATTTATATTATCAAGATGCAGTGAAGTAAATGAAGAGGGTTTGGATTAGGCTAGTTCTGGAAAGAACTGAGTGAGCATGAGAGCGGAAGACAATTCAAAGTTTGATGACCTGGGAGTCAATGGAAAACACGGTAAAAGGGCATCAGGGCCAGTTTGCTCCAATGATGCCTTTTTTTCAAAGCATCTATTCTTCATAGATTTTCTTTTTATTACAGTAAAGTGAGAAATTATTTTACTTGGATTTATAACACAAATACCAATGACTTGAGTTCTGTGCCTTCCCATGGTATTTAAATTTTTAAGAATGTGGCCAGATACAGCGCAGGACCGGATGAGAGGCGATATGAAGGGTGTAAGGGCTCTTCTCACCCTCAAAATAAAATTCTTAGGCTATTTGAAAAATGCCTGGAGGCAGGAATGGGAAGGAGACAGCAAGCAGAGACTGTCACAAACTGTCCTGCAGTATGGGTGGCAGAAAAGGCAGAATGCCTTTATTTTCTCTCAGAAGCAGGCCTCGTTTCTCATCCTTACACATCACTGAATCACTTCATGCATAGACAAGGCTGTGGAAGGCAGAGTTCTCAGGACTGGCTTCAGCTTCTTTCTCTTTTTTGCCTCCACTTATGTCATGTTAGTGTTCATGCTTTTCCAAGCCTGAAATGGTTATGCTCAGTGTAGCGGGCTTAGCTACCGAATTACCCAGCAAGCAAAGCAACTTCAAGTCACATTAGAACTCTTGTTCATAGGAACAACTTGCAGGAATGAAGTCTGGCTCTCTCCTTCTGCCCCCTTCCCTTTCTGTGAGCAAAATCCTAAAAGATAATAGCTATAAAGAAAATATCATAACAAACTGTTGTGTGGGGGTGATACTGCTTGTCAGGTTTCTTTGCAAGCTGATAGATTTTCACAACTCCTCCAGCTTTTGCAGCTCAAATAGTTCAGCCCCTTCTTGTGTACACCAAACTTTGGTGCAAAGTTTGAAGTTTTGCTTAAATTAGATGCCAGTAGCATCAGAGTATGGATCAACACAATGTTGATATGTTTCAAGGTCCTTCACACACACACACACACACACAGAGAGAGAGAGAGAGAGAGAGAGAGAGAGAGAGAGAGAGAGAGAGAGAGAGAGAGAGAGAGAGAGAGAGAATGTAGATCAGTGGATAAAGGCTCTTGCCATGAAGCCTGGTCACCTGAGTTCTACCAACATGGTAGAAAACAGACTCATCCAAGTTGTTGTCTGATGTCCACACATGTACCAGGGTATGGCCTAACCTTGATAAATAAAGAAATGTAGTCACAATTTTTTTTTAAATGAACAACTATTATACAGAGTGGCATTGTAGGGCAGGGAGAAGTTGAAGTCAAGTAAGAGGCAGGATGGGCCCTCCACCATCCCTCTCCATTTACAAATATCTGCCCATATGGCACTGATGAGAAATTAAGGCCCCCAATGCCTCTGCTGTTGATAAAAGAGAGCAAGACCCCTGAAATATTCAAATGAATGTCTGTAGGTTAGGAAATACAAAATGCTATGCTTCAGTATATTTATTTTTGTCTTGTGGGGAACAAGATCTGTAGCCTGGAACTCTCTCTGCAGCCCACGATGGCCACCGACCTTAAAGTCTTCCCCCTTCAGTTTCCTGAGTGCTGGGACACCAACATGAGCCACTGTGCTGAGTTCCCAAGAATTTTTCTTTTAGAAGAATTTGAGGAGCTGCAGATACTCTTGTGAAAATGTAAATTGCCACTTTGTAGTCATCATGAACGGGAAGTGGGATGCATAGACGACTTTTTGAAAGACATATGTCAGGAAGCAAGTTCCCGTTGAGAGACAATATCATGCAAGGAATTATTTTGGAACCTTTTCATTTTTTACGAGAGGGGAAAATAGAACTGGTGGGAACATCACACCAGACTGTCTTTATGCACATTTATTATTAGTTTTGGATTCCTTTCCTCAGTCACAGTGGTAACCCTTGTTTGAAGAACAAAACATGACTAAAGTCCTCTCACCTTCTAACTAAACTCCCGTAGGTAGGTTTTATAGGTAAGAGAAGGATTGACAGCTAAGTGAATAAAATCCTATAGACCAGTGCTTCCTTTCTCTCTATTCTTGCCTTTTAGATTTTTTTGATACTGATTTTTCTCTAGGCGGTGTTTTTATGTATTTGTGCATGTGTGCGTGTATGTGGTTTGTGTACATGTGTTTTTGGGTGTGTACATATGCGTACGACTGTGTACATGTGTGTATGACTGTGTACATGTGTGTATGACTGTGTACATGTGTGTATGACTGTGTACATGTGTGTAAGGCATGTACATATGTGCACAAGGCCAGAGATTGATACCGTGTATCTTCCTTGATCATGCTCCACCTGGGTATTTTGGACCGCTTCTGCACTGCACCTGGAGCACATGCTGACTACACTGACATGCTGGTGAGCTTCATACTCTTCCCTCCTAGTGTTGGGACTGCAGGCACATGCTGCCATGCCTGCTGTCGGCATCATTGCTGGGAACTCCTTCTCAGATTCTCCTGCTTAAGCCGCAGGCACTTTTACTGACAGAGCCACTCCCTAACCCCCATATAGATTTTGAAGAATCAAAAATATATGGCCAACCCTGAAAACATACATATAAGTAACAGTATAATATCCTCGGCAGGCTGTATTTGTGAGTTTAGGGTTATATAGTACATATACATGTATGTATGCAACAATAATTAATGAAAAGAGAGGCCACGAATTTGAAAGAGAACATGGCAGGGTATATGGTCAGATTTGAAGGAGGAAAAGGGAGGGAAGATATGATGTAATATATATACATAAATTCTTAGAAATAAAAGAAATAATCAGAAAAAGTGACCTCACAGTCTCTCCAAAAGCATTATCCCTGAGAAATATTTTGTTATATTTTTACTACATTTATTACATAGTATGACTATATTATATCTTAAATTATATAAGAATTAAGGCTTACAGTGATTAAGAAACATCTGTATTCTTGAAAATAGGTCACACATGAATAACTTTCAAATTAACTTCAGTGCTCTAGAATAGTTACTTTCAGTTTCTTAAAAACTATGAAGAAACCTAAACGTCTGGATTTCTAGGCAGTTTCGTGGAGTCTTTCTGATGTAGAGTGCTTGAGTCTGCACAGTTAGCAAGAACTGCATCCTTAGATAAGAACCATAGGACTGTGTCAGAGCTTCAGACTCAAGATTGTTTAGGAAAAACCTCTAGTAAAAGGATTTATCTTTGGTTGAGTTTGTAAACATTTATGTGTGTATGTGGTGTATGGGTGTGTGTGTGTGTGTGTGTGTGTGTGTGTATGTGGCATGCATATGTATGTGGCCCATGACATATATGCAGAGGTCAGAGGACAGCTTGCAGGAATCAGGAGTCAGTTTCCCCTTTCCACCATGCAAAGCACAGTGACAGACCTCAGGTATTAGTCTTGGCATTAACTGCCTTTAGTGAGACTGTGGACCAAGCAGAGGTCACTGACCTCTGTTGAAGGGTTGATTGAGAAAAAAAAAAAAAAAACTAATCATTAAAGCTATAGTCCATGGGTCAGTTCATCAGAAATACAAGGAGTCAGGGAGGACATAAGAAAAAGAGAAAGTAGCAAAGGGGAAAGGAACACAAATCCAGTTCAGTAGCAAGCCACAGGAGGCAAGGCAGTGAGTTGGAACCTTACACCATAGTGAATAAAGCAACAAGGAAGGGTAGCTGTAGAAAACCGCAGCCAACTGATTTCCCAGCCCTGCGTGTGAACATAAACACACACAGGGCACAGGAAATGCGCATTTTAACTAGTGAGAAGGGAGTGTTCTTACCCTTGTTAAGTCAACAAACTGGTTAGGAACCTGAACTAGGAATGAAGTCCTACCTTAATATAAGGAAAATCAAGGAGAAAAAGAACATTTCAAATTTGCACCCAAAAACATACCATGTTTCATGAGAATTTCTATTACTAATTCAATGTTTTCCTAACTAAAAATGTCTTAAAATTAGGGTACTTATTACATATGCAACTTGTAACCCTACATTAATCTTTATTAATTTATAACTTTCTCTTGAAACTCTTACTTTAAGAATGAGACTAAAAACTGCATACTTAACATGTATTCCAGATGCTTCTCAGGTAGCTTGTTTTGTACCTTACAATGAGAGACATTCTCCAATATGTATTCCCTTCCCCCATATACTCCTGTCCTACTGTCACACCAGCCTTCAACACTGGACCATCTGGCACATTACTAAAATATAACACTTTTAACGATGGACTGGATGGATTCTGAAAAAGATTTTAAAAAAAAATGAAAAATGTGTTTGGTACATAATCAGTTTATCTCTTCTAACAGAGAGTCCTCTCACACTTCTTACACCTGAAAAATGTACATCCACTCAGATAACACTACCTGAGTTTGTAACCAACAGGACCATAGCATGGTAAATTAACTTGGGTAAATCAGTCACGGGCCTACCAACTTGACAAAACATTTTGTGATTGTTACTGACGTCTGTGTTTGGACTTTGAGTTCCTCACCGTATCTATAGGTACAGACCACTTTAAAATCGCCACAGATCATTGTTTGATAAATTAATATAATAGCATAGATACACTTCTATCGATTTAGAACACTCATTCTTAACCTGGGCAACAGAATTGATCAATGAAACCGTGTGCTGTAATCTACATAATTATTTTGTACCTTTTAGATAATAAACCACTTTTTATTTTGCATTTCTGCCATTATAAATAAAACTTTTCTGTTCTGTGCTTTTCCATGACATAAGCTCCTATAAGTGGGATTACTATGCTAAAGATGTATATGTTTGTATAGATCTTGAGACAATCTGCCAAACTCCTTTTCAAAGAAACTTGTTCTAATTTTCACATTGTCTCCAGGATGCTGTGTTCTCCTACGTCCTCTCTGGAGTGAACATGTTGTCTTTTCTATCTGGGTATGCCCTTTCCCATTTAAGAAATTTCTGGTACACTCCCACACATTATATTGTACCATGCTCAAATGCTACTCTTTCTTACAGCCTTCCTGAAGTCTCTAGCCAGCTAGTTAGTCACAGTTCCCACAGCACTTTGTAACACTCTCCAGTAACTCTGGATTTCTTATAGTTTGTGTCTTTCTTTTTCTACTTCTTTGTAGATAATTAACAGCTAGAGAAATGAGACTTGTTCAATCTCATTCGTTTGGTTTTCTTTTCTTCTTTTTTTGTTTTTGTTTTTTTGTTTTTTTCTTCTTTTAGTTTTTTGAGACAGGATTTCTCAGTGCAGCCTTGGCTTCCTGGAACTTGCTCTGTAGACCAGACTGGCCTGGAACTCACAGAGATCCACCTGCCTCTGTCTCCTGAGTGCTGGGATTAAAGGCGTGCACAGCCACTGCCCGGCCAATCTCGTCACTGGAAAGTCAGCTCATAGTTAAGTTTGGAGTATGCTTATTAAGCAAATGGAAAGAACAAATGTGTCAACATGATTCTTTTTTTTTTTTTTTTTTTTTTTTTTTTGGTTTTTCGAGACAGGGTTTCTCTGTAGCTTTAGAGCCTGTCCTGGAGCTAGCTCTTGTAGACCAGGCTGGTCTCGAACTCACAGAGATCCGCCTGCCTCTGCCTCCCGAGTGCTGGGATTAAAGGCGTGCGCCACCACCGCCCGGCTGTCAACATGATTCTTAAGCCCAAGTTATCGACTCCTTGTTTTTGTAAACATCACTGTCTTGTGTGACATCATGAAAGTCTACCTTAATCTAGAAACATCTTCATTGGTATAAGCCTTTCAAAATATGCACACATTTTTATATCTATACATTTCATAGACCTATTTTTTGTATATTTTTACAGATCTATTTTTGAGTCTAGATGGCAAAACTCTGTGACATGCCGTGAATCAGGTCTTTGGGTACAGTGGGAGCAGAACAGTCTACTTTCATTCTAAAAGGAAGCCCTTTTTATGAATGAAATCCTAGGATGGGTGAACGGGGGAAGTGCAGCCAGCACATGGCAATGCCATAGGGGAAAGAAGCAGAAAACAGCTCCAGCTGATGAGGTGCATAAGAACGTACGGGGAGTCATCACATGTGCTGTATTTCAACGCCTTCTAGCATCCTATACTTCATTTTTGCTCTATGCCAACATAAGAAATATAGAAAAAACCAGTATGTCATAGCTATACTTTGAAAGATGAAGTCAAAAGACTAGGAATGTGGCTTCAAGAGAGAAGAGGCAGGCGGATCTCTGTGAGTTCGAGACCAGCCTGGTCTACAAGAGCTAGTTCCAGGACAGGCTCCAAAGCCACAGAGAAACCCTGTCTCGAAAAACCAAAAAAAAAAAAAAAAAAAAAAACAAATTCATAATCCTACTTCAGGCCCTGTTCTCGCAGAAACACTAGCCCTTACCAAAAATGTTCAACTTCTCAATTGAGATATTGAGCTTTGAAACACAGATTAAGTTTTTCTTATTTGCCATTTTATGTGTAGATTTATGCAGTCTATGATGTACTGAACTTTGCCAGGAAGTGGCAGGCTTCGTGCCAGTGGCATTTGTATGTAAACTCGGGTGAGATCAATGAAAATCAATGAAGTCATTAGAATGCACTGAGCTTACCCACTTCTATAAATGCTACATACACAGCTTAATGTGGAAGGCAAATGGAGCTCACAAACATGATGCATAACTATCTATGGGGCACAATCCCATCAGCCAGGCTAACTATATCTCCCTTGCACTGAAGAGAGGCTATCAGCATGCTTGGGAGAAAGATGTCATCACAGAATGAATTTGAATCTACATTCTTTGTTATCAAATCAAAGCAAAGCCTTCTCACTTCCTTTAGATGTCAAGCCACGTCAAGTTATTATCAGTGCACATCATATAAAACATACTTCATATGTGATTGGGGCACATCAACTTGTAATGTTAAAACAACATTCCAGGTGCATGCTTCACACAATATGCATGCTTTCTATGATAATCAAATATCCATCCCTTCAGTGAAGAAAATGCATTATGTTCTAGAAACTACTGCCATGAAAGAGTAAGTTCTAGAGTAACATCATACACAATGTAAAAGAATGTGTAGGGAAATAGTACGGAGTCAAGCCCCTGCTTTTAAGTCTGATGACTTGAGTTTAACCTGAGTTTGATTCCCAGGACCCATGTTGTAAAAGGAGAGAACGCTCTACTTCAAGTTGTCTTCTTTGTACATGTTATGATATGTCATGGCACTCTCCAACTGGAGCTAAATTAAATGAGTGGACAATTGTCCAGATCACAGAAGACAGAGCTGTGTATGTATTATAAGTAATCTACCATTTCTCTAAAGCAGTTACTCTTCAAAGACCCTTGTCTAAGACTTAGTCTTACTCTTAAAAACTGATGAAGGAAACAATGGATGATATTGCTTATGCAGATTATTGATGGAGATGCTTGTGAATAAAATATAGTAATTGAAGATTCTATTTAGAAATCTAATTTTAAATTTTTTGTTTTGTTTTTGTTTTTGTTTTCAAGACACAGTTTCTCTGTGTAACAATGCTGGCTGTTCTAGAATTCACTTTGAATTCAGGTTGGCTTCAAACTCACAGAGATCCGAATGCCTTTGCCTTTCCAGTGCGGGAGTTAAAGGTGTAAACCACCACTGCCTGGTTTAGTTATTTAAAAAAATTAATTCCTTTTAAAATTAAATTAGGGCCTAGGGGAATGGAGCAGTTCTTAAGAGCACTGACTATTTTTGCAGAATACTCAAGTTGGGTTCCCAGCACCCACACCTAGTAACTCACAGCCATTTGCAATTCCAGCTCCTGGGGATTCAATGTCTTCTCTGGCTTCTCTGAGTATCCTCGTCCCCCAATAAATAATAAAATAAATCTTAAAAAATAAATTTTTATTAGAATGTAAATAGACAATGTTAAAAATTTATCATATTTAAAACTAAATAACTAAATATTTATATAAGTAAATATTTATATAAAATTAAATAATTTATCTTATTTAAATCTAAATAAACTAAATAATGTTGGCATAAGATAAAAATAACTATAAAATATCTTTTTAATAAAAATTTGTGTTCATACATAATTTTTAATTAATCTGTTGAAATATCATACAGTGTAGTCTGTGGGAAAACCCTTACGCCCATGAAAGAAATGAAAAAGACAATCTAGTAGTATTGTAGAGATGTTTGTCTTCATCAAGAATGTGCTACAATACAACCCGCTATGATGACTGACCACCAAAGGCATTCTGGAATAGCCTTTGAGAACTATTGCTCTATGTAGGACTTATGCAACATACCCATTATTAGTTTCTGGAACCTAAGTAATGTGTGATTCTATTTATTTATTGATTGTTTTGGAGGGGTGCTCCTTGGCACCTTTCTGATAGAGAAGAGCCTGACACACAAATCACAGATATTATTCACAGTTTGGGAGTCACAATGCATGTTGGGATACAATATTGACTGTTTGGTTCATTGACATATTGAAACCTATAATGGCATATTGAAATGTGTAATGCTGTGTATGCAAGTGTGTGTGTGCGTGTGTGTTTGTCTGTGAAGGTGTGTGCATTTGTGTGTGTCTGCAAAGGTGTGTGTCTGTGAAGGTGTGTGCATGCATGTGTGTGTCTGTGAAGGTGTGTGTCTGTGAAAGTGTGTGTCTGTGAAGGTGTGTGTGTGTGTGTGAATGCACATGCGAGTGCGAGCATCTGCCTGCCGGGGCATGCTCAAACAGATGTACACGTGCATTTGTGGAAATGTGGACATCAGAGGACAACCTGCAGTATTGTTCCTAAGGTGCCACCTGTGTTCATTTTTCGAATGGGGTCTCTCACTGGCGTACAGCTCACCAAGTAGGCTTGGCTTAACCATAGAACCAGGGATCCACTTCTCTAATATACCTGACTTTTCACCGAATGTAGACTCTGGGCATTAATGTCAGGTCCTATTGCTTGGAAAACAAGTAATTTTCTGTCTAAGATACCTCCATAATCCCAGACTCATGAAGTCTCTGGTCTCTTTAATGTTCTTTAAAACAAATGATATAAAGATTCTGCCTAAATGAAAGGAAAAGCTGACTGTATCTGAATTTATTCCTGTTGAAACAAAGTGGATTTCTTGAACATTAGCCCTGAACTTTAGAAGAGATACATGGGAAAGAAGATAAAATTCTAAACAAGCTATTATATGTTTCTTTTTATCCTCTAAAGTTTTCCAGGACATTTACCAGTTAGGTAGTATTTCAGGGTAATTTCTCAATTGCAAAACAATTGAAATCAAGAAACAAAGAAGGAAATGTCACTTTGAGTCGATTAGAAGCCAGAGTTGCATATGTTTATGACTGCAAAGAACAAAGAAAAATCATTGTTATTATTTTTATTTGTGCTTTAAAGTCAGATCCTTTGAGAGAGATGTATATAGTAATTCAGAAATGAAGTGGTGATATATTCATTTGTGTTGAATTGTTGCAAAGAAAAATGGTTGGGAAAATATATATTAAAGAGTAAAATAGTCTCCCTAAATTAAAGGCATTGTTATATAACAAATAATTATTTGATTGTAGAAGATGGTTTCATTTTCTTCCAATCTCGGAAACCCACAAAATGAGATATAGTGTCTACCCCTGCCTTGGTGATCAGATAACTGTTTTGACTGTTCTGTCAGAAAAATAGTGTATACTGAATAAAGTATACTTTATTTCCTACAAAAATCTTGGAGGATAAAACAAAATAGTTTCTATACTGGAAAAAAGGGGGTCACACATCTGACTTTTCCTTTGTTATGAGTCGCAGGAGAGCATGAGTTTTAGCTCTCTATTGCATTGAGAAGGGTCCATATTACCTAAGTCATAACTGATCTCAAAGCAGAAGGACTAAAGGCTTAGTAGCTCAGAAACCAAAGTCTCTTAGATATTTCATTTTAAACAAACTTTGCACTAGATCCAGTTAGGTAGAAAGAATTCCACAAAATCTGACTGTTCAGCTGTGAGCCTTTACAATGTACTGAGCCCTCTCTGTTTGAGTTTTGGGAAAACAGAGGATGGGAGGAGATTTGTGAAGTGATTTCTGAGGTATAAAACACGTTTATGTGCTTTAGTTCTTACAAGAAGATGTCAGTTGAGGCTATTATGAACCATTGCAGCATAATTAACAATTCTAAAGCAACACATTTTCAAACACTTAAACTAAGAAAAACAAAACAAAACAAAAAACCCTAACAAAAAAAAATCCAACAATCCACATTTTTGTAAAAATTGAAATCTACACTCAACAGAAACCAGAAAAACAGTCCCTACTACCTGTCCAGACACAGTCCGCAGCAGAGGTTTTGAAACATTGCCCAGGAGAATGAGGCAGCCATAACCTATTCAGTCAGAATTCTAGGTAACTGTAATTACATGTTATATTATTAACTTATGAATGTTAAGACTGTTTATCTCTTAATAAGCAGGCTGATAGTTCTTAACTGTACCTCAAATGCTCAAACCAATTACATATATACCATTTGCTTGTATAAAGTAAATTAAAATAAATTTAGTTTCTGGTTCTTCTTGTGATTTTTCATGCAAAACACGGATCTGTGTTTGAAATATGCCACTCTAAGACTTATTACACTTCAGTGTAAAAAGACCAAGTCAGATATTCAGCACTTACACACTGGCTCTTCCAAATGGGGACTCATTTAAGACTCTGCATATACAATACAGAATAACCACAGAACTGCTGATCTTATGGAGTCGAATTCTCAGGTAAGATGTAAACTAAAAGTCAAGCAACACAGCATTGGCATTGGCATTGGCATTTCCCTCCAGGCATATACCACATCCTGAGTTAAATATGACAAGCTTAATAATTGTTATCTCCAGGAAGCACACCAATCACGGGAACCATAAGGAAGCACATCCATCATGGGGAGCCACAAAGGATCGTCATGTTAAGAAGGTGTTATTAAGTTATTTGGACTGAAAGCAAATTGGATAGCATTGGGAAGTAATAGTGATTCTAGGATTGGGCATCCTAGTAAATTTTATTGGTATCATAAGCACACCAAGGATTTATAAAGTCCTACCCACTTACGTGTTTTGGATGAATGTCTCTGGTTTTATCTCTTATTAAATGAAATACTGCTGAAGCACCACTTTTGTCTCATCATGGTCTTAGAATGGCACTGTCTCATGTTCACACTGTATGGGACTATTTCGATCTGAAGATGGGTGGTACTGTCTACCTGTTAGTACAGTTTTAATAACATGCTATGGATCAGATGAATTCCTGAATAGTAGAGATATCTCTTTGCTTTCAACAATCCAAGAAACCAAGCAGTAGTCTTAAAAATATTACAGAATGATGGAACAGAACAAAAAAGAATCTTCCTGATACTGGATGCTCAGAGGAAGGCTGTTAGACGTTGTTAAACAAGAGGCAGCATGCAACTATCTAGATGAAAGCATATCTGAGCCAAACAATAGTTACTGAAAGACCCTGAGATGGAGAAGCACCTGGAGCATGTAGGAGCTAAAACAGAGAAGGTAGAAGGGATGGCCTGATTGGAGTTGTATTGGCTAGGCAATGGTGTGAGACTTTAAGTAAAATGGGCCACAATTTGAGTTTTCTAGGACCAAGTACAACACATTTTTTATTTCATCCATAGTCAATGGAAAGGTTTAGTGTGAGTTGTAAGTAGATAAGCAGCAGACAACCCAGCTAAGAAGGTTCCTGGAAGAGTTGAAAGATGGTAGTGGCAGTAGAGGCAGTAGAGAGCAGTGTTTTAAAGTCAGAGTTATGGATGGGTCATTTGAGGAAATCAGATGGAGAGAAACATGAGAGAGGATTTCAGTAACTACAGGGATCTTTGTTCAGTGATCATCTTAATATATAGGCGATTCAGAGAGGGCAGTGGGTATGCGATGAAATAATAGATACATAATACAGTAGACATGTTAAAAATTCAAATGGGATATACACAGTAGCTAATGTTGGCACTATTACTCAACTTCAAAATTTGTGCATAATATTAACCTAAAGCTTTGGTTTGGCTTCCAATTATCTCTGTTGGTTTGTAGATGAACTTGTATATATAGCAAAGTTCAAACTTACATCACACTAGACAGAGCAACTCAATAAAAGTAGTATCATTTTAAGTACTAAGTAAATATTTAATATACATTTAGTAAATAATCTAATAAACATGAAAAATAGATGAGACAAATTAAAAATGTAAAACTATGTTAATTTAGTTAAATACCTATAAAATATCTCATAGTTAACCTTATACATCACATTGGCAAATCTGAAGTTATCTAACTGAGTTAAGGAAGAAGATAAGACCATCTTTTTCATCTCTTCCTTTAAAAAATATACTAGAGCCAGGCTGTGGTGGCGCATGCCTTTAATCTCAGCACTCGGGAGGCAGAGGCAGGCAGATCTCTGAGTTCGAGGCCAGCCTGGTCTACAAGAGCTAGATCCAGGACAGGCTCTAGAAACTACAGGGAAACCCTGTCTCGACAAAACAAAAAAAAATATACTAGAGTTACTGGCCAATGCACTAGGATAAGAAGAGAACATAAAACAAACAATACATACTGGGATAGAAAAATAAGACTACCCTTGTTTAGAGTTGTAAATGTAGAAAATTAAAAGTAAATGAAAAAAAATTGAAACAAACAATAACAGCAATGTTGCAAGATGCAAAGTTAATGTAAAAACTCACAAGGGAGTCCATGAGATGGCTCAGAGAGCACTTAATGCAGAAGCCTGATTTAACCGAGTTTGAATTTGAAACCTAGGACCCACACAGCAGAAGGATACACATGGTGGAAGGACCAGTAGCAGTTTCTACATATTGTTCTCCAACCTCTACACATGCATAATGACATGTAGATTCCTATACAAATGCACATAATAAAAAAGTTAAAAAGCTATATGGAGGCACAAAAGACCTAGAATAGTGAATGTAGTATTAAAGAAGAAGAACAAGGTTGGAGACCTGGCATTACACAAGTTCAAGATTTTCTATACATAAAGAAATCAGCTCAACATTAACCAAGATGATGAAAGAACAAAGTGATAGCAGACCCATGTGAATAAGTTGACTGATCTTTTACAAAGAAAAAAAAAAGCAACGTAATGGATAAAAAAATTGTCTTTTCAACATTTGCTGGTATATCCAAACATCCATCTGTAGCAAAATAAACCTAGACATAGATCGTGTGTCTCACAAGATTATGAACCCCAAATGGATGACGTATCTAAATGCAAACATAAAAGCATGAAAACCTCTAGAAGATAAGTCAGGAGAAAACATAGGTGGTCTTAAGTATGACTTCAACATTTTGGTTTTAATATCAAAGGCATGATGAATTCATAACTGAATAACAGATAACTCAGACTTATAAAAAATAAAACACAAAATAGAATAGAACTTCTGCTTATGAATTACACTGTCAACAGAATGAGAAGATGAGCCACAGACTAATATTTTTTAAACACATATCATAAACTCAAAATATGTAGGCTATGCTTGAAACCCAATAATAAGAAAGAAAAACCCAAAGATCTGGTCAAAATTAAAACACACAGCACTAAAGATAACCAGAGTGCAATAATGTATATGAGAATGTGTTGTATATCATGTTAGTAGTGAAATAATTCAAACCTAAACAGCAGAGAAATACTATCACATGCAGACCAGCATAGCTAAAATGGAACACTGCAAGAAAAAATGTTGACAATCATGTGGAATGAAGAAGTTCTTATTTCCTGCTTGTCCAAGTGTAAAATGGGATGGTCCCTTGGGAAGAGTTTGGGAAGAGTCCCTGCTTGTCCAAGTGTAAAATGGGAAGAGTCCCTTGGGAAGAGTTTTTATAGGAAACACCTGTCCCCTAGACAAGAACACTGAGATAGACAGGAGTCTTCTTTTAGGAAATACTAGTGAAGTGTACACTGGGCATGTCCCTCATTAGCAGCGTGACTAGAAATCAGTTTCTCCCTTCCATGCAGCCACTCTATTGTGGTGGAACCCAGCAGTTCAAAGTACTATTTATTGTAGGTATTAATTAATATGAGCTTTTCTGCCTTTGTTTATTTGCTTGCTTGTGTTTCCTTTGTTTATTTCTTCCTCTCATTCTTTCTTGCTAGACTTTAAGTTATATTGTCAATAAAGAGACAAAAGCAGCCTCTTTATGAGGCTTAGTTTGCACATGTCCTTGGAAACCAATAAAGAAGTATTTTTAATCTAAAGAAACCCATAGAGAACATGGTACCTGGTAGAGTGCCATTGTAACAAAAAACTACTTATTGCATGAATATACTTAGATTTTATAGGGAAAAGTATTTTTAAACTACACTCCTAAGGATTCTTAAAAAGCATACAATCATCTCACAGATCACACTGACACAACTTAACTACAGGACCTGAAGTCCTATAAATCACCACAGTTAAGGGAAAGACTTCATAAAACACAAAGATTGTGTGAGCCTGGCCATCCTCAGGCCAGAGGTGACCTCTGGGTCACTAAGGAACCTAAATTGGCAATTCACGTTTATTTACTGTCATTCAAAACAATTCTACAATGACAAGGGCAAAGGACCAAGCCCTTTGCTTTGTTTGAGGCAAAGGGTGAGAGAGAATTTCTAGAAGTTAATAAACACGTTATCAGTTTTCTTTCACTTTGTCATAGCACCATGGAGAAATCACTGGCGTGTAAGAAACAGGATTCTGTCACACAGGGCCACACATTCAATGCAGCGAAGAGAATGAGATATCGACAGGCTTGGGTATAGATCTCAAAATTTCATTCAGCTCAGAGGGCTGATAAAAACACTCCGGGCTAACAGGAAAACACCTGAGGAAGGGAGAGAAAATGATCATTCTTCCCAATCTTCTTCACACCTTTAGATTTCTTAGAGCTAGGGAGCCACATTTTCCACAGTGATTGAAGAGGGTGGTAACAGCTGTCAAATCTCCAGAGTCAAGACAGAAAACCCAATTCTAACATTTCACTAGAGAATAGGCACGAGAGAAAAGTAACTTATAATTTCTGCCAATTAGCTGTGTTAGAATCAATAAATGGAACGAATGCTTAAGGAAAATATCATCCCTGAATGTTGAAAAGTCAAATCTCTTCATTTTAATAACATTGTAATGTGTAATTATAGGGGTGTTGAAAGTTTATTTCCTCCTTAGGGTTTTAAATACATCTTCTGAGAGGAAACATAATCTTTGTAACATAACCATGTTTCCAAAAGCAGTCGAGTCTCCTGCCTTTCATGTAATTTTCCAGACTATGTCTAGATAAGAGAAAAGAAAAAAGTAACTTACATTCTAAGAATGTGCAGTACCATCCTGGATAGGAAGAAAGGAAGGAAGGAAGGAAGGAAGGAAGGAAGGAAGGAAGGAAGGAAGGAAGGAAGGAAGAAAGAAAGAAAGAAAGAAAGAAAGAAAGAGGAGAAAATAAAAAAAAAATGTTTAGAAATCTTGAGTGATGCTCTTTGATTGTCCTGACTGTCAGAGGATCAGGTGACCTCCAGAAATTCATTAATCCTTTCAACAAATATTTGACCTGTGAAAGGAGATGGCAGTCAGGTGAGGCTGAGCAGGACACGCAGTAAGCAATGGGTGCAAACCGTTGCCTGCAGAACTTCAATACCTAGCAATGAAAAAGAGATACTCTTTCCCACGCTACAGGAAATTTATCTTTAAGACCCATGAGAAGCACAGATGGGAAGGAATTACAGTTTAGAAGCAAGGATCAGTTAGAGATAATAGAAATAAATGTCATTGATGTTTTTATCTGTAAAGATAGGGAATCTCTGGGCATGTAGAGAATGTAGAAGGAATTTTTCTTTGAAAGAGATAACATAAAGATGAGTGAAAGAGAAAAAGCATGGTGTGTCAACAGAAAACTCATTTCACCTGAATTGGATGTCACCTGGGAACACAGGGATAGACTTGGGAGTTGGAGTATACTAGGCTGACATTCCTATCTGAAGGTGTTTTAAGAGGTTATTAATTTACTTCTCTGCATGTAGGTATATAAATAAAAGATCTTGGGGAGATTTTCATGGATTATATGGTGTGCCCACCCACAAACATGAGGGTCCCTGTATGTGACTGAGGGGGATAAGAGAGAGAGACAGAGAGAGAGAGAGAGAGAGAGAGAGAGAGAGAGAGAGAGAGAGAGAGAGAGGGACAGAGACAAAGGGAGAGATGCAGCAAGGAGCCAGAGGTCAAAGTGGTTTAGAGAAAGAACTATGTACTAGCCAATGAGTCATAATGTTGAATGGACACAGTAAAATGAATATTTATGTCCCTTACCTAAAAATAAGTCACATGAATCTTGGAAGCACTAACTAAAATTTATAATCATAACTCATTAAATGGGTTCTTTGCCACTAGAAATATTAAGTGATATATACTAATAATATTGATATCGATAAATGAATAAATGCATTTACAGATAGTTTTTCAAGAGTTATTTCAAGGAAAAATTTAATGCCAAAAGTCATTGTTAGCTTGTTATTATTACTGTTATACAAATCTTAAAACTAATCTACTATAGATGAATGGGAGAATGGAGAAGACTTTTAAAACCATCTATTTATTTTTTATTTTGTATATGTGTGAGTGCCTGTACATATCCTGTGTGTGTGTGTGTGTGTGTGTGTGTGTGTGTGTGTGTGTGTGTGTGTGTACCACATGCACAGATGCTTGAAGAGATAAGGAGACAGTGTTAGACCCCTTGAAACTGGAGTGAGAGGTGATTGTGAGCTCACTGCTGTAGGCGCTGGCAACTCTTAACTGCTGTGCTCTTTCTACAGCACAAGAGAAAAGGAACCTTCAATGAAAAGTGTGTGGTATAGCTCTGAGGTTTGAGAAATAGCTCTGAAAGGATGCTAAGCTTCACCTTCACAAATATTTTCTGACTGCCAGCAAGTAAACGGCACTGTTCGTTACTTATTTTATTTTCCCTAGTTCATCATTAACCATTGAGAAATCTCCCTGTTTCCTTTCTTGTGAAGCACTGGGCAACTAGAGAGAACAGCAATGCTCCTTTCCCCCTAAAGTTATATGATCTTCAGGTCTCCCCAAAGTGTGCATGGTCTGTCTTACAACTTGTCCTGAGCACCCATTCTGCAATCTGGGGTCACTAGAGGGTACTGCTTGTCTGATAAAATGGAAAGACTGGGTGACTGTTCTGCAGAGACTTCACTAACAGAAGAGGCTCACAGCAAGGGCTATGCAAACAGCCTGTGTGAATTTTAAGTCTTGAGCTGGCCCGAATCACTACGACTTTAGGCATTTTCTAAAGTGCTGTTGCACCACTTTTGCAGAAGACGGCCTGGTCAGCAGTAGGGTGACCTCCACAGGCAGAATGCACCATGCCTAGCTATCGGGCAGAAATTTGAGAGCAAGCAAAACACTATGGTTTCTATTTTCTGTCCCTAAATGAAAACCATTCAGGGCAACCATGACAATAGAGGCAGGTGGGACTAATACTGTTGACCTCTGTAAACAGAAAGATAACGGATGGCCCAAATCACTCTAAGTTTTGGTCTACTCAACTCTAAAGAACCATGTTCCCATGGTATTCCAAAACTGAAGCTTCCTGAGTTGAACAGAATAGTTTGTGACTGGTGAGCCCTGGTTTTGTGCAAGAATGAACATGGTTCTCTCCTCAATATTTGTATTAGTTTAGCTGACATTGCACACACATACATATATTTAATGACAAGACTTGCATAATGCAATGAAAAATGAAATCTGTTGTTTTGAACACTTAGTTGTGTTGATGCCTAAATGTGAATTGAAGACTACTTTTTCAAATAGCAATTAAAAAGTAAAATGAACCAATTTTGCCTAAAAACCATCCTAAAATGCATCATCCACTTCTCTACTTTCTCAATCAAAGGACATAGAATGTATTTAACCCTTTACAGAAATATAATGGCATAGGATTCATTATCAAAGTGATAATTGTTCCATACCCCTGCTGCACAGGGAGCCCCTAGGGACTGTGGCTGTGTCGTTAGCTTCCTATGTTAGATACCTTTCTCATTGTATGACTAACACCTGACTCAAGGGGAAAAGCAACTTAGGCAAGGGCTGTTTGGGCTCACAACTGAAAGGTGTACACACAGTCCAACATGGCTCATAGCTGAAGAGCTTATACATAGTACATCATGGCTCACAGCTGAAAGGGTCCACATAGTCAGTCCAGCAGGATTCTCAACTAAAAAGGTACACACAGTCCATCATGGTTCATAACTGAAGGGCACACATACAGTCCATCATAGCTCACAGTCAAAGGGGGTACATACAGTCCATCATGAGCCACAGCTAAAGGGGATACCCACAGTCCACCATGGCTCATAGCTGAAGGGAGAACACACAGTCCATTATGAGTCACAGTTAAAGGGGGTGCACAGAATCCACCATCACAGGGAAAACACGATAGTATGATCATGTAGCAGCTAGCTGGTCACATTGTGATCACAGCCATGAAGCAGAGAGAGAAGTTTGTGTCCATCTTTTCCCCTTTATATTAGATTCAGGACCCCAGCCAAGAAACTGTTCACCATATGTTTGCGTGAGGGATCATCTCACCTTAATTTACCTGAATTTAAAATCCCATGAAGATACCCTAGTCATTTGTTTCCATAGTGATTCTAAACCCCATCAGTTGATAGTTGGGTTAACTACCATGCTGCTTTTACTGTAGTTTTTTTTCCCCGTGAATCACTCCTTCATACATTTCTTGACATTACTCCCTGGCATGATGTGTGTAGACTTTGTTCTTTCTCTTCTCATAGTAGCCAGTCCCCTGCTTCTATCACTTAATGCTAATCTAAGTAAGCTATTTGCACTTTGTCAAAGGTCAGGGTATGCATGAATTCTGCACAGGAATTTTAGACAAATACTTCTCAAAGAACAATATGCTGCAGTTAACTTTGTTAAAATGTAGACTCTGCAGGCTCTGAGCACTTCTGGAAAGGGAAGTGAAGTGTTTCTGACCTCATCTGACAGGGCCCATAAGAATGGATCCATTCCATCTTAACTAAAGGTCAGAGAGTTGGAAGTTACTTCTGTTCCTTCAAGGTTACCATCAACAGTTCAAATAACAGATCAGAGAGTTCTGCTCTCTCAAGTTTTTTTGTCAACAGTTATGGCTAATATCCAGACCTGATATTTCTACTGCAAACAAACGTCTAAGGATCCAACTAGGTTTCTACTCCCTTAGCTAGATAACTATGGATTCTACCAAGAAAGTAGTTTGCTTACAGAATGTTGTGGTGTAGGGTGTGAGTGCTACTTATCTTGTTTTGGCAACAGAATGTTTAACTACGAAAGTAGCCCGTAATCCTTCAACAGGTCTGTTCATTTCTTATATCATGTGAATGTGGTTTTGGGGTATTTAAACAAATGAGGAAGGATTAAGACCCACTTTCCAGAACTTGTCCTACAGATGTAGAGTTAAACTTGCTATAGCAAAACCAAATTCTTTATCAATAAGCCTATCATATGACCCCATCACATAGGCACGTCTCCCCTCTCTGTACCATGCAGAACTTAATTTCCGCCTCTCTTAGGAATCAATGTCTTTAAGCATTTTGTTGTTGAGGTGTAAGTTTTACCAACTTGTCTTCTCCTTGACACTGCCCGCCTAAAAAATATTGTTGAGTAAATATAGAGAAAAAGTAATTAAAAGCTATAAAGTTCTTTCCCCATATTTTCATATTTTTGCTGTGCTAATTATTAGATAAATAAGCAGAAATAGAAGCAGCATTGTAAAATATGAAGGTATTGATTTCCAGTGACCCTCAGTATTTTCTCCTAGTTCTATAACATTCTTTTCCAACTTACTCTTTCCTCCTTCCCCCACACCCACTAAGGAAAACACACACACACACACACACACACACACACACACACACACTCACCACTGAATATGCATTATCTTCATATTCTAAAACCTTCTAAGGAAGGGTCTGGAGTTGATTTATACTAAAATATGTCTGACTGTCTCTTAACAGAAATTGAATTCTAAAATTGAAGGACACACACAATAAAATATAATGAATGAGAATGTTGAAAAAGACTTTTGAACCTTAAAAGATAAAGCAAAAGTGAAAGTATTCTGAATGCCCCCAGTATTCTGTCAACAGCAAATTCTTTCCCCTCAATTGCTAATCCACAGTTTTCCTGCACTAGAGCCAAGAGTCTCTCCTTCGTGATAAACTGCATCTAGCTGAATTTGAACAAACATTGCACACAGAAGATTCCCACCATGAAGTGCTAGCTGCAAGTCAGACAAGGCAGAGGCAGGACAAACAGATCAATGTGGCAACTCACTTGCATCTGCATTGCGCTTTCCTCCCCAATGCCATATATATATATATATATATATATATATATATATATATATACACACATACATATATATATGCCATACACACACACACACACACACACATACACACATACATACATACAAAAAACCCACTTCCGCTAAACATCTGTGGAAGGCAGAGATGATTCAAATATTTAATTCAAATATTTAATTCACTTTATCAATGAAGACTGACACCAGGAGAGCATTTGGGTTAATGTGATGCAAAATCCATTTTGTTAATTTAATCAGGACACCCATCTGCTTCCCATACCTTTAACCAAGTCAGTCTTCACCAACATGGAATTCTTAACGTTACAGAGCACAGGTGATCAGGGAGAAAACACGAGGGTAAGACTGACAGTTAACATGAGGTAGGTACATCCAAAGCCGCTCTGCTTCAGGTCTCTCTGAAAAGCAGATAATGAGAAGCAAATAACAGTAGATGGTGAGCCATAGAACCGGAGACATTTCTCTCCATCCCAGATGCTAGCCTGATGAAAAGCTTGGAGGTGGGGGTGTGCATTTACAGCTCTGAGCTACAGGACTCTTCACTAGGAAATGGCTAGCCATCCCTCAAAATCTGAGCACAGAGCAGGCAAACAGGGTGCTCTTTAACCAGGATGGTCTATGACTGGGGTGCAGAGAAGTCAGCAACAGAAATAAGTTCCTGTCTTTGCTTCTGGGTCATCCTGCAGCTGCTCAATTGCGAAGGCCAGATAACACCTGGAGTGCAGATGGGTGGAAGTCATAGCACTGTGATTGTCCTTCCACAGTAGGAAAACCTCAGGGAGTCAGCATGTGTTTCTCAAGAGGGGATGGGCATGCTAGCTGCGCTTTTCTCACAAGTCTCAGCCTGCAATCACTGTACGCCTCAAGAGCCCAGCACTGGAGCCAAAAGGACTTGGATTTGAGTTCCATTCCAAGAAATTTTGCTCCACAGCCACAGTGATTAGTATTTCTAAGTTCTTTATTTTTTTCAAAAAGCATAATGGCAACCTCTGTTTTACAGAGAACTTGGAGGGTAAACAAAACATTTATAAATTGCTTAACAAAAAGACAAGTCAATAAATAGTAGTTATGACTACTTCCATGGAAGGCAATAATATTCAAGTGTAAATTTTATGAACTCTTTCAGTATGTCTGAAAATTAAAGTAATGAACTGGATGCATGCTAAAATTCTATAATCTCTAGAGGCTTAAGTGAATTGAAATATGCAAAACACTTAAAAGATACTGTAAAAGAGCAAGCTATTGTTGTAGAGATAATTAATGGGTAAAGACTCTCGTCTATTATCCGTATGTATCCCTCTTTTACTGATGACTGGCTGTGTCCTTTGAACAAACCACTTAAACTGCCTCAGTTTAATCATCCCTGATGTAAGAATGATAATAGCAAGCATTACTGATTAGATTGGTGTCGAAATTAATTATTTAACAGTTATAAATGAGATTGATGTATACGTGTGAAGCACTATTTAAACATCAATGGATTTTTAAAAGACTTATTTGTTTTTTACTATATATGCATGTGTGCCTGCTTTTCATTCTTCTGTGTGGACCGTGTGTATGCTTCGACACACTTTTTAAATACTACACCTGTTATTGCTCATTGGCCTTTGAGTAGTTGCCAATTAACAACTCTTAACCTAAGTCTCCCTTTAATTATGGATCACTGACTGACTTATTGCAAAGACTGAAAGACCAACTGTCACTTGCTGTTTAATGTCATACTCTAAACATGTCTGAGGAGACTACAGTGACAAGGGGCCTTGACAAAACAAATGGCAAAGATATTGAACTATGGGAACTCTAGATTTTGCTAAAAAGCTGTGTATGCTTGAAGAAAACCCTGAGCTCCAGAAAAAATAAGCCATTTTAAGAGTGGGAAGAGGAGATAGAAACACTCGTTTATTAATGAAAAATTTTGTATGAATGACTAGTAAAGTTCATCCTGTATATACCAGTTCTGTGGCCAGCTTCCATTACCTTTCCTTGTTTGCCTGCCTTTGCAAAGAACAAGTAAAAAGAGGTTTGTCCAGCTGTCCAGCTTGGCTCATGGTTGTTTGTATGGCTGAACATGATAAAGATGAGTTAATATAATTCTGTGTTTGGAGACATCAAAGAATTGGAACTGAATAAGATGAATAATAAGTAAAAATAAAGTGCAAGGGCAGAATAAATTATAGTGAGGTTACAAACCTATGTGGAAAGCAGATGGGGATCTGGGCAGACCCTGAAAACCCTGAAGTCCTTTACCACATCAGCAGCTGAAGCAGGTTTCATTTTCAGTATGAACCTGCTATGTCTAGAATTACAGCAAGGGAGACACAGCAAGAAAAACTAGAAAGAGATCAGCTTTTCTTCTTGTAGTCAAATCCCATGTGATAATCATGACCTCTAGCATGCTGAAGAGAAATTTGAGTGAGTAGAAGGGAGAGAGGGTTCTCATGCCCCCCAACTGATAGCTGTTACTCTTTCCATGAGAGGGCAAAGAGGAGACACCAGAGCCATCAAGATTAACATTTTTATTTGTCTGTTGGTTTGAGATGCAGGGTAGAGTTAGATGAGAGAAGAAGTGGGATGATCTGGGAGGAGATGGGGGAGAGGAAACATGATCAGAATATATTGTATGAAAAAAATTGTGCTCAATAGAAAGATTAACATATAAGAGAATGGCATTGGCAAAGCCTGGGCACTTTCCCTCCAAAGCTAGTTCAAACAAGCAATATTGCAGGAGAAAAGTCCCATGAACCCTGTATATGATCTATAAAGTCTCCTGAACCATGAATATGATTTGGAGACCTTTTGAACCATGTCCCACAGAGTTCCCATGAACCATGTATATGATCTACAAAGTCCCCATGAACCACGATTATGATCTGGAGTCCTCATGAACCATGTATATGACCCACAGAATCCCCATGAGCCATGAATATAGTCTACAGAGTCCCATGAACTATCTGTATGATTTGAAGAGTCCCTGTGAATCATGTATATGATCATCAGAGTCCCCATGAACCATGTCTATGACTTACAGAGTCCCCGTGAACCATGTATATTACATAGAGAGTCCCCATAAACTGTGTATATGATCTACAAAGTTCCCATGAACCATGTCTATGATCTACAAAGTCCCCTTAAACTGTGTCTATGATCTACAGAGTCTCCAAGAACCATGTCTATGACCTACAGAGTCCCCATAAACTGTGTCTATGATCTACAGAGTCTCCAAGAACCATGTATATTACATAGAGTCCCCATGAACTGTATATATGATCTACAAAGTCCCCATGAACCATGCCTATGACCTACTGAGTCCCCATGAACTGTGTATATGATCTATAGAGTCTCCAAGAACCATGTCTATGACCTACAGAGTCACCATGAACCATGTATAATACATACAAAGTCTCCAAGAACCATGTCTATGACCTACAGAGTCACCATGAACCATGTATATTACATACATAGTCCCCATGAACTGTGTATATGATCTATAGAGTCTCCAAGAACCATGTCTATGACCTACAGAGTCACCATGAACCATGTATAATACATACAAAGTCTCCAAGAACCATGTCTATGACCTACAGAGTCACCATGAACCATGTATATTACATACATAGTCCCCATGAACTGTGTATATGATCTACAGCATCCCCATAAACTGTGAATAAGATCTACAGAGTCCCTATGAACTATGTCTATGACCTACAGAGTCCCCATGAACTGTGTTTATGATCTACAGAGTCCCCATGAACCATCCACATTATTTACAGAGTTCTATTCCAGCCCTCTGGTGCACTTCTATTCTCAGAAGTGACCTTTCTGCTTCCTACATAAGCTATCTCCATTTCAACAACTATGTATATGTGCCTGCTCCAATTCTTTGTCCTGGGAGACAAGAACCTGGAAGTGTCAGCATGTGCGTTCAAGTTCCCAATCGATAGAGGCATAAATGGGCTATTGGCAAAAATCATCAAGCAGCCCCACATTTCAAGACTCTAATTCTGGTCCAATTCTTTTTAATTTATGCACGAAAGATCAGAGGCTTGAGGAAGAGACAGCTTGTTAAGATTATACAGCTAGTTGCTTTCAACTTTGGAACGTAATTACAAAAGGCAATTTGTACATTCGGTTATTCCTGTTAAGTATCTCTATTCATAATGCTAAACACGGATTTTTGCTACTTCAAAAGCTGTTTTAGTTCTTAAATTTGCGATGTCTATTACATTTCTCCAGTGTGAGGAAATGAGTGTGTCTAATCTTGTCAATGTAATATTTATTCTCAATTCCTGTTATAGCTATTTCTTCTTATTTGAAAGTTGATAAAATCTGTTGGCAAGTCTCTTAGAGCTGCAAAGTAGAAACTCAAAACACTTTGCAGAATATTCAATACAAACGGGCCCAGGAACCTTCCAATGGGTCTTTTATTTCTTGTTTAACTCAAGTTTCTTGTGAAGTCTCTTGTGAATTTTAAAGTTATATATTACTTTTTACATTCATGTTTTAGAATTCCTAAACCACAGCACAGTGATGTTTTTGCATTTCACTCAAACATATATTTTCAGTATTCCGTGAGAGTTACAAGTAAGATAGGAAGATCCATTTTATAATATGATATTTTGGAGAAGAACTTTTAAAGGTATTACAGCCAGAATCTGGAACATGTAATAATTCGTTTTTTCTTACTCAAAAGACAATCCTTTTCACTTAGAAATGGTTCTTGATGATAAAGTCTACTTGGAGAGATAAAAGTTTAAAACATAAATGCAGTGTTTATCATTGTTTTGAGGTCTGACGACAAAGCCACAGGTTTGAAAAGGGATGTAACTTAGCCACACAGTATTGCTAGTGTAAAAAGTTGACACTGGTAGTGTGTCCTAGGGATAAGACATTGGAAATGAAGGCAGGCGGGGTCATTCACATATCTCATAGCTTATTTTAAGGAATGTGGTCAACATCAACCCTTCAAACAGGATAATGACAAACTCAGACAGATACTTTGGAAATTCTCATGGAGGTCAGGACTCTTTCATTTATGGTGAACTAGTTGCTATCTTTCTCAAGTTTTTTAAACTTTTGAGATTATGTGATCAATTTACTAATCTCTCTGGACACATAAACACACACATGTAAAAGTTAGTTATCTAGACAATGTGGCATCAATGTGTGAGTTGTTTACCCAACTGGTCCACTGGTAGAAGCTGCTCTGGTTTCTTTGAGACTATGGGGGTTCCTGGCACATAAGACTTCATAGCTGATGCAGTGGGGGCTCGAATAGTAAATCTCACTGTGTTCATTTGGGTTTCTTTGTCTGACATCCATCAGCTTCTTCAAAGCCTTATCTTCTTTACCACCCTTTTCTTCCTTCCTTCGCATCTCAAACCAATAATCTGAAGTGAGGTGGGGGTACCACGCACTATTTGTTTTAAAAAGAAAGAGTATCTAATTTGAAACAATGAATTATAGTCTAGTCAGAGAATGGTAAATACTAAATTTCTATCATCTGCATCTCTCAAATACTTTGACTGGTCATATTCATCCTCCATTACATGCATCTAGCTTAAGTACAAAGTACAATAATTTACATCTCTTCAAGAGAGAAGAGGAAGCTAAAGGCTATTGCTCATTTCATCACTGAAATCATGAAACCTTTTTCAAAGTCCATAGATTATGGCTTAGTAACATGATTGTTTGCGTGTCAAATCATCAAAACATAACAGTTTAATCCACATTGGGCAATCTATTGTCCTATTGAAGGGCACTAGCCCAAAGCATGTCAGAAAGAAATTACCAAGAGCCAGGCAAAAGATCTCCCTAAAAAAATGGCTATTCTCTGCTAAAAGAGAGGAGGAGACTGGTCGACAGGAACTGGAACTGTACAAAACTCGATGCTATGCAGAACAAGGACATTAACACACCATGAAAAAGAGATTGTCATAGGAGAAATGTGCTTTCAGAGAATGATGACAGCTTTCCTAATGCATGAGAGAATGGCAAGTGCTTTGCCTCTCACATGGTTTCCAATCATTTTCTTTCTACTCACTCACCACTTTTACACTAGCCATTAGGACCATTGCCTGTCTGCACAGTTGTGAGAAGTCTCCTTACTGGGGTGCACAGCCCTCAGACTTCACACTACTATATGTGCCATTTATTATACGTCAATATTTTCCTCCCTGCCTCTTTCTTTCTTTTGTTCTCTTTATGTAGAGCCTCTCTATATAGCTCAAGCAGGTCTGGATACTCCTGCCTGGCATGTTCTTTAGTGCTGGGATTACTGGTATTCATTCACTGTCATACCCAGTTACTTCAACCTTAGAGAGAATCACTTCATATTACTGCTAAGAAATAAGCAGAGAAAAGAACCCCAAAAGTATACCTTTCCAGAATTTTTAATCACTTAGCAAATTCAAATCCAGTCCCCATTAAAACTCTCTGAACATTTGCCTAAAATTATTTATTTCCCTGTGTTCTAATTACTGTTAGTGTGAGACTCTATGGTTATTAAAGAAGAGTTTGTGGCTCCCAGTGAGGTAAATCAGTTGGTGGAGAGCCTGCTGTACAGACATGAGGACCTGAGTTTGGATCTTCAGCACCAATATAAAAAGCTGAGGGTAGTGATGTGTTCCTGTAACCTCATGGCTGGAAACATGATGACAGGGCAATCCTTGAGCTCAATGGCTCTAGCCCTTCTAGCTGAATCAATAAGTTCCCGCCTTAATGAAAGACCCTTTATCAGAAAAATAAGATGCCAAATGAATGAGAAAAAAAAGTGACTTTGATTTTCGGTATCTCCAGCTGTTCACATACACATCTGCATATCTAGAACCACAGACTTTGGTTAAAACTGAATCCTCCACCCATCATAATTTTCTGCTACATCTCCACATCATGAGAATTTTCTGTCCACCCAGAGATAGTATTTCTTTGATCTGTTAGCTTTATTGGAATTCACTTTGTATGGTGGAGAACTTCTTGAAAATATTCCCAGTATCTGTTTTGTTGAAATCAAATACTTAACACATATATAAAGACATGGGAATTACACCTTAATTGTCTCTGGCCTTATCAGTGACTAGGATTGCTTTTATACAAGATGAATGAATCCTTGGTTAGGTTCTCCTCAGCTCATGTCACTCCTTTATGACACCCCCTTACTGTGTCCTGCTCCTCCTCTTCTACCAACAGGAACCAAACACAGACTTTACCAATGATTTCTTTGCTCTCACCATCTCTTCACTGGTTTTATTCTCCTTCCAATTTCCATTACCTCCTTCTTGAACTGCTGTAAATACTTCTTAGCGATTGCTCCACTTCCTGTCTCTCCCTTCTTAGACTATTCTGCAAGCAGATGATGAAGTCATTCTGCCCAAGTGTAACTCTAATTTCACTCCACAACTTATAAATGGCTAGTGCCGCAGAACAAGCCCAACCCCCTCACCAGGCTCTCCATCCCCTGCCTACTGTCCTTACACATTCATGTGTCACATCCTTCCTTTGTGCCCACCACATGCCAGTAGTTTCTTAAATTATTGTGTGGAGCCTCTGCTCTTTCCTGAGCTGAAGTAGTTGAACACATATGCCTGTTGATATGTACATCTTTTCAGAAACAAAACACACACATACATGCATACACACACACACACACACACACAAACACACACACACATGCACCGTATACATTTTTTAAATAAAAAAGGAAAAGAAAGAAAGAGAAGAAAAAGATCTGAAGTATAATAGAAAGAAATTTATTCCTTTGGCAGTCTTCATTGATACTTACCTGCCCTCTCTACTCTGGTAGCTTTATGGATCATCTTAATCTATATTCAAACTGTGCCAATTATAAAAAAGTTTTAGTCATTTTTACATTTTAAATAGACCTTTGTTGAGTATCTATTATTTTTCTTAGATATGGTCTAATGATGTGGGAGGGTCTTCTGTTTGAGTTGATTTAATTGGTTAATAAAGAAAGTTCCTGGCCCATTTGATTGGCCAGCCCTTTGGTGGGCGGAGTAGACAGAACAGAATGCTGGGAAGGGAAGTTAATAAATCGCCATGCCTCTGCTCTCCGGGTCAGACGAGATGTAGCTCTGGCCCAAGATGGACGTACGCTAGAATCTTCCCGGTAAGGCACCATTTCATGGTACTACACAGATTATTAGATATGGGTTAATCAAGATGTGAGTACGAGGCTGAAACTAATGGGCCAGGCAATGTTTAAATGAATACAGTTTGTGTGTTGTTATTTCGGGGCATAAGCTAGCCGGTGGCCTGGAGCTGGGCGGGATGAAAAGCAGGCCTGCCCGCAGCCCCTCGCTACAGTTTAATGTCAGAACAAAGGATAAAGTGAGATCATTTATCATTTTAGAGAGCTTTTAGGGAAACAAAACATGTTTCCCTGTAATTAATACTTTGCTATGTAATTTGAGACTTTTTGCTTGTGAAGCATTGGTGTTGTTAAAAGAATACTAATCTACTTAGTCAATATTCATATAGTAAAATATTTTCTTCACTAAAAGCTCTCTAAAGTGATAAATGATCTCACTTTATCCTTTGTTTCTGACATTAGACCATATCCAAGAAAAATAATAGATACTCAACAAAGGTCTGTTTAAAATGTAAAAATAACTAAAACTTCTTTATAATTGGCATAGTTTGAATATAGATTAAGATGATTCATAAAGCTACCAGAGTAGAGAGGGCAGGTAAGTATCAACAAAGACAGCCAAAGGAATAAATTTCTTTCTATTATACTTCAGTTCTTTTTCTTCTCTTTCTTTCTTTTCCTTTTTTATTTAAAAATGTATACCATGTGTGTGTGTGTGTGTGTGTGTGTATGTGTGTGTAAGTAGAAAATTTGTTTCTCTCTCTCTCTCTCTCTCTCTCTCTCTCTATATATATATATATATATATATATATATATATATATAATTTGTTTCTTCTATACAGGTGGGATAAACTGAGTTGTCAGGCTAGGCAGCAGGCTTTACCTACTGAACAATCTTACCTGCCACAGTAGGAATCTCGTATTAGTTAGACAGCAGGATAACTGACCTTGAAAGTTCCTTACACACTTAAATTTCTGGATTATCAAAGGGGAAAGTGGAGAAATTTACTCTAAATTTATAATGGATGGAAAAACACAGAACAAAACAAACTTATTTTCTTGTGTATCTAGAGGGCTAAAACTCAAGTGAGGCCAACCTTCATAAGGCACACTCTAATGAAGCAAGCAAAAGCATCTTTAGATGAACCTCAAATACCTTAATTATATTAAGACAGTGTGAAATAATCTCATTTGCTAATGAAAGAAAAAGAGGACAACTTTGGAAACTAAAAGGAAATTAAAACTATCCATTATTTTTACTTTTAAAGCATTGCAAAGATCTAATATGTACAGGGCTATAAATTTGTGAAGTGCTTGAGTTTATTTCAGAAGCTTTTTTTTTTTTTTTGGAAATTTAGCTCTAACTCTCATTGTTAACAACACAATGAGAAAATTTAGTGCTATGATTTAGATAGGGCATTTCCCTTCAACAGTTCATGTCATGGAAACGTGGTCTCTAACGTGGCAATAGAAAAGGTGGTGGGGGCTGTAAGGGGTATAACGTTGTGCAGACGTAGGGGCACTACTTGGAAGGAATTGATTTAGTTCTTATGTGCACCTGGAAGAGTAAGCTTTTATAAAGAGCAATACAGGCCCCTGGCTTCCTGCCTTGCCATGTGGCCACTCCTTTTTAAAGGTGTTTCTACTATAATACCCCTGTCATATGACTCAACCAAGAAGTCCCACACTAGAGTGGAACAAATGTCAGTACCTCTGAATAAACTCTTCGAGGAGTATTTTGCTCTGGATATTTAGCTGTAGTAACAGAAAATGTTCTAATATATCCATTTTTTCCAGTCAAGTAATACTAGCTTAAAAATTTATAGCATTTATTGTACCTATTATGTTTTGCCACCGCCCATATGTGGGGCTTGGCTCTCTCCTATCGTATGTTCTTTGGAGACTGAATTCTTGCCATTAGGCATGGAAAATAGTGCTTTAACTCATTTAGCCATTTCATCTGTCCCAATCTAGCTTTGTTGTGAAGTTTAGGTGATAGCCTCAGAACTTTAGCAAAGAGCTGAAGAAAAACGTTTTACTCTGTAAATCTGTATAACTCTTATCAACAGATTAGGCAATGTTTTCACAAATTAAGAAACTCATTTCATCGATTATATTTCTCCAAGTCTTTAGAAATTCTTGGAAAAGGAGAGTCAAGGTTTTAAGCAGAATCAATTCAGCACAGTCACCACCAGGTCACTTCTTTTTCTTTCTTTTGGGACAGGATCTCATTACATCATGGTAACTGGTCTCAAACTCACAAAAATTCACTGCCTCTGCCTCATAGTGCTCAGATAAAAGTCAAATGTCAACATATCAGACTACAAGTTTTCTAAGTAAGTTGTATTTAGGATAACACAGACATCGAGCAAGTGTCCTTTGCCACACCATAAATATGGTGGAAAGAACATAATTTAAGTGATGGAGACAGCATGTGAGAATTAAATGACCTGAATTTGTTTCTTTTCCTTGTTCCTCAGGGTGCTTAAGTTTCTTTTAGATGTGGAGAGGTCATGATGAAATCATGCAGAACGCATGGGCATCAAGAACATATGAAACACACTGACCTGGAAACCCTTTTAGGGAGCAATGAAATACCTGCTTCTTTTAGATCTTTCCTCCCTACAAGAGTTCAGAATGAGACATTGAACACCACAGCAGATAGACACTTAGTAAATCTGGTTAACTGATATGGTCTTGTATTATGGAATCTGAAGTGAGTGTCATAATTCAATTCAAATAAAAATCAAACATTCAATGTTCTGTATATGCAAGAAAGAGTAAAGGGTATTATCCTTTAGACTTCTGATCCTGAAGAAACAAGATTACTCCACATAACAAGAGCCATAATATCATTAGGATGTAAGTATGTCTATTTGATGTTCTTGTAGCCAGCTTTCTTTATGGTGTTTTCAAGGGAACTGACACATTTATTTATAAAATATTAATGACACGAAAGTATCCCTAGTAAGCAAATCACTATGAGTCAGAAAATCTACCATGATTTCAATAAACATTCTACAGTTATCAACTATTATTTTTCCCCAAATATTTAATGAACAACTGAGATTTTAGCTGGGGGTCTCTCATAGTTGCTACAAGTTTTACATATGTGAAAAGCATGAGAGACAACAGCCAGAATATGTAATTTGTATCTTGTCCAGAGAGTAACCACAATTCCTAAGGATCTTTCCTGCCACTATCTTGTAGTCATTGAATACAGAAGGTTTCACTTAAGATCCAAGATTGACAAGCGTTTCAAGGATCTTACTCAGTGAACATTAAATACAGAATTCTTCATTTCCTTTATTGAGTGCTAGAGACACAGTAGTGTTGAGCCTAAAAGTACAAAAAATAACTTGCTGGAAATGGATTTGCCGGAGGGAGGCACCGCACCTTGAATTTAATGACTCTCCCAGCCAAGGCAAGCCATCTTTTGCACCTTCCTATGCAATCCATGCACACACTTTTCCCTTTGGGAATGCAAAAAATCCTGTCCAGAGTTTTATGCCTCTGCAGGGAAAATTGTTGTTGTGCACAATTAGCATATTTACTAAGGCTTGTCATTACTTTTGGTAATTAAACTCATACAAAGAGAGAGACATATCCAATTCAAGACAATTACACTGAACAGTAATACAATCATAATGGTCGCCTGACAATTATTAAAATATACTAAATTCTTCCTTATAGTAGAAGTATTCACCAGAGCAGCTTCTGAATAGGATCATTGCAGTGTTTTCTGTTTAAATATGTTTTTCTGTACAGAGAATTATAATTACATTTGCATAACTACTATAATCAATGTAGAAGCATGACTGAAATTTTTGTCCTTTAAATCACTATTCTTTTTGAGATTTCAGGAGTTCTGAAGCCTCCTCTGGGCTTGTGAACTGCTATTTTAGTTTGTAATGGGATAAATATAATTTTATGTTCTCTTTATATGAATAAAACATTCTAGAAACAGCACAAAATAAAACTATACTGCGTAATTTAGGTCTTCAAAAAGACTAGGCTTTTAATTTACAAGATCAATGTTTATATCAAACAAAACAATTATACATGAAAACCCCCACTAAGACCACAAAAGTATAATAAATGTGATCTATGTGCCATAAACTCATAGGAGACGGGGAGCAAATACCTTTAAATTTCAGTACTCTGTACTTACTGAGGTGAGTTCATGTGGCCGAGATAATTTCTGTCCCATTTCCAGACCACAAACCTGTGATGCCTTTTGAATGTTCTCCTTTACTTCAGCTGAGTTCAGCAGGCTACCTTGGTACCTGATGTTTCAGTTATATATTCTTTTTTTTTTTTGTCTAGTCAGATCTGAGGAAAATAATAAACACACCTAAAATGAAGAATTTGCCACCCGTCTTTGAGAACCATGAAACAAAGCAAACTTCTCTATTGAAACTTCCCTTCCTCTGAGCAGACTGCTGAGAATGTCAAGCAAGACCCTCCCAACAGCATCTGATTGGGTATGTCTCAGGAAAGAAGATCAAGGCACAAGCCTGAGATTCTAAAATCTAGTTCATCTCTGGTCCTGTTGCAAGCTGTGTTTGGTTACCAGCTAGCTCCTCAAGGCAATCTTATCCCCAAGGACCAGGCCAGAGCAAAGCACATTCTCAGTAGCACAGTCTGTGCGTATTTCCTGAGGGGCACATGGATGAAGTCACTCTAGGAAGAAACTCTAAGGCATTTCTCAAACACAAAACTTCAAACATATCCTTGTGCAAAGATGCCAAACCTAATTCAATTTTTTTTCAAAGTTGTCCTTTTTTGGAATATCTGGAGTCCTGCTAAAAACTGCACAGGAACTGTCTTAATGACCAATTAATTCAGATTGACAGATACACATAAATAAACATGCTCAGTGAGTAATAAGCAAGGGTCACATGGATTCCCGAAGGAGTGTATATGGAGTTGAGGAAAGAAATTGAGATAAATGCAAGATATGCTAGCTTCATATACAAGAGTATTCTTGTGCTTGTTTACCTGTGAACAACAGAGCCCAGTAGGCTTCTTGTGTTTATATATATATACACATAGTTCTTCATTACTCACAAACTTGTCTGGCACACATCTAGATCTAGAAAGCATGAGGAGCTCCACAGAGACTCCACCCAATTTATAAGACATGTAAATCCAAAAACATCATTCTTACAATTCCCCTCTTTGGGGGGGGGGTCATTTCAAAACTGGGTGCACTATATAGCTCTGGATGTCCTGGAACTCACATGTAGCCTGGGTTGGCCTCAAACTAATAGAAATCTGCCTGTTGCTGTCTTCCAAGGGCTGGTTTTAAAACCATCTGACACTATACCCAGGGACACGTCCCTCTTTTAAGCATGACAAATTGTGTTTTCTAGGGAAATATTATAAAACAAAAAAATCAGGTAAAGAATCTTAGGATCTCTGAGGTGGATGGCTATTAAGTACACACTAATGTTTTAATCTTTTCTTTCCTCTAATTTTATGTAGATGAAAGTTATATATTAAAATAGAAAAGTACTTAGTACACAAAAAAATGCACATACTTTCCATCAGTCTTCAAAGTAGCCTCCTTGATAATTTCAGTTCCCTCTGGGCTGGAGTGGGTCCAGTTCCTGACTACTTCTGTGGGGACCTATGGTGCTTGTAACTTTGCTCTTTCCTACTGTGGTATAAGCACCTATGGAAAAGGACATCGAGCCCTTTCATAGCGAAGAAAACACACATGCATGGAACAGAAGCTCCGAATCTGCCCATCAACATAACCTCCATTGCAAAGTCCCTTCCACAAGTCTCTCAGATTGTGATCTCCTCACTTCACTGTGTACAAAGCATGGCTTTACTTGATTTCTTTCCTGTTGTGTTATTTTAAAAAGTATTTCAACATCAAATCTTTAGGGAGGACACTTGCACATACTCCAAATGGCTGCCGCTTGGGGTTTTGATTTTGGTTTTGATATGATTATGAAGAATAAATAGCCTGGATACACTTCTCATTAGTATGCGTTTGTTCAAAATTCTACATAAATGGTTTTATTGACTTTTGAAGTTCTCAAGTTAAATGCTCCCTATAGAATTAATTTAATTTTAGTCTCTGAATAGTTGGTCTGGCATCCATAGTTATAGAATTCTGTTTTAATAAAAAGGCTTCTAAAGAATCTTGCTGCACTGTGCCTTAGCACCATATACTACATTGACAGAAATCCACAGAACAAGCATTTTCCTTATTTACAATTATATGGAACACTTCAACCAATACACACATTTGTTAAAGACCTCATATGTAAAAGCAGCTATATTTATCAGGTATTGAAATGCATGTTGCTACTTCTATTTCTCAGAATCCGAAGGGCCCACATGTTGAATTATGGACTGGGGGGTTTTTAAAGCTTCTTCTAGTATTAAGTGGCAACAGCAAGAGAGAAGTCAAATGAATAACTGAGGAGCGCCTGGGCAGCTTTCTGAATGTAGGTAAGGAATAGATGTCAAGTAATTCCTGAAGCTTACAAGGAGGAAAGATTAAGGAAATATCGAGACATTTTTGTATATTAATTTTGTATATTAATATTACTTGAATAGTAGTTATGATGGTGGGTAAATCAGGAAGGGTTCTAAGTAGAAAATAGTTACTTCCAAAACTAATTTTCAAAAGATAGAGCAATGTCGATAAGTCTTCAGGAAGATGAGTAAGCCTCACAGAAACCAGGTGTTCAAATGATAGGACTGGGCACAGTAACAACGCATGTGTAATCTAAAAGGCTGTGGTTTGAGAAGAACGAAACCAAGTGAAACTGGACTATGGTATTACAGTATACAGTGCTGAGTTACTTGAGGGGATATTCAGAGCAGATAAATAGGTAGAAGTCCTTTATCAAGTATCGTAATACCAAAATGCCACTGGAAGATTAGTTACCAAGGCAACTAGCTCTTAAATTGCGATCCTGCCTTGTGTCCAGGGTACTTACTGTGTTTTCTAAACTATTCTAAGGATTTTGCGTATGTCATTTCTTGGAATCTAAGATTGCTCAAGATGGCATAACTGGCATTTAGGTTTAGGTAATTCTTTGCTGTGGGGCTGTCCCCTGAGCTTCAGGGTCTTTAATAACACCCTTGACCCTGTTCGTGAACTTCCAGAACACACGATTCAAAGTTTAACAACCAAAAATGTCTCTAGGCATTGCCAAATGGTTGGTGGAAACAATATCTCCTAGGCTAGAACCACTGATTTATTGCTATCAATATACTTTGGGATACGTTTCATTAACCTTTAAAGATTAGCTCTGCTTTTATAGATGAGGCACCTGTCTGTGGGCTCTAGCAAGTTCCTTTCATGGCTTGGAATCTTAGCTACTTGTTACCTATTGCTTTCCTATAATCTTCCTATACAGGAACCTAGCACAGACCTTTATAACAAAACAAGAGTCATTTTCGACAAAGTACCAGAATGCAGAAAACCTTTATTTTATTTGTATTATTTTAGGTAACTTTTAGGTTCTCACAGTGACTTAGTCAAGATTTCTGTGTCATATTTTACAATTTTCCCAGAGTCCAGTTTCTGGATGAGTGAGATTTTACCAATGTGATCTATGTAATGCTGAAGCAATTTTGGCTTCTGTGACCTCAGATCAACATTATAACTGCTATTAGAGCTTTTATTATCTCTCCATTTCTCATGGACTTTGGCTTTATAGTGGGAATAACAACTCCTGCCTTCCCCAGACTGTAAAACACTATGACTGGGGCATATCTGAGACCTTTCAAAATATCCTATGCTGTCCAGCACTCCAATTACCCTACACAAGAGGATGCATTCAGGACAGTTTCTGTTTAGATCTGCTCCCGTTCCTATTAATTATAGGTGAGAAGAAGGAAAACTTATGCTAGGAGCTGATCTATGCCTTTTTTAAAATGTGAAGTGCCGTCACTACAGAAGGAGAACTGTTAGCCTCTCTGGCTGCAGAAGGCAGAGGCCAGAGTCACATGAAGTTCTGGGAGTCATTTAGAATGGGTGTCATCAAGGCAACAGACAATGCCATACGATAGAGAGAATGGGTGAAATAAGGAACATATTTATTGTTGATGTAACTCGTGGAAATAAGTGCGAAGGTTTCTGAAAACCCTAACAATAAAGCCACGGTTTGCCCCCAGTTACACCACTCCTTGGCAATTATCCAAAGGACCCTGCCTCTTATCACAGAAACATTTGCACAGCAATACTGAGAGTTGCATTGTTCACAACAGCAAAGAAATGAAGTCAGCCGAGATGTACGGTGACTGAAGAATAGATAATGAAAATGTGGAATATATGCACAATGGAATTTTATTCAGATGTGAAGAAAAAATGTAAGTTGTATGGAAATAGATATTTCTGGAAAGTATCACATTAAGTAAAGTAAGGCAGACTCAAAAAGACAAATATCACATGTTCTGCCATACCTGGATCCTAAATTGAATGTTCGCAAATATGTACGCATGGGGGATGAATGTGGGTATGAAAGTACAAAGAGGACCAGGAGAGGACCAAGGGAGTGAGAAAGCACGGGAAGGGTAATGGGACATACCTGAATGAAAATGGAGAGGAGGTTTTGGGGACAGTGTGTGCTGAAGGTCGAGGCGAAGGGAAGATGAGGGAGATAGAGGGTGGTGAAAACGCCACAGTGAAACCTGATATTGTGTATGCTCATTAAAATCTCAAGTGCATACTTAAAAGAAAAGGTATTAAATGTCCACTGACTAGCGTTGCTGAGAAGGTGAGCAGAGATGGCTGCTGAAGAAACCCCAAGCTAAGGAGAAAGCCTGGCTTGTGTGCACATGATTATGAAAGGATCCTTAACTGGTAAAACAAAAAGCAGTCAAGGGGTTATTTATCATTTTAAACTCCTAATCACCATGGAGAAGGCAGAGACCAGAAGTGGCAGGGATCAGCTATTAACACGGTTGAAGGTAATTTGGCACCATAGGGCATGTTATTTGTTCCCAGAAAGTTTGCCTGTGTAACTTCAAATTCAGCCTAAGATTCTAATGTCTCCTGTGGAAAACGGTAGAAAAGTACTTTTCTTGCAGGAATTTGAGTTTTATGCTCTAATCCCTAAGCAAAGGACCTTTGGAGAGTATGTACATTATAATGTAGGCACTCACCGAGTTAAAATGGGTAAATTGTCTTCAAATAAATAAATATGTGTGCTAGGCAGCTTGGTTATTCTTCTACCTGACATTTTACTGAGTGAGAAATAGCAATCCAAGATACTTTTAAATTTTATTTCAAAATAGGTTTTTTATACTTTGATCATATTCTTTCTCCTCTCCCAACTCTTCTTCGGTTCTCCTCACCTCCCTACCGACCTAACTTCATGTTATTTCTTATTCCTGATAAGTTAAACAAAAAATTAAAACCAATATGATAAAATACATGAATAGATAAACCAAAACCAAAAACACACAAAAAAATTTGAGTCCTCATTTTCTGTTGACATGGGCTTCCCCCAGAGTATGGTTGAGGTAACGGGTGACACTCTATTGGAAAAAACAAACAGATTTCCCCTTGCAGAGCAGATTTCAGATTTCAAGAACAAGATCTTCTTGGTTAGGAGTGGTACTTTGGGTCCATCTCCCCTTCTCATGCCTGGGTTTTGTCCATTTTGAATCTAGGCAGCTCTTGTGGGTGCTGTCATAATCTCTGTGAGCTCACATGTGAAGAGATTTTTAAGAAGTACCCTGTACTTGAAATCAAATACAGACTAATACAACTAGGTAAGCAAAGCTGTGGAAGTGGAGAGTCCCAAAATGCAACGACAAAACAACCTGAGTCTGGCCAGAAGCCCAAGGGCTTTGGTGACACGCAGGAGGTAGGATGCCTATGCCTGTCCCCTTAGGGGCTTTTCCTGGAGTTCCAATCAACTCAGCTTAAGACGACAGAAGGAATTGATTCTAGAAATTCGTTGAATTTCCCCCACAGGTGGGAGTGGTGCAGTCGGGTGGATGGAAGCAGCTGTGTATGGAGAAAGCATAGATTAAGGAGTGTATCCTCAGACTGAGATGCAGACAGCCTTATTCAGACAATGTACACTCAAGAATGGGCTGTCACTTTTTCTAAGAGCAATTGAAAGCACAACTATGTTCATGACAACAAACCTGTAACAGCTGAGAATGACAAAGCCCATCCAACATTCCATTCCCGGGACACTGCACATATCTTCATTGTTCCCCACTTTGGGGACAGAAGGTACCCTTTGTGTATGGAGTCTATCCAAGGCATACTAGACACTTGATCCGTATTTTATGCAGTAAAATTACTAGAGTTCCCTGCGTGGTATAAGTTTTTTGGGATTCTCTGGATGGTAAATGGGATACTGAAGGAGAAGCATAACTGTTATTATTTATGGATTCTAATGTGTCAGTTATATGTCCTCTGCCACAGCAGACACTTCTTTCAAACATGCAGTAATGGCTCCCAAAGGATACATTGTCAAAAATACTTTTGAAATGAAAAAACAAAATTATCCACAAACTACCCCCTTGTCTCCATGGTTACAGCACTGAAACACTATCAAGGGAGGCAGATGTTAACAGTAAAGCTACAACTGAATTAAAAAGAAAAAAATTCTAAGAAGTTGGAAAGAGCCCTGTATTTGGAAGAAGTGTGGTTTTGAAATACAAAACATGATCATTTTGTTTTCCAATTATAGTATAATAGCGAAAGAGAAAACTATCACCCAGGGCATCTTCAAAAAAAGCTCAGTGACTTTGGACTTTCTTAAATGAAGCCAAATTATCCACAGAGTTGTGTTTTGTGGGTAAAGATTAGAAAGAGGAAAACATATAGGATCTTTTCAAACTATTCCCATCTCCCAACTAGATATCCTTTGATGATTCATCAATTTACAAAAACTGTTCGAATTGGAAAGTACAATTAAAGTATAAAATACATAATCAGTAACAGTTGATGGATTCCACCTTTTTGTATGGGGGGTAATATACCAACGCAATATCAAAGACTTTTCAAGGCTTTGGGTTTATACTTTATGCCACTTAGTTTCCATTCAGACAGTCACAGTAAATCTCATTTTCCTAACTCCTTTGGAGAGTGTTGTTTAATTACTGTGGCAGAGATTTTGCATCTGGATGCTATGTTATTTTAAGAAAGAAAGCTGTCAATTTAGGTGTGATGCATTCTTGGCTTTGCATCATGGAATAAACTTTTAGCCTGTTGTAAGCCTGGCGCTTTCCCATCATTGGAAATGTGTCAAAGGGTGTCTGGTGCTCTGAACACTTATGCTTCCTGAACACTGTGAGAATCTGGAAAAGGAAATGGTGACTCCTCACCAGCACGCTAGCCATAGTGCCACACCAGAAACTGCCACAGCATGCATGGGCTGCAATGTTCCCAGAATGATTAGGTATAGGGCTGGTCAATCTCTCTCTGTGTTTACAATGGTAAACTTCGTGTTAAGAAAGACAGGATATTTCAATGCCTATCAAATTACATTTTAATTGACCAAATCTTGCTTTGTCTGCTACTCAGAGAACAATCAGGAAGGACTATTGAAATCTTTAAAGCAAAGGAGCAGAGGATGATGTCAAAGTGGTCATTGGGCCCGTTTCAAACTCTGACTTTATGACAAAATGCCAAAGCTGACTAATTTCTTTACTTGCTGTTCTGTAAACTTGCATAATTATGATATTTTCTCTTGGTTCTTACATGACATGAGGTTAAAAACAAAAAAATCCAAAACAAAATGATGTGGGATTCCCCTCTGTACGCTGTGAATACCATAGGTTAATAAAGAAGCTGCTTAAAGAATATAGCCAAGCTGGAAACAATATATATAGAGAGAGTAGGTATAGTCAGTGAGATGCTATGTAGCTGCCGGAGGAGCCAGGTGTGCCCCTAAACTTTACTGATAAACCATGAGCCTCCTGATAAAATATAAAATAATAGGAATGGGCTAGTCTAAGATGTAAGAGCTTGCTGGAAATATGCTAGAGTCACTGGCTGAGCAGTGTTGTAATTACTACAGTTTTCTGTGTGAATATTTTGGGTCAGGGCAGCTGAGGACGAACGAACAGCAAACCAACAACAAAAGAAAGGTTAAAAAAACTAACAACAACACTTTTTGTAGCTGCAGGCAATCTTGTGCTAAAAGTAAAGGACTGTTATTTTAACATGAGAAGTATATAATACATATATATCAATTGTGTATTATATATATTAAGTATATAATAAGTATATTACATTCTGGAGCAACAATGAACCACTAAGCAATTCTGATCTGTCACTCTTTTATCTCCTTAGTGACAGACTGAAATTGTTTAACCAACATTTTATTTTCCTTTATGTATAGGGAACCAGCTGTACTAATAATGATGTAACTAGCGAAATGGGAACATAAGCCTGCCCTGAGTGCAGCACTACATGTCCATCTCAGAGGAGGTGAAGAGGGAATATCAGGAAACGTGAACTGGCAGAGTTGGGAATATAGAGGCCATATTATTGAAGATATCTAATAGGTAAATAAAGATGAGGAAATAGGTTGCAGGGCAGGCAGCAAGCAAACTGATCTTCACATTTCTTAATCACTCCCTCTGCTTTGCAAATCCTTCCAAAACATGACCTCATCTGTGCTCTCATCCTCCCAGTGGATAGTGCTCAATTACTCATCCTCTCCCTGAGCACAACTTTTATTCAGCCCTGGTTGTCCTTGACATTCCCTGTGTGTATGTTTTCTTAGTTTTAGTTTAGTATGTCTCAATAACGAGGTTGAGATCTGTTTGAGGACAAGGGCATACCTATTCGATGACTCTCTAGTGTTCGTCTTTGCAATATTCGTTCTTTAGACCTGAGTATCAATTAATTATTATTTGATAGTTTCACAGTATATGCTATCAAATGTTTATCATTGTAAGCATACTTATGTATATTAATTGAATAGACTAAAGAATGGACACTCACCATTTTACACTTAAAACCCAAATAGCTGGATCAAATTAAAAATAATACAGATAGTAATAATAATACCATTGCACATATATATGTGTGTGCTGTTCTGGTCCAAGACTTCAAATATTGTAAGCATGTACCGAGTTGTACCCCCAAACATACTCAGAAATTTGTGTGAACAGGAGATATAGATGTAATTCATATTAATTATATAATTAATAAAATTTTATATATTATTTCTTATAGAGAGCATTTTAAATATATCCTAATACAGTTCTTAACTGATATTAAATTTTAATGTTGCAAGTATTCTAATACAAGTTTTAACAACATAATGTCATAACAGTTTTGGCATTTCTATCTTCCTTAAAATTCTTCACTTGGTATTGGGAATGTGCATCTGAAAGTCTTTGTATAAGAGCACATTTCCATACACATTTAATCAACACAGCAGCTCCCTGAACATTTCCTGATTATACTTGTTAAATATACTTTACATACTTAAGAAGTGGTGAAAATACACAAACACATATATATTATTTGATAATTCCATATAAATTTTAAAAAGCAAAATGCTATATCTAACTTTTCAGGAATATTTTTGACAGATTGAATAGTGAGAAGTACATCCTCAAAGAAAACTGAAAGTTTGCTTCCTAAAAGACCTATCTAAAGAAAAGTTTTTTTTTTTCAGAAAAAAAACCCCAGCATACATACTTACATTAGGAAAGGACTCTTATCATAGTAAGTTAGATTCACTATTAAGTTTGATATATTAAATTAAAAATTTTGTGTAATCATTCCAATATGCAAGATGAAAGTACACAGCATATGCTTTGAGCCATTCTTAGCTATAATAGATACTGATGTCAGCTCTTGGCTAGTACTTCTACCAAGCTTTTTCAAAGTATAAAATTCCAATAAGCATTTATTTTTTGGAACAAACTTTATATGTAGCTGAACCAAGAATAACCCTGAATAGTTGATTAGTTGATCCTCTAGCCTCTACCTCCCCAGGGCACCTTCATACCTTGGGTTTCAGGGACTGATCCCAAGGCTTCAGTCATCCTAAGCAAGCAAGCGTTCTGCAAACTGAGCTACCAACAACTCTTCAGCCAGCATTTTAAGAAGTAGAGAAGTATAAGAAATCATCATCCACGTGCAAATGGTGCTACCCTGGGATGTATGCTCATGTTTCCAGTGTAAACTGTTCTTGGTTTATTCTTTGTAATTTAGAGACCAAGACACACAAGAGCTCATTTATATCTAGGGTATTTATTAGACTTTGTCATGTTGTATGTGTAGTACATGGATAAGCTAGATATAGCTAGCTTAACAGGATGAGAAGATGTGTAGGTTGAAAAGAATAGACATAGGTAAGAAAACAAAGTATAAGCAAAGACAGGCAAAAACATAATGTCAACTCTCTGGGACAAAATTTCTGCCCCAGTACATCATGCAATTCCTAACTGCTTGCAATTTGGAGATACTGGAGATGTATCTCTTCAAAAAGCAATTGTCAGAAACTCGAGAGCTACCTTTCATTTTGATAAACAGCTGTAACTAAAGGAGACAGGGATGCCAGCTCAGGCCAAGAGAATACTCAAATGCTGTCTCCCTAGACTCTAAAATCAACAATCAAAATGTTTGGACAGACCTTTTAAAATATAGACACTGTCATTTTTAACCCATAGTTTGCTGCTAATCCATCACCTGCTTTTTGGTTTACATTTCACTTTATTATTGTCGCTAAGAAGCCAGTTTTATTTTTAATGAGAGACGGAAGGGAGTGGATCCAATTGGGAGAAGAGGAAGTACTAGGAGGAGTTGAGGGGGTGGAAAGCATAAACAGAATAGCTTATGTAGGGGAAAATCTATTTTCAATAAAAGGGAAAATATTTTTAAAAAACTGAGTACTGCCTGGCTGAATTACATAAATGCATCTTAGTGTTTTCTAAGTATATTAATATAATAAATATATATTAACATAATATAAAAATGTTATTAATTCTTATGCTTAATGATCCAATACACAGATAAAACTAGATCTTCTAACAAATATTTAATATAAGATCTCCATCCTCAGAGATAAGAATGAGATACATACACCTTTTAGAAATCAGAGAATTTCACTTAAGGGTAATCCAAATTCTTCATGAAAAAAATACAAACAATGTATAAAAATTCAGAGCTAAGATTACAATACAAAGGCTGGAAAATCATTCCAAAACAATTACAAATGAAATAACGAATTATTATTCCTTTTTTGAAACTTAGGAACAAAAGCAAAGCAACACAAGGTAAATTCAGAATCACTGTTTCTAAAGAAGAAAAAAACCTTTTAATTGGTTGTGTTCTGTATTGCTGTTTTACTATTTATCTACAAACTGTGAGAAGCAGTTGCCAAAATATCAAGGAATAAGGACATTATATGCTTATTTAGTGACCTATAAATTATTGGTTGTTGGAATCTCTTATATTGCAGGAAGAAGCAATACCTCTTCTATATTGACCCCGAGAGTCAGCGTCTAAATATATTTCCAACTGTTGCTGTAGTCGTGGTGTACTCCTGTGTTGTCTTCTAAAGAACTATGATCACCTAAGGCAGATGCGATCATTTATCCTAAGCTCAGAGACTGGGACCATTTTTTAAAAGCAGCATTGCAATTGGACTCTCACTCAACACAGAAACCTTTCCTTGTCCTTTGGTTAGAATGAATTGAAGAGAATTGTTATTTGCTACATTGTATTATGATATTGTTAATGCTTTAGTTTACTATAAGATGTTAATGATTAGAAAAAGATTAGAACTTGACAAAGGGAAAGTTGACATTTCTAATGAGTTCTTGGTTTGACATATTTGATAAGAAATTTATATTTTGATATAGCTAAAAATTTGTTTAAAAATGCTCTATACCAATTGAAATGGGATTTCCAACCCTGGTGATCCTCCATGCCTTTAACTAGGAGAGACTGTAGCCAAAGGATCATGTATATTCACAACGTATTATCTAATAGTAGATGAACTCTCTTTACAGAAACTTGGCTCACAGACACAGAGCCCAGAGGTACTTTCTCCTTTAACCCTTTGCTTACAGAGGTTGGCAGTCAAAGACTGGATGATGCTTTTATATCCAAAGTGCCTAAGACATGGGTATGTATGATTGGATTACATGTACTGAAGTCTGAGAAATGGCTAAGTATTTAAAAGACAGACACAGTCTTTTGTTTTATTGCAGAAGCACAGGCTTTATTAAAATTTATAAAAAAGGAGAAATTTTGGAGGCCCAAAAATGTAAGCCTATTTCTACCTTGTCTGAAGGTCAGAGAGTTTGAAGTTGCTCAAATTGTTAATAACAATTGGGGCTACATATTCTGAATCAGATGTGGTTACTTGGTTCTTTTGACATTAAGATGGCCCATACAGCTGTATCCACTCCTTCCTCACCAATGGTCAGGAAATTCAAGCGTACTTCTCCTTCTTTTGAAATAGGAGGTTTGACCTTGGGAGTGGTTGTCTTCAGAATACTTGGTCTAGGGTGGTTTCACTGCCTAAACAACAGAATGCTAATGACTTTATATCTCAAAGTATTGAAGCCAGTAACTATCCTAGTTGCCCTTTGTATCATGTTAAAGCAGTTTTTTGTCTTCTTACCCCTGTGGTGTGGGGTATAAAAGTGTATGAAAAATTAAGTGTGGGGACTCTAGCATCCACTGGAACTCCTTCCCAATACTATTCTATGGTTTCTGTTTTATTATTTTAAACTTGTCTTTATATTTTACTAATATTTCCAAATTTCCACACCCCCTACCTTGGCGAGTGGTATTTTTTATCAAATCTGGTACCTGAAAATGTGTCCTTCCTTCTCTATTAATATTGAGGGACAAGCAAGGCTGCATTGAGAAGTGATTTGCAACAGGTGTTATACTCGCTTTATTCATGTGTGTGTGAGTGTGTGTGTGTATGTATTGTGGTTGTATATATATATATATATATATATATATATATATATACACATATACTTATGTATGAATGCAATACTCAGAAATGTATTTTAACCCATAAGATAGACCATAAATCACAAAGGAGTTTGATTGTCATTTCTGGAAAGCACTTTGCCTGGTTTTGCTAATCTGAGTGTCACTTTGTCCTATATGAGCTTTTGATTAAGAATGATTTAATTTGAAAATCTTTTACTTCCACCTATTGTCTTTTTCAGTACTGTTTCAAACTATGTGCTCTAAGATATAAAGAATCATAAATGAGATTGTCATAAAGCCCAACTAAAAATGAACCAAGGTAATTAAAACACTTGGTGTCATTTTTATTCTTTCTAGGAAAACTCATCACAATTTCTCTTGTAGATATTTTCAAGCTGGTTGACCAGTCATCATTTTGCAATGATGGTGTCATCCAGGTTTCCACTTACTTTGAATGAAGGATTAACTCTAGCTTCATGGGTGTTTGACCAGCACCTCACACGATAATGAGGAAGAAAAGGCAAAGCTAATACCCCACCTGCTAAAGTAATTCGTAGATGGGTGCTATAGCACCGTTTACTATAGGACCAGCTTAGTTTGTAAAGGTGGTCTCTCGGGAGGCTTAAACAAGAAGATTGCAATGTTTAAGAAACAAAATCATGGTGAGTGAATTAGGTGAGCAACTTCATTACACACAACAGATTCTCAAGATTGACTTTTTAAAACTCTATTGTATAATCTTTACTTAACCAGTTCATTGGTGCTATCCAGAAATATTAAAGATTCCATTAAAATTTCCACTAAGCATTTACACCAGTTTTTGTATTGGAGCCTGTTCTGGAACTAGCTCTTTTAGACCAGGTTGGCTTTGAACTCACAGAGATCCACCTGCCTATGCCTCCCAAGTGCTGGGATTAAAGGTGTGTAGCACTGCACGGCTGCTATTATTCTTACTGACATCAAATCTTTACTCATCATTCCCTTGTCTCCTAAAGGACTGTGTGTCTCCAAAGCTCATCATTGGGCCATTAGAAAAATAAGAACATGCTGTGGATAGTAATTTACAGTAGTTCCGAGTTTGTCTGAACATTCATACATATGCATGCCAAAGAGGTTTAAATAATGTGTGCTGTGCTCTACAGCAGGTGAGATCACAAACCATCACACAAAAAGCAAGGCTGTTGCAGTTGGGAGTGAACGTGGAAGGTCAGAAACCTCTGAAACATATAGATCTCGTTTCCCCTTTGGTGTAAACCCAAGAAGATTGATGGGTCACAATGCCATTCTGTTTTAATTTCTCATGGGACCTCTACATTGTTTTTTTTTTTTTTATAGTACAGTGCTAATCTGCATTCCCTTCAATAATGTACAAAGGTTACTTTTATCACTCCAATCCTCACCAGCATTTACTGTCTTGTCCTTCTGATCATTGCCATCTCACTGAAGTGAGGTGATATTTGACCATGCTTCTGGTGTGTGCTTCCTTAGTGATTAGCGTTGTTGGCCATTTTTTCCTGCATCCACTGCTATTTGTCAAGGAATGTCTACGTAGGTTGATTCATTTTTTAAACATGAACATTTTTCACAATTTTGTATTTCATTTGTAAATTTAAGAAAAAAAATCCCACAAACATGTACTTTGGCTACTCATTTACAATATAACTGAGCAACAAAGAGAAATTTTGTGTTGAATTCTTTATCTAAAATATCTTCGGTCTTGAAGTATCCTAACACTAAAATTAAGGTAAAAGAATTTCCCATGATTTAAAGTTCAACTTTCCTTGGTATATTTCTTAACATTTTAATACATGATGAGAAAATTGTGATGTCCATGCTGTTCTATAGAACTATGTTTAAGTTTCTAAAAGAGCAGGCTTAGACACTCGTCAATAATAGCTATGGTTAAATAACGAGGTGAGTGTGGAGAAGCAGGTTCAACTCCTGCTTTGCAATTGGTTTAGTCTCTAAAGTATATATTTTTAATTTTCTAAAAGTTATATAAATAAAAATGGGGTGTTTAAAAACAGCTGATTAATTCATAATTTAAGATATTTACTCTGAATAATATTTGATTGGCTCAAATGTTTTCTGGTGTTGTACCAGACACCATGAAGAGACCCACAACAGCTGAGAAGGCACACAAACCCAGAATAGGTTTAGAGTTGGTGGACAGTGGATGGGAACTTTTATTTCTGCATGGACTGAACCAACTGACCTGCTTTTTTTGTTCTATGGCAGACATGAACAAGCCATATCACACCATGTGGATTTTCACAGCCAGTCTCAGGGGCTGATATATAAAGAAGGTTTAGACAACAAAAACAAACATGAATGGGGGGCAGAGATGAGATTTTTTTTAAGTAAAAGGACTACAGAAATGTGGCAGTATGCAGTACAGGAAGCTGAAATGGAGTAGGATTTATACTTCAGTAGATAAAGAATTAGATGTTCAATAGCAAGAGGTTGCTCTACCAACAGCCCCTGGGATCTGCAGAAAGTGGAGAACAAAATGATGTCGGGATGTGGAGAGCTGATGAGAACAGAGTGCATGGAAGGAGAATAGGAGAAGTCCAAGGACAAGGGGAATTTTAACTTGCTTTAGTGTTTGTATATTTTTAAATATTCTACCAGAAATAATAACATCAGCATCCCAGACATCTGCAGCTGTCAGGAAACTGCACATCACATGTGTTAGGCTTGCTACGGTGGCTTTGCAAACTGCAGTTCCCCACATATGGATGAGAAGGCAAGCTCTGCTTGATAAAGGTCACTGGAGACTAAGGAGCAAAGCCCAGAGGAGAGTACAAGTGTGCGCCACAGCCTATACTGCGAAAACTCCACCTCCAGCACTGAATTTGCAAACATTCCAAGGATGATGGTGAGTCTGTGTGGCTTATCCTTAGGCCTGCCACAACTGGGAATGCCTTACCCTGGCTTTTCAGGATAAATACTACTAGATTCATCTCAGTGTTCAGCAGCAGATACCGATCTCTCTGTTTTCAGTACCCATGCTGAAGAGCTGCAGACATAGCACATCTAGAGTAGAAAAATACTCCCTTGGAAAAATCTATCTGCCAAGAAGCAGAAATGACTAATTTCCACTCATGTGTAGCAGCCTTGCCTCCCCACTGTCCGCATGCAGACTCCAATAGGAAACATCCACCAGGTTTGAACTTTAACCTTCTTTCACTTTTGGAGGCTCATGCTATCCGAAACACCAGAACTTTTATGTTTCCAAACATTCTTTTTCCTCTAGCAAACTTGTCCCTGAAATGCCCTGCAGTTTCAAAGTCATGAAGTTTGCTGGAGGAGTCTGAAGAGCTCAGTTCATCATGAAGTTGTGCTGTAGTTCATACCAAACGAATATCTCTTCCCTCTCTGTGGCCCAGAATGGCCATTTCCTTCCCGTGATTGTGTTTTATTATTCATGTCAGCAGATCTGGCAATGGGAGATTTATTTAGGGGAGAAATTTCATCAGTTACAAAACATAAAGCACATTCTGTCTCTCAGAGTTTCTGGAGACCCCTTAAACATGGCCCGAATTGCTGACAGGATTGAAAGGCACACGCCTTCCCTGAAAATTGTGAAAATCATATACTACAGCTTGCAAGCAAAACCATATCTGGGAAGTTTAGCAAAGGATAAGCCATGCTATCACATTTTAAATGTGTTAAAATTTAGTTTAGGGAAGAGGACTCTTTGATTTCTTTTTTTAGATTATGGTCCTGGAAATACATCACCCAGATGATGGAGAATGAGAAACAAGAAATATAGCTTGAAAACAATGCATATAAATTAGCTGACTTCATATTGATGTTCTACCCACTTACCATGGCATCCCCTCTCTTATTCTTGTCTCACTAAAATTCATTTTACACACAGCATCCAAAGTTATTACCTTAAGTTATAAGTCATCTTCTGGTGCTTATCTCCTCACTGTCTGCCCTGGGAATGACAGTGACGTCTACACCCATCATCTACAGAGTCTTGCATAGTCTACTATTGCTTTCCAGGATAGATGGACACCTTTCCTAACACCTTTGATCAAATTATATTTACTTGCTAGGATCTCTTCTCATGCCCATGGATCAGGATCTCACTCCTATATTTAAAGCCACGGTTCTTCCTGCATCTGAAGGTAGAAGTGCTTGCTGCCAAGCCTTATCATTTCAGTTCAATCCCCAATACCCATATGGTAGAAGGAAAGAACAAACTCTCGCAGGCTCTCCTCTGATGTCTACACGTGCCCTAGCTCAGCTCCATGTGAGCACATGGACATACACACACATACACACACATAGCACACACGCATGTAGCACACACACACCTAACTCAAACGCAGTACCTAAACAAATAATGTAAACCAATAACAACAACAACAACAAAAAAAAAAACCCCTTTCCTTCCAATTATATTGCTTTAGTAACTTTTTTTTTTCTTGATGGGCAGAAACTCTGCCTTCAAGATCTCTCTGTTTATCACCTCAGTGCTTTTCATAAGTGTCCGGGGAGAAGCAGATATTTACATCTCTGGTAAATGCAAAAGTGAGGAAGGTGTTGCAGAAAGATATAGCACGTATTGATAAACAAAATACTCCTTTACTCCCACCTCTTATTTATGACCTTGACCATAAGACTATAGAATGTTGCTAGGCAACACCATGCCTTTAATCCCAGCACTTAGGAGGCAGAGGAAAGTAGATCTCTATGAGTTCGAGGCCAGCATGGTCTATGAAAGGAGTTCCAGGACAACCAGAGCTGTTACACAGAGAAACTCTGTCAAAAGCAAAACAAAAGAAACAAAAATAACAAAAAAGAATAGAAAAATAAATAGAATGTTTACCAGTTGTTCAGGAGACTTTATCCACAGAAAATCTTTAAAATACTGCTTTTTTAGTTCTATAAGTTACTGCTGTAGTATTTACAACCCAATACCAGAAATTCATAGAATTCTGTGCATTTTTTTAAAAAAATATGTTTTTTGCTACCTGACAAGGCATTTTTAGGACAATATACTTATATTCTAAAATAATTTTTGGTACAAAGCACATATGACTCTCATGCCCTGTATTTTGTACATGCCAGCACAGTCGTGGCAAGTGAAGACCAAGCCACAAAGCAACATAAAATAAGAGGAGATGATGCAAAGCTATGAGCCTTTGAAAGTACCTGGAGCTTTTCTTTTTCCTACTCTGTATACCTACAAGTTACTGATTAAATTCTTCTGATAATGCTTCTGTAAAACAAGTGAGAACAATCTTGGATGTGTCAACTGTCCTACATGAACCATGAACCTACAACCCTTCTAACCATGGCTGTGTGTTGAGTTCAAGTACAATTGAAATTCAAAACCAGTCCTCACAGGACTGCAGAATGCTAGTAAATGTGACAATCTAAATATTACTCCTATCTCACATTGAGATGTGGAAACCCAATCCCAGCACAGATGGCATTGGGAAGAAGGTATGTCCTTTGGAAGGCGATTTTCTCATGAATGGGATTAGAGCTACTTCATGCAGCTGATGAGACCCAGAGTTCTTCCCTTGGCCATGTCCAAACGGGGCAACAATATTTTCTTATGAACCAGGAAGCATCAGATACTCAACCGTTGACTTCTTAGTGATAGAGTTTCCAGCTTCAAATCATAAGAAATCAATTTCCATTATCTATAATATACCCGATTTATAATATTTTAGGATAGCAACCTCAGTGAACTGAGATAGCAAGGCAGTAGCTACAGACTGAATTTTTGTCAAAAAAACCCCTCCCTAACTCCTACAGGGTTAATACATCAAGTCCTTATTCTTTGATCTTATTGTATTTGGAGGGAATGTGAGATGTATTTATGAGATCATTGGATGAGATGATAATACCGTGATTTTATTCATAGCGATTTGGTCTGAACCCCATAAAAGAAGACAATGCATTCTCGCCTTCCCCTCCTCTCCTGTCTCCCTTTTTACTAAGTATAGATACCCCAGTTTATTGTGAGCACTCAGCACAACTTTGACTTGCTACATATCAGGACAAGGGCTTCAGAGTGGAGCCTTAAATTTGGCCTTAGATTTTTTCATTCCCCCAAACTGAGATATTCAATATTTGATGCTTAAATCATTTATCCCATAGTATTTTTACATACCAGCTCCAGGTTGGTTACAGTTGTGTATGCTGGGTTCAAATATAGGCTCTAACACTAATTCGTAGGTTTCAACTTAAGAAGCTATAACGCTTTGTTCTAAATGGACCTTTTATGAACTTGAAAATGCTCTTGTGAAATTTAAACTGTTGAGAAAACCTAAATGTGCTCAACACCAAGTTTCAGACGGTGAAAGGATACACACACAAGTTCACACTGCACACATCTGGGCATCTGTGTTTCAAGTGGTAGAGACCAGGATAGCTGAAGGACTGTGAAGGTGAAGATGCCCGACCAGGCATCTGAACATAACACTTCCCTCTGCTACCTACCATCCTAATTAACATCCTATCATAGGCAGGATGCTTCCTGATTATACGGCCTGACCTCCAGTTTCTTACTGCATCTACCTTAGAAAACGGGTAATTACAAATTATTTCCCTGACTCCTTTGAAATGTACGTAAGTCTGTTTAAAAGCCTCTTGACAGCTTTATGACCCAAGAAGTTCCTTCTCAAAGACCTATTTGCCATCCCTTTGAAATATAATTATCAAGAAACTGCCACTTTTTCTAGCCTCTGTGGGGAGGATGAGCTTTTGTTTCATGACCTAGTTATTTACAGAACTGTTTCCTGTTATAATACGAGAAGTTTCCTTTCTTCTTATGTTAGGCCAGTCAGTAAACTCAAGTTCCCTATGATATCTGCCCCGAGCTCTTCATTTCAATGGAGATGAGTTCAGTCTGTCTTCATATTGCAAGTCTTCGTGTGTGTGTGTGTGTGTGTGTGTGTGCATGCGCGCGCGCAATGGTTTGAGTGGAGGCCAGTGAGCAATCTCAAGTAAGATGTTGTTTTTGGAAGATATTTGCTTTCTTTCTTTTCTTGATTTTGTTTTTGTTATGAGGCAAGTTTCTCATTGGCCTGGAACTTGGCAAAATGGCTAGTTAGTTGGCCTGTGAGCCCAAGTGACTCGCCTGTCTCTGCTTCCCTTGCACAGTAAGTACCATACTTGGTTTACATGAGGACTCTGGGTATTGAACGCATGGCCTCATAAGTGTTTCACCAACTACCACTCCAACACTGAGCAGTCTGAATGTCATGTGTGTCTATGCTATTTTGTCCAGTGCATTTTTTTAAGTCTGACAAAACCCATCCACAAGTAATATACCACTTGCGGTATGTCGAACTAGTGTGTGTATTGGCATGGTAGCACATGTAGTATATATAAAAAGTTAAAGCAGTAATAATTATATTTCAATGGTTTATTAAAAATTATGATTGAGAATTTTAAAATCTGTTTTTTTCAACATTACACTGCAGAGCTTTCATTGATTCCCTGAAGAATTCTTTTGTATTTAGAATTTAGCATTAACAAATGAAGCATTTTTTTTTCACTAAGCAACACAAATCTGATACATAAAAGACTCTTAAGTAGGTGGGAAACAACACTTAGTGGCTAATTGCTGGATATTAGGCACCTATGCGAACAAACTATCACATTATATGAATCTTCTGCTCACGAGCGTGCTACTCTACAGCAGTATTAATCTTAATACAGTTGTGAAAATTCCAATTTGTTTCAATCAATCACAGAGAATTTCAAATAAAAGATCCTAAGGATCTTTCAATTTACAACTGTGTAAATTATACTAATTACATGGAGAAATAAAATTTTTTTCTGGACATAAACCTGTCTTCATTGAAATTTTAAGATTTGTAATTTATCAGTACAAGCGAATAAAGCCCTTTAACCTTTAAGTTACATTTTCAATAGTGTCATTTAGATGTTCACAGAAGACAGAATTTAGAAGCCGTTTAAGTCAAACAAGGTGAAAGAGTGAAGAGATGACATCTGCCCAGCTTTCTACCACTGGCTAATCATTTGCACCTCTATATACCTAACTGTGTACTTGACAACACCAGTGAATCGGAGGGCACAGTTTGCCTGTCTCACCAAATGCATATAAAACATTTAAGCACTGGTAAAATTAATCTCAAAAGTCTCTTTCTGTCTGTCATAGTTGGCCTGGACTTTTAGCAAGAAGTACTGAAGGATGCATCTAGTTCTCAGGGCTCAATTTACTGTTTCCCAAGAAAACATTGTTGGGGGCACATTTCTTCTGGTTTCACTAGTTAGTGGTGAATGCTTCTGGTCCCTTTCAGTGTAAATGCATTAATTTTAATGAGATCCCCTACTCTATTACATGCTGGAATTTTTTTAGCTCAGTATTAATTTGATAAAATAAAGGCAAGATTACTCTCTACTTGATTCTGAAAACAAATAAATGAGAATATTACTCTAGGCAATAGACAGAATGTTGAATAAGAGTACAAGAAGGTCTCTCTCTCTCTCTCTCTCTCTCTCTCTCTCTCTCTCTCTCTCTCTCTCTCTCTCTCTCAAAGAGAAAAGACCCACTATTTGATTTGAAAATTCTAAATGGAAAGGTTAAATAAACGATTTGACTATGACTAGAGGCAGTCATGGTTAGGGCGGCTTCGCCATTTGAATATGCTGGCACCGATGATCGGCTCATGAGAGGAAGAAAGATTTCCTTTATTTGTGCTGCTGAATGTCCTCTCTTGGCCTACATGGAAAGAAATCAAACTAACGTTGTCTTTGACTATTGCATGACCCCGAGAGACACTTCCTTCCTCCTCACCAGCTGAATACTCCAGAAAGTGGACACTGAAACTCGCCTGGTCAGCGCAGTAGTAGTAACCTTGTTGGGGGAGTGTGGGTGAGCCAGCCCCTATGTTGTGAGAATGGGAGAGTTGTCTCTCTGCTACATCTGTTATGTGGCGGCATGGGCAGGGCACAGATGCCTCCCTCCGGCCTACCCATCAACATCTGGGCAGCTGGAAGAGCTGGCCCTGAGGCCGTAAGAGTGGGAGAACTGGCCCTGCTGGACAGCACAGTAGAGCCGGCCCTGAAGGTGTAGGTGTGAACGAACCAAAGGGAGGATGTGAAAGCCAGAGAGAGAAGCCCATGCTCATCTCTTCAATGGGTGAACTAGCTAAGATAGTGCTGGAGAGCTCACCCTGGTGGCTAAGACATGAGAGAGCTGGCGGGCTAACCAACCCTGCACAGAACCAGGCCCAGATCCCGGGTTATGTGCTGGCCCACTCGAGCAGCCACACCTGTGTTCTGCTGGAGCCTGAAGAGGTGGGTATGGGGGCGGGGGCTAAGACACAGTCCTGTGGACCCAGGACACAGGGTAGCAATGGGATGTCCAGGAAGGGTCCCAGTGAGATCCCAGAGCTGATGATGTAGCAGAGACCAGGGGCCTCGAACCAGACCAGTGATTCTTTGCAATGACCGCCTTCATGTATAAATGTGTGGATAAAGGGGCTTACTGCGTGACATGCTTTGTCACACTGCAGCTTCAATGATGTGATTTTTCCGTTCCTTTTTTTCTCTTAAATTTTATTTTCTTTTATTGGGAGAGGGAGGAGATGGGTGAGATTGGGAGGCATAGTGTGGAAGATACAAAGAATTAATCAAAAGAAAGTTAAAGAAAAAGTTCCAATTTGAGGGCTAAATTCTGCTTCAAATTCACAGTACCATGCATTCAACTGTATGGTTCCAAAATACTCTGAAACCTTAACTCTCCCACGCCCCCATGTGGCTATACTTGGGAGTTGGCTATAGTTAGTTACTTAAAGATGTATTTAATGTTCAATAAAGCCATCAAGTAAGCTCTTCATCCCACAGGACTGCTGTCCTCATGCCTCCCTGATTGTGTGCAGAGGAGAACCCGGGTGGGGCATAGCGGAAAGCCAGCTGTATGCAACTTGCAAAGGGAACAGTCACCAGAAACCCACCGGTCAGCGTCTCTTCTTAGACCTCGGAATCCAGAGGGGCAATCACTTTCTCTTGCAGATGTCACCTTGCCTGGAGTACTTTGATACGAGAATAGATTAGCTCATGCTACATGGCTCTCCATTCTGCCGAGGCAGATCAGAAGAAGCACAAACACCTCCCCGATGTTTCTGCTTGTCTCAGACCACAGGTTTTCTCACAGGGAGGGGCTGGTTACTAACACTCATTTTGACTGTGCCTGGGTGTGATGGTTATACATGAGCAGCATAGGTATGCTGCTGATACCTATGTGGGTGGGGGTCTAGCTGTTCTTCCTTTTAAAACTGTTCTTCCCATATGGTCTCATCTGAGGTTTAATGTTCCTATGTTCACTGGATAATTTAGAGATAAGAAAGAAATGAGTCGATTTTTTATCTGCATTCAAATGTCACTCAAAAGTTTTATTATTTTAAACTGAAATGAAAACTTGACTCTTTCCATCATAAATAAAGTTAATGTCTTATGTTTCATTCTTCCAATTCATCAACCGATAGAAGTCTGGGTAAGGCTAAAATGAGCATATTTTAAAACAAGTATCATCACAGGAAGAAATAAAAGCTAATGTCAATTGAGTATCTGAAGTAAAAGAAGATAAAAGCAAATGGAACAAGTTTTGTGTTGTTTATAAACATATTCCTAATTTACATATCCTCATTTTATCCCCAACGTTGGTGATTGGGTCAAAGGCCTCATCTATGCGACACAAGAATTATGCCATCAAGCTCTGCTCCTGGCCTCATCTCCTCTTAAACGCTTATATGAGATATTCTACCATACGTGATAATTAATAACAGCATTGACCATATTCTAAAAGGTTATACTACTTGAATAAAAACATTGTTTTTGGCATTCTTTGTGGATGTTTTTCCTTTCCATTAGAGTAGACTTCAACATCTCTATTCACTATGAGGTGTTTGGATTCTGTTCATTAAATTAGTTTTAGAGCTCAGAAATGAAAGGAAAAACAATTTCTTTAGTGGTGTGATTCCGTTTAACAAGCTCCAAAGATGGCTGTACAATGCAAAATCATCTGCCTTGAAGTTGTATATACACCAACAAGAGAAATGAACTCAGCAAGTTGTATGTACATACATCTGTGCATATACATATGCATTTATTAGTAATCATCAAAGAAAAACAGACTATCAACTTGAGAGTTATGGGGAGGCATGGGAAGTGTTCAAGGGAATACAGCTGGGAGGGACTTGAGGAAGGATTGGTAGGGCAGAAAGAGATAAAATTCTATTTTAATTAAAAATTTTAACATATGGTGATTGGATGTTAGGTGAAAAGGAGATGGGGTAGATCTGGGGTGATTTGGGGGGAAGGCGTGGATATAATTAAATATAGTGCATGAAATTTTAAAAATACTCTAATTGGAACTACAATAAAAGATGAACTTACTATGATTTTTAAACTTTTACCATATGTTTAATGAAAATAATTTTACAGTAATACCAATGTGAGTATAAAAAATGCAGGAGCTAAATTCGAATCTAGACAATATTCTTGAGAAAGATAAACAATTATCTTTTACGACATTCTTTTTAGCTTATCATCTGAATAAAGAGAGCTACTGAAAAAGGAAAGATGACCACAGGGTATATCTTATAGAAAATAGCCTAAAACACAATTGCGGAGTAGGTAGGAGAATGGAGACTTATGCAGAAACAGTGACTGCTATAAATCATTTTAATCAAGGAAGGAGTGTGACAAATGGTGTATGTGTGCGTGTGTGTGCGTATACGTGTGTGAGTGTGTGTGCATGTGTGTGTATGTTTGTGTGTGTGCATGTGTGTGTGTGTGTGTGTGTGTGTGCTCTGCCTTGCTTTAATAACCTTTTTGGAAGTACAGTCACTAACTATCAAAGTTTGCTTCTGAATACACTATGGAGGAACAGAGGGGATGCTAAATAGGACTTCTGAATACACTATGGAAGAACACAGGGGACAATAACATAGGACTTACATGGAACCCACTATCTGCTAAGCAAGTGAGATACTCCAATGTTTTATGTTCCCAAAAAGGAACTTAGACAACTTCTATTTAGGGAACAATCTACTGAGAATGGGAGATAAATAGAAGAGACTGTCCACCTATTGATAATCCATTGTTTTCAAATATTGGTAAAATCTCGCATGCATTTGTTTGTCTTTATCTGAACTTGCAACTATTAAATAAGTAAAGTTATAAAAAAGTAAAGTTATTTTTCTTTAAGAGGTGCTATAACAAAACATTTTATGATAAAAATAAATAAAATTTTGTCTCAATTTTTGTACTTTTTTGTTTTGCTTTGTTTTCTTTTACAGTATTAGGGATTGGACTAAGTACCTTGGGGCTGCAAGCAAGCTGCCACTAAGCTAAGCTACATTTCATGATTTTTGTTTGTTTTCTGATCTCATTTTTTTCAGCAATGTAAGCAGTAATATTGTTCAAATTATGATCAGAATTTATACAAAAATACTTTTGAAATTAAAATTGGGGAAACTGGAATGCTGGGATATGCCTAATAGAAATACCTACTTTTAGCAGTACTCCAATATTCCTATAATATTTCCGTTCCTTATCTCTGCAATATTGAAATAGGATACTAAGGTAAAACTCTACATGGCGTTTCATTTTGGGTTTTCTTTATAAATGTAAGAATATTTATTTCAGTCAGAAATATAAGGCCATTTTCCCCTGAGATTTCATCAAAGACATGGCATTAGGGCGTGTGAGGCTACGTGCGTTCTGCTACATAATCTACTTCCAGCCATCAGAAATGAATAACAATAAATGATGCTTGGATCAACCACAGAGTCATTCAGAGTTTGGGTGATTGGCCTTTGAGTGTAAATGTTTATTGCTAAGCCATGTCAATCTAGGAGGATTAAATGATTCTTTGTGGGTTGTGCTAGTGCAATGCCCAAAATAGCCAAGAAGCAGAAACTGTTGAGGAGGTTAAGCAAGTGTGGGTAAAATAGGTGACGTGGATCCAGAACTGTCATGTTTTCTTCATATTCAGAATATGCTAAATGTTGACTATTAGATTAATTGTGGGCATACAGAACACTCCTGATTTGTAGCTTGAATACTAGGAGGGGTCAGTTGAAATGTATACAGAATTCCTTTCGACAGAGTGATTTTAGTATCGCAGGAACCACTAGTGTCAAAATGTATACATTCCTCCAATAGTCCCAATGTCCAGTTTACATTGGAAAGGACAGATATATTTCTGTCTATCTGTCCTAAGACTTTATGAAAACATGTTATAAACATTTAAATAACATGTTTGGAACATCAAGTAGTTTTCATACCCTAGTGGGGAGCTGAGAGTGGTTGAAAATTGATATGGGATGCGATGCCACTTTGTTTGCTGTGAATATTTTTATTGTCATCGGTTAATAAAGAAGCTGCTTGGGCCAATAGTCAGGCAAAATAGAGCCAAGTAGGAAATTCAAGCAAAGATACAGGCAAAAAGGAGGCAGAATCAGGGAGATGACAGCAGTCCCCAGGGAAGCAAGATGTGAGGAAACAGCCCACGAACCTCATGGTAAAATAAGTTGTAAGGTCTAGATGATAATAAGCGTGAGCCAATAGGCCAAATAGTTTGCAATTAATATCAAGCCTCAGAGTGGTTGTTTGGAAACTGGAAGGCAGGAGAGAAACCTCCATTGGTAGGTAAATGAAATGAATGAGGCTGCATAGCTTACAGTCTCAGTCAGAGACAGAGAGGCAGTGTGAGCAGATCTGGAAAAGGCCTAGGGCAACTCAAAAGAAAATAAGCATGAAAAGCATCCTAGTTTGACATTTTAGGGGTTTCTGAGATGGGCCCTAGAAAGTCTTGGCTCTTGACATTCATACCTTTCTGTAATGCCATTTTCAGCAATGGGGCAGGCAGACAGCAGTTTGAAGCAGTGTTACATCTTCAAGTAGGTTCAAACATTTCTCTGCATTTTCCCCTCCCCAAATTCTGGCTTATTGCCCCCAAAGAAGCAAATTACTAGCTGGGGTTGGGGAGATCTCTGTGCTTACAACTGAGATACAAGACCTGATAATAATCACTGAATGTGCTTGAGAATAGAATATATGGTGACACATATGCACACATACATGTACACACAGAAACATATACATGAACACACACACACACCTTCCCATACATTGATACATTCAACTGAACCTTTAGCCCATCTCTCACTTCCTCGAAGACCTTGAGTCAAAGCCTCTTTACTACGCCTGATCCATCATGATTTTAAGACACAAAACAGCAACCTAAGTGTTTACAATGTTAAGCCATTGAAACTGGAGATAATTTATTACACATAAACAAGACTATTGTAATCATGTAGAATACAGGACAGCAGGCTACCTTACAGTTCCAATGCAAAAACAAATAAAAATTAAAATGAACATGGCATTTCTTTTAAAGTGAATGAAATTTTCTAAAGAAAGATGTGTTCTCCTGGCTTGGAGGTGGGTGTCGTCGGCCCTGTCAACTACGCCCAAAGCAAAGTTTCTCACTGCTTGTTTTGTCCATTCTACTTGGGTCTCCTCTTGTGCTATGGAGAAATCTATTCATAACCGTGTTTAAGAACCAAGAAACAAAACAGAGAATGTAGGATTGTATGGAAGGTGTAACTGAGAAGCTAACAAAGGGGAGTACAGCAATATGAGAGAGAGAGAAAGAGAAAGAGAGAGAGAGAGAGAGAGAGAGAGAGAGAGAGAGAGAGAGAGAGAGAGAGAGAGAGAGAGAGACTGCCCAGGAACTCTGGAAGTACATTTGAAAAGATAAGTATGACCCAAACACAAAATAGAACACAGTGGCCTGATTTTAAGAAAGTCACCTGAAGAAAATACATTTGCTCTTATAAAATTCTGCTCTGAATTTTCTAAGCAACATGCTATTGCATCTCTATGGAAATAAACCCTCAACACAGACTGAGACTAGTCTTAGAACTCAGTTCACAGTAACAATGTGCCAATATTCATTTTTGATGTCTAGTTTGGAATCCTCATTGAGAAAATAGCAACAGTTTGGTTGCAGTGACCCCAGTGGGCAATACAGCTAACACTGATGGAATCACAACTAGATGCTGTGGTGTGTTAAAAGTGAGAAACTACATCAATGGAGGGAAAGCAGCAGCATCTTACTGGTTCAGAGACCCAGTGGAGGAAAAGTTAGTGGGACAAGAAGCACACACAGGCACACATTGTATAGTGACCCTTACTCAAGATTCAACATATAGAAATACATACAAAATAAATATGAGCAGGTTTATATTCTAGAATACAGGAAAAGCAAAGAAAGGAGGAGAAAAACCTGTCTCAGGATTAAGTTTGCATCTTCAGGATCTCATCAGTGTTGTACAAAAGGAATAAATGAATAGTGGGACCAAATGTGTATTGTTTAAAGACACAAACCTAATTAACAAGTGGAATTACTAAAAGCCATCCTCCCTAAGGAATCAGACTGGGGTGTGGCAGAAACAGATGGAGGATTGTTGCTTATCATAACCATCTGCTAAGCATATGATTTTCGTTCATGTCCTTCCTTGTATTACCTTAATGGAGATTATTTCAAATTATCCCTGTTTGCTTTGTCTACATGTAACAAAGAAGAAAAAGTGAATTGTGCCAGATTCTTCCAAGTTATCTCAGGAGTAAAGAACATGGCCTAATTAATCTTGCTCTTAACCATTTGAGCTATTACCCTTTGAAATATATTGTGTTCTTAAGTAACCCACACAAGAAGAGTAAATTTCTTTGGCATTTCATAGGCTTTTTTGAGATTTGTCATTAAGGAAGAATTAATTCCACTCCCCAGGCTTTATTATATCTTTGTATCCAATTAGTGTTAGGCTCGCATGTCTCTCTGATCTTCTCTTCCTTCCTTCTCTAATTCTTTGTACTCTGTTCCCACCTTAACCTGCCAATGGGACTGCCATAGCATTTACATACTTTAAAGTCTCACTGGGCAGAATGTTACACTTTTCCCACAATTTTATCTGTTTTCAGCAACAGCCAACATAACCTTATGTATTTATACACAACTTTCCTGGAACCCTGTCAAGACTCCTGGTACAAGTGGAGTCTGCATTGTATATCAAATCACACGCCTATGTCTCTTTTATAGATTTTTCCCTTGTTAATTCAATGATCTAAAGTTGGGAAAAGGTATTCAAATATTTGAGACAACCATTTAAATATGTGAATTCCAAAATTGAATGGGCAAACTACTGTCCTTGTTTTGAAATGTCACAATCTAAGTCATAATAGAAAGTCAGCAAAGGAAAAGGCTAACTATAAGGCACATACCATCAAAGCACAGCACTCTATAAAATTAAACCATATGATCAAAAGATAATCTGATATTTATTCTTACGTCATATCAGTTATTCTAATTCTGAATAATGCCAGTCCGGTTAGAGGGGACCATTACCATTCCCCTTTCCCCACCTCAGGGGATATGCAAAGACTTGAAACGATGATTGATCCCTCAAGAGCAGTGTTTTATCTTTGTGGATTTCTGTTAACTATAGGCAGATTAATAGTTATTTGTGTCGTTCTTATTTTACGGAAAACACCTCTTAGATCTTTCTTCTGATTCTTTGTAGAGAATGTCCATATTATATAACTGAAATGAGGATTTTTGACTCCTATGGATTACTGCTAATATATTTTCTTAAACTAGTGTGGATATGATTGATATCAAAACCTAACAGCTGTATTTTCAAATTTCTTTTATATTTGAAGTAAATTAATTCACTTACTCCCTCATTTATATGTACATATATGGTTATACATATATCACCATATATGCAATATATGCATTCGTAGTCTTTATATTGTGCAAATATTAATAAGACTGAGAAAATTTAGAATGAAGCAATTTATAATATATTTCTCAGTGATTGATAGAGTATGAACTCTATGTTTTCATTAATTTGTTCTTACAAAACCCACTTTTTCATGATCTATCTGGCGCTGAGCAGTGCTTCAGGCAATCACCAAAGATTAGCAAGGCAAAGAAATGTTCTGACTTCAAATACATGTCATAAAAGAAAGAAAAAGTTAAAAGTTCTGATGGAAATAATTATCTACATGCTTATGTGAATGTTTGTTCATAGAGCTTCCTCATACTTTATGAGCAGAGAAAGCAGTTACAGCATAGGCTTCTCCAAAGCTTAATGACTCATTTATGGACGTGAAGAAAGATTTAGGATGACACAGACAACTGTAGCATAGGAAGAAAAGCATGCGGCAGAGAATCACTAGCTGTGAAAGTGGACACTTGGGTTTTGTGTTATTGTTATGTTGCTGTATGCGTACTTTATTATGGGTAGTATACCAAAGACAAATTTCAGACGGGGGACTTTGTGCATAGTTTTTGTCTCAGTGTTTTGTCAGAAGCAAGTTCCCATATAACTCAGGTGCATGTCTATCCCATGTAACTTAGGTGCATGGCTACCATATATAATTTAGGTGCATGGCTACCCCATTTAACTTAGACGCATGGCAAATGGATATATTTAACTGAGACACCTAAACATGCCATGACTAGCTGCAGTGATGAAACTGATTACTCATAGAAACTTCAGTGAGCATTCTTAGTCTAGACAACTGAAAATCCTCAGTTTATAATCAATAAACTGATAGTAAATGCCATGCTTGGAAAAGTCACTCATGAAATGTTGCTACAGGATTTGGGACAATATGTTTTGCTTGTTTGTTTTTGAGACTCATGTAGCTCAGGCTAGCTTCTATCTCACCAAGTAACTGAGACTGGCCTTCAGTTTCTGATGCCCTTTTGGGGTGGGAAGTTCTTCTGTAAATGTATTGCTTTTACTGGTTAATGAATAAAACTTAGCAGAATAGAACAAGGTGGGAAATCCAAGCAGATAGGGGAGGAAAGAAAGCAGAGTCAAGGAGAAGCCATGGAGCTGCCACAGGAGACAGACACCGGATGGAACCTTGCCAGTGGGTCACAACCACGTGGCAATACACAGATTATTAGAAATGGGTTAATTTAAGATATAAGAACTAGCTAGCAATACACTTAAGCTATTAACCAAACAGTATTGCCAGTAACATAGTTTATGTTTTATTATTTTGGGTTTGGGGGAACCAAGAATGAATGAGCAGCCTCAGAAAACACCCTTGTGAATCATTTCCCCTAGTTCTTGACTATTCATGAATCCATATGCAAATTAGAAAATTCTTAGCATCAGCAAAGGCTGATATAGAGAAAGATACTGAGTAGAGAAAATTTGAGTGCCTACTATGTGCCAGTGACTTGCCAACGGATTTGGTTTTTCCAAGTTTATTTGATACTCCTATACTCCCGTAGTATGTCATGATAAATTTGAATCATCATTAGTCTAGGCTCACAGCATTATACGTAAGTATTCAACAATAATGAGCCCACATCTAACAGTCAGAAAGACACTGCACATGTTGTGTGTAGTCAGGAAGATTATTTAGGTCAGTGTATGTGTCTCTCAGGGAATGTGTATGTTCTGCTACATCAGAAAACTTTAAAAATGGATGGAACCCTGATGGCTCTTTGTCTTGGAGAGGGGTGGAGTGGGGGTATGGGTGGAAGGGAGGGGAGGGAAGGGGGAGGAGGAGGGGAGGAGATGGAAATTTTTAATAAAAAAATGAGAAAAAAAATGGATGGAAAGGGGGCTGTGGTTCCACCACGAATGCATGTATTGACTGAATGACGACATCTATTATAGAAGACATTTTTGTACAGATATAACATAGATTTTAAACACACTGAGGATAGAAGGTGGATAATTAGAGTCAAGATAGAGTCTAGCACCTTGCCAACACTCTGGTGAAGTGCAATAATAGAAGTGCATTTCCCAATATGCTTGCTATTACAAAGGGACTAAAATATCTTCCTCTGTTAAATTTGTCTCTGAGCTTCAATTGTATTAGTGATTCTGTTAATAGACTCCAAATCTGTGATACTCTAAAGCTTTGCCACTGTCAATGCAGAGAATTCTCTAATGTATGGACTCACTGAGAGTCAAGAGCTAGAGAAAACGGTCCTTGTTAGAGGATTAGGATGGGATCCATCTCATCCTCAAAAATAGTATTTTTATACCTAGTAAATGTGTGGCATGCCTAAATTATCCAAAAGTTATTCAGAAATTAAATATTTTAAGTAAAAATACCAGAGATTCATATGCTCATTTTAGGATGAAAAAAACATACACACAGACATTGGTATTTTTCTTTCCCCTTCCCTCCTCCTTTCAAAGCGAGATAGAATTAGGGAAAAAGAAAGAAAGAAAGAGATAGAGATATGGAGATACAGAAAGATGAACAGAGAGAGATTAAGAAACAGAGACAGAAAGACAGAGAAACACTATGCAACCCAGGCCAGCCTCAAACTTGCCACCCACCTTAATTTTTCTATTGTTTGAATAACAGGTATGTGTTCCACAACTAGTTCTTGTTTGGTTTCTTTAAACTACAGACAATTTAAAACCTATTGCTTAATACCAGGTCTACCTACCAGTTTAGAATTTTATATAAATAGAGGAGAGATGAAGTAGAGAGAAATTTTTTTGGTTAATACCTAATAAAATCAGGTAAATGGCCTAACCCTTTTATAGAGATCACAGCCTTAGAAATGTATGTGTGTGTATGAGTGTGTGTATGTATATATCTATACATATATGTGTGTATGTGTGTGCATGTGTGTGTTTTTGTGTAATGCTCAGAAAAGTTTTAAGTAATATCAAAAATAAGAAAATCAAATAAACTTCTACAAGACAAAACATGTCAGAAATTATCACAGAAATTTATAACCTGACATTAATCAAATAAGGCTTAATTGCTCTACACATCATAAATGATAAGAGCATTATTAGCACATATTCTCACACAGTTAACATTTCATGATAATTATGTATTAGAAAGGAATACATCAATATGTTTACTATAAGAATGCCAATGTATTCAAAGATAAGGAGTTTACAAAATATTAGTACAAATTATAGTGGTGGTCAGATGAAAATATTAATAACTAAATATATTCTTTCACTTAGATATGGGCTTATTGTTTAATCAAAGAATTTTTGTCCTATAACAGAATAATTGTCTTAAAGAAGGTACCAACTCCCCAATCTTCTTTTGCTGAAACTATTGTCATATGTTAATTTCATTTTATGTCTCAATGCTGATTAATGCAACAGCAAAAGAAATTATATCAAGAGCTATAAATTCAATCTCATTCACTCACAGTTTAATGACTCTTTTACCTGAACATGTCATGAATCTTTTTAGCTCCCTAATCAACACATGCTATTGAGACAGATACTGTACCCATATGTTCAAAATCCAGTCCTATACTGGCCATTTGGCTGTTAATAACTAGGAACCAGTTACCAGGCACTTACAGAACGCATGATCCTTACTAACTTGTGGCTTGAAGAGTATATGACATCAGTACTCAATGTTTTTTTTTTCTCATTTTTTTTATTAAAAATTTCCATCTCCTCCCCTCCTCCTCCCCCTTCCCTCCCCTCCCTTCCACCCATATCCCCACTCCGCCCCTCTCCAAGCCAAAGAGCCATCAGGGTTCCCTTCACTATGTTAAGTCCAAGGTCCTCCCAGCTCCCCCTAAGTCCAGGAAGGTGAGCAACCACACTGACAAGGCTCACAGTGAGCCCGTCCATGCTGTAGAGTTCATGTTCATCACCGTTGTCCTTGGTTTCTCAGTCCTCCTCCACCGTCAGCCACATTCAGAGAGTCCGGTTTGGTCCCCTGTTCCATCAGTCCCATTCCAACTGGACTTGGTGGTCTCCCGTTAGATCTGTCCCACCGTCTCAATGGGTAAACGCACTCCTCATGGTCCTGACTTCCTTGCTCATGATCTCCCTCTTTTTGCTCCTCATGAGGACCTTGGCAGTACTCAATGTTGAACTACTCCTTCCCACACATACACTGATTGTCAGGACAACACTCTGTGTGGTAGTTTGAATAAGAATGACTCCCCATAGGTGCATATATTTGGATGCTTGGTCTACAATTAGTGGAACTGTTTAGAAAGGATTAGGATGTGTAATGTTGGTGAAGCTGTGGTCTTGTTAGAAAATGTGTATCACTGGAGGGTGGACCATGAGATTTCACCAGCCCCAGGCTCATTTTCTCTTTCTCTCTCTTTGTCTACTGTTTGTATATAAGGTCTAAGTTCTCATTTACTGTTCTATGGCCATGATTGCCTGCCTGTCTGATATTCTTCCCACCATGATGGTCATGGACTCACCCTCTAAAACTATAAGCAAACCCCCAATTAAAATGTTTTATTTTATAAGTTGTTTTGGTCATGGTGTCTTTTCGCAGCAGTAGAGTAGTAACTAAGACAGTTTGCATAATTTTCAACTCTTTGCCCTGCCCCATCTCTCATCCTCACATTCCTGTGGGAAAAGCCACTTTAATCCAAAGAGAATTTAGCTTTGCACATGCCACACATTTAATGCTTTGATTCAGACACAAAATTCAGTTAATTTCAAAAATAAGGGAAGTAACTGTCAAGGTTATAAGATAATTTGATTTCTTGTTTTTACTGAGAAAAACTTTACAAACATAACTGTCATAGAGTAGCAATAATATTTGCTAAGTACTTGACTAAAATATTTTAATTATTTTATATTTTTGGACGAGTAACATGAAAATTTCACTTATTGGCAGTAAAAATGCTCATGAAACCGCAGTTTGATATGATTCTTACCCTATGTTGAGTCATGTAATCTTCATAACAAGTTTATGCAGTTATCATATCAATTATATATGCAGGAAGTTAGAATGTTGTGAGGTTAAGAAACATGGTGTGTTTGGTATAAGGGAAGCTCGAGTTTAACATGGCACACTGGAATCCTTGACCCTATGTTATCCTGCTCCTTAATAAACCATGTGAAGCCTCCTTGAGTCATGGGGCTTCATCATCTGATCCTTTTCATTGTCCAGCAAAAGCCGTATTTTCCTTATTTTTAAAATTTTATTACTGAGAATTCCCTATATGCACACAGTGTATTTTGATCTTATCTGTCCCCTCCTCCCCATTCTAACTTTTCTTAGCACTTACCCAACACATTTCCCTCCCAAATTCATGTCTGTATTTCTCATACCCACTGTAATGGATATAAAACCATCTAGTGGAATAGGGACCCTATCAGGGGCCCTAATGATTTTCCCTCTCCCAAATGCCATCAAATTTCAATGGATCTAAAGTTACAGGAGGGACTTTGTGAGCCCTTTCTACAACTACAGCATGAATTGTATTTATACGTGATGCCTGAAGACCTACAAAGGGGAGTAATACATGTCTAGGCTCAAAGAGTTTTTCTTGGCATGATCTTAGACAAAATGCTCACATTTCTAAGAATTCCATTTCCAAATCTATGACCCAGGCATGTTCTACAGGGACTGTGGATAAGCACAAAACATGTCTGTAGAAACTACATAACTGCAAACATAAAAATAAGATTGATGTTGAAAATGGCTACATAATATCTAAATTCACCCTTCTGAAACTGAGCCACACAATTGAAGAACTACAGACTTTCAGAGATGGAGTCTGAGGAAAAGGTTAGCTGTGTTTCATGTTTTGAAGTAAACTTTAAAAAAGCTGAAAGCACATGGGGAAATTTAGGACTTCAAGGACACTGAGTATCATTTTTTGCCTTTGTAGTAGCATAGTAATTAGAAAATGACATTTATCTTCTAGGGCCATAAAAATATTTGTAGATGATTTCACTGATTTTAAATGTGTTCATGTCAGATAAAAAGGAAATGCAATTAATGAAATAGGACCATGTTGAAAATTTGATACTGTTCAAAATGACTGATATGGCTCATTTCACATTTGTTCTAGAAAAAAATATTTTTTTTACAAATGTTGAATGACAGAAATGCTAGTAGATTCATTGATTTAGTCATTCAAATCAATGCATCAAGTACTATGATCAGTTAGTAAGTAAAAGAGACAAGAATTTGTAGACTTGTGACATGGAATGGTAATTCACAAAACCTATCTATATAAAGTGCCTCGAAAGGGTTCTCAACCTGGAGGGCACTGTGCATAGTGAGTGCAGTAGGACCTTGACAAAAGGCAGAAATGAACCATTTAGGATGCAAACAATAAGTAGGCTGTGGATAATATCAGGAATCTGCTCTTCATGTGCTTCAATGGGTTAATGTGGGAAATGAGGTAATTACATTTGCATTTTCAAAACAATAATTTGCTATGTGAGTGAAAATCTACAATAAACATGACTGAAAATTAAAGGAGGCAAGGCTGGTTGTTTATTTATTAGACTAAGCACTTTAAATACTATCAAAATTTCATCTGGTGTTATATTTATGAATTGTATATGTTTGCCTTAAACAAATGTTTAAAAAAGCAATAAAACAAACTCCATGGTGGAGTGTTTCCCTGACATGTGTTTTATAAATGACAGATGACAATTGATAGATGATAGATAGATGATAGATAGATAGAGACAGATATAGAAGATAGACAGATGGTAGATAGATAGATAGATAGATGATAGATAGATATAGATAGATAGATGATAGATAGATAGATGATAGATAGATAGATAGATGATAGATAGATAGATAGATAGATAGATAGATAGATAGATGATAGATAGATGATAGATATAGATGATAGATAAATTACAAAGGTCTAATTTCGCTTAAAATACTCATAAAACAGACAGACAATCCTGAGCTATGTACTTTATTTGCCTCCATTTCTCAGTGGTGGAAAGGAAGAACGTAAAACCACATCTGTTTAACTTCTGTCTCATACTCAGACTCATACATGCCCTAGAATGGGGCTACACATCTGACTTAATTAAGATACTTAGAAGACAGAGGACACAGGCTATTAGTAGATGGAGCATATCTTGGTGCCTCCTTGTTACTTCCCCTGGCTTCTAAGTCTCCAACAGAGCAATTTACCACCATTGGAACTATCTAGAGAAGGTGCAAAGCTCTGTATCTCAGGGTATGTTTTAACGATAGCATGCAATTTCTCTTTGTTAACAGATGTTTTATCAACAATCATGATGTGGGAGGGTCTTCTGTTTTGTGCTGATTTCATTGGTTAATTAAGAAACTGCCTTGGCCCTTTGATAGGACAGAAAATTAGGTAGGCGGAGTAAACAGAACAGGATGCTGGGTAGAAGGCAGTGAGGCAACTGCCATGAGTCAGTCGCCATGAAGCTAGCCACCAGGTCAGACATGCTGAATCTTTCCTGGTAAGGCAACACCTTGTAGTGCTACACAGATTATTAGAAATGGGTTAAGCAAGATGTGAGAGCTAGCCAGTAAGAGGCTAGAGCTAATGGGCCAGGCAGTGTTTAAATGAATACAGTTTCCATGTAATTATTTCGGGTGTAAAGCTAGCCGTGTGGGATCTGGGCGGGATGAAAAGCAGGCCTGCTCATCTCACCACTACACAATCACTTAAAACTCATTTATTCAAAAAATCCATTTTTTGGCTTCTGCAAGCACAGTTATTCACGCAGGACTCTCCAGCATCTTTTTCTATGATATCTGACATTCCACACAAAGTATGAATTTGTTTTTTTATTTGTTTGCTGTTCATCTTCCTCAACTAAATGTGAGTTTTATGCAGAAATGTCTAATTGTGCATAATGTTGTATTTCAAATGAATAGAACAGTATCTTGCCTGGAGTAACTGGTGTGCAGATGTGTTACGTTGGGTAAAAAAGCTTATGAATGAACTCACATACTGTCTAGGTCCAGCTTTATCAGACAATATTTCAAGGCCAGGTTTGCAAATTTCAGTAGAATATCTTTTCTTCCATTCAAACATCCAGATTATGAACTATGCATTGTCATCTTAAAATAAAACCTTTTAAAATGTGTGCCTTTGATACTTTAGCTAGTCAGCAAGAAGAGAGGAAAACACCTTCCAAACAGCTTCTAGTTACCACAATTAAAATGAATTATAATGAATTATACTCTTCTCAACAGACATCATTAATTCCAGAGAACATGGCTTTGTATATCCTTTAAAATCTCTAAGTGTGTTTTTTTCCAACATGCACTAAAACTTGATGTAAAATTGTACATTGATTTAAGGGAATTCAGCAGAACGATTGGGTCAGAAAAAATAAAATTAATTATTTCTAGCACTAGCAGTTTAAAAATGCAAAGTAGTTATCAGGAACATGCACAATTATAAGTAACACTGTCATTTTTTTAATATAGAAGCCATAGTACAGTTAATTAATAATTTTAATAAAAATAAAAATTTGTTCTTGGGAGTTACGAGGTATATTTTGTTAACTATGTATTTTTCATGGAAATATGTGTACACTGCTTATAGTTTTCAAACAAATAGTATTCATTTTTCATGAGTAGCTGCAAAGCTTCCAGGAAGCAATTGCAGTATCTAAAACATTAAATATTTCTCCTTACTTGAACACTGATTGGGTTTCTTTTCATAAAAACTTGAATGAGTGGGTTCAGTCTCAGTGACAGATGTGAAGTACACACATCTCTGACAACCTATCATGAAGATTCTCAGCAGTCCCTTTCCTTGAGTAGATGTATTGTGGGATAATGCTTTTGCACATGTAAATTTTGTCACCCTTTTAATAAAATTCTAATTGGCCAGTAGCCAGGCAGGAAGTATAGGTGGGGCATCCAGACTAGGAGAACTCTGGAAAGAGAAAAGCAGACTTGTAGTCATCATCCAGAAGCAGAGGAGGCAAGGTGAGAATGCCTTACTGTGAAAAGGTACCAAGCCACAACGTTAAACATAGATAAGAATTGGGGTTAATTTCAGTTTTAAGAAGCCATTAGTAGCTGGGCGGTGGTGGCGCACGCCTTTAATCCCAGCACTCAGGAGGCAGAGGCAGGCAGATCTCTGAGTTAGAGGCCAGCCTGTCTACAAGAGCTAGTTCCAGGACAGGCTCTAGAAACTACAGGGAAACCCTGTCTCGAAAAAACAAAAAAAGAGAAGCCATTAGTAATAAGACTGAAAATAAGTCCAACAGTTTGTAACTACTATAAGCCTCTGAGTGTTTATTTGGGACTGAATGACTGTGGGAGCAGCAGTACAGAAACTTCTGTTTACATAGATGTCCTAAGTTAACATGGAAAACACTCACCAGGAGCCTGAGAAAGGCTCCTAGACATTCTATCAATATGGAGTGAACCTGTCTCCATCTATAATATTTTCTGAGTTGTTTGAAATAAACTCCTCCACTAAACAAGAAACAAAGCAACAAAACCCAAAATCTCTCAAAGTATCATTTTTTATAGTATCTCCAGATTTTTTGAAATAAAATGATGGAAACGTTTCTAAAAACCAAGACAAGATCTTACAACCAGCTTAAGCTATGCACATATTGGATGAAGTTCAATATTTAGTTATGTATGATTTTCTTGCAAAGGTAAGTTTTATGTATGTAAGAAAAAAAGCACAGTACAATACAGTTTTATGTGCTGTAAAAACGTTCCTGAGAAACAAAAATAGCCATTCTCACTAATTACATAGAGTAACAGGTAAACACTAGAACTCTTAGTGGCCTCTGGGATGTGTACCTGTTCTATCAAAAAGAAAGGAACGTATCTATGCTTTGTTAAATAATGATGAGAGGAACTAATTAAGCACATCAAGGCAGGAGCCAATTAAAATTGAAAACTGAGAAGAGCTCCAAAGACTTGTAGTGTCTCATTTATTACAGAGGCACACCATCACCAGTTGAGGGAAGGTCAAACAGCCAAATCACAGGGCACTGTGGTTGTTTGTGTGAAAAGTAAAGTGCAGTCTGGGTTTGATATGCTTTTTCTATTACACTATATTTTCTGCAAGAAAAACAACATAAAGGTTCTGAATTATTTATTCTAGATATAGTATGTAAAATAATCTTGAAGGGAAGAAGAGAAAATACCATTGAATATTCCAGGAATATTCCAGTAATACCAAGTCATATTTCAGAGGAAAAAGTCATGATATTGGTCTTAAAAGAAATAATACATTAGCAATAAATAATCTAATTAAAAATCAGAAAAAGGTTAAGACTCTTAGGTGCTTTTCTTTTGGTCACTTACACAAAGATTAACGCAGAAGTTACCCAGAACAGGACACAGCACCTAACAGGCAAAATTTTTGCATGGCAATCTCTAAAACCAAATGGCTCTCCATGTTCAAAGAATGAATTGTGATAATATTTTTCCTTGTGAGAATAGGATTTCAGAAAGTTTGTAAATCTTATAAAGATATGTTAGCCAGGTGGTGGTGGCGCACGCCTTTAATCCCAGCACTTGGGAGGCAGAGGCAGGCGGATCTCTGTGAGTTCGAGGCCAGTCTGGTCTACAAGAGCTAGTTCCAGGACAGGCTCTAAAAAAAAGCTGCAGAGAAACCCTGTCTCGAAAAACCAAAAAAAAAAAAAAAAAAAAAAAAAAAAAAAAAAAAAGATATGTTGACTTAAGCATTCCAGTAATACAAGATACATAGAAGTTATTCAACCCCTGTAAAAAGCTATCGCTATCAATATTGTCCTGTCTAATACTTTTTTTAAAAAAGCCATTTCATTTTAGGTAGTCATCTCTACTATTTTATTATCCTAAATCATGTAAGGTTAAGAAACCAGTATGAAAACTGATCATCACGTAGAATGAAAACCTTTTTATTTTTATCTCTTAAAGCATATGTACTTATAAGTGGGAATAGATGGGGTTTCACAGAGAATATTCTGAACACTCCTCTATTCACCAACTCTGTGAAACCTGAAATGCATTTCGCACCCAATCCCTGCCCTGCAGGATAGCTGAAAAAATGTCATATCATTTATTTGAAGTGAATCCAATTTAATTCTGGTGGACCAAAAATCTGTTTCCACGGTTCTAAAACATGGCACTCCCTCTAGGTACATTGTCATTGTCACGTAAGTAGCTCAGTGTTATCACTGAAGAAAATACAATTTGATTGAAAAAAACAGTACAGTGTGGCTTTAGAAAAATGAAATGACCTCTTTGGTACACAATTTAGTGGGGGACTTGATAAAAGCAAGCAGATGTGGTCACCGTGGACAAAGCTTAAGGACAGATGTTTCATGTAACCTTTAAAAAGTAGACAAAGTTTTGGATTTGGGATTTGTATTACAAATCACTCATTAAAATTTTATGATACTTGTATAATTTTTAGCAATCAAAAACTAGAGATGTAATATTCAGACCTATCTATCTATTTTTTATCAGTCATTTCTCTATATATACCATCTATCAATAATGTTTTTGTATTTAGAGGGCAATTAAAATTCAATTCTAAGATGAAAAATGGAAATGAATTATCCTATAATTAAAAATATTTTGCTTTCTTTTGTAGTGTTTTTCCTTCCTTCATAGTGTATGCTCAATTGTTACCTTAAGTCATACACACGTGACTGAAAAAGTACTTCAAAAATTATTTCAAAAATTAAGATGTTTGTTTCCAGTGAATATCAGTAACAGCTGATCTGTATAATATTAAAACAAATTATTTAATCACTGTTATTGATTGAGGAAAATTTTAAAGATTTAAAGTATCTGCTTTTAAATGAAGACAGTACTCTTAGATTTAACTCAGTATTTCTTCCAATGAACCAAGCGATCACTAATTGAATAGGTTCTTTACTTCTCTATACCACTACTGCCCTTGAGCTTGGAATAGTTCTGAAAGATTTCACATTGATAATTAATGACTGTGAACCCTTTTCTCTTTGTATTAATTAATTTAATAAAATGCATCCAAACATCTTTGAATTTGTTTCTTAAAATTAAAGAGCTATTTGCATATTTAAATTTTGTTATAAACAGAAAACATTATTTAAGTTACATTAAAATAATGATTGTCATTGTTCCTTCTTTGAAAACATGCAAGTTTTTCTAGGAATTTTGGCTACTTAATAATGATACAAGCTTAGTAATACAAATACTAAACCAACTCAAATTGTATTTATAGAAACATTTCCAGCCTCATATAACTCACTTGCATACTTTCTTAGCCACTATTTTATGTAAAGGAAATACTTTACTAATAACTTTACATTTATTTTTTCCTGTTTTAGGTTTGCCTTGGCCAAATGGTTGTCATCAGTTAAACAACAACAGCTTCAAAGCGAGGTGCAAACAAAGGCTACTCAGCATCATGACCAAGCAACAGTCTGTCTAAAGTCACAAGTCTTTATCCAAAGAACTGAGTGCTATGTCATCAACAGTAGCGTAAATCTAAACAAAGTACAGATAACAACACGATGCTCTTCAAAGTCAACATTCCTACTGAAATTAATGTCATGAGGGTAGTGACATCTACCTATGTCCTCATGCCCAGAGAATAATCTGTCCTTGTAGATAGTTAGAAATAAATACATAATAGAGCATGTCCTATGAGACAGCACACTTTGTTTGCCAGATGCAAATAAATAAACCCCAAATGAGATAAAATAGCTTCATATTATTTTAAAATATGCAATATAGCACTGTACCACATTTATGAAATGATATTTCAATATTTAGTCATGATGGAGGACTATCATTGGCTAATAAAGAAACTGCCTGGCCCATTTGATTGGCCAGCCCTTAGGTGGGCAGAGTAGACAGAACAGGAAGAAGGAAGTGAGGTAGATGGCTCAGTCAGATGCCACGCCTCTCCTAAGTTAGTCAGACTGCCATGCCTCTGCTCAGAGAGAGAGATGCGATGAAGCCAGCAACCAGGTCAGACATGCTGAATCTTTCCGGGTAAGACACCATTCATGGTGTTACACAAATTATTCGATATGGGTTAGTCAAGATGTGAGTAAGAGGCTGAAAATAATGGGCCAGGCAGTATTTAAAAGAGTACAATTTGTGTGTTGATATTTCGCGTGTAAAGCTAGCCGAGTGGGATCCGAGCAAAATGAAAAGCAGGCCTGCCCACAGCGCCACACTACATAGTCAAATTCCTTCTTCACCTGATTAAGTACCTATTTTTCTCTTTCTTATTCACTCATACCATTCCATCTTATTCAAAGTAAAAAATCAGCTCACTTTTTTCCCTCTGAAATACATCTTAATGACATGATACAGTACTAATACACACAGAACTTGTTTTCTAGTGTTCTCTTTACAAATCTGATAATCTCTTTCAAATGCCTGATCCAAAAGCTGCTTTTAAAATGATTGTATTAATTAGTTTCTCATTTGAAATACAGTTTCCTGGATAAATAAAGATCATATATTTGAAAAATCATTATGTGATAACTATGGAAGACATTCATTATTAAGAGCAAATTGAAGCCACCAATTTTGAACCACAAAAGAACCCATAAAATTCTTAAAGAATTAACAAATGAATTATGTGCAAAACCTACATTAATCAATAAGGTTCTCATATCACTCAATAGCATTTCAACAGCATCAATAGCATTTAGTAAGTCTTTATCGCTGCTCTCTGATGTAATGTCAATGGTGAAATTATCTAGGCAATCAGTAAGAATTTTGCCATTGAATTTATAAGCTTGCCAACTCTACCAATATTATATTTAATGATTCTGTTTTCAAAGTTTGTAGACAAAGAATTTAGCAATAAACTCATTAGTGTGGATTCTGTTTAATTACATTATTAATTAATTACACACCATACAAATTATCTTGACCCTCAGACAACGCAATGAGCACTTTCCTCACAAATAGAAAACAAACCCATCATTCATCATGGAATATATGAACCTAACTCCATTTATTTTGAAGAAGGGCTAAGCTTAATTAAACAAAGCCTTTCAAATATGCCATTCATTTATTTGTTTGTTAACCTTAAAATTATAGTTTCTCCATAATTAGCAGATCCTCCCTCTACCAGTATGTGCTAAACCAAGGCTATTGACTCAAAGTAACAACTACCAAACCAATACAGAGACTTTTTCTGTCTACAGACTTCTATGAAACAACATCCACATTGCTCATATTCATAGATCACATACAACAGCTTCCAAGAAAGGCCAACACACAAGATCAGAAATAGAATCCTGTTTGGAAAAGATACATGCTCAGAAAAGGCCTCTTTGATGAGGACAGATCCAGAAGGAAAGGGTGACATGCAGGAGCTCACCTGGCTGACAGGCTCTTTCGTGGGGGGCTTTCCTCTTCTTGCCGTGCTGGTAGCCAGGGTTGTTGTGGTCTCCATGATTGAGGTGGACATTTCTGACTGCATGGCAGTGGCTGTCGACTCAGTTGTCATAGAGGAAGGCACTTCACCAACCAGCCTCACATTCCCCACTATGGCGATGTTGGCATCATTCTCTGCTGCCATATTCAGAACTTTCAAGCCATTGTAGTAAAGCCCAGAGAGCTGGCCCTGGAAGGGCTGGCCCTGCTCTTTCCCGCCAATTATTATGGTTGCTTGGCTATTGAAGATTGTGAGCTGACGCCCTGTAAAAATAATATTACATACATGCAAAAATGTTGATTGTGAACTCTAAATTCTACAAAGGATGATAAAACAGATCTTTCATGGGGTGGATAATGAGAGCAATAAACTATAAGAGAGGCAATTGACTCATAATTCATTGCTTAAAAATGAGGTGTCCATGAAATGCATAATTACTGGCAAATATTTATAAATTTTCAACATATTATAAATGTTGTGCTTTTGCTAAAAGACCAATCAAACATATATTACAAATCAGATTTTAGTGAATCCCCTTTTCCTTTGCCTCAATAACTTGCAGTTGGTGTCTCAAATTCAAAGTGTAAATTTAAAAAGTATGATATAGCTAACATTTCAAATATTTGTTATCCTAAAATCACCTCTAAAACTAATCTATAGGAGCTAAAGTCTAATTTTAAAATTATCATAAAAAATTCATAATTAACATAGTGCCCATACAACTCTATATGCTATTCTTTAGAAAAGTTTATTTTTTGGAAGGCAATAATCCACTGTTATTTCAATTATTCTATTTTCCGGCAATCACACTGAAAGGAAATGAATAGTTTACATTGAGTTTGTCAGAGTCAAAAAAAGTTTCAAAAATCTTTTTCTGATTGGCTTTCAGCAAGTCTATCAAAACAAAACAAAATAAAATGAAAAAAACAAAACCAAGAACAAAACCAAAAACCAATAGCTTCAGATGTAAAAAGTGGCTTCAGGAATGATACACAAATCGATGGAGAAATTATGGCACATTTCCATCAACAATCCTAGCAACAGTACCATTATCATCCAATGGAGCTCCGGGGAGCAGAGTGCCCTCCACTCAGAAAGCATGCACACAAATTTAAGTTCCGTTTTAATTAGGGCTTGTTCCCAAATGGTCTCAGAAGCTTCCAAACGTTAAAGGGACTTCATTTTTGACTGGCAATCCATATTGCCCACTATTTAAGATTCCTACAGTTTAAACAAAGAGTTTGCTTTTTTTTTCAGGACCATGATAAAGATATCCGAACTACATATGTTTTAGTTAATAATTTAGAGGCTGGAACATGGATATAATCTATAAATGATTTATCATTTTTGGTTAATGCTTGCTCTGAGTACCTTCATAGATTGAGTTAGTGGATTATATTTAACAGTCCCTTTAACCTTAAGTTAACTGGGTAAGATTATTAAACCGTTTGTGCTTCTAAAAATGTATAGAAATTATTATACAAGGTATGCAAATATTACTATCTACATTTTACTGTTTTAAATTTGTTTTTAATTTAGTTTTACGGAAAATTTATTTTTATGTTTATTAGTGTTACAATGAAGTACTACTTGGTTATGTTCAAATTATTGTTTTATTTGAAGTTTTAATCAATGCTTTTACCTTTGTCGAGTAGCCATTCATCAACTACTCGACCAAGTCGATATGGAATTCGCTGTCTAGCAATCGCCAGGCGCTCGTTATCATTGTTTCCTTTAAAGTTTAAAGAGACATTTCATTGGTTAAAATCTGTAAGGTCAAAGGTTAAAAGTTAATACTTAAAGCTCGAGCTATACAGTTGCCACATGATTTTTTGAAATTTGGAATTTTAAAAAGTTCTACCTAGAACATTTCATGTTTCAGACTTATCATTCATTCATTTATTTTATTTTAGCAAACAAAATTATTCCTATGTTAATTGAAAATTAGAAATCTGCATTTGAGCTAGGTTATTAAACTTATGTTATAGACAGACCCGAACAATCAATTTAAACAGCATATAATCGCTTTACAAAAAAAATGACCCTTGGCCTCAGGGTTTTGTCTTTTTGATGTTTCTTATTAACTAGTTAAACATGTTCAGCTACAACAGGTTTAAGTTTACAAAATACATTCAAGCTCTTATTCCAGATTGGAAATTTATGAACACCAAACTTAACACCGTCTTTATCACACTGAAGCATTTCAAATAGGCCTAGAAGACTTTATTTCCTATTAAGACCACATATTCCCTTATCATTTCGTTTAAGAAAACCACAAAGTCCAAACGGTTCTTGTGTATTCTACCAAAATTAGTTTACCAATCACTTGTGCATCGTAAGAGATTACATCTCATATCACCAAACAAGAGTTAGGAAAGGCTTTGACAAAAGTGACTTTTATTTGAGTGTCCTTCAGTTTCACTAAAGTTTAGCATGCTGAAGCATATAGCATTTGAAGAAAGTATGTTTAAATCCTTGTATGCTCAAATACCCACTTACTTATTAAAAGTATTTAAAAAATACTTTTAAAGAAAGGTGTAAGAACTTAAGGTCCAAATGAAGCTGTAAACAGTGGCTTTTGGCTACAGACCTGAACTAAATGAAAGTCTTGCTTCACTGAATAGAAAACACTTTTCACATTGACCTTGAATTATGCTTGCAAGTAGACAGTGTTTTCTTCATCTATAAAGCACTGAAAAAGAGTCTGTGCTGCTGTCGGTGCTCAATAGTGTATTTTGAAAGAAGAGCTTTTCTATTCCATGAAAATTAGGTAGAATAAAAGTTGGAGGCAAGACATGTTGGCAGTAGTTGGAGTAAGGATTAAGAGTTGAAAGAAACCTTAAATTATAGTGTTACCTATGTGGGATGCTTGAGGTGTTTTGCGAAGAAGAAAACAGATACACCCTTCCCTCAGATTTATTTATTATTTATAAGGGACTTTCACTTTCTATGCTAATGTTGTGATGTATTATACTTACCATGATAAACCTAGCCTATCATAGGGCATACAGCTTTGGAGAAAGAGGAAAACCCTGTCATATAGACCATCTCAATGAACCCTTTACTCAAATGTCAGTGTGTCTGAAAATACTTCACACATTAATGTTTAATTTGAAATGCAATCAAGGTTGAGACAAATATATATTTGATAAAAACTTTGAGCTGTATTTCTCTAGACTACATAATAATTTAAATGTTGTAAAGTTGTATTTCATAGAGTAGAAATGAATTTTTGGAAAACTGATAATTTTTAAAAATGATATAAATAGCATAACTTCCAACTCTTTACTTAAGAAATGTATTCACAGCTTGTGTGTGTGTATAAGTATACTTTAGAAATATGCAAAAGCTTGCTGTTTCCTAGAGCAATTCCTGTCAATGTGACTATTGAAGAACTATGTGATTTTCTATAATGATTATGTTTTTATATGCCTAAATTGAAAGGTAACTACAAAATATTTTTCAAAAACACATATTCCTTTCTCTGTGGACTTCCTTATTAGCTTATATACTCACAGCAGTTTTTAGAGGCATAACTTTCCTGACAGCTCTATGATTTCCACAGTTCCTTAAGTTGATTTTCATGCTAGAGCTTTCCCATTGTCTGTGCTTACCCATATCTCCTCAGACATCATCGAAAATTAGTTCTGTACATCCCTCCTACTCATTTACCTTGACTGTCTTTAACATCTTTCTGCATCTCTCTGCAATAAATCTGATTCTCCAAACACCAGCTAATACAAACATACCACATAACCTTTATTATTGCCTGTAGGACAAATATTCCCCTTTTAGTGACTTTATCTGTGTGCTCTCAGGTCTACACTCCTTCTACTGCTTCATTCATGCTCCATCTTATGGGCCTCATTCTCTCACCCCACTCATTAGAGTTGCATGAGGCCTTCATTTTGCCTAAAGCTATCCCTTCTTCCCTCTGGGATTTTGCATCTGTAGCTTCTTCATTTGAGATAGTCTTCCTTTCTACCTCATCCACATCTTTTCTAGCCAAACATCACTCACTAATGGAAGTTTTATGGCAAAAATGTTTCTTGTTCAGAAGGCATTCCATGATACGTTCAAGCCAGAATATATGTCTACATTCTTCACAGCTCCTGAAATACATGCCTTAGAAATAGGCATTAACCTTAGAAGTTACTTATTCAATTAATAGTTTTCCTTGTAACTCTGAAGCAGCATGAAGTCTAATACTTTATGTAGTGTTTACTGAGATGCCAGTGTTTTCACAATACCCATCACACAGAATTCCATCCTACATATACTTCCTGTTGCAGTGATTTTCAAGCAAATAAGCTGCAATGTAAAAGTTTGGAGTTCTTTTATTCTGTTTGTTTTGTTTTTCAGAATTAGCTATGTGTCAAGTATTTTTGACAAGAAGAGAGTCTTCCACCATCTATCTCTGTTAACAACACCAAGAACACGTGTGGAGGTCGAAGTGCACCTATTAGCATTAGTACCCTCCATCTGTGGCGTTGAATCAAACAGAGACCAACAGTTTGCCTCAGTCGCCTTTAGTGACAAGCCATCATGATCTTGCTGGATCCAGGAGCAAATGATGAACAGAAACATCTGTTCACTCAAAAAAAGCACGGAACTCCTGTTTTGACTAAATCTATACACTAGCATTTTCACATGAACAGATAGACTGATCACTTAGATCCCCTCTAAAATGTGTGTGTTACAGTCTAGTGGCTCCAAATCCACAATCCATCTCCCTCATCCATTCACATTCTGGGTTAACCTGAGTACATTACTATGGCCAGTCATGCCCTCATCTTTTAATTATTCATCAAGAAGCTTTATTTCTCAAAGTGCTAGTGTTTGGAGATGAGAGAGTCAGATTACTGCCCTTCAACACCTAAACTTTTCCTGTGCTAAGACCCAGTAAGATGAAGGTCATCATGACCCCAAACGTACACTCTACGGGACCCCAAATCTGCCAGTGCTGATCTTGAATTGCTGAGCCTCCTCAACTGTAAAAAGATCCTTCTTGCTGTGTACAAGACAACCTGCTTGTGGATGTTGTCTCAGTAGCTCAGATTGACTTGGATACTACGTAACTAAAAGTGTTGGGCTTAGAGTTAAGCTTCATGTGGGAGACTCAGAGAACAAGAGGAAGGGGAATTTTAAACATAATTGTAGACCTATTGGGCAACAAATAATATGTATGAATATAAATACATGTTTTTCTATACCCTTCTTAAATCTTCATTCTTTTTTATTTTCCCCTGAGAATCACATAATTTGTATTACCCTTGAAGAAAAGAACAGAGAAAAGTAATACTGGAAAGAAAACAATGTCAAAGAAAAATATAACAATAGAGAAAAGTAGACAAGAAAAAATACTTTTGTTTATATTGTAAGCTTACTTCATGAGTTTTTAACATTGTGCAGGGAAACCTAAAGAGTTCTGAAAACTATGTATGCTTAAAAAGCCATCTGGGAGATGTCTTACTTCTTTTGATTTTTAAGGGAGAATGCAACACTTGGCTATGCCTTGGGTCCAGAAGGCAAATCAAACTTTAACATAGCTTTCAAATTGCTATAAGTTTAAAAGCAACATTGCTGCATAATTTTCACTAAATGCTACATGTGTTGTTATGTGATAAAGCAATACATAATTTCACCGGTACTATTCCTTGTAAAGGAATTGTGAACATCAATGACATCAATGAAGGAACAAAAACTAGAAAAAAGTAGCTATTATAGTGAAAATATTGCCATATACTTCACTTTATTTCTTACATCTTTGAAAATGTGTTATGCATCAAATACACATATCAACTGACTTTTTACCTACTTAGGTAATGTCCACTGGCTGCTTGATTTTTAACCTCTAGACATTTGGTTCCTTTTCCAATTCTGTTATCTAAGCCAGTCTGTTCTGAACACACACACACACCACACACACACACACACACACACACACACACACACACACACACACACACAGTCTGGCAAATTTATTTCTTCTTTAAAGGTTAGCTTACATATCTCAGGGAAGCATTTCCTGTGCTACACATCCCTTTACCAAATCACTGTAAATCCAATATGCAGTCTTGCAGCACTTCATAGAAATATCTGGAAACATAATGAATAAATTCCTACAATGGGTTCTGTACTGTGTAGGGTCCTTGGGACAAGGGCCATGTCTATGTTGTCTACATGTTTTATTCTTAACACAGTGCTGGTCAGATTGTGATTGGTAAGAAATTCCTAGGTTTATTCTAAATCCACTCTAAGTATGTATTAAATGTTAATGCAATGGTATTTGATGTTCAAGAATCATTGAGTTGGTGTTTATCAGCATGTGCAAGTCCTATGTTCTATCAAACACACACACACACGTACAAAGTCACACATGATTCATAAAGCAGATGTTAGTGCTAACTAATTCTATACATGTACTAAGACTTAGCTGTCTGCTCTTATTTAATTGCCATTGAAGTAAGAATGGGCAAGTAAAACTTTGAAATAAAGTATTTTATGTTTTATTCATTATTTAGACTCCAGTGGGCTCTCATATTGTGCAATAATACATGTTGGCCAAGAAATAACACGACTTGAGATTTTTGTTTTCCGATGGCTTAAAGAGCTAATGGCTGATTTGGTCAGAGAGAATTTCTGATGATAATTTAATTCCTCCTCAATTCACTGTGTACATATGATAAAGTTTGGGGCTCAAAGATTCTTCATATTTAAATTATATAAATATATGTATGCATATATATCATACATATATAAATTTCTGAGACTTCCTTTTTCTAAAATTAATTTTAATGAATATATCCTTTAAATGAAGTAGCATATAGACTTCTAAGAGATACTAGCTTCTAAAATTTGTCAACAAATGTATTAATGGTATATGCACAGCACTGCCTACTTTTGACTAGGTAAAAATATGACAAAAACTGGTATTTAACATTAGGCAGAAAAAAAATCATGAACCTTGTGATTATCGAAGTCAGGGACTTGAGTTATTTTCTGGACTTAGAAGCCCTTATTGAATAAGGGACAATTAACTACCAGAATCTAAAGATGACCAACCCTCATCCAATAACAGAATATAATGAACCAATAACCTACAACTAAATTTTATGTATCTGAAAAATCAACTTTGCAATATATGAATTAAAGAATATAAAGGACCATTAAGAAATCAGAGAATAATTAGGAAATCAGAGAATAATGTATTGAATAGACTGTATGCTTTATGAATTGTCCTACTTGTACATAGATTTTTAGGTCAATACTGACAATGAGCCTAGGCCATAAGAGCCTTTTATTCCACAGATAGAAAAACTGCCGTTCCAGCAGATGATGTGATTTGTATGGCATCATGGATAATTAGTTGTATATGACTTCAAAGCTATTCCGCTGCACAGCTGAGGATGGCAGCACTGGCTTTTACCAGTAAAAATCATAAAAGTTCAGTATCTTTTCAACGTACTTTCTTATATAATAAAAGATGTCATGGTCTTGTCTAGTAAGTGTCTGTCTATAAACTTTGAAGGAAGATTATTCTCTTGGGTGCATGAGAGCTGCAATATTCCAAAAATCCTTGTGGATTCAGAGGGAAGCTAATATAACCATTTCCATTTTATATATTAGTATATAGAAGCAGAGGTATAGTAAAGTATCCCAAAACATATTATAGCTGAGAACCCAGCAAAGAACAGAATTTAAATCTCTTCATTTTATAATGAAGCTTTGCCATGCATAACCACTGAGGCATCAGATGTTACCAGCATCCGTTGTCTTCATGCCGAACCTGGAAGACAAGCCCCAATCATGACTATCTTGTAAATTTACTATCCTATTTATACTGACCCATTCCAGAGACAAGTTGGAAAAAAAAAGAGGATCTAAGCTGTGCATCAAAAGACAATGTACTTCATCACCTGTTGAGAGGAGGGACGGAAGTTTGATGCACATCATACCTGATTTTATTTGAACTTCGTATTTGTTCCTTTCATCTTCATCCTTATCTCTTATGCATTATTTTTCCTCTATTCATTTTTAGAGTTCTGTTTTCACATTGCTTCATAACCTAAAGCGTGTAGTGAAGCATCTATCCCTTTCAGATATACCTCATTGTCCAAAGAGAGAGAACATTTTTTCTTCCCTGGATTCTAGATATAAATCCTGTTTATTTTTTTGAAAGCTTGCTAAATGCAAGCTTAGCAACCTGACTCTACTACCATTTAGTTCATAAGCGCTGTCATAAATCTGAGTGTGTGGGGTCAAGTGTGTGTCACAGGAGTCCTAGGGTCACACACACTCTGGGGACACAGTGGACAAAAACAACCGGTATACATCACCACGCCAGAATAGACACGGTGTGCTACAAGCATATAATTTGCCACATGCAGAATGCAGAAATTCAGAGACAGTGATGGATTAGAACAAAGAAGCTGTGCATCAATACAAAGTGTTTCCACATTGATCATAAACTAAATTTCAGTGAAATAATAACTGGATAAAATGTGCTGATAATGAAGAAGGTTTGTAATCGATAACTTCTTTTATATTTACAACAATTTCAAATTACAAAAAAATCTTAAATATATATACTTTTCAAAATAAGTGATGTCTTAGGCAATTAGTGACATGATTAAATATAAATGTCACTAGACATACATAGGTAGTATGCACAATAACAAACACTAAGTGAAATATGATGTAAATTAATAATATTTTAAAGGCAAAATATAGATATAACAAATATTTGCCAGAATATTGTTCAAAATGTCAACGGTTTATTAAATACCACATTTATAAATATTTTAATTTTCCTCACACTGCTGGCCTGCAGAAACTTACAAACATCTCTGTCAATTAAATACAGTTTCTTAATGCACTGTCGTGTCCCAAGTTCCCTGTCAGTCAGCTCACTTAATGCACAGGGCAGACACCAACAAGAGAATTGCTCTGTTTATGACTAGAGCTTCAGATGACATTGTAGCTCCTCTAAGAAACAGTGAATTCAGGCACTTCTACAGCATATTGATGATATTTTCCTGTAGATGGCTGTGATATGGCCACAGGAGGCCCCGGGCTGACTACTACAGGATTCAATGGTGCATTAGGGAAGAAACTATGAACAGTGCAAGCCTAACTGGCACTGAAACTTTCCCTGCTTTGTGTCCCTCTCTCCTAGAGATCACCATTGAGAGAGCCAGTTTTCATTCCTACACAAATTTGTAGAATAACTTGCTGCTACTAGTTGTATACATTCAAAGCATTTTTTAAAAAAAATTATTGTCCCATTAGATTAATCAGAAATAAAGACAGTCTTGTGCATTTTCTCACTGTCTTTGAGGAATAATTTCTTCTCTAAGCTTTCATACAACATTTGTTTATCAACGCAAAGAGACAGGATATCATGTTAACAAATCAGCAGCAAGAAGTGAAAGCAGCAGGGAAAAGCAGATGCCTACCTAGGTAAATTAAAGGTCATGCTATGTTGCAACAAATGCTAAAGATGCCCTTTGTGCCAGTTGTGTAGCATTCAAGATAAAAGAGTGCTAACAGCAACAACAACAGAAGGGCCACAAACAGACAAAATGATGACCAAATAAATGTGTGCAGGGAATATCATTATGAATGTGTTATGAATGTCATTTTGCCATTTTCTAGTTATAAAAAGCTTGAGCACTTTCTAAACCATAATGCTTTAACATCTAAGTTTTTCCACCCCGATAAAACTTAATCAAAATACATTCTCTAAAGCTTTTCTCCAATATCTCCTTTATAAAGGCCAAGAGAGTGGTGCAGTGCAGCTAGAATTTCTAGAACTCTCACAATATCTTTCTCCTGTTTTTCTGAAAATTCACATAGTTTCTTTGGCGGAAAAAAGTAGAGGATGCCTTGTGTATGGTGTGATATGTCTGAGTGTGATATGTCTGAGATTTCTCAGTTTTCCAGTGGAGAAAATTAAACCTCGTTGGTAAGAAATTCTAATCTCATTTTAAATGAACTCACATCTATTTGATTTTTATCTCAGTTGGAAAGAGGAGATTTGTCAATGATGCACAAATGATTTAATGTAAAATGTCTTGGCTTAATAAAGGACAGTCAATTATATTACTGCCAGTACCTTTCAGTTTAATAAAGGGCAAAAATATCCTAAGTAAGATATTTTAAAAATTTTGTACATGAATCCTCTGAAGATAGAGTTAAGATTCCAAATATTTTTCCACAAATCAGCAACAAGAATGACATCATAAACCTATGGGTATAATAGTGGTATGCATAACTTGGCTGTAACCAACAACTTTCCAATTAAACTTAAGGCTCACCCACCAAGAGGGAAGTTACACACACACACAAAAAAAAACCTAGTTAACTATCCAGAGCTAGAGAAGTCATGGATCTTGGGGTAGAAGCCACAATCACCACATTACAAAATCAGTATACTTTCTAAATATTCATCCTTATACCCAAAGATAGTGTAGTTCTTATGCCTCATCAAAGGAACTTCTTGCTGCAGAGACCATTACAGAAAACCTTGATGAAGCAAAAGAGAAAAAGAAACTGTGTGGAGTCAACTTCCAACTGATACATTTATAACACACTTCCTGTACTTAAGGCTCAATAATCATTGCAGAAGAAGAGGTGTAAAGATTGCAAGAGCCTGTAATAACTTGAATTATATGACTCCATAGGTGAAACTTTTTGAGAAAGATTAGGATGTATATCCTTGTTGGAAGAGGTATGTCACTGGGGGTGGGCTTTAAGGTATCAAAAACTCATGCCATTCTCAGGACCACCACCCTCTTAATGCTTGTGGATGAAGATGTGCTGACCTTCCCTGTCATCTGGGTACCCTGTTCCTTTAAGAGACAAGCTCCACCCACTCCCACCCCCACACTTCCTGCAAGGCAAGCAGATCCCCTGGCTCCTCTCCAGCCTACTCTCTCTTCCCATATGTCTCTCTTCTGCTCCTCTTCCTTCTTTCCCCCTTCTCTCCTTCTGCCTTCTCTCTTTTCCCCTTCCCTCTTCTTTCTCCTCTATAACCCACTAAATAAACTCTATACCCAAACTCTCTCTCTCTCTCTCTGCATGATGTATCTGTCTGTCTCTCACCTGCCACAGTCATGGTATTTTATCATATCAAAAAGTGACCAAGACAGATATTGAGGAATAGGAAGTTTGGTGTAAGAGTGGGTTTCCTAGAAATGTCAGTGAAACTCCACCCATGAAGTCTCATCAATATGGCTACCTAAACAAGACATGAACAAGGATGGTACTACTAATAATATAAATAATGAAGGGGAAAAAATATCCTGAAGCTTCAACCCTAGACAAAAATACAGGCAACGAAAGAACATTGAGAGCAGGATAATAGTCTTTTCTGATTGGTTCTCCAATACTAGGTTGTGAGCCCTGAAATAATTTTCTTACATGGATTACACAGGTTGTATTTACATATTTAGGAATATATTTAGACCAAACAAAAATTGTATTTACATTTCTAAAAGTTATTTCTTAAAGGCTAAGTACCAAATGTGGTCAACATCAGTGTGGAGCAAGAACTCCTGATGGATGAAACTTGGACTTCCAACCTTGCTTGTACGCCTTTGAGCTTCAGTTTTCACACACGTAAAGTAGACATTTGCAAGGGTATAGACATGAGTATGTGGATCTCCTTACGCAGTGCTTAACATGTAGCTGCTATGTTGTGAAGGCATTATTATCTGGCATGGTTTGTCTTACGAATAATGTCAAGGAAAGTATAATTTATGGAAAATATCTCTCACTGCCAGTTCCCAAAGAGGAATTTGAGTTAGGTGTTACTAAGGATGAAAAGCAAATTGATGTTTCTTTCCTACTATTAATAAAGGCATGGGTGCTGGACTTATTATTAGTCATGTCTTCAACCCTTTAGTGATGTTGATCAAAATCACCTCATTTCCTCCAAGCAGCATTACCTTCATCCTAGCGGTTTGTGGATTGCTGAAGACAGCAAATATGAACAATAGAAAAGACATCATTAAATGGTGAAGGGCACATAAAAAGAACAAGTCTTGAATACATGGGCCCAAGAGAAGATGGAATGGTGAGAAGCATGGCCCCTTCAGGCCAGAAACATGGTGGCCAATGTTGCTCCTGAGATAAGTTTGGGCTTCAGTATGGTGTGAAGGGACATTTTAGTCTGTCCTTAGATGCTTCAGAGAACTCTTCTCCAAATGGCATACAGAAATTTCAGTCACCATCCCATAAGACTGTGACAGTGTAGGACACAGATATTTAGAAGGAACTAAATACTGTATGGCATAGAGGACAGCAGTCAGTTATCTGTAGAATGAGGGTGATGAACAGGATATTCTCACGGGGGGCCTCAAAGGCTTTATGTAGGTCGTAAAGCCATAAAGAGAAGCCTTTGGTCATCTTAGTAAATCATGTTATCTTGGCTTCTTGTGGGGGAATTAATCTTAGCACCTTTAAAATGAAATGCCAGAAACATTTCTTTGGCATGCTTTTTTTTCCTCCTTTGAAAACTATCTTACAGTACATTGACATTTTTATGAAGATTTCCAGCTGTAATCTGTGGGCCATTACATTTCCCTGATCCGTTTGATATTTAAACTTGTCTTTTCACACACACACACACACACACACACAGAGTCACTACCCAGACTATATACTTTATACTCCCCCACCCACTGAAACTGTCAAGGCTCTGACAGTCATTTTAAGAGAAGAAAGAAAGCATAGATTAGAAGGAAAAGGAAAACGTCTCAGTTTTATAAAAGTGGTTAAGAGGCTTGGGGAGAGACACTGAAATCAGAGAAAACATTTAACTTTTTTCCTTGGACATTATTAACACAAAAAGCATGGACAAGTAGAAGAGTTCAAGAGGAAATCGATGAAAGCAAAGTCAATAACTACTGTTTGTAACCTCTTGTCCAAAATTTATCAAAATGGAACATTTCTTGAATTTTTGCACTCCTGTGATGGTAGAAACTGCTTCTGGTGTGCTGTTTCTAGCAGAGAGCAGCCTCGTGCAATCGTCCATTACTGATTTCTATCAAAGACAGACTTGAAGACCTGAAGGTGGCTGCTATATTTCCCAAAATGGGGATTATCACCAATTAAAGGAACCAAATGTCTCCCCCTCCCCAATGCAGTAAGTACAGTATGAATTTCTCTATTGCCTTCAATATCATTCCTTAAAATGGGATTACATGTGACTCTTCATGGAGATCTATGGGGAAATTTAGTGGGGGAAAAGCACATTTGCAAAGTAAATTAACAAGTATGTGCTGGTGCCCTGGGAATGGGGACAGCTGAAGTTGGTACACACACACACACACACACACACACACACACACACACGTACATTTTACTGTGTTTTACATCGTTAGGCTGTATTGAGTTTATATACGGGGATGAAGCTTGAGCATCATGTGACATAGCTAATGAACACTGCTTCTAAAAGTGGACTTGAGTGAAAATCAATGCAAATAAAGGCTTCTTCACAAGCATGCATCAAGTGCTTAGAGACTGTTATTGTGTGAATTGTGGAACCCTGTTCTTCATTCGGCAAACCTATATCTCTCGGTACATCAGAAGGTGATTATGTTTGTGTTTCAACAGCTAAGTGCACTTGCTGTTCTTACAGAAGACCTGGGTTTGTTCCCCATCAGCCGTTTGTCGGCTCACAAGTATCTGTCATTCTAGTTACAAGGACTCTGATGCACTTGTCTGACCTTTGCAGGTACTGCATACACAAGGTGCACATACATACATGCAGGCAAAACTCTCATAAAATAAAAATAAATCATTTTAAAAATAGCCTTGAAGGGTTCAAATCACACACATAAGTAAGAGGTTATTAAACTAAATGGTCCATTTGCATGAGACCTAAGTGAGTGACTATTTGTCTTATAAGAAAATATTTGGATACTCAAGGACACATGAGGGATGTCATGCACAGAAGAAAGACCAGCTTTGAAATGAAGAAACAAATCAGAAAAAAAAAATCCTTGAAGACAGCTTAGTCTTGAGGCCTCTGATTACAAAACAGTGAAAATCTAAAAGCTGCTGTATAAGCCACTGTCTGTGGTACTGTGCTATGGCATATTTAACAAGTAATTAGAAATTATTTTAAGTCATTTCAAGATCATATAGTAAACTTACTCACAGATAGTGGATATTACCCCATGACAGTGTTTTGTTGTTAATTTAAAAAATACCTGAGATCTGAGTTCTGTTTGAGATCTTCAATGCAGAGAACAATGACAAATCTGCATGAAGATGTTACACTAAAAACTGGCATCTTATATGCTCACATGAAGAAGCAAAGAACTATGTTATTCTCAATATTATGCTCATTTAAATTACTAACTTCATTTTTATTACTTTTATTTTTATTTAAATAAAATTTTTGCACTAATTTTACATACAAACCAGTTTCCTCTCCTTCCTCTCCTTCAATCCCCATATTAAAAGCACATGGTGCTCTCTTCTAGTTTGTGGCAAATCATGGAAGCCACCACCGAAGTTGTAGTAGTTGGCATCGCTACAAAAGAAAGTTTAAAATCCACAGCTTTGGCATTACTGATAAAATAACCATAAAGGTATTTCTGGGTGACATGTGTAGGTACAGGCATGTGCAGCTCCACTGCATACATGGAGGACTTTTTGCAAAAGGAACTACCTCATCATTCTGTGGCATTTCTGGCTCTCCCTCGACTTCCTTTGTGGCTGCTGGTAGTTGCACTCACATAGGTGAGTGTGGCTTGATTTGAAAGTTTGCCTTAGAGGAAGTTTCCCAATCTATGTACCACATCTCAGTGCAAGCCAATGAGAACAGCGCTGTGTAAAACAAATCCTTACATCCACTGATAATGAGATGAGGAGAGATTCTCTCGCAGAAATATGCTTACGCTTTCCTCAATTAGGTAAAGGCTTAGGAATCAGAAAATGCTTATTGTGCCAATTTCCAAAGGCCGAGGAACTAATTCCAAGATCCAAAGACTGACCTGTTTTTTAATACTAATTTCAATTCTCATATCCCGCCTAGAGAAGTTTGTATAAAAATATCAAAAAATGATAGTAAATACAATTAGTTTGGGAGGCATACCAGATCCTGACAGGTCCACAGCTCAGTGAAGGTGCAACAGGATGACAGCCACTATGACACTTATCAAGGATAATGATGGTGTGGACAAGGGATGGATATCCAGCTGGTCAGCTGGTGACTAAAAGAGACTTGAGCTTTCCAAAATCCCTTATGGTTTCAAACGTTTATATGGAATTTCACCACTTAGATCTAACTATGCAAGCAGATTTCAAACTACATTTGGGTCTTTCCTTTACTTAGAAGACAACTGAGAGAAGGGAGCTACAAGCCCTGCCTTTGTGTTCTGATCTCCTTTGATGTTCCTGGAGCCTTCATTCTCAGGAAGAATTAAACCATCCTTTTCAACTCTTTCTAACTCCATTGTCCAGGCCATAGTCCAAGACACCCCAGCACTACTATGTCATCTCCTACTTTAGTCTAAGACATGCTTTCTGAATCCTCTAGCCTACTCTCTATACTATATATTCGAAATGATGTGTGTGCTCCAAAGAACTGCAAGTTCTAAAAAAGTAGGGTGTTGTTTTTTTATTCCTTCTGTAATCCTGCATACTTTCAAGAGTACGACAGTTCTTATACAATATCTTTGAATAATTATTTAACTAAGTATAATAACATCATTCACCCCATCCCTTTCCTTTCTCTAAATTCTTCCATATACGTCCCCTATACTCTTTCAAACTTGTGGCCTCTTTTTTAATTGTTGTTACACATATGCATGCATATGTATACACATATATTTTCAAATACATAAGTATAATATTTTAAATGAATTACTAAGCACATCAGTAGAATGTACTCATTAGCCACTTGTCTCTTTCAGGATCCTCTGTTCTCACATATCTATTTGGATAATGAATCTTTGCTCTTCAAACATTAGCAAAACTATTTCGTGCTCCTAGTCTCTTCTTGATCCAAGCTTGCTGATATTGTCTTATAGTCATTCTAATACCACTATTAATCTTTCAGGTTGGAGAAATAGCTATAGCAACTGCAGTCCTTATTACTTTTCTCCTTAATGCAGTGGGAAAATAGAAGTAATTCAGCAGTAAGCCTTATATAGATATGGAATTAAATCCCATGATAAAATATGAAAGTGACGTTCTGCTAATTATTTGTAAAGATATTGAAATAAAGTTTGGATAAAAATACTGAAATCAACAAAATTTGTAACATTGATAATTAATATTTAGAGTAGAAATAGATCATATTCTCTCTTAAGAGTAATTCAACAGTGATAAAATACACAAAATCTAAGAAAAGTATGTATATAACACTAATGACATTAGTTGGAACACATGCCAAATTTCAAAAGATATTTTGCTTTTCATTCTGCTTTTATTTGTTAAAAGTAAATGTGATCTGGGAGCGAGATGAGAACCTGGACTGGAAAAATGTGATACTGTCAGTTCCTGCTTCTTTTGGATATCTGACCATAAGTGTTTTATTTGGCTACACTTCAAAACTTAAGCAAATTCTATGTTGCTTCATGTTTTATAAAGAGTTTGTATTTGATACCTAAGCTAAGGAATCACAGCATAATACAGTGCCAAGAAGAGTTGGCTTTTTAAAAACACTTTTCATTATCAGAACAATTTAGTTGAGCATTATAGTACAAGTTGAACTATATTATCTATTTCTCACAGAAATTAAAAATGCCCTTTAAGAAAAGTGCTTTTCTTTAAGTGGTATTTTTTAAAAGACTTATAATATATGGAAAAAGATAGCTAATTACAATTGGTAGTATTAAAGAAAAAAATCACAGTAATACACCATGGGCATGCCACTAAATCTGCCCAAGGCTTATCATATCAGTAATAGGGAGATATTTTTATCAGATTATGCTTTAGAATAAGACACAATTCTTATAAAGCATCAAGGGTCAGTTTCTTACCAGTTTCTTCTACATGCCATTAAATCTATGATGTCAGTTATTATTTTTATATTATATAAAATTACAGACTCTGAGAAATGTGACCTTAGATAAAGCTTAATCTATTCTCCAGCAAATGTGTGATAACCTAGAAGGATTGATCTCTCAGGTCTATAGAGCTAAATAAATCTGAAAGGACCATATGTTCATGGAGTTGAAGTATGTAATTTCATAAAACTGTGCACATTGACATGATCTTTTTTCCAAAAGAACTGTAAAAATATAAAAAAGAATACCATCATAATTCATGGACAAAGGCAATAGGTTTTTATTGCTTTGACTTGATTAAATACTGAAATATTCTAAAACCATGTTGCCATTACATTTTCTTATTGTACTAGAGACTGAACTTAGGTCCTTCTCAATGTTAGGCAAGTACTCTTTCATTGAGTCCCGCATTCCTCACACATTTTGTTTGCTTTGTTTGGTCTTCTGAGAAGGTATTGCTACATTGCCCAAGTTTGCTTTGCATTTGTGATCCTCAGAAATTAGCCTTCCAATTAGGTACACACCCAGGATTAGAGATGTGGAATGCACACTGGCTTCCTTTCTGCCATAGTTGAATGACTTTTAGGTATGTTCATTAAGTCAAAGCAGGAGATTGGAATAACAAATAAATACCAGCAAGGAGCATGCATGTAGGTTTTCCACTGCAAATGTGAATGTTTACCAAATACTCTTACATCACTAGCATAAAGTCAGTACAAAGCCCACTATTGGACTCATTGGCTGCTTGCTTTGTTGTGGTAGCAAAAAATATTTTGGTATATGGGGTCATCAGGAGAATAACAACATAAGACAGAAACGCAACCTTCTTAAGATGAATTGAGGAACCAAGTTTAGTAAAAAGTAAAAACACAAGCAAACCGAAATCAAGTCAGTTGGAATCTGGAAGACACGTGTTTTTTGAAGTAGAGCTCAGGTTTGCTCGCCAGTGCAAAGAGATAATGGACAACTTAATACGTACCAGTGGCATGTCAAAATGTGCCACTCACCAGAGTCCTTGTCTGAGTACTGCTCAAGTGCACAGTTAATTCTACATCACCATCACAGAGTCAAAATATTTTCTTTTGAGTATTCATAGCACTTGAAGAGTAAATCAATATGATAGGCTGAGATCTACCTTGATATATGCAAAAAAAATTTGGCACAGTATAGGTATCACTATGATCCTATGGTTCTAATGACTACAGTTATAAAATTTACTAGAAATGTTTTGTTACAAAGAACATAAAATGCATACCTAATATTTAGCTATTTCTCCATTCTAGACATGATGGTCCTTCTTTAAGAATTAGATTTCTCTTCTCTTTTCTACTTCATGTCTTGTTCAGTCCTCATATTTATGTTTAGTAATAAAGAATATGTCATTTCCAAATATAAAGCCATCTCCCTAATAAATGTTTCCTCCCAAATGTACTTCAACTCCAGTAGGATAAAAACAGCATTCTTTGGTTTCCCCTGCTCTTTATCAGGTTTAACAGATAGGTGGACCATGAGGAAGCAGATCTTAATACTTGGTCACAGACACAGTAAAGCAGGATCTAAGGCTTTTGGACCTGTGTTGGGATGTGACTGTATAATGTGGATCTTAACACATAAAATCAATGACTAGGTTGTAGTCATGAGGCTCTTGGTACACCGAAGACTGAGAATGGGATGAATATTTGAGAAAAACACCTTTGAGTAGAAAGAAAAGCATGCACTTCTAAAGAAATTGAAAGACAGAACCTCTACAGTGGTCTTCCACACACCTGCTATCATGGCCTCTAGGATAATCATTGATTAAAATCCACACAACTCTCCAATGCCCAACTCACACCTTGCTCTTCCATGAAGGTAGCCTAAATTACCATTTGTCAGCTCCTTTATTTAAATATTTTCAAAACATATTTTCTGTGCCACTCACTTAACTGAAGTTGTGCCCTTCCTAGTGACAGAATAGGTTTTGAGGTAGAAGATCTGCAACAATTACATGTTTGCTGGAGTCAGAAGCAACACTCTGAAGTTCTAGGAGCCATTTATCTCTGTGTATGTGACCTCACTTCTGACAGTTATGACAAGATAAATTTGTTCCTAGAGTCAAATACAGTAGTCACATTTATCCTAAGATAGTATGTTCCAAACCCTTACTGGATGTTTCAAACTACTGAGGATCCCTGACAGTGTAGTGTATTTCCTTACCACACATACTTAGGGCAAACTTTGCTTTCTATTATGCCCAATAAGAAAATAATTCATAATAACTGTAGTAGTTTGAAAGTAATTGAACCCCATAAGCTCAGCAGGAGAGGCACTATTAGGAGGTGTGACTTTGTTGGAGTAGGTATGGCCTTGTTGGAGGAGGTGTGTCACTGTGAAGGCAGGCTTTGAGGTTTCATATATGTTCAAGCCACACCCAGTATCTCAGTTCACTTATTGTCGTCTGTGCAAGATGTAGAGCTCTCAGCTATGACTCTAGCACTACATCTGACTGCATGCCACTGTGCCCCACCATGGCGATAATGGACTAAGCTTCTGAAACTGTAAGCCTGTCCCAGTTATGGTTTCCTTTATAAGGGTTGACATGGTCATGGTGTCTCTTCACAGCAACAGAAATCGTAACTAAGACAATAACTAATGATGAGGTGGAATGATTATAATAAAATATCCCAATCAAGTTGATAGCATCATAACTCTGACATTATATTGCCCTCGTTAAGAACCGGGTCCAACTGAACACCAACTCTGCAATACCAGCATGCTAAATTTGCTAATCTTTATGGTTCTTAGGTGACTAATGAGTGTGTGGCTATTGATGTGCTAGAGAAAGGGATGAGTCAACCCTGAGGATGAGCAGAGCTAATTGGGAACATTTTTCAATATTACTCAGAATAGTGAAAGTTGTAAAATGGATGAATTGTTTCTTTCTAAGGATTTCTATTTAATACATCCAGACCAAAGTTGGTTGTTGACAGCTAAGCTACAGAATATAAAACCAAAATAAAGAGGGAATACTGTGCATAGAGAGCCTGGAGTTTATAGCACTGAACTATTTAAATAAAATATTTAAATAAAACAATTGGAAGTTGTTCTTGTTTTGTATTTACTATTTACTTGGTTTTAACCAATTGCAAACTGTTTTAAACTAATAGCTGTAAAATTTTGAACAACCTCATGAAATATGAATTATTATTATGACCATAGAGAACATTGTTAACTACAGTAATTAATATCTGAGCTGAGATTAAAACCCAAGCAGTGGGGTCCTATCATTCTGTCTTAACTGTTACAGCTTCTCAACTTTAATTTTACTTTAAGCCTGTAGTATAGGCCTACTGTTTGGTCATGGTTCCTACTTCTTATAGCAATTCTGGTGTTTAAAAGTGGGTAAAAATTGGACCTGGCACCTAATCTTCTGCAACTACGCTAGAATGACAAGCTTTGGGAAACAGCATTATTGTAAAGCATCTTGTAAATCAAAAGGATGTTAGGATAGCCTTCAAAGATTTGAAGTGAAGTAGTAAATATTATTTATAGATTAGTCATGTATCTCAGTGGTAGAGAACTTCCCTAGTACAAAAAGTCTCTGGTTTTAATGCCCAGCATGTAAAACATAAACAATAATAACTGATATTGCAACTCCCATATTTAAAAAAAACTGGAAATAGAGCACCTGCTCATTGCTTTATTTCAACCCCCAACTCCAGCAGGCACTTCCTGAAAATTCCGAGCTACTTCAGCTAGGGAAGCAGGTAGGCTAACTGTAGATCTCCACCTCCTCCAAAACCAATCTCTCAATGTCCTTCCAGCTTTGTAGCATACCACCAGGTGCAGGCATCCCCTCCCCTACTGCCCCTGTCTCCGGTGGATCATACAGATTTCCCCTCCAAATTTCCTTCCTTCCACTTATTGTTTTATCTCAGCCCCCTCTTTGCAGGCATTTCCTGGGAACCCAGAGTCTATTCTGGCCAACTTCACAGTTAGGATAGTTGAACATTTTTACATCTTCCTTCATTCCTAGAAGTCCCAACTTCTAATCTCCTTCCCAGCTCTGTAGAAGGCCAGCTGCTGCAGCCTCTCCTCAGTCTGCCTTTATTCCCAGAGACTAAGTAGATCCTAGTGAAACACTGTGCTTTCTCTTCTCCTATGGACATCCTCAGCACTATGTCTCCTACCCATCCACATGCCTATGTGTTTGCTTCCAAGGCTTAAAAACCATTTTACCTGGAACCACCCAATGGCCATATTTAAAAGGATCTCAGAAGAAATTCCTACCCAGCAAAACACAGTTACTATCTCCCTCCTAAGAACTTCCTAATAGATGGCAACAGAAATCAAAGGAAAAAATCACACACCCAATAAAGACAGGACCAGTTATGAACACTTGAGGTTGCAATCTTCACACACCCAGATGCCTAGACACTAGCATAGAAATACAATCAATAATAGGCAGGACAATGTTTCTTCACTAGAGCCCAGAAACCCTACTATATCAGGACCTGAGTGTTATAATATAGATGAACCACAAAATAAGACTAAATAGTCTTTATATATTGATAGTGATCCTTACAGAGAAAATGAATCTATAACAGCAATAACAGTAGAGGAAAGAATTAAAGCAATTCAACACCTGAAAGTAGAAATGAAACTAAAAAAGAAAACCCAAACTGAGACAAATATGAAAGTGAAAATTCAGAAAGTTCAACAGGCATCTCTGAGGCAAACTTCACCAACAGAGTTCAAGAGATGTAAGCGAGTCTCTCAGTCACTGAAGATAAAAGATACTTCTGTCAAAAAAAGTAAGTCTAAAAAACATACAGGCACAAAACTTCCAGAAGTCTTGGACCCTGTGAAAAAACAAACCTAAGAATAATAGGAATAGAGGAAGGAGAAAAAAATGAAGTCAAATACAAAAAATATTTTCAACAAAATCATAGAAAATTTCCCTAACTAAAGAAGGTGATTCCGACAGGAAACAAGCAGAACAACAAATAATCTGACTAGAAAATAAAAGAAAGTCCCCTTAACAAATAATAATTAAAATAGAATACAGAATGAATATTGTTATAGGAGAAGAAGACAAAGTAACATATAAAATCAGACCTATTAGAAAAAACAACTGACCGCCCATGTAAACATTAAGAATCAGAAGGGCCTGAATAGATTGCCTACAGGTTCTTTGAGACCACATGACAGACCAGATGACTGTACCCAGAAAAAAATTTCAACAACACTAGGTGGAGAAAAGAAGATGCGCCATGAAAAAAATATCAAAATAAAAATCAGATTTATATAAACTTATCTATAAATTCAGCTCTATAAAATAGGCTAGAAGAAAAACTCCAAGCTAAAGAGGTTAATCATACACAAGAAAACAAGAGGAATAAATAATCCCAACCATCAAGTAAAAAGGCAACAGACACAGACACACAGACAAAAATAAAATATAAGACCTCACATCCAAAATCACCATCAAAACAAGAAGAAAAAACAGGAAGCAACAAATATCACATATTTATATGTCTCAACATCAGTGTTTTCAATTCCTCAATAAAAAGATATAAACATAGAATAACAGAATAGATGTAGATAAAGGATCCATTCTTCTGCTGCATCCAAAAAATTGTATTTTAACAATCATGATAAACCTCACCTCACAGTAAAAGGATGGAAGGAGAGATTCCAAGTAAATGAACCTAACAAAAGTATTGGTGTAGCCATTTCAATATCTGACAAAATAGTCTTCAAACAAAAGCTAATCAGAAAAAACAGAGAAGGACACTACATATCCAACAAGGGAAAAATCCACCAAGAAGATACTACAAGTCTTAATATCAGCACCCCAAACACAAGTTCATAAAAGAAATACTGCTATAATTTAAATCACATGTCAACCCTCACACACTCATAGTGGGAGACTTCAATATCCCTCTCTCACAAAGAGACAGGTCGTCTAGACAAACACTGGACAGAGAAGTTTTGGAGTTAACTGAAAACAATCCAGGTACCATTCAGGCCCACAAGATACAAGGCAGCTCACCGCACTACCCACCTCATCTATGAACTGCTTGAGCATATGAAGGGACCAGATCTGTTGATCTAGAGGTACAGGATGTTCAGGACATAAGGCATAATATATATATATCCGAGAGAAACCCCAGTGTGAGCTCACTATCAATCAGAAACCAGCGAACTTGAACCAGACCAATGACTCATTGCAATGAACACTTACAAGTAAGGATGTATGGACTAACGGGTTCACCGTGTGACTGTGTCACACTGCAGCTTCCATGCTGAGATTTCTTAAAGTTATTTTTGTTGTTATTGCTTTGACTTTTAGGTTTTGTTTTGTTTTGTTTTTGTGGGGGAAGGTTGAAAGGTCAGAGGGCAGAAGCAAAGGGATGTGAGACAAATTGGGTCAGGATACACGATGTGAAACCCATCAAGAATCAATAAAAGTTAAAAAAAAAAACCCAAATGGACCAATATAGATTTACAGAACATTTCACACAAATTATAAAAGACTATACCTTCTCGGCACATCATGGAACTTTCTCCAAGACTGACCACATATGGGAAACAAAACAAGACACAAGAAAACAGAAATAACAATCTACAGCTTATCACCACAGATTAAGCAACAACAGAAACAACAGAAAGTTTACAAAGTCTTGGAAATTGAACAATTTAATGCCTAGTTTAAAAATAAATTAACATAAAAATTAAGAAAGAAATTAAAAACTTTCTAGAATTGAATGAAAATACATAGATAACTTACCCAAACTTACGGAACACAATGAAGGTGATTCTAAAAGGGCAAGTACATTAAACTAAATGCCTATAAAATTGTTTTTTAAGAGCTCTAATACTAGTAACTTACCAGCACAACCGAAAGCTCTAGAACAAAAGGAAGAAAACACACCTAAAAGTAGACATAAAAAATAATAAAAATCAGGAATGAAATCAATAAAATAGAAACAGCAACAAAATATAATAAAAAGAATCAAGGAAACATGGGTTGGCTCTTTGAGAAAAATCAATAACATTAACAAACACTTATCCAAATTAACTTAAAAAAACAGAGAGAGAAGATTCAAATTAGCTAAATTAGAAATAAAAAGATGAAAGTAACAACAGACACTGTGAAAATCCAGAAAAATCACAAGGACATACTTTAAAAACCTGTATTCCACCAAATGAAAAAACCTAAAAGAAACAGATAATTTTCATACATAACACTTACCAAAGTAAAATCAAGACCAAAAAAGTAATTTGAAAAGACCTATAACCCTTACTTGAAATAGCCAAGGCCAAATAATTTTGGTACAGATATTTACTATAATTTGAAATAAGAGTTGTAGCTAGACTTTCTTTGGACCACCAGCTCCCAAATAATGGCATGGAGACTTTTTATTAAGCATGAAAGCATGTCCTTAGTTTAGGTTTGTCAGCTTATATTAATCTACTTTCTATCACATTGTTTGTTACCCCTCCTCTGTACTTTATGCCCTACTTCTGCTTTTGTATGATAAAATTCTCTGGCCCAAATTCTTTCTCCAAGTTCCTCTTTTTTTTTCCCCAGAAGTCCTCCCATCCTCTCCCACCTAGCTATTGGCTGTTCAGCTCTTTATCAAACCAATCAATAGGTGTCTTAGGCAGGATTGGTAAAGTGACATACCTTCATACCATGTGATCAAATATCCTGCAACATTTCCCCTTTTTGTCTAAATAAAAATGAAAGGTTTAAACACTAGCATAGTAGAACTATATAAAATGAGAATAAATATTAGGTAAGAATTACATTCACAATGTGCAGTCCATTTGTAAATGGAAAATTTGGAGAAAGTACCTTATTATCTTTCCTATCTTGGTGAGTCCATAGTTTTATACCTATATAAAAATATATAATATTTTCTATTATAGCTTGTATTGCCAGGCTAAATATAACTTTTTGGACCTTAAAACATTCTCTTAAATAAGTAATTTAAGCTTTTATATCTCTTAACCTTTATAAACTTTACATGTCTTTTGTGAGTTTCTGTTTTGAAGTTGGTAACAAAGAAAATGGTAAAGCTATAACAATCTAGTATTCAATACCATCGGATGCCCGAGAAGGCTAAAATATTACCAAAGTAATCAGGAAGTGCAGAGCAAGCAACTTAAAAAAAATTATAGAATTGATAGAGACAACTGACTGCCTGGAAATACATAAAACATATAGGCTGGTTTAATTTAGTAGGATTTAGTAGCATTATCCAATGTCTCTCAACAGTTTTTATTCGTTAGCATGTTAAAAATTTAATGTTAATAGAAGAGTATACAGGCTCCAAACATCCTGTGTTATGATATTTTCCATCCTTATATAACTTATTCTTTTTATATTACTTTACTCTCTCTTTAAAAACTTTGTTTTTAAACAACCTTTTCTGACTCTCTTTACCCATTTTCTATTCTTTCTTCAGCATCTAAGCAACTTTTTCTCAAGCATATTGTACCTGTTTAAAGGTTTTCTCATTCTGGACCTGGCTTTCTGCAGGCCATGGCTTCAGGAAAATATTGCATGACTGTTGCAAAGCCATTCTGTGTATCTCTAGGCTCCTTTTGCAGCTCTGCTTAGCACATGGCTCTGGAAGTTGACTCTGCCACCCTTTGGTCTGTGAGATCCAAACCTTAGGCTGGTAGGCACTGGCTTGGAGCTGTATTTATCCGCCTCATCCTAGAGAAGTTGTTGAGCTACAGCAGGCATTTCTGTCTAGTCTCCTGAAGCACAGCAACAGCTCACAGACTTTACACATGGATATACATGCCTCCACATTGGACACCCAATGGACTCAGACTTTTTTTGGCTCACCAGCTCCCAAATAATGATTTAGAGACATTTTTAAATACTAAAGCTTGGCCTTAGCTTAGGTTTGTTCCTAACTAACTCATAACTTAAATTAATATGTCTATATTAATCTATGTATTGCCACATGGTTTGTTATCTCTCCTCCATACTGATCATCTGACTTCTTGGACTTCTGGTAGGTAAAAATCCATTGTGACAGATTTTTCCCCCAAGTTCTTCTTTCTTCCCAGAAGAATTGCTTATCCTCTCTTGCCTAGCTATTGGCCATTCAATTCTTTATTAAACCAATCAAAAAGTGCCTTAGGCACAGGAAGTGACACATCTTCACATAATGTGATCAAATATCCCTCAACAAATTCCAAAGTCCTTAAATTATTTCACAACAGAGAAAGAAAAGGAACATTGACCAATTCATTTTATGAAGTCATAATTACTCTGATACTAAAACCAAATAAAGACCCAACAAAGAAAAAGAATTACAGACCAGGTTCTCTTATAAATATAGGGGAAAATTCTCAATTAATTATTTTCAAGACAAATTCAAGAACACATCAAAAATATCATCTAACACTATCAAGCAGGTTTCTTCTAAGTGATACAAGGATGGTTCTATATATGCAAATCTGTAAATGCAATCTACCATATAAACAAAGTGAAAATCAAAAACCATAAGATCATCTCATTAGAAGAATAAAAGGCCTTTGAAAAAATTCAATGTCCCTTCACAAAAATAATAATGGAAAGATTATAGATATAAGGGTCATACCTCCATATCATGAAAGCAAGCCCAATAGCCAACATCAGCTTAAATGGAAAGAAACTCAAAGCATTCCACTAAAATCAGAAACAAGCAAGGTTGTCTAAACTCTCCATACCTATTCAATATAGTACCTCAAATTTTATCTAGAACAACAAGACAACTGAGAAAATTCAAGAGGAGATAAAATGGAAAGGAAAAAGTCAAACTATCTTTAATTTCAGATGATATGATAATATACATAAGTGACTCTAAAACCATTAGAAAACTCATACCACTGATAAATCCTTTTTAGCAAACTAGCTGGATACAAAATTAACAAACAAAAATCAGTAGAAATCCTATATTCAGATGACATATGAATTGAGAAAAAAATCAGGTAACAACACCTTTTTAAATCACCTCAAAATATAGACACTATTTTGGGTCTACTCTAATCTAATCTAATGAAAGACTTGTGTGACAAAAACTGTTCGACTCAGGAAAGAAACTAAAGATGAATTGAGAAGATGGAAAGCTCTCCCATGCTCATGTATTAGTAGGATTAATAATGTAAAAATGGCTATCCTACCAAAAGCTATCTACAGATTCAATGCAATCCTCATTGAAATTCCAAATGATTCTTCATCAATTAGAAGGGACAATTTTAAGTTTCATATGGAAACACAAAAACACAGTGTAACTAGAACAATCCTGAAAAATAAAAGAGCTAAGTTGGTATCACCCTTCTCAATTTCAAGCTATACTACAGAGGTATCATAATAAAAACAGACATGTTGATCAATAGAATTGAGTAGAAGACCCAGACATAAATCCACACACCTAGAGACATCTGATTTTGGATAAAGAAGCCAGAATTGCATACTGGAAAAAAATAGCACCTCCAACAAATGCTGCTGGTCAAACTGGACGGCTGCATGTAGAAGAATCCACATAGGTCCATACTTATCACGCTGTATAAACACAACTTCAAACCTACCAGACACTTTAGCATTAAACAAGATACACTGAACCTGATAAGGGAGAAAGTAGGATATAGCTGTGAACTCACTGGCACAAAAAAAAGACTTTTGGGGACCTCAGAGAACTCTGAAGCACAGGCTACAACTGCACACAGTGAATCAAGAGGTGAGTGATCAGCTAACCAGATGGCCTCCCCATTCTCGAGGCCCTCTGTACTTGGGCAAAACCCTGGACCCCTCAACCACCTGCTCAGCTTCACTAGCCAGCCAGCAGGCAAGCTTCCTGCAGGTAGGCTACTCCAACCCCCACCCCCATCTATTGACCTTTATAAGCTACAAGGCCCACTCTGACCTCCAAACTACCCATCCCCTACCACCTCAGAGAAACTCTAAAGTACAGGCTGAAACTGCACAGAGTGGACCAAGAAAGTGGGTCAAAAAAATCTCAGCAGCTCCCTGAGACACAGACAGTGACGGCACAGAGTAGACTAAGAGCAGCTCCCTAAGACAGACAATAACTACAAGGATTGGGCCAAGAGGCAAAGGCACTGCTGGCACCAATTGGAGGTAGAGATGGGTAGGCACCATTGCAAAAATTTATTCAACAACCCAAAAGCAACATGGTAGTGCCAGAACCTAGTGGCAATAGAACAGGAAGGCCTGATCATTCTAACACAGAAGAAGCAGAAGAAAATGATCTTACATATAACTTCATGAAGATGATAAAGACCCTTAAAGAGGAAATGAAAAATTACATTGAAGAAATGAAGCAAAAGACAGACAAAAAAGTTGGAAGAAATCAATAAATCTCTTAAAGAAACTTAAAATCAAGAAAAAGCCATTAAACGCATGGAGGAAACAGTTAAGGCTTGAAAACTGAAATAGAGGGAATAAAGAAAACATAAACTGAGGGAATTCTGGAAATGGAAAATCTGGGTAAACAAACAGGAACTACCAATGCAACCATAACCAAGAGAATATAAGAGATGGAAGAGGGAATCTCAAATGTTGAAGATACTATAAAGGAAATAAATTCATCATTCAAAGAAATGATAAATCCAACAAAAACAGTAAGAAGCCTTTATATATTCCATGACTCCAGAGAAGCTAAGTAACAAGGAGAACCGTAAGAGAAACATACATAGATTTTCCTGGGAAGGGCAAATAGACAAGAAAATTGGGAGCATGAGAGTGAGGGTAGAAGGGAAGGTGGATAGGGAAGAGGAGAGAAGAAGGGGAGGGGGAGGAGAACTAGAGGGAATGGGATGGTCAAGATGGGGGAAGGACAGAGATAGAAAACATGGAAAGAGATATGCTGATTGAGGGAGCCAGTATGAGGCTAGCAAGAAACCTAGCACTAGAGAAATTCACAAGAATCCACAAGTTCGACCCAGCTGAGACCTTAAGCAATAGTGGAGAGGGTGCCTGAACTGGCCTTGCCTGGTAGTCAGATTGATGACTATCTCAAATGTCATCATAGAACCTACATCCAGCAACTGATAGAAGCAAATGCAGAGGAACCACAGCTGAGCACTGGGCTGAGCTCCCAATTTCCAGTTGAATAGAGGGAGGAATGAGAATATGAGCAAAGAGGTCAAGGCCATTATGGGTATACATACAAAAATAGCTTATCTGAGCTAATGGAAACACTCCAACTCTGGCCTGACAGTGAGGGAACCAGCATAGGACCAAACTAGTACCTCTTTGAATGTGGGTGACAGTTATATGGCTGGGGCAGACTGTGGGGCCTCTGGCTGGGTAAACAGGATTTATCCTTACTGCTTGTTCTGACTTTTTGGAACCCATTCTCTCTGGATAGATACAGATGCTCAGCCTCTAGAGCAGAAATAGCCTTGGTCCTGCCTCAAAGCAATGTGCTAGACTTTGTTGACTCTGCATGGGAAGCCTTCTCCTCTCTGAGGAGGCGATGTGGTGGTGAGATGGTATGTGGAAAGAAAGGTGGAGGGAGCAAAAGGAGGGGAGGGGGTAAATGGATTTGGCAAGTAAAATGAGAAAAGATAGGTTTTTTAAAAAAATAAATAAAAATTAAAAAAGAAAAGACTTAAAAGCCGGGCAGTGGTGGCGCACGCCTTTAATCCCAACACTCAGGAGGCAGAGGCAGGCGGATCTCTGTGAGTTCGAGACCAGCCTGGTCTACAGAGCTAGCTCCAGGACAGGCTCTAAAGCTGCAGAGAAACCCTGTCTCGAAAAACCAAAAGAAAAAAAAGAAAAGAAAAGACTTTCTGAGCAGAACACAATTACATTAGCATAGGCAATAAGATATACAATTAATAAATGTGATGTAATGAAATTAAAAGCTTATTAATGGCAAAGGATACTATCATTCAGTATCAACCAATACAATGGAAAAAGATTTTTACCAAGCTAAACATGTGATAGAGGACTAATATCTGAAATATATAAAGAACTCAAAGAACTATATAGCAAGAAAACTAATAACCCAATTAAAACAATAGGTTACAGATCCAATCAGAAAATTTTCAAAAGAGGAATCTCAAATGACAGAAGAACCCTTAAAGAAATGTTCAGCATCCTTAGCCATCATTTAAATGCAAGCCAAAACTACTTTGAGATTTCATTGTACACCCATCAGAATTGCTAAGATCAATAAACCATGTGACAGCTGGTGCTGGATGGGATGAGGTGGAAGTGCAAATTTATATAGCCACTGTGGAATTTAATGTGGCGGCTCTTCAGGCAAGGGGAATCAAGCCTCCTCAAGATTCAGCTATATCATTATTGGAAATTGTACTGGATAGTACAATATATGCCAACTTGACACAAGCTAATGTTATCTGAGAGTAGGGAACCACTATTAAGGAAATGTCTCTATAAGATATGGCTGTATACAGGCTTGCAGGACATTTTCTTAATTAGTGACTGATGAAAGATTGTGGTGCCATTCTTGGGTTAGTAACCCTTCATTCTATAAGAAAGCAGGTGATCAAGCCATGAGTAGCAAGTCAGTAAGCAGCTCCCCTTCGTGGCTTCTGCATCAGTCCCTGCCTGTAGTTTCCTGCTTGAGCTCCTGCCCTGTATTCCTTCAGTGGTGGACTGCAGTGTGGAAGTGTTGTCTTGGTTTTTAAATCAAAATGGAATATTAATAATTTTGCTATATAGTAATTCTGTGAGTGTTAATGAACTAATTTAAGTCATTATACCTAGATGGTAATGCACAATATACAGAAAAATGCCTAATATGAAGAGTCATTCACAAATCACTTTTCCAAGTCACTGTTGTCGAATCTGAAATCATATAAGAGGTGAGGATTTAGAGGGTTCTACAAATGTCTAGGATTTGGGCTGAGCTCTGTTCCCTCTTTCACTCAATGCCAGAATAACACTATTGTATGTGTGTGTGTGTGTATGTGTATATGTGTGTGTGTGTGTGTGTGTGTATGTGTGTGTGTGTAGATTATATGCATATATGTGTGTATTATACGTACATACAGAGAGAGAGACTCAACTTAGTAGACTTAACCTTCTATGTGAACTTCATTTCTATAAAGTACATGAATCTAATTGTGACCATCCTGTCTCTCTTTTTAGCCAAGCCACCTGTGCATTTTTAAAAGCTTCATTTGTTTGTTTCTCCTCTAACTGTAAATGTACTCTCGTACAAATCTTCTGACGCCCTAAGCAATAAAAATAATAAATGAGCAAACTGAAGGCTCTACTCCAAGTTTTAAGATGCTCCAGCAAAGGTGACCCTGCAGAATTACGATGGTGTGTTATTAATTAGTTGACATTATCTAGAAAAATGAGGCTAAATGTTCCTCTGTTCTGCCTAGTTTTGTATCTCATAATTCCAGCTGAAATTGTTTATTGCAAGTGTATATGGTGATATTCTGGATGGACTTATGCTGAGTCTCCTCTGCTCGGGATTTTCAATGGCCACTTTAAATCTCTTGACCACCAGTAGAGAAAATGTACTCATGATGATAAATTATTTCAATAAAAGTTAATGTGAGGAAAGTCAAGTCGGAGATACCAGGGTTGGGGGAATTCAGCTGTTATTGAATGCAGGCATATTTACAAAGCTAAAAACAAAACAGACTTGAAAATGCATGAGGTGAAAGTCTGCCTCTGAGAACTACTCTATCCATGAGGCTAAATTTGATGTAAGATATTCATCATCATAATCTAACTTTAATATCCAGCCTATTTAGCGGCTTCATACTTCAAAAACTTTTCACATATATTATGTCATTCTGTCTTAAGAAAACTCTATATTATTAGATTAGATGATACCTAGGATTGTTACAGAACTGAGCTTAAATTCTATAGAAATAAACATACTTTTCTAATAACACAATGTTCATGTGCATATATCAATTATTTGCAGCAGATACATATGATTTTATTACTTTGGTAAAGAGACAAAGTTTTCTCATTTAAAACTTCTTTCGAGAAAAGTAATATAAAGATAAGTGAGGAAAATATATTTTTAGTGGCACTCATACCTGAGCTTTTAGCTTATAGGAGGCTGTAAGTGCTGAAAGAAATGAGAGTTTGATGCTTTTTGTTCATTGCCGTAATTTAAGAAAATTTTTGGCAAATCTCAAACTCAACAAATTTACATTAATGTCATGTGTTAATTAAAGTACAATGTTTATTATGTTTCACCAGGATTTGTTTTTATTTATTTATTGCGGGTATATCATGTGTGAGAGTGTCAATACAAATGTGGTGGTCAGGAGACCAGTTTTTCGGTGTTTTACCTGCCATGTCGTGGTAAGAGAGCAGGGGCTGCTGGGATTACAGGTGTGAGCCCTGCTTCTTCTTTGAGTTCTATATTCTATATTCCACCAGTAATCAGAGCAGTGTAGAAAGTGCATTACCTGCTGAGCCTTCACACAAGCCATGTTTCACAAGTTATCAAACATGCTTTATTCTGGAATCTAATCTACAACCTACATTACAGTCATCTCTCAGGTCTCAGTCCCCTCAGCTCTGCCTTTGTCATCCACATATTTAGCCCGTCTGAAAATGCTGGTCAGGATTTGTACTGCCTAGTTTTATCTCAACTTGATGTAAGCTAGCAGTATTTGGGAAGAAGGAATCTTGATTTGGAAAATGCTCCCACCGGATTGGGCCGTGAGCAAATCTGTGGTACATTTTCGTGACTGATGACAGATATGAGAGGGATCAGCTTACTGTGGGCAGTGCCAGCTGGTGGTCACCGGAGCTGTAAGAAAGCAGGCTGAGCAGGCCCAGAGGAGTAAGACTGTAAGGAGCATTCCTCCAAGGCTACTTCTCCGTCCCTGCCTTTAGTTTCCTGCCCTGACTTCTGCTCTAACTTCCTTCAGTGATAGACTGTGATGTAGAACTGAAATAACAAATAGACTGTTTCTAAACAAGTTGCTTTCTGTCATAGAGTTTTGTCATAGCAATAAAAACTAAATGAGGCAAGATTAGACTGAGATTATGAATTTTTATGTATAGTATCAAGAATGCCAAGGAATTAATTAAATTATATCAGGAAGTACATAAGGTAATTATTTCATTTTATTTTGAATGCATCGGTACCCAAATACATGGAATAGAAGGATAGGGTCATTTCTGTGTTTATTTTTAAAAAGAAAATTATCTAAAATTAAATAACAGAAATTGGTCTTTTTATAAAAAAGAAATATGATGAGTAAAGGATAGACCAATAAGGTGAAGTCATTGGTTAAGAGGTTATTATTAGAAGTTAATAAAGGCTGACTGTATTCCACTGAGAGCATATTCATATTTTCCTCTAAAACCTCAGCATCTCTAAAGATCATCTGGAACTGAGGTGTCATTTCCTAGGCAAATATACTCAAGGTTTATTTGTTGATGTTGAGAGGCAAGCTTGAAAAGTCATATGCACACTTTAGAGAGTAATTCAAATATATGTGTAATCTTCTGCTTCATAAGAGTTTCTTTACAGGCAGAAACTATTAGAAGGTTTAGAAACATTGATCTATAGAATGTCTATAACCAATGACAGTTACTTACTTGTGTACTTTACATGGGCCTTCTCATTAGTGAAGGAAATTTTAACCATTTTATGCTCTGTCATATCTTGACCAGGATTTACTAGTCATAATGTGATTTTTAATACCCACTATGATTTTTTAAATCATAGAGTAAGGAAGTGTGCTTCAGTCTTCTGAGTGCTGAGATGATAGGCATGAGTCACCACGTCTAAAGGGTCTTCAGCATATATTCGTAGGGACAAACGCATATCCACAGTCATTGTTTACAGTCGTCAGGTAGATTCACTATTCAACTGAAATCCCTAGAAAAAATCTTAAATGCAACCTGTCATCTCCTTCAGCTGCTTTATTCAAAATTATGCATGGCAATGCTCTGACTTCACATAAGTAAATCATGACTTGAACACCTTTTTATCATGTTAAGATTTAAATTGTTAAAGTACACATTGAAAACTTAAAGATGAAAGAGTAAGTTTAATAGGAATCCTGTCACAAAAGTATGTCATTTTAGGTTATAATATAAGATATACTTGACTTAGTAAATTTTATGGATGTAGTGATAATGAATATTGCTTTACATTGATTTGTTTCTAAGAAATAGAATATGAGCATTTCTAAGTAAAAAGTATCATTGAAAACTGGCAAAATGGAACAAAATGATACTCATTAAATGTTTCAAAATATACTTAATTCTTTTAGTGAGTTTAACTTAAATTTAGCTTCAAATATCAATTGCCAGGCGATCAGAAATGCTATCTTATCTTATTGGGCTCTTTCTCAAGATGTTATAGACTATTTTCATGTCTCCATTGCAAAACTTATTCAAGTGGGGAGATTAAATTAGTAGAATAAATAGATAAGATCTTTGATTTATATATCCGGCCACTATTCACAGTGAAATAGTGTCAGAAAAAATAATAATAATAGATATCTGAAAGAAAATCTAGCTACTTAGGCCATGCAAGTTCCATTTGCAATAAACAGTTATGGATATATTTGTTTTCTAGAATAAAGAATAAGTATGTTTTAAAAATAGAAAGAAATGTTCTGTTAGGGCCATCTTGCTTCTGAATTGTCATATAGACGATGATTAAATCAGTCCTGTGACAATCTGGCCCAGGCGTAATAGAGTAGAACACTGGTAAGAGGCAGATAGTGCGGACTGAGTAGAAGACCATTTTATAGAGGTTATGAATAGATCTGTTTCTCCTATATTAGAACATAGCAAACATTCTTGTGCATATATAGCAAAAAATGAAACAAAAAAGTCAACTCACAGACACACTACAAGACCTCTATTTTTATAATGGAGTTCAGCGTTGTTGATATAATATCCATTACTTGTTTTGTTTTATAGAGACTAATAGTTTGAAAAACATGTACATGATCTTTGCTCTGGAGTGGATGCAGTCCAAAGGAGTCCAAAATCCACCAAACCATCAGAAGAACTTTTCTTTAAACAAATAAACAGTAAGGTAGAAACAACTAATATTTCCCAAATCAGCAGTAAACTGGTATTTAAAAATAGCCAGGGCCTAAAAAAAGTAGGAACAATTAAAGTTCCTAAAAAATATGCCCTTTGTCTCATACTTTTAGATATCTTCAATGCTTAGCTGGTAAACTTTAGTACAGTGTATTTAAAACAGTGATCAATAAAATGTATATTATACTTTAACATCAAGAATAGCTCCAAGCCGGGCGGTGGTGGCGCACGCCTTTAATCCCAGCACTCGGGAGGCAGAGGCAGGCGGATCTCTGTGAGTTCGAGGCCAGCCTGGTCTACAAGAGCTAGGTCCAGGACAGGCTCTAAAAAAGCTGCAGAGAAACCCTGTCTCGAAAAACCAAAAAAAAAAAAAAAAAGAAAAAAAGAAAAAAAAAAGAATAGCTCCAAAGTCTTAGGAAAACTGAATTCCATAAAGAAAGGCATTTAAAAAGAAGTAGAGTTTTAGCTACCTGTTTTCATATTTCAAAGAACCTAAGACGAAGTGTGGGAAACACTGATAGATTGCAACAAACACTCAACATATCTGTAATTGCATTTCCGTGAAAATGAGCAAAGGGCAATATTTTCCCACCAAAGGTTAATGTAGATCCTAGAATCTGTTGATAATGGTTTAATCAAGTTTATGCAGTTAACCAGAACATGAGACAAATCTTTTGCTAAGATAGACTTTTTCTCCTCCAAGTCCTTAAAGATTTTAAGGTGATAATTCTAATTATCTGTAATGATTTACCTAATTCACTAATTAAGTTTTTCAAGTAAAGTTTAAAAATAATGAGTGCCTAACTAATGACTGTTACTGATTTAGAAAGTTAGTGTTCACCAAGTTTCTGTGTCTTTTCTAAGAAGTTACCTCCATTCCACGTTCTACTGTATAATCCTCATAGTCTTCCTGTGTCTTTTCTAAGAAGTTACCTCCATTCCACATTCTACTGTATAATCCTCATAGTCTTTGTTTGCATCTGTGTCCCAGAAATGGTAGACTGGGAAGTACATATGCATCTATGGGCAATCAAGCAAGTTGGACCCAAAGCTTTAATGGCTATACCACTGCTACATCAAAGTCTTCACCAATTGTCTCTGTTATTTGAATTTCTGTCAACAGAAAAGAGTCAGTCACTTTGACTAGCTATGAACTGGTGTAGTAACCTACAGAAAATAAGTTGGCCTGTTCAAGGTTAAGTTTGTTTGTTTTAAAAATGAAGAAGCTAGAATATAAGGGCTTTGAAGTTTATTTTAAAAGTGTTACAACTCAAATAAAGTAGATTTTCTTAATTATATCACACATAACCCAAACTTGGTTAAAAACAACCTTAACAAACAATCAAACTTTTAACACTAAATAATGAACTGTCTTAAATAATCAATTTATTAATGATGACATGAGTTAAAAGATGAGTACCCAATTCATTTAAATAAATGGGTTGAATTTAAAGAGAATGATGTATGGCTTTCCCATGACCTGAAAGATTTTTTTTTTATCAGATTTAGCCAATAAGCAAAGGATTAAATGTCTAGCTAAAACCTCTAAGATTCAAACAAACTGCCGGGCGGTGGTGGCGCATGCCTTTAATCCCAGCACTCGGGAGGCAGAGGCAGACGGATCTCTGTGAACTACAAGAGCTAGTTCCAGGACAGGCTCCAAAGCCACAGAGAAACCCTGTCTCGAAAAACCAAAAAAAAAAAAAAAAAAAAAAAAAAAAAAAAAAAAAAAAAAAGATTTAAACAAACTGCATAGCTAGAGAAAAGCAAGTCCCCTCTTCCCTGAATCGACTTTTGAAGGGAAAACCCAGCCAATCACCTTGTTTGTAAGGCGTGTCCCCCTTAGGCTAATATTTACTTATAAAATCTTGCAGTCCTGCAGCCTGCAAACAAAGTGATTGGCTGGGCTTCCCCTTCAGACTTTGTCATAGCTCTCCAGTTCTTCAGTTGCTTCTTTCTCTAAGTTCTAATAACCATTTATTTTTCCCTGGGTTGACTTTGGTAGGTGTTCAATATTCTTTTTGTCTCCCAGGCCACCCAATCTAACAATCCAGAACATAGAACATTGTTTCTCTCTCTCTCTCTCTCTCTCTCTCTCTCTCTCTCTCTCTCTCTCTCTCTCTCTCTCTCTCTCTCTCTCCATCTTCCACCCCCCATATTTCGAGTTCATTGCTGTGTATTGCCTCCTCATGAAACATTGTAACATTAGAAAGCTGAATGCTGTTAACAGTAAAATGAAAGAGCAAGAGGCAAAAATTGGGGAAAAAAGGAAAGGAAGAGAAAGTATCAGAGGGGAAAAGAGAAAGGGTGAAGGAAGAGAAAGAGAGGTGATGGGGAGAGGAAGGGGAAGGGATGGAAAAGGAGTAGAAGGAGAAGAGACTAAAAACTGAAAACATCTCTTCTTTCATTGTTCTCAACGGCTTACAGTACATTCTATACTCATCCTGCTAATTTTTCACTCCTCTGCATTCTTTTCTCTTTAGCATGTGAGCTGTTTAACGGTCTCATGAATGTTTTTAGATCATCATCTCCACCTGCTAATTACACTCAATAAATGCATACTTTAAAGGACCCAAATTTTGTTCACTGTTTCTTACATCACTTACTGCAAAATAATCTGTCTTTCTGGGAATCTGTTGCATTGCTTTTTTTGTTTTTGAGTGTTGTATTCTTAGTTAAACATTATACAACCCTTTCCCATGTACTGTCTTAAACAGTTAAAAGTTGTCTTGTTGCTAAAATATTATCCTAATATGTTTTTGTATACATATTTATAGATAGGCTATATGTATTCGTTGAAATAAAATTAATCATTAACTTTATAATGATATAAAAGGTATTTTTTCACATACTATGGTAGCAAATGAAGACAGTTTTATTTTCAAAAGTAACTAATTTATTGAAAATAATCTTGGGTGTGGGCAGTGAATGATATAAGGTTTTGTGGATTAAAGGTTTTGAAGAGGTTTATTTTGATGAGAGAGAACATATTGTTCATAATTATAATTAGGAACAAATCTGTGGTTAATGATGCAGTATATTCTAGAGCTTTAACTGACAAGAAATAAGAAACAGTTTTCTCAACTTTAAATGGTTTGCAAAATATTATTTCTGTACTTTGCTTCATGCACAGAAAATAATGGATAAGAGGTTTAATGTTCAGAAATTTCAATATTTATTCTTAAATGTGTATTTTTGGGTTGTACGAATATTGTATTTCCTCTAAAAGAGCATAAAACCTACGTGTACTAATTAGTTTCTCTATGAAAGCCTTCCAGACAATTACAGAATAATACCAATGGTCAATGCTGTAGGTGTTTTTCATTAAACGTATAGTGTCGCTACCAGATAAATTGCTTCATAGAAAAGCACTTACCACAAAGCCCTGTAATGGAAGGTTAAGTGCTATCCTTAATTACTAATTTCAACCCTTATATTTTGCAGTGCAGGCACTTTAAAAGGAAGGAAATATAGTCTGTTGGTTCTGTTCCTGATTCTCTGATTATAGGATTGTGTGGTAAAAGCATTAGTCTAGTGGCTTTTATAATGAAAAATAACCTCCCTAAATATTTAAAATAAAAATAGCCAAACCACAAGCTGATATAAAAGATATATACTAGACCATGATATTGAACTCATATTTAAAAACACTTTGTTCTAAAAACTTTAATCTATATCACTCACACTTTGAAATTTATATTCCGCCTTTATGGCTGTGTTGCTTGACAAAAGGATGTTTGAAATTCCCATGTCCTGTCCCCCATCAGCATCATTCTAGAGTGTACACAGAGGAGGTGACTAGAGGGCAATAATATGACACAATGGTGAGGTCTCTAAGATCTTCACAACTTTAAGTTCGTATGTGCACAATACATTCAGAATTTTATCATGTTTAACAGTGATGTGCTTTTATATGTATAATATACATGCAATTTTTGATGAGTGCTGTAATATTTTTATATGTCAGCCATTGCATGTGTCCTTCACAATAATAACTGGAAGTTTGCTTACTTTTCATTAATTAATATTAATTAAAGTTCTCCTTAGTGAAAGGGCACCTAGAGTGCATGCCGCCTACATATAAAAGATTATAATTGTGACATTTATTTCTAAATACTTGTTCCTTAATTATTATGCTGTACCAGCTTCTGATTTTTAATATATTTCTAATATTGTTTTTCCCTTCCTTTTCTTTCCTTTCCTTTTCTTTCCTTTCCTTTCCTTTTTCCTTTCCTGTTCCTGTCCTTGTGTCCTTCCTGAATGTCCTTTCTTTCTTAATCCACTTTCCTTTTTAATTCAACTTTCTTCTTTCTTTCCCTTCCCTTTCCTTTCCCTCCCCCCTCCCTCCCTTCCTTCTCTTCTTCCATTCTTTCTCCCTTTCCCTCCTTCCTCTCTCTCTCTCTCTCTCTCTCTCCTCCCCTCTCTCTCTCTCTCTCTCTCTCTCTCTCATTTGATTTATGGCCTCTCTATGTAGCTTTGGCTATCCTGGAGCTCACTATGTAGACCAAGGTGCTCTTGATGTTTTCCGGAATACCAACTTGGTAAACACTCACTGAATGCTTCCTACTTGTCAGTATTACAACAACTTCCAGATGCATGATTCATTTTTCTTGATTTTATATTCTGTCATAAGGAAGTTAGTTTATTATATTTAATTCATCAAGCATTTGCAAAACAGAACAGATTAGGAATGAACTCTGAAAGTAGAGAATGATATAATTCAGAAAAAGCTCAGAAAAGTGACAAAGATGTTTCATCTCTTTGGTGTGGGTTAATTCCAGAGAAAACTAGTATTTAACTAATAAATTATTTAATTAATAATTAATTAATAAAATTATTCTAAGAAGTGAATAATTCCAACAGAGGTGTTCCTTCTGCACTCTTATTATTAGTTTTATTGTGCAAAATATTAGTTCGTTTTATATTTTTATTTATACTATATGATAAGTTGTGTGCTGTATAAAAAGGAATATTTTGCAGACTTCAACTGAGTAGCACTATCACCTCCGAAGTCTTATGAATCACTATGGTTATATGAAAATGAAATGAACTCCCTTTACTCATAGCTTTACACCTGTGGCACAATGTTTCCTGTAATTGTGTGTCTTGTCATCTCCCTCCAGGCTGCTCCTCTGCCTGCCTCCTGCTCTTCTTGCATGTTTCATGAGTCTCTGTTGTGTGCCACTGTTAAAGAAACAGCTTTGCTCTAAAAAAAAAAGTGTTATAATATTCTTTCCCTTGGATTGAAATTTTAACTGTTACTTTTGACAAAGCCTTTTTTTTTGTTCAAATGCAAGAATTTTGTAAAAAGCTTTGACATATTGTGCTTTTTATGTGAGCATTTTTCTGTTTGCATTAATGCTCTGGATTTTAAAAGCGGTAACGTGTGGCTTCAAGTTCATCTATAAAATGCCACTTGTACATGGTAGCAAGAACAGTTTGGGACAGCATTACATTGACATGACTCTAAAGTCTAATTAAATACTTTATGGTTTCTCAGAAAAAGCACAATTTTAAGAAACGGACGCAAACATTGCTTTGCTTTTCCAGTTGTTTTTCACAAAACTGTTCCCAGGTCCATAAACCCTTGCTTACCTGCAGGGTAGCGCTCGATGACTGGCCAGCTGTCCACCTGTAAAGTGGCATTGCCTCCACTCCTCGTGAAACGCACTACATGGTATTTTCCATCATTAATGATTGCATTGGATTCTTCTATGGCGATGTCATCTGTCCCAACATTAAACTTAACTCCAATTTTTCCTTGGTGCTGTTAGGAAGGACAAGGATAAGGTCTTATTAAATCAATTGATTAGTCAGCATTTGATAAGAATTTATGTAACAGGTGTTGTTCAAGAATATGCTTTGGACAACAGCTGCTTTTCTCTGATTTTATTTCTGAAAAACTGCATGCAATAGAACCAAGAGCTTGACATTTGGGTAAATCTGAGACATCTCTTTCATGGATAATTGATATTCTGAAAGACACACTTGCAAGGGCATTGAACGGCCTTCTTCCTGGGTGTTGCTACTGAGAAGGTGCACAGCTGCTGGCATTAGAGCACACACTCTTATGTTCTCTGACACAGCTCCTTTAATCTAATCTTCTAATTTCAGAAGAAAAACAAGACTTGAAACCCTCCCTTTCCATAATCAGTGAAATCAGAGCAATGAGATCTGTTTAGAGCCAAATGACAGATGCTCACCATACAAGACATCTCTGTAACAGGGATGGGCAGAGAAAGAGGCATTCACTAAAATGATTTCTTAGTCATTAGTTATCAAACCATCCAGATGTTAGCAGTTTAAAACATACCCATTGCCTTTATCTAGCAGATAATGAAACTTGACATGAAGCTGCAACATCTTGTTCAAAAACACACAGTTTAGTAAAGACAAGCTGTGACAAAAGTCTGATTACCTCATTTTTAGGTTATGTCTTAGCTAAAATGGAGCTAGCACAATTATCAAAAATTCTCTCTCTCTCTCTCTCTCTCTCTCTCTCTCTCTCTCTCTCTCTCTCTCTCTCTCTCTCTCTCTCTCTCTCTCTCTCCTTCTTTCTCTGAATTATGTAAGGTAATATTAATCCCAAGGGGAAAGTTGTGGTTGTTGACTTCAGAATGTCACCAAGAGAAACATGTGTCTCTGTCGTCAGCCTCAGAGAAGCATTCTCCAAAAGCAGGGCTGTCAACCCTTCCATGAGTTGAACTGATTTTGAAAGTATGTGGATTTTTAATTTAATCAGTAGCCCAGGATATCGCTGCTGCAGGCCCTCGTTAGAGTACATCAACTCATGATGTCTGTGGCATGTTTTTTGTAAAGTCTTAGTTGAGAGAAGTAACATGGGGAAAGAGGGTTCTACAGGACACTCAGCCAAGCATCCCTGTAGAAAATTTAAATCATAAATGAGAAGCCTGAAGGTTTGGACCACATAACTTTAGACTTTCTGGGTTCTCAGTATTAAACTAGGCAGCAAGATGACACCATCAGCTCATGGCCTAATGTAAATTTTTTATTATTTATTTATTCTTTGATCATTCTATACATATAAACAATGAATGGACTTTGATCATACCCTCACCTACTCTTCTCCCAACTTTCTCCCTCCCCAATTTCTCTCCAACCAAACTTATGTCTTCTTATTTATATTTTTAAAAACCCAAGGGTCTAATTAGTTCTGTTCATCTACATATGGTGGTTATGGTTATCCACTAGAACATAAGTAACCTACCTGGAACACTTCCCAGTACATTTTTAAAAATAATGTTCATGTATTGTTAATCACAGACAGCATCATATCACTTAAATGAGGTTCTTATAACTTCCTCTGAATTTATCTCATATATGTTAAGATTGTGTACATGTTTGTACTTAAACATATTTATGCTTATTTAAGTATACTACGAATGCATAAATACTTCACTAAGTATTTTATTAAAATGAGCTGATAGGAATTTTGAAAAACTGATGAATAACAAGAACTTACCAAAATATCTATGATTAAATCACTTAAAACTGAAAAATTTCCAGATAGCTTCAATAAAATTTCCATTTTATTAGATATCTCCTGTTTGACACTTGAATTATTGCACAGATATTGAAATGCCTTGCCATTTTAAGGCACATGCCTTGACATGTATTTAAAAGACTAGTGAGAAATATAGCTGAAAATACAAATCAGCCCAAAGGTAAACTCTATATGAATAGTTCATGCCGTCTTTAAAATGATTCTAGCTACTTTGACTAGGAGTTTCTTTTCTTAATGGCTAAACACATATGCAGGATCTTAAGTACTAGCTAATGTCACACATTTAGACAAGGAAAGCTGAGGTTTCACCCCAGACTTTTGTCTCTAGGGTCTGTACTCTGCATTACACTTGCTGAATTTAAGCATATTGGCTCATTGTAGCTCTAGAAAACGAGTTGGTAAGTCCATCCTTACATGACTATTGATTTTTATCTTCCTGTTATAGTAGAAATGCAATGGGGCCTTCAATTATTATTTGAAGTTAGTAGTCATATATCAAGAATTATGTGCTTAACATAACTTTATAATTCATAGTATGCAACTGATATGCTATTATAATAATACATTAGACTACTTCTTTTTGATTCCATTTTAGCCAAGCAATTTGAGGTGACTAAAATAAGCATAGGAAATTGTTTTGTTATGTTACAAAATTAACTGTAAATTCTCAAGACAGGTGTGTGAAAGAGAGAGCATATTGAGAACTGATTTTGATGCACCAAATTCAGTTCAGCAGAAAAGGGAGGAAAGGCCAAGATGAGTCTTGTGATTGGACAGGGATTCCGGAAGACAGTTGTCCTGGGAGTTGATTTTCCCATCACCCCCAGAAGACGCTTACACCTTCCTTCTCCTGCATGCCGCAGAAAGGGACCTTACTGGAGTATCTCAGATGACTTCATGTGTGCCTTCTGCAATTTGGTTGAAGCAATCAGAAAACCAGGCTTTGGTTACACCCGAACAAAGAGATAGCCAAACACCAGCTGACAAGTGCCTGAGCTGATTAGGACAGAGGCCACATGAGTGGATCAGAGACAAGAGAGTTGGAGCAGAAGTGTGTAGTAGCCTGTTTAGGGAGACCTCTGAAAGGGTGGGAATGGATGGTGAAGAGAACACAAGACAAAGTACATGGACCCAGAGAAAGGATGCTCAATGCCTGAGGCAGGAAAACTTAATGAGTGTCTGAAGGAGGTGCATTTATCCACCTCTATGGTATTTCAGGTAAGGTATCCTTTAATTTTCATTTATTTAAAAGAGGGATTTTTTTTAAAATTTCCTATATAACAAGGCTATACCATTTCTTGGCATATACCCAAAGCACTCAATGGACTCCACAGGGACTTGCTTAGCAATGGTCAATGCTTCTCCATTCACAACAGCTCAGAAATGAACCCAATGTCTTTTGACACTGGATAATGAGAATGTGACAGATGTACACAATGGAATATTATTAGCTACAAAGAAAAATAAAGTCATGAAATTTATAAGTCAATCGGTGAGACTAGAAAACATCATACTGAATGAGATAACCCAGATCCAGAAAAACAATTGCTCCATGTTCTCTCTCATCACCAGTTCCTAGATTTGAATATATAACCTTGAGTAATGATCACAGAAATCAGAAAAGAAAGTGGGGACCATGAAATGGGAGAGGGTCTGGATAGGAGGAATAGCAGGATACAGATGATGTTCTTGTTACTAGAAAGCAATCCAAATGTCCAGTTCTAAGAGGTCATGGTTCTTAGAGGAGAACCTCATACCTCTACTTTGCTAAATTAGCATGACACCCAACTGCATTCTAAATACTTATCGTTATATCCACAAGTAATTGTAGCTCTCAATCCTTATCCAAGAAACTTCTTTTTCAACAGGTGGAGACATTACAAAAAAAAATCAAAACAGATCAAAATGCAAAGAACACATGATCGTGGGACACAGCACCAATGGATACATCTATGACACAACTCTTGCACGCAAATCTCAGGGCATATTGTAGAAGCGGGAGCACACAGATTGTAGGGATCAGAGGACTAGGAAATCTGATTTTAGGTTGTGTTCCCTAGAAAGGGCAAGGAAGCTTCATCTATGATATCTCAACAATATGGCTGCCCGAAAAAGACATAAATAAGTACAATGCCAATATAGTCATGCTAACAAAGAAGGGGAAAATCTCATATGCTCAGTCATAAACAAAAAAGCACAAGCAACTAAGGAATGCTAAAAGGGGGAGAATTTATTTTTTCCATTCATTTTTTTTTTCATGGATGAGTCCCTAATTAGTTATTTAAAGCCAACTGGACAGTCACTGAAATCAGATACATACAAGGAACACTAAACAGACCAAACAAGGTATATTTATGAATGCAGGAACACAGAAGAATTAATGAAAGGAAACTGAATTTGAGAAGGAGTAGTGGTGGACTGGGCTGGCCATGAGAATGGTTAGAGGGAACAAAGGGAAAGAAGGAAATGATTGAATCATATTTCAATTTCAAAAATAATAAATGAGAAGTTGTTGATTATGTGAATGTGTCTTCATGAGCAAATGCATGCCCATATGTCACGTGGCTCATGTAGAAGTCAGAGGACAGCTTAAAGGAGTTGGTTCTGTCTTTCTACAGCAGATTCTAAGGCTCAAACTCAGGTCATTGGCCTTAGTGGTAAGTGCCTTCACATACTCAGCCACTTTTTCAGCCTCTTAGGTGACAGATTTTTGATGGTATGGGTGAGAGCTCTTTTAAAAAGTACTCTACAAGAACTCAGGGGAATACCCTCAGCTATGTAGTTGCTACCATAGCATTAGCCTAGCGACTAATCTATGTTCCTTATCCCTTCCTGTTCCTTCTGCCTCAACCCTGGAGGATGCTTGAAGAAAGAAAAATTAATCACAGAAACAAGAGGAGGCAACTTTCATCTCCTAGGACATGTGGACCCTCAGTGTGGCCTAAACAGACATCACTGGGCAGCTTTAAGGGAACGTGCAGATACTACTACAGGTCAATCAGCTGAAGTTACTTTTATTGGCTAAGAGTGAACGGATGACATGTGCTATCTAAAAGGAACCAGAGAACTGGCAAGACCCTCCTTGGACTTCCCTGGGAACTGGGGTTAAAATCCTCCAGGACAGGTTTAAATCTCCATCCCAGAATGCAGCTTTTGCAGCTTTAATGAGAACATGATGATATTTGTTAACCCAGAGTTAAACAGTTGTTTGGGATTCTTTCCTATGTAAATGTCTTTCTTATAACAGAAGGCACAGAAGAAAATACTGCTCAACTTTTCAAGCTGCTCTAAGATCATCATGCTAGTCTGTTCTCCTCAACCTTCCATTTAGGAGGACCGAGTTTGTGAACAGAGGTATCTTCATGCTAAAGCTTTAAAAATTACACAGTTGCTGGAGAGATTGCTCTAAGGATAAAAGCACTTGCTGCTCCTCCAGAGGTCTAAGTTCAGTGCTTAGTACCTATGTCAGCCTGTGTATAACCATCCAAAACTCTGCTCCTGGAGATCTGATACAAGGATCTAGCCCACTTTGGTACTCACATGCATGTAGCCCACTTACACACAGCAATAAAATAAGTCATAAACGCGATGTCTCCAATTCACAGATAGTAAGTGCTTTCAGTTAATTTGTAACTTCTTCTGCAATGTACAACACAAAACTGCTTATTTCCTAGGATATAGAAATGGCCATATTTCACAATTTTGATTAATTCCCTATATTAAATGAATAATTATGAAACATGAAGGGTCAGTGATGCTTGGAGAGGTTCTGGTGGTGAAACAATGTCCATCTGTTCTTGGGTAGGCAATATGCTTCCTCAACTCTCTGTTCTTGGATAAGCAATATGCTTCCTCAACTCTGAGTTGCTTTAACATATCGCGAATTCAAACTCCGTGACATAATTAGTGCACAACGAACGAACATCACCAGAGCCGGCAAGCAATGCCCGCCACTGCTCACTATCCGCTCTAATGGAAAGCCTTGGAAAGCAATTAAATATATATGATAGCCAAAGGGGCATCCGTCCCTGCGAAAAGACATTTACTATCGTGAACTATAAAATACTACGATGAAGACTATTTTGTGAATCCCATATTTACTTCCCTCCAGAGCTGTTAAATGTGTTCCATACCCAGCTCATATTGGCAGGAGAAAAAGTTATTTCGATTACATAAAAAAAATAAAACTTGCTGAACTTTCTTGCCAATGGATAATTACAGTTTAAAAGAATTCATTTCAAATCCGTATTCTCCGGGATTAAATGCGATTGTCTTGGCAAAGTCTCATGAATATTGCATTAGCGAAACCAGCAGTTATTTCAGCGGACATGTACTGATCTCTCTGTATTGTATCCTGCTTGGAATGAATAACTGCCTCATACCATAATTTTGAGAATCTATTCTAAGAACATCAGTAATGAGGCATTTATAATTTAATGAAATCTTCCTGTGCATTCATTAAATAAATAGTGACAAAGGTAATTACTGATTTTTTTTCATGAAAGTTCATTTCTGAATAAGGATTATAATATTAAGCCATGCTAAAAGGAAACGTCATGAAATATGATACTGGTTAGGTACTTGAAGGATCTTGCAAGTGGGATTGCACTAACCAATTCCATTGTGAAATTATATTCACTTGAAAATATGTTTGAACCAAGATTGATATTTAATGATATTCTTAATATCTAGAGCATCCTTTAAATAAAATTTTTATATGTTCTTCATTAAGATATAGTCTAATCTACCTACATACAATATAGAAGAGACACAATGTACACAAAAAATTCTGGCTTTATATATGGCACATAGACACTCTGCATAAGACTCCAAAGATCCCACATCAAAGCACAGCTTTCATTCCTTTTCCTTGTTTGGTGTTTATCTCAGCTGTGCCCAGAAAGAAACTAATAAAATGAAAATTTGCCTGTTTTCAATATTTTGTTTAGCATGCTTCCTTGCCTTAATGACCAACAGGAAAGAGACCAGCCCTGGGAAGTATGCAGCTTAGCAGAGAGCCTTATTTATGTTCTGTGAGACTCTGCCATGCACTGAGCTCATGCTTCAGGACTATGGGCAGAATGAGGCAAGGCACTCATGTGCACCCGATGACCAGACTCACTTAGAATGCAGGATGATTCTCAGGATGCATATCTACAAGGATATACATCATACGCCAGGCAGAATGCTATGCCTTCTAACTCCAGAGACTAATGTGTAACAGGAAGCCAATGTTCTATGGCACAATGTAGTCCGTGGGGCCATAGTCACCATTGCTGACATAGCAACTCTGCAGGGACTATCAGAGAGCCACCTGTTCTCCTCCTCAAAAGAAATGAACTAAAATGTGCTCATTGGGCCCTTATAGCTCCCTAAGTCTGAGACTTACCACTGGCTGGTAAAGATTATTATCAATCCAGATGACCCATAATGTCAATACATAGCTTCAGTTCCTATTTTAGTAAATTCCTCTGTACCCCTAATTCAAAAACTTCTCACTGCACTGCCCTTTCCAAACACTGAATAGGATCTCTCTCTAATCATTCTGTGAACACGTAAAATTGAATATCTGACAGTCATACTATGTGTTAGGACAAAATGGTGGCTTATTTACATATTTATTGTATTACTATACACTTAAGAAAATAAATTATGAGACAAATAATAAATTATATCAAAAAGCTGAAAAATTGTCTGTGAAGAACCAGGTGCCCTGAGGGCACAGGGCTAAAGAATCTCAAGATGCCCCCCTCCCCCCCACTGTGCAGGTAGAATCAGTCTACATGGGAGGCAACGATAACTACCAACGCAAACATATCTGCACACATAGATTCCCTCCATTTTTCCACCTCTGTATATTAGAATGCTTACTGGATCCTACATATTGAGCTGCATGTCTGTATGTATACACAGTGTATTTCCTGTCAACATACCACTGAGCTTAAGAAGACTCTAGGAAAAGTCTAACTACAAGGTAAAGCAGTTAGCAGAAATTTTTTTTAAAAAATAGATATTAGATATTACCTGTTCAGGTTTTTTTCCCTACACACCAGAACACCTAATTTGAATCTTCATGGCTATTATAAATTTTCAAAGTTTATAAAACAAATGGATTCTGGGATTTTATTATGCTTTAAACACAGAACTTCTTTGGTTAGAGGAAAATGAGGCTCCACTAGTTTGACATAGCAGTAACCTGTGATGCCATCGTTCACATCAGTTGAAAATAGAAGAGCTTATCTTTATTGGCAAGAACCACCCAGAGTGCCTTGCTGGGCGAGTAGGACTCAGTGGATAAGTGAGAGAAACAATCAGGAAGTTCTCATAACTGAAAATAAACCCCGAACTGCAGTGATTCCATCCTTTGGTGCTTCTCCTCCACCACATTGTTTCTCTTTAGATTAAATTATATCAAAGTTAAAATAATAGGTTCATAGTGAGATGACTCAAAGACCCACTACTGTGTCCTTGACTAGATCGATAATTATAGTGTTTGCATTTTGAGATCTTCCTGGTATCATTTCTTAAGCCAGTTTCGGGTTATTCTTTTTGCCTGTGGTACAGTTTTGAAGGTTTCCAGTGTGGCCATGGATTCAGAGGTCAAGACTATTTCATGGTACTTCCCAGTAGTGTGAATAACTCCCCTGGGCGTGATATCAGCACAGCTGGGGGATGAAGCTGATATCCTCTGGAAAACCAGTCATTTCCTCAAATACATCCCATCTGCCTGCTGAAGCACTAAAACTACAAAGTGTAAAAGGGATCTGTAAATGTGTAAAGTATTGCTTATAAAGTCTCTCTTCTCCAGATAATTGCAGAGCAGAAAGAAACAGGGAAAGAAGTGGCTCATAGCTTGATGTCCTCACAATTCTTTGAATTAATTAATTTACATAACAACCACAGTTTTCCCTTCCTCCTCTCTTCCCGTTCCCTCTCCCCACCTCCTTTCTACCTCTCTCCCCAATCCACTTTTCCTTTGTCTCCATTCAGAAGGGATAAGGCCTCCCATGGGAGTCAACAAAGTCTGGTATATCAAGTTGAGGCAGGACCAAGCTCCTCCCCCTTGCATCAAGGCTGGGCAATGCATCTCACCATAGGGAATAGCTTCCAAAGAGCCAGTTCATGTATCAGGGATAGGTCCTGGTCTCACTGCAAGACACCCCACAAATATCAAGCTACACAACTGTCACCCTGGCGCAGACAGCCTAGGTCAGTCCAGTGCCTGCTCCCTAACTCTTGGTCCAGAGTCCATGAGCGCACACAAGCTCAGGTCAGCTGTCTCTGGCCCACAGAATTCTTAATTTCTCTTCGGCAATATTTGAAGTTATACACCAGATTCAATGACATTAAGACATAACCCCAGCTTGAGCTTTATCAAAACAGTAGCTCATTACATGTGGATGGTTGCTTTTTTACTTTGGTTTGTTTTGTTTTCAGTAACTGTTGCTTTAAGAAGAAAATAAAGCAACCTTTGGCTGAATGGTAAATTTGTGCTTTTCATGTTCTATGGTCATTCAGGGAACCATATACAACAAACATTGTGATTCAGGTGCTGATTAAAGCCGTAACATTTGTTTTTCCTGCTTCTGTGGTCTTTGGGCCATTACACAGCTTGCTATTAACCTTCACCAGGAACTGCACAGGGAGAGGCTGTTCTATCAATTCTCCAAGATGTTGGCTCTTCTAGATAAAAAGTTCTTCTATAATGGAGGTTTTGGATTATTTGTGGATTTCATTTACTTGTGTCCCAGAACTATCATGTCTGTGGAGACTGTAATTAGTGTGACTCTAATGTTCCGCATTTCCACAGCTCAAAGCAGGTTTCTCAGACAAACAGACAAAACATCTTTAGAAGGTAGCTGTAAGCCTCTATGTGGAAATGTGACCATAGTGAGTAGGTTATAGATAAAACCAAAATTAACATTTGGAATGTTTTTTTTTAAATCTTAAAAAGCTGTGAACACGGATGAAGAGTCTCATGAATTATCTGGATGTCTCAGCTGATACTGACATAGGCTAACTTGTAGTGCAAGAATTTACTTTGTAGGTTACATCACTGTTGTAAACTGTGACTTACAAGCAAGATGTAATAGCCAGGCAATGTTTCCACGCAGGCCTGAATTCTTGAATTCTTTATGATGTTATCGTGGTTATCACCAGCCCAGAGCAGGGCCCTAGCATGAAATGTGCCCCAAGAGAACAGCTGACATTGCTTCCTTTCTCGTTCCTTTTCCTTTAACTGACTTCTGCTACAGGACTACTTGCTCGGCACTTTTAAAAAAGGAAATGCATGCATGTGGGCCTAGAAATGCCTCTCCACACTGTTTCATACATAGTCTGCAAGGCTCTGTTACCCATAGCGTGGAAAGGTGTAATTCCCACAGCATCATACAAGCAGATCTATGTTTCTGTGTGTAACAGGCACAGCAGGGTTTCCTATGCAGGTGCAAGAAGCTCACAGAACACCAAATAGACTGGGCCAGAAAAAAAAAAGTCCCCTCACCCCTCACCATATAATAATCAAAACACAAAACATACAGAATAAAGAATGGATTTTAAGAGCTGCAAAGGAAAAAGATCAAGTAACATAAAGTGTATGTTGTGGTTTGAGTTGATATACATTAGTTTTTCTCTCTATATAGTGCTATATCAGGGGGTTTTTGTTATATGTAACAAAATTATGGAGCCACTCTAACACATTAAATTTAGTACTTATCAACTTTGATTTACTTATTTGCTTATTCAAAAATTCTAAATGAACTATGTGATATTCTCTGGTATTCTGTAAAGTCCAGGTAAAACGTAGCTAGCACAGCAGATGGTATTGCTACCTTAATAAACTTACACCTCACAGAATCCTTTTTATGTAATGAAACTTATATTAGCTTATAGCACATGGCAGATGTCACCAAGGAAAAGAGTAGGATGCCTTCCAAAGGATCTACTGACCAAACCAGACTCTTGGAGGCATTAGAAAGATGAAAAAGACCCGATACTGAACAAACAGGTTTTCCAGGCAGAGAAACAGCATGTGTACTGGCCCCGAGAAGGGCGAATATGTGAGCAGAAAGATGGAAGCTTAGATGGGTAAATGTAGATTCAAATACCATTATCTAGACTTTTTACATAGATAAAGATATGTAAATTACACATGAACAGAGGAAAGTTGGAGCCGAAAGAGTCTGTCTATGAAGTAAAACTAGGTTATGGAATTGTGCATAAAAGCTAAAATATATGATTTGAATAAACAAAGTTAAGTGGAAAATGAGAGCTGTGCATATTTTTAAAAGCTTCCAATCTAAGTGCATGGAATTGTGGATATAGATACAGAGCTTAACGGTATGTGTTCTGACATTCATCTGATTGTTTGTCCCGAAGTGTCATCCATCTGTGTGCTTTATGAAATGTAATATATAAAAGTTCTGAATCAACAGGGACTCACTGCGTTTTCCAAAAGTCATTTACTTCTACAATGTCAAAATATGATTCATCATTCTATGCTGATATTTCAAAGCTAATGTATCATGTTTAGTTTCTTTGTGAGGGAGACTGCCTTGTTAACTTATTTCTCTGGAGATTCCTTTTATCTGAAGATAGCACCCGAGTTCACCATACAGGCTCCACCTTAGAAACCCTGTCTGAAAGCACTTGAGTTTTTCACGTCTTCCACAAATTAGCTCAAGAAATAAATTTTAGCAACAGCTATCACCTAAAAAGATAATTCAATTTTCCAAATTATCCAAGAAAATATGTCATAATAAAATCAACCATAGAGTTTTGACTAAATAAAACATGTCTACAATGTAGGGTAAAAGGGACAAGTGGAGCAGGAAACCAACCAAACACTGAGCACCCTGACTCTGAACACAGAATCAGTGAAAGAAACACACTTTGGATCTGACACTTGGGCATGGAAAAGAAACATCTTTATCCCAGAACCCAGAATAACGACATGTACCCTGGCTCTGAAATTAGTATAAAAAAAAAAAACCCACACTTTGTCCTAAGAATCAGAGTCAGTGAAAGAAATATACCCTGGTCCTACTTTTAGAGAAAAAAAAAAAAAAATAAAAAACTAAACTAAAAAGGGCCAGTAAAAGAAATAGATTGACCATAAAGTCAGAGCCAGATCTGCCCCTGACCAATTAAACTGGCCAATCCTTGAGCAGAGAAAAGCTAACCAATCCCTCTTCTCCCTGGGAAAACTCTGCCCCTAAGAAGCCCTAACTATGCCTCTCTGGAATCCATCCCTGGAAGGGGCAACCACTTTGGTCTCCTCCTTCCCAAATAAATCTCTTTCTCAAAAGAGTCTTGGGTGACATCCTTCATTTGCCCCTGCAGACTAGAAGAACCTGGCTGAGACCTGGCATGTCCCTTAGGGTACTGAGCTGAAAAACTTTGTGGAGATGTTCCCCAGGGTACCTCAGAAAGGTGGAGCAGAACAGAAGAACCTTGCTAGGATGCTAAGAGCAAGGCCAGGCAGAAAAAATAAACATCTTTTCACAGAGCTGCCTGAGGAGATTGCTTCATTTCTGCATAGACTTCCCCTTTAGCAGAATACTAGCAAAAGAAGAAACATCTTGGGCTGGAGAAGCAGGTAGCTCTGCTAGGATCTTCCCTTAAGGGAACAGAGCAGAACTCAGCTGTAGCTGCTCTCGAAGAGAAGAGCAGGATCACCATATCCTGCGGTGAGACCATCCCCCACAGCACCCCAGCTTCAGATAGCCTGGCTTCCCAATAGTCAGGACACCTGTCCTCCAGGGCTGAGTTGTACTATTGTGGCTCCAGCCTCCAGAACTGTCCTATTGAGGCACTAAGTATATCCTGACTTCTGGACAAGTCAGGATATCTCTACAACACTACAACTGTAACACATTCCCCTACATACAATAGGCATGGAAGCAAGAGATTTATTCATCTATGCTGATATCTCAAAAAACACTGATAACTTCCTAGCAACTCAGATCTTCTAGACCCATAATTAGTAATTTAGTATACAGATACCAGTTTTGTAACAAGTAAGTCCTTACAGGCACCCATTAAATGTCATAATATAAAAGGTGAGCCACTGGTTACTTCTTGTGACACAATAGCAAAGCTAATAGGTAGAGTTTCTAGTATTTAAAGTATAGATTAATGACATTGGTGTGTTCTTCTACTTTATATTCTAAACTCTTTATCAGTTCTAGAAATCTCAATGTCATCTTGTTTTCCTTTTTTCATTTTCCCTTCAATCTCTCCCTTAAAAATAAGGCTATTTGTGCACTCTTTTATTCTTTCCTTGCATGAATATTCCAATTTTTTTCTGTTTAAAAATTAAAATTACTCAAACTCTTTAATTTTAAACCCGTCATTTGAAATCAGTCATTCAATTGCCATCAGCTTCTCCATTTCCAGAGTTTGTAAGAATGACTCTAGAATTTAATATAATTCCTAATTTGACCTGACTTAATCCAAGAAGTTGCTTAAAAATGACAATTCAGAGCAAGAAATCATCAAAGTGATACTGAAGAAATGAACAATGAAAGGCACAGACCAAGCTTTCGCGTCAATAGAAGAAGAAAGGTTATTATATATTGACTGCTTGGACTCCAGTTAACAAGCAACAAATAATAACCCTTGATTAACTCACAGAATTCAGTGACTGACTGAATGACAGGTGAGAGGAAGATGTGCAAAGCACTAAAGTTGGAGCCCTGACACATCAAACATGAACTTGGTGTAACTGGCCTGCTAACATTAGCTTTTTATAAACTTTTCTAGTACAAATAAAATCACATACTCCTTTGAAGTAATGATAATTTGGTTTGATGCTGTAATTAATTCCATTTGCTGCTCCAAATTTTGCTATTGCAATTTATTTGACACAAAAATACTGTAGGAAAAGAAGGTCTGAGAGGGTTCAGAGAGAGGTTCAAAATTAATCTATAATTTCATCTGCCTTCCTTTTTAAGTGACTTTTTATCTCTCTGTTAAGTTTGAAACATCTTAACGTCTAATCCAATGTTCTGCACCCAGTACTGAACTCTTTCCACTCATTTGGGGAAGATGCCTAGCATATTACTCTACAATAATATTCAATATTATTAATGGTAGGTCACCGAAATCCACCATCTTGGAAGGTTTGCGTATGGTTAATACATTTAATATCGGATTACCAATACCAAGTTCTCCGAACAAGCATGCAAAAAAGATGCAATAACAACTACTCAACCTAGTTTTATTTTGAAAAATCATGTAACTATTTGCTAAAATAAACAGCCACCTTATAAATGTATAACATAATCCACCATTCATTAGGACTTTTTCTCCTTAATACTTAAACTATTTATTAAGAATTTTAAAGAGTTATTAATGGAATTAAACTCCTTGCCATCCTTAGGTTTACTCTCTTATCATAAATGCTGCCACATACTATTTTCTAAAACATACTTCTTACCAAAGTGTTATGATAGGAATGTTATGTAAATTCTAAATCTCTTTTAAAAATATACTTAATTTCATATACATTGTTACAAAGATGAAAATGATAAACAAGACAGTTAATAAACCAACACAGTAATAAATTGAGAAATTATCAATGTAAACGGTTCTGGCCTAGATAATTTATGTCCTAGTTGTTAACAAAATTTGTGGTAATATCAATTAATTCTAATTGCCACTGGGCTCCAGGATTAATCTTTTTAAATATAGTTCTAAATTCAGTAATTGACCCATAAGAATCACCTTATAAACATTTACTGAATAACCATTGTGTCCCCACATCAATTATAGCGGATGCTATAAGCACTTTCATTGCTTTGCAAGTTAATTGCTCATTATTTGAAGAAGCAGGATTTTTAGGTGCTTCTTATCCATCTCTGAAACATGTGTTTTAACTGCTACCTTTAATATTAAAACATTCAAGAAACAGATAACAGGTAACATGACTGAGAATATAGATCATGCTAGACAATATCTGACTTCATGAAATTATTCCTTCCTTATACAATGGCTAATGAGATGTGAAGAACATGCAAAATTCTTAAAGTGAATTTACATTATAACCAAAGCTACAAACAACCTATTTAACAAAAATTGATATGCACTCAGCAGCCTAGCAAAGAAGTGCATACTCAGAGCAGTGCATGTAGGGCCCCTTGCTGTCAATGAGTTATTGATGCATCCATAATAAACAGTTTTAGCTTTGTAATTAGGAACTATATTTTTTTTTAACATTTTACAGATGAAGTCATGTGGTACTAATACACACAGTCACTAAGGGAAACTTGGGACTTGATTTCAAGTTCTTTCTTTCTTCTGTTGCCACTTATGGCAGGAAAAGGAAGATCCAAACACTCTACGATTATAAGGTCCCTTCAGTTTGTTCTACAGTTAGATAGCTCTTGCTTTAAAGGTTAGAAAAAGAGAGGGAGAAAAAAGAGAAGAGGAGAAAGAAGGAAGGAAGGAATGGAGGGAGGGAGAGATGGATAGAGGGAGGGAAACAGGAAGGGGATGAGGAAGGGAGGATGAGGGAGGTCATGAAGGGGAGAAAAAGACAGCAACCAACCTCTTGGATGTTGTGGTTCCTTTATGTGTTTTATCAATATTATGGTTACTTTTACTTTGACTATACTGAAGTGATGTGAATATGTACAGACACCTAATGTTCTGTTTTATTTGCAGAGTGGGTTTATTTTCATTTGTTGATACTATACAAAACAATATTTTACTGGTTTCTGTTCTAAATAACCAATAATAACTGAAGGTAGTCTAGAATACAATCTAATAAGATATTCCATAAGATGATTTTGACAATATTTTCAATTTATATACAACTATATTTACAAGCTGATTCAGTGGACACAGAAAACCTTCACTTCCTAAAGAGAACTTTTGTTGAACTTATGTGGGAATCTCTTATCCATCCTGTCATACTCTGGTGAATACAGAATATAAGAAATATGTTTGACACCCAAAAAAATAATTATCACAAAGGAAACATCAACCGTGTCTCCACACAGTGACACCAAAAAAGCAGCAATCATCATCAAGAGAATCTCAAATGTCTCTATATAGTGGTACCTAGAAGAGCAATAACCATCACGAAGGGTAACATCAAGTGTGTCTCTGCACAGCAAGGGAAAAAAGCAGGGAAGCAGTCTATTCATTTCTACAGCCTTCAACTTTGAAAGCAAAATCAAGTCTAATTATTTGCTCAACGTTTCATGTGGATGTGCTTATATGTGTTCATGTGTTGTTACGGGCAACAAAAATTGATAGTAGCAAAAAAGTGAAGGAGCCAATTCTAGCATTTTTTAATATCTTGTTTCCTTACTATTTGGCAATATTAGTTACCAGATGTAATTCAGCAACAGAACAAAGTACGCTCCCCAGGTTTTAATTTAGACTACACACTATGTCTTACAGTCTTTTACATCCTATTCATAATTTTTTCTGTTGCTCCCCTATTGATAGTTTAAGAGATTGTGATAGCTAGAATTCCTTTACAAAACAAATCAATACTCTAAACAGTAAATTTTTCAACATTTTTGTCACATAGCCTTATGATGGAAACTTCATTAGATACAATGCTTTTTATGTTTAATTTGTTCAGCTTATTTTAAAAATTAAGTTGCAAACTGCCTCTTATTTTGGAGATCTTCGATATCCCTTTGTCTGTTATTTTAGATTGTCTTATGGTAAACCAGGAGCAATGGATGAAGGAAATAAGAGAGGCCTCGTTGATGACTCTTAAAGTATTGAATAATCAAATAAAAATATTTTAAAATGAGCAGAAGTGTTTTGGCCTAAACCCTCATCTGATACAATAAATTCTTCTAAAATACTCTGACAGGAACACTGGTAGAAGAGAAGGCAGACAGGGGGCCAGGGCACTAGGACATGTGCAACCAAACTACATCTTCTACACCCGACCTGGCCATTGCACTTATGAACTCACGGTTGTAATGTTTATCTGCACAAAACCTACACAAAAAAAAGTTCCCCAATTCCTTTGTCATAGAGGCCCCGTGCCTTCTTGATGTAGTATTGGATCTCAATACTTCTCCAGGAAATGGGCGTCATTTTTTTCATTTGTGTAGGTACCAAATACAAAAGTGTCAGTCACACAATAAATACTGTTTTATAAAAAAAATCCATAATGATATATTACATGAGGATACATGAAACATGTAAGCAAAAATATTTCTTTGCTGTTGTTTTGTTTTTTCAAAACAGGCTTTTTCTTTGTAGCCTTGGCTTTCCTGGAACTCACCTTGTAGACCAGGGTAGCCCAGAACTCAGATATGCCTGAGTTCCAGGCTTCTTTCGTTGATCACTTGACTTGTGCTGAAGTATTGTGTTCCATTCTCAAACTATCTGTCATCTATATGGTAAGCATGTCACTGGTCTTCAATACACTTGGATTCTAAGAGGTCTTAATGTACTCTAGTAACAAATGTAACATGTAATATGCATTTCGTATAGTACCCAAATTTGCATAACACAATATTCTTACATCTGCATCTTTAAAGATTTTATTCTAATTGTATGTTTCTGAGTGTTTTCCTCCACGTATGTAGTGCATTACGAGCATGCTTGCTGCCTGTATGCCACAGAAGATATGGAACTGTAGTTACTAAACCTCTTCAAGTCCCTGCCTGTGTGGCCTTTGCATCAGGCCCAGTCTTCATCCAAAATACCCATCCATCTCTACTTTGTGAGATACCTACTATTGTTTGTCTCAGGCTCAAGCTTCCTTAGATTCATTTTACCCCTGCTGTTATTTAAATGTCATTCTGCCTGGCAGAGAAGATAAAATCTGAACCAGAGGCAAATGAGCCGCCATGTATCCCCTCACCTCCATCCCTGCTTAGTAGATTTCTTCACTGTTTAGCCTTTACCATCAAGCAAGCTTGTATTGCATGAGACTGTGTTTTCTGGCTTTGTCTTGGTGAGCCTACATTAATTCTAAGACTCTCCTGCTACCCACTATCCTTTCCTCCTTATTTTCCCATTTCTCATAATTCTGATTTCGCAGCAATCTTGACACACATTTTAAAATATTTTGAGTTGTGAACTCTCTTACAGAATTAGAATTTTAAGGCCAAAGAATTTTATCATGGCTTTGGTACAAAGTGTATAAATAAGAGACAAACGGGAAGTTGCCCATTAGTGATAAGTTTTTATATACCTCATTACTTAGGCATAGTGGCTCAATCCTGTAATGCCATTTAGTAGGATGAGGCAGGAGGCTATAGTTTAAAGCCAGCTTGTGCTATAAAGTGACACCCTACCTAAAAAGAAAGCAAAACAAAAAAAAAAAAAAAAAAGAAATGCTTAAATGTAGTGATGGGCTGCGGGTTGCATTCCTTCCCGGCTCCCGTCTACCTGGCTAGCTTATGCCCCGAAATCACAACTCACAAATTGTATTCTTTTAAATACTGCCTGGCCCATTACTTCCAGCCTCTTACTCACATATTGACTAACCCATATCTAATAATCTGTGTAGCACCATGAAGTGGTGCCTTACCGTTTAGTTTCTAGCATACGTCCATCTTGGGCTGGAGCTTCATCTCGTCTGGCTTCTCTCTCTGAGGAGAGGCAGGGCGGTCTGCCTAACTTAGGAGAGGTGTGGCATCTTACTGATCCTTCTACCTCACTTCCTCTTCCTGTTCTGTCTACTCCACCCACCTAAGGGGCGGTCTATCAAATGGGCCAGGCAGTTTCTTTATTAGCCAATGAAATCAACTCAAACAGAAGACTCTCCCACATCACTTAAATAAAATCTACAGCAAATTACTCAATAGCACAACTTGTTAGTGTATTGGTCATAACTTCCTAGGTAGGAAAACTGAAAATAGCAGATTTCCTTTTCTTGGAAGCATATGGCTTCTGATGCCTGCACTACAGTCTCCAAGTTTTCAAATCCCATACTCACACTGGTGCCAATTCAAATGCTAGGTCTTCTAGAAGCTCTTCCGGAGGCTATTTTCTAAAGTTTTTAGTATGTTTGGATCCACCTTAAAGCATAGGATGTTCACAGCTAATCCTCAGTTCCCCCATAATCTGGCATGAAATTGAGACCAGAGAAGGTACTTAGTATCTGTTGAATAAATCACTGATCTACCTATCTTCAGCCATATTTTTTTCTGTCACTATTGCATGCTTCTTCTACACTATCAAATTATGAGGAATTTTGAGTAGATTAATATTTGCTTTTGTTCAGGACACATATTTTTAGTGTGTGTGTGTGTGTGTGTGTGTGTGTGTGTGTGTGTGTGTAAAATCTCAATCTGTGTTTAGGTTCAAGCAACTGTCCATGAACAGATGCAAGAGAAAAACATCTGGTAGCCTCCTCCATTGCTCACCTTGGTTCCTTGAAACTGTATCTGTTACTGAGCCTGGAGCTTTCAGTTTTTCAGCTACACTGGTAGCCAGCAAGTTACAGAGAATCTCCTAAAATCTCTGCCTCCAACTCTAGCATTGGATAATAGACGCACATGGCCATACCCATCTTTTTTCTTATTTGCTGGGGCCTAAAATCAGGACCAAGTACTTTCATAGCAACTGCTCTTACCCACTGAGCCATGTCTCTGGCCCTATCCAAGGAAATTTTGAACTCTATACCAAATAATAAAGCTCCTCATAAGTTCTGTGCAGACATCTGTTTTGTGGTTCAGTAACAACAATCTTACCTATATATGTAACCTACCTGTAAATCTGTGATTACAAAATGCTTGCAGAAAATTTGTGTCTAATTCTAAGAGGATCTCCTGGCTCTACTTTTGTAATGATCTCTGCCCTTGATATTATTCTTTAACTCATATTAATGTTTGTTTCGAAAGTGAAACAGATAGATCATAACTTGAATTTCTGTTTGATACTATTAGTTTAAACTTTCCATAGGATTCTTCAATTTTGGGTTTCACTGGTTGAACTCACTTCCACTGAACATTTATCAGTTAGTCAGTTAATTATATATTATTGAGTATTTTTGTGTATGCAGGAAACTGTTGGCTTCCCTGAAGGATTTGAAACAAAATCAGAGGTGTTTCCATGTTTTAAAGGTAAAATTCATACACACTGTGCAAGACTATACCCAAATGGGCCCAAAATATCACTGGTTAATAACAAAAAAATGCCATAGAAAAATTCTGTGACTTACATTGCACAAATTAATCATAAAAAGCAGTGATAAAGACACACACTGCTAGCTTTAAAAGTGCATGGCTATTTGACCAGTTAGTTTACCAAAGAAGATGCACAGATGGAAAACAGACATCTAATGATTCTCAGCATCACATACCATGGGGACTGGCAATTCAAACAACGAGATGCCACTACATTTATTGAAGTTGCTAAAATGCAAAACTGACAACACCAGATGCTGGCACAAATAAGGAAAAGAATTCTTCTGTCTGGTGAGATTGTAAAGTGGTTTGGCCACTTTTGAAAATATGCAAACAGTTGTTTACAAAACCGAAATGCTTAGAGTAAATAATCTAGAGATCAAGTGTCCTATTTCCCCCCAAACAAGCTAAAATCTCATGAGTACAGAAAGGCTTGTGCATGAATGTTTATGACAAATTTATTTATTATTGCCCAAACTTGGAAGCAATCAAGGTGTCCTACAGATGAAGAAACTTTTGTATATTCAGACAATGAAATGTCAAGCAGAAATGCAGACATGGACCAACAAGACTCTAATAGCCATGAAGCAATTGCACAATGGTGATGATTAATTTTCACTGTCAGCTTAACTGGATGTTACATTATATAAGAGATACACCTCTGAGTTTGTCTGTGAGGTAATTTCTATAAAGATTTAACTGAGGAGAGAATAAGTACTCAGAGTTTGGGGGGCTCCACTCCTTGCTCTGAGTTGAAAGACTGAATGAAAAGCAAAAGAGTAGGAAACCAGTTGGTGCATAAGCATTCATTTTTCTTTGTATTCTAACTGTAGATAAAACATGAACAGTTGCCCCATATATATGTTGCCAAACCTATGTTTCCATGGTAGACTCTACCCCTCAATCAATGAGCCAAAATAAACCCTTTCTTCCTGAAGTAGCTTTTATCATGCATTTTGCCACAGCAAAGAGAAAAATTACTCATACAAATGAATAAAATGACATGACAGAAAGAAAAAGATTATGGACAACAGAAGAGTCATTGTTTTTCAGGAGCTGAAGAGGAAGAAGGGCTACATGAGCAAAGCTTTGAATAATGTTGAGGTGGTAAAAATCATTCTGTGAGACTCCGTAGTGTTCACTATGTAATTACATGGTTGTCCAAGCAGACCACACAACACAGACATGGAACCAGAAGGTGAACTATGGACTTAGGGAGGCCACAAAAGTGCATAGGGTAAAAATTCATGGGGATTTCTATAGCTTGTCAATTATGTCATGAACCCTGAAAACAAAGGCTGTTACAAAGTATATACATACACATAAACATGGACATGAATATATATATTATAATTAATGTATTATAATTAAAAGTATAGGAGTACAGAAGAAACACATATAAGGATGCCTGAAGGTCATCAGGCTTACACAATAACAGCAAAAACCAGTATTCGTTGGACACTAACTCTGATAATGAAATGGTATAAGCAATTATATTTGTTCCTTATTAACCATCATAGCAAATCAATAAGGAGACTGTCATTATTATATCCACATATGTAGGACTTGAGTCTTAGATGGTAAATAACATTCTCAAAGGTTACAGAACAAGTGGTGCATGCATACTTGAGATACAAACCCAGAAACTGGGGCTTGTCCTGCTGCATAACCTTGGCTTAGCTAGTGCCCACCACTGCCTGTGATGAGAGGAAAGGAAAATTCAGACAGATAAAATCACAGGAAGAGTGATTTTAGAGAAGGTAGAAGATAAATTCATATCTAGAATATCTTTTATGTCTTAGCTATTTATATTTATTGTTTCTTAAAACTACCAATGTAACATTTAATATAAACAATCAGCAGTCTGTTATATATGGATTACTTATGTATGCATATTATGCTCAATTTATAAGCAATCCATCTGATGAAAAGGGCTTGCTAAGGAAACATCTTCTCATAAGATGTTTGTCAGTTATATTTACCACTTTTAAAATATTAGTGCTTAGATACTTGCCAGATACATGAAGTTTTACAAATATGTCTGAGGACACATCTCTCTTTTCTATTGTGACTAACAATTTGAAAACAAGGAAATATAGGCTGGAAGGATAATATTGTGCCACGTACAGGTGCAATGAAAAGAGTGGTGAAATTTCGCTGGTCTTCCCCTGGCTTTTCCACAGCAATTGAAGCTTATCAATAAGCTGATGGCATAGTATTAGGGGCTCTAAGCAAGGACTTTGGAAAGCTGGAAGAACTCACCAAAGTTAAAGGTATTAATCTCAACCTCACAGAAGGAATTAGATATGTGAACTGAAAAGTGAGGTCAGCAGTAAGAAACAAAGGATCAACCAGAAGCCTTTGTCAATGTTTAGGGGAGCAGTAGAAGGGGAAGCAGAAATTTCTAATGAAAAGAAATCCACACTCAAACACAAAAGCTAATGTTGAACTTTAAAACCATTTCCTCGACTTCCTGGGAGATGCCAATAGAGTCGGACACTTAAAAAGAACACACGTGTGTTCTGATACAACTTATCAACTTGGTTTGCATATCCTAAAAAGCATCTCTGGATCATGTACTCTATGGGGCTTCTTTAGATGAAGGAACACATCTATTTCTTCTCATTGTCTCCTTTCCTAAAGCACAGGGAAAAGTAACCTCGGCCTTCAATCCAATTTTTTATGGACTAGAATTTTACAATATGTTCATGTCAATTAACTTACTACTGTTTTTGAATGTATAGAATAAATGAGGCACCATTTCCTCAAATTCAGGAAAACAGCTAACCCTACTGACACGGCATGCAATTTTGTTAAATTTTTCTGAAAGACTTTTGCTTTGATGGTCAATTCTTGGCCTGAGATGCATCTGACTAAAAATGCCTTTTCAACACTTTCCCCTCTTTGGCCTTCTAATGGGGAAAGAGTGGGCCTTAATGAAATACAACCTTGTCCTGCTTTCCTTACCTGACCTGTAAAAGGCAGATGAAATATAGCCACTAAAAGTAAAGTACACACTAACATTTAATGTATGTGTGCTTGGAAATTTGGCAGATGAAAGATGTAGAGATTGTCACATTTTTTGATCATGGTTCTTTCTTTTTAAACAAAAGTCTGTTTAGGTGAGAAAATAACTCACAGTTGACTTACAGTGGACTGTTTTCAGTCTTGTCCTGTCATTTCCACTTTCATAACTGAGAGTCACAGAACAAGCAACAGTCATTAGATTTATGGAAATTCATTTAGTCAGAAATCCCAAACTGCTGTGCAAAAATAGCGCCAGCACTGAAGTTACAAAATTATTATGGTTACTTATAAAAACCTTTAACTATTAACTCGGGTATATGTAAAGGGGTAATGAAGTGAGATAGGAGGGTTTATTAACACCCTGCTCAACCTTCAGTCTGCCATTTAAATACAGACACAATTGTGAATGAGCAATTACACGTGTTTTTTGAAACAGACATTTGAGATTGAAACGTAATTTAAAAAAATGTCATTTCTGAAAATGACAATACATAATTGACAAAAAGCCAGAGAAAAGATGGAACCTTAGAGCCAGTATTAAATGATTGCACCTCTTCCAAAAAAAATGTGTCTTAATACAAGGCTTAAAGCTAGACAGATTGTTTTAGCTCACATATGAAGACGTAGATCTGTGTACATCTTCACATGGTTACCAACAGAGCTTCATTTAGTACACTCCCCACCAATTCACTGACAATAGAGACTCAGACTATCAGAAAAATCCTGTGAATTTTGACAAGAACATAACAAAAATAGAAGATTTATTTGTTAACAATCACATTGTGAAAAAATATTTGAATGAGCCCATGACCTCCATTGCTAAGATATTTGAGGTAATTACTGTCTTATGGTGTTTTCTCAACTCTACAGCATTGGTAGGATGTTTGCTTTAAGTTTATACTTTGAATAAACTAATGAAGACACAAGGTTTTTTTTCTTCTACAGTGAAACTATTCTTCCTTCGAAAAATATGAGTGTGGTTCAGTAAATGAATATGAAGGTGTACTGGTTTGAAAGAAAATGGTCCCCAAAGGCAGTTGCACTATTAGGAGGAGGTCTGGCCTTGTTGGAGGAAGTGTATCGCTGGAAATCCAGAAAATCAGTGAGCCATACTACAAAAACCTGTGCTCCACAAAACTGGAAAATGTAAAAGAAATGGACAATTTTCTGGATAGGAACCACATAGCGAAATTAAATTGAGACAAGGTAGATAATTTAAATAGACCTGCAAGGAAATAGAGCCTGTCATCAAAAGTCTCCCAACCAAAAAAAGCCCAAGGCAGGATGATTACAGTATAGAATTTTACCAAAACATCAAAGAAGAGCTAATACCTATACTCCTCAAAGTGTTCCACATAATAGAAATAGAAGGAACATTGCTAAACTCTTTTTATGAGATTGAAATTACCCTGACACCAAAATTTTACAAAATCTCAACCAAAAAAGAGAATTACAGACCAATCTCACTAATGAACATAGATGCAAAAATATTCAATAAAATACTAGCAAACCTAATCCAAGAACACATCAAAAAAATTATCCATCATGATCAAGTCAGCTTCATCTCAGATATGCAGGGAAGGTTCAACATAAGAAAATCTATCAATGTAATCCACCATATGTATAAACTAAGAGAAAAATATATAAGATGCTGAAAAACATTTGACAAAATTCAACACCCCTTCATGACAAAGATTGGTCAGGGATACAAGGAACATATCTAAACATAATAAAAGCCAAATACAGCAAGCTGAAAGCTAACATCAAATTAAATGCAGAGAAAAAGTGGTTTCACTAAAATCAGGAAAAAGACAAGGATGTCCACTTTCTGCATATATATGCAACATAATTCTTAAAGTTACGGCTAGAGCAATAAGACTACAAAAGAGATCAAGGGGATTCAAATTGGAAAAAAGAAGCCAAACTTTCATTATTTGCAGATGATATGATAGTACACATAAATAACCCCAAAAACTCTACTAGGGAACTTCTACAGCTGACAAATACCTTCAGTAATATGGCAGGACACAATCTCAACTCAAAAAAAAAAATTAGTAGCCCTCCTATATATAAATTTGAAGAAGCTGAGAAAAAAAATCAGAGAAACATCACCCTTTACAATAGCCACAAATAACATAAAATATCTTGGGGTAACACTAACCAAAGGAGCAAAAGACCTGTTCGACAAGAACTTTAAATCTTTGAAGAAAGAAATTGAAGAATATAACAGAAAATAAAAAGATCTCCAATGCTCTTGGATAGGTAGGACCAACATAACACGTATGGCAATCCTACCAAAAGCAATTTATAGATTCAGTGCAATCCCCAATAAAATCCCAATACAATTCTTCACAGATTTTGAAAAACCAATGCTCAACTTCATATGAAAAAACAAAAAAATTCAGGATAGCCAAAACAATCCTGTAAATAAAGGAGCTTTCAGAGACACCACTGTCCCTGACATCAAGCTCTTTCATAGAGATAAAGTGTAGGAAGCGTAGGGGTGGGGGAGAAGGAAAGGTGGAAGGGGAAGAGGAGGGGAAAAAGGAAAGGAGGACATGAGGGAACGGGTAGTCAAGATGGAGGAAGGACAGAGATGAAAACAAGGAAAGAAATATTTTGGTTGAAGGAGCCATTATGGGGTAGCATGAGACCTGGCACTATAGAAATTCCCAGGAATCCACAAAAACGATCCCAGCTAAAGCCCTAAACAATAGAGGAGAGGGGACCTGAACTGGCCTTGAATATCTTAAATATCACTAGAGAACTTTCATCCAGCAACGGATGGAAACAGAGGGGGAGACCTGCATCGGAGCATTGAACTGAGCCCCCAAAGTCCATTTGAAGAGTAGCAGCCATAAGAATATGAGCAAAGAGGTCAAGACCATTATGGGTACACCCACAGATATGGGTTACTTGAGATAATGGAAGTTCACCAACTAGAGCTGGACTGGGAAGGAATAAGCATAGGACCAAACTAGTCCCTCTGAATGTGGGCAACAGTTGAATGGCTGTGACAGACTGAAGGGCCATTGGCATTGGCTCCAAGATTTATCCCTATTGCTTGTAGTGCCTCATTTGGAACCCATTCTCTTTGGATGGATAATTTGCTCAGCCGAGATATAGTAGAGAGGGCCCTGAACTTTCCCCAAAGCAATGTGTCTTACCCTGCCTGAGGACTGGATGAGGAGGTGGGGGGATAGGTAGAGGGAGTGGAAACTGGGATTTATATGTAAAATGAAAAAAAGATAGTTTGTTTTCTTTTTAAAAAATAAAAACGAAATCTGGGACTGCTGAAGATTTAGCAACTGAGGAAGAGGCCTTCATGTTTCCTCTCCACAGGCTGCAGAGTGGCCAGTGATGTAAGACAGAGCATTGTGTGCCTAATGGAGCATAAGTGTGGGCATACTGTAGAGAGCTAAGGCAGGGAGCTTTGCATTTAAGGTCGTTCACGCCAGGTTCATTGTGTATCACAGATACTGTGCATTATTTCAGTGGGTCTGATAGACATATCTGCTTCAAACTTTTGTTTGCCATTTGTGTGAGAACTGACAGCTCCATACAGATTACATTGTGACCTGATTCATATCAGAATTGCACAGTGTCATTGCATCCTTTCTATGCTTCGGTAACAACATTCAGATACCTAAACATCAATCAAACTTTCATTTTGGAAGACAGGATGACCCAATATTTATTTATTTATTTATTTATTTATTTATTTATTTATTTATTCATTTATTTATTTAGTATATACTAACCATGCAAATTTATTCAACTTCTTCTGGGCTAGTTTGACTGGACCAGCAGTGACAAATGTTAGTGAATGTCCTGGGGGCTTGAGAAGTCCAGGCAAGGTGAGTGAAAGCCACCACTAAGTGTCTGTTCAAGTCCTTTTGACACACCTCAAAAGAAATGCAGCTCAAATTTCACCTCCTCTGTAATCAAAGCTGTTTCTCTCCTGTCTAAAGCCTTTAGCAGGGATTAGGACGATGTGAATCCTTGCTGCAGACAGTGAATTGTTCAAAGAGAAGGTTCATTTAAAACAAAAATCTATCATTTGAATGTAAGATGTAAAAGTGACTTTTTCAGCTTGAAAGGAAAATGCACTGAAAGGGTGTGACCCTAGCTCAAGAGATTTTGTTCTAAAACCCCTATTCAGATAACAAGGCAAGAGGATGTAACACGTAGGGATAGATATAAAGCCTGTGGCTTCATCTACCGGTGCCCCAAACTGCTACCTAACTGGTCCATTTCAATATCTTTTTTTTTTATTTATTTGAGTCATTTTTGTATTTCAACTTTGATTCTAGTATAGTTTTTTTCTGCTAGAATTCAAACAGAATAATACAAAAAAAAACCATTTTCATAAATATCACAAAAAGGCTGTTTCTTGGGGTTGTTTTTCACCATTTGGGTTCATGCAAAACAAGACCTGTATACTTTATAGCTCCCAACTGGCTTTGCAGAACTTCATCATGTTTGCTGGCAACAACAGCTAACGGACTGCTGCTAGATTGCTAGCAGTAAAGAGGTGAGTAAACAGATAATTTAATACTAGATTTATAATTTTTCTCATTTTGCTTCCCATGTAAATGCATGCTCAGTTCATTCCAATTTGTAAAACACTCAAAAAGAAAATTAAGGTAAGAAAAAAATCAATAAAAATCTTAAAAGACTTTTTTAAAAAACAGGTTACAATTCTATATCTTTATAACAAATTATTAATATATTATGAAAATGTCTAAGATCCTAAATACTAAAGTATACAGTCACGTGATCATTTAATTCCATTCATGTGTGTCTTGTGTGTGTGTGCATGTGTGTGAGTGTAGAACACATACATTCGTATTTATAATAGGACAAAAGGTAGACTCTAGGCACAAAAATGGAGAATAGCATATTATTTTGTAACTTCATCCTGAAAAAGTTTTAAGACCACTTATTAAAAATCGACACTGTGTTGTGTAATGGAAGTGTGGTAGTATATACTGTGGATGATATGAGATTTCAAAACAGACGTTCGCTCCCAGTCATAGATTGTTTACATATAGATAACACTCATTGAATTTTCTGATTTAATAATGCTGTTCTCTAGGTCCCTTTTTGGACTTTACTGCAACACACAAAGCTAAGGTATGAAAAATAAGTTTTCCTACCTATTGGTATACAAAATATCTCATTTCTTCAGTCTCTATTGTACTATTCACTAAGGCCATGAAAGATATATTTTGACTAAGCATTTGCTTTTAAGTAATTGCTTGCTGATCATTTGTAAGGATCCAGGAACTAGACATGACTTAGAATAATTACAGATATGTGAACTTAGGCTGTGAGAAAACAGAAGCAGCTCACTTATCTCACCTCCCCTAATTCTTACAATTGCTACAGAAGCCAGGGAGCGAAATCTCCAGATTGGTAGAGGAGGAAAGCAAAGCTGAAGAGATTTAGCAACAATCACCTGGGTGGATAGTGGTAGAATTGGATTAAATGCTTTGCATTGCTTTTCGAGTTCTATATAGTCTATAAAATGCTTCTCAATGACAAGGACATAAATTAAGGAAGGAAACATGGGAGTGGATATGACTTTTTTTCTTTTTTCTTTTTTTGGTTTTTCGAGACAGGGTTTCTCTGCAGCTTTTTCAGAGCCTGTCCTGGAACTAGCTCTTGTAGACCAGACTGGCCTCGAACTCACAGAGATCCGCCTGCCTCTGCCTCCTGAGTGCTGGGATTAAAGGCATGCGCCACCACCACCCGGCTGGATATGACTTTTTGATTAGGACAGAAGACAACCTTACAGGATTTTGTTTTAAAGCTTGTTGGGATTCAATCATTGATGCACTTAATGTATGCATCTAAGGTAAACAACACAAAAGACTGCCAGAGGTCAATAGCATTCTGAGTTATTTACGGTTCCACGAGAACAGCTTGCAAACAAAACTGGGGAAGGACACATCCCATAAACCAATCAGCGAAGGCAATTTTCTTCAGAATTTCCTGCACAAAGCTTTGAGAGAAAGTGGTCCAGTTGCTGAATTTCATAAGAATATGTTGCTGATAACTTTTGCTGAACACAGCTAATGACAGCCCTTGTGTCTGGGCAGCCGAGCTCCACTAGAGCAGATACACTTGCTGCTTAAATATCCTTTTCAAAATCCATTTGTTTACCAAAACCTATTCAAAATGTTGAGAGGCATGTCTCCTCAGTCATCTGAATGTGGCACCACCGAGTCAAAGTACTTTCTCTTCTGAAGGCAGGGCTAATGGAGACCCTTGGATCCTCACCACAGGCTGGACGATGTCTGCTCAGTGCTCTTGAGAGCACAAGGCTAATTTTTTCAAGTATAAAATTCACCTCTGAGGAGCTGCATTAATGAGGTCCACAGTGAAGCTTGACACTCGACTGCCCTAATTATCATAAGTGGCCTAGCTAGTTTCCTTTTCCAGTGGCCGCTCCCGAAGAAGCAGGCGAGTGAACTGGAACCCCTCTCCCACTTGTTATTGCCATAAACATGGGACTCTGACCTTTGCACATTTGCCTAGAGAGAAGACATTTTAATCTCTTCTGGTGAGACCAGCTCCCATAGAAGGAGTGGGCAGAGGTGTGCCTAGCAGTAAGCTGATGCCCTAGTGTGCTCCATGAAAACTGTTTGCACCATTGCCTGAATATTTGTCCAGTTTTGGGAAGGAGCAGTCACCACGGTACTAGAAAGCACTGCCTTTTCTTCCCAAACCATACTAGATCTATGTTCAGTGTGGTCCCCTCCTCCAACTTTTGAAAAATACATCCTTAGAGAGCCCTTCACATGCCAGATATTGATATTTACTTCATTTTCTCCCTTCCGTTTCTTGTTGTTCTGGCTGTTTTATAAGTCTATTTGACACTCAGCAGTTAGTTTTCATCCACATTGACTTTCTATAGATTTTTCAACATTATTACAGGAACAGTTCCCAAAGTCTAGAGGTTGTTTGGTCAATCTTTCTCATTACATTTCCTGGACAAATGCACAGGGATATGATATGGATTTTCCTTATTGCTTTGGGAAACATCTAAATGCAGGTAACAGGCAGGTTTCTGATGGGTTCACATTGAAAGGAGGAACTAGTTTTCTTTATTTGCAGCTTTCCCGAGCGATTAAGCCCAGAAATATGATTAGTCCTTCTGCTCCATAAGGAGAAAGAGAGTGGTCTACACTAACACATCTATAGCACTTAGTGTATTGAAGAATTTTTAATGCAGTTACAATTGCACTCATTTTCTGGACCAGTGTTTACTCAGCATCTCTGCTGATCAGACACTTTTCGAGATACCAGGGACAAAGTAGTGAAAAAGCCAACATATAAAATATTTGAACTCTTGGTGTTTTCACTGTAGACTAGGTAAATAGAAATAGATAACTAAATGAAATTATAAGAAATGATCATGAAGGAGTGAACAGATGTCCTGGAAGAGTAACTAGAGAAGCCCTCACTAAAAGGTGACATCATCCAACTCAAAGGAATTAAGGCAAAGTGCCATAACGTCTAGAACAAAAATAATCCAGGCAAGGGAAAACCAGATAGAAATGTTCAGAGGCAAAATAAGCAGGACAGGTGGAGTGGACCATGTGGCGAGATTAAGCACCTGACAATACAGCAGGGTAGGGAAGAGTTCATGTTAGGTTGGAATTCATAGGGCAATAGAAGAGTTTTGGCTTTCACTTTGGATTGGTAGTTATTGAAGGATTCTGAGGGGATTATTGGTACAATCTGGTTTAAGCTTTAGAATGCTTATTCTCAGTAAGCAGAGTGGAGCACATCTTTAACCCCAGCACCCAAGATGCAAAGGCGGGCAGATTCAGTGGGAGTTAGAGGCTGGATTGATTTACATAGCAAGTTCTAGGGCCATCAGAACCTCACAGAGACAAAAGAAGTTTGTCTTTAGATTGTATGGATTCAGAGAGAAAGGACATTAGTAGACTACTCAAATAACAAGGCATGGTCAATACTGAGTAGATTTTAATCATAACGAAGTCATGCTAAAATATAGCCAGAAAGATTACTGATGGGAGGAATGTGAAGTGGAAGAAACTGTAAGCACTCAGGCTTCTCTTGGGGTTTTTAGAAAGACAACTTATCCATGAACTGCCATCAGTTGAGGTGACACCCTGGAGACCTGCAGAGTGACAGGAATGTCATTTTTGGCAACTAAAATTAGTACACAGCTGGCTGATAAAAAGCATTTGAGTTTAGTATATGGGAGTAAATTTGCAAATATCAAAGCTGATATTTAAAACCCCAGGAGAGAACGGGATCTCCAGGGCCCTGAGTATTAATATTACAGGAACAGAGGCTCCTGTGCCTCTCATAATTCTAGGTCAAGGATATAAGGAATGGACACAAAAAGAGTTGGAACAAGAGGAGCAGAGGAAAACTCAGGAAAGTATGGAGTTGGGGGTCCAGAAACCAAGTGAGCCCCTGTTCCAGGAGCCACAGCCAGGCAAAGGCTCTGCTCCTGAGCTTGGGATAAGGACTGGGGACTGAAACTGACGTGCTGCTGAGCCTGATGACAGCACTGGATATGTTGAGAACTAAACAAAGGGAGAGGTCACAGTGCTCAGAGTTAATCTTAGACAGCAACCAAAACCCACAGCTATACCCTAACATTAGTTTAGTCTTGTGTTGGCCATATCCCAGAATTTCATTTTTCATCTCATTTATATTTCAATATGGATCATTAGTGGCTTCTCAATAAATTCCACTTCCTCCTCTCACTAATATATGGCACCAGATAAAACTAACCTTTATATCAGCTTCATATCCCTGGTCAAGGAATACATTACCCCACCACAGTGGTGACAAAGGAATACAGTTACCCCACTACAGTGGTGGCAAAATATCACATGGCCCCATCACTCTAAGATCCCATCTGTCTGGATGAGGTCACTCTCAATGTATCCCCAATTCCCGAGAAATCAATATTCTTGTCTCAACTTAGTTTTGTCCTTATTAGAATGTCTTATAAGTTAAACTATACTTTCATTATTAAAAATCATTTATTGGGTAAATATTTATGAACTCTAGCTTAAAGCCATTGAAAGGCTCTTTCATATCAAACATCCCATAATAACTGTTAGGATTTGAGCATCAGTGAGTTCTTTGGGTGTTTTGAGCTTATCCAACCAGGATCCACAACTCAGCACAGATCATAATCAAACATTTCTTCTCTCAAGCACAACGTGGAACTGTTCTGCTGTTGCACCCCATGCAGATACACAGGCTAATAAATATCCTGCTTAGAAACCTTCTCTGCCCCTCGGGATTCCGACCTCTCAGCTCAGCACCAGGAAATACAATGGTAGACCACTGAAAATGAGATGGCAACCCTATGTATGAAGTCCCAACGTCAACTAAAGTCAACTAACAGCAGCGTGAAAAGCTGTAGTAGTGCTTGCATTCAAACTGCACACAAATAAACTCTATTTGATGTTTACTGTGATTTTTCTTTGTAACACTGATGCATATTTCTAGATTTTTCTCTCTCACCTACTTTTAGGCAAATAAAATGATACAACAGAAAGAGGGGCTTAACAGGATATGGAATCCTGGAGTTAATGGGGAATCTACTGATTTCTTTTTTCAAAAAAGTTTTTTTTTTTTAAATTGATCTAGAAACTGAAAAAAAAATACATGTAACTAGGACAAGCCAGTGATAAGAGCAAAGACAACTCACATTGTTTCTATAAATCAAATTAACTTAGATCCCAGTTTTAACATTAATTTCGATTATATGTAAGCTTTAAAGTTAATGGAATTCTTATTTGTATGCTGATAAAGTCATATCAATACCAAGTTACAGAGGGCATGGAAATTAGTAAAAAAAAAAAAAAAAGAAAGAAAGAAAATTAAAGAAAAGAAAATAAGTGTTTTCTATGGAGTTGAACATAAATATGTGCTCACATTCACACTAGGGTAATGTGATAGAACATGGGAATTTTTCCAAATGACCTTTCTGAAGGGGCTCATATTATTGCCACATTCCTGTACTTTCTGTGACATAATCTAACTAGGACATTTTCACAAAAGGCAGCTTTTGTTTTGGAAAATTATGAGTGACTTATGAATGACCTGTTTACTGCACTAGGAAGTGTGCTGTTTTATTCAAGAGGCCGCAGGAAGGGAACAAAGAAAGGAACAAAGCAGGGAGAGGGAAATTACAGGCCTGGGAATAAAGACACATTTCTTCCATTTTGGCACCAAGACTAACTAGTAAAAGGCTGCCACCAGGCGGGGTTTTAAATACATGCCCTTTTCAGCATACAATTTTAATACAGAAATTGACATATTGGGTATGCAGCACATATCAGAATTGCTCTTTGTACAATAGAAATGTTCAATTGACCTTGAATCAAAGTCAAGAAATACACCACTCTTGTCCTTCCTCTCCAATGATAAGTCACTCACCTGCCTCATATTTAATGAGTCTTCAGTCATTCATGACACACATTGTTTAAGTGGTAGGTACAGGCACAACTCAACATACAAAAGAAAAATCTCAATGATAATTTAAATTTAAGGGAGATCCTTGGTTGGAAAAGGATTGATGCTTTCTTATACAATTGATATTGTTTTATTTCCTGTAGATGCGCTGAATCCACAACTTTAGCGAGGGAACTGAGCTATGCTGAAAGCAAGCTTAGATTGTCAATAATTTCCTGCCTTGGAGTCAGTATATTTTATTATTAGACACTCGTTCTCAGCCTACACTGGAAAATACTTGAAGCAAACAGAGATTGGTTTGCTTTTCTTTTCCTTTTCTTTTCTTCAAGGGGACATCTCATTAACATTAATAGAAACTGTGCCCAGAAAAACCCATTAACATTAATAGAAGCTATGCATAGAAAATGCCTTAGATTAGTTTTTCCTTTAAGGAGCTGATGCATTGACTGCCTGTCCTAACATGACAAGACGGTAAGATACTAATCACTAATCTTGCCTAATTTCTTTAAATTATATATTTCATTAAATTATGTTTAGTAAATCCTGAGTTTGGAAACAGCACAGGAAAAGTTAAGCTGAAATAATATTTACCCAACAAACCAGGAGCTTTCACACCCCCTGTGTCTTACTGAAAGTCACCGGGAAAGTTATATGACCGTGACTCTCTGGAGCACCCTCTTCCTGCTTGCAGTTAGGCCGCCTGCCAGGAGTTGAAATGATTAGCAGTAAATACAAATTTAATAGCTCTGCTTTGCAGTTCCCCAGCCACTCTTGGTTCGTCTCTCCACTGGGAAGATAGACCAAGTGAATCAGAGCCTCTCAACTCAACATATGACAGCAGTAGAATCCAAATTAAAACCAAAGAGAACACTCAAACAGCAAGTTTGTAAAACTTACACAGTTTTTCTTTACTCAATAATCATGTCACTTTTGGACCTACACAGTGCTCTAATTTAAGGACCAGTAAGGAAAAGTCAAAGCAACATCCCATGCTATATTATAATATATAATATTTATATATTATTTATAATATATATACACAAACACATATATGATAATACTAATGACTTGTGTATTATATATCATATATATATAAATATTATATATTATATATACAAACATATATGATGATACTAATGACAAAATTTAAGCAGCAGGCTGTTTGGCATTGTTTGTTTTGATTTTCATTTGCAAAGGAACTGTGTGTAATATTTTTACTTCAAACCTAGTTTGAGGAACCTCTAAAATCTATTGTCTTTTTATGCTGTTTTGTTTTGTTGTTATAATATTACAGGAACCAGGCAAGAGATATGGTACCTTAGTATGCTGTTCCCTGATTTCCTCTCGCTCTGGAGGACACAAGATTCAGAAAATAGCAAAGACAAGGAAGTCATGACGTCATGACTATGACATGACACAATGATAAAAAATGTACAATGTAAAGTCTTTGTGTTCCTTCCTTCCTCCCTCTTTCCTTCCCTTCCTTCCTTCCTTCTTTTCTGTCACATTAGAATTGGTCTTAAATGAAAATATTCTCACATTTTCTCACGTATACAATACAGTTTAAATACATTTTTTAAAAAGAAGAGCCATTTCCAGTTTAGCTTAAGGGTAAAAGACTTATAAATTCCAGGTAGGGCCAATGGAAGATGAACTTAGTAAAAGAATGACCCTTTCGGATATTGCTACTACTGTCATTGGTGTATGTGACTTCCCCTTTAACACTTTCCTGGTGAACTCCTCCCTTCATAATGTCATATGTTTCCAAAAAAGAGGGAAAAATGAGGGTAGCAATCTGAATCAAAACAATTTAAAAGCTAATTACGTTGCCTGGTAGCTTGGAGCTTTCCCCTCAACCAGTTGTTTTCTGTGCTCAGTCTTGCCAACCTGAGGAAAACTGAAGAGATAGATATAACCGTGAGGCAACGAGATTAGTGGTACTAGACCATTGCATGGGGATATGGAAAAGGAGAAAGACATGGAGTCACAATGATGCTGTGCATCCCCTAGACCTAGGTCCTTTGAGTCCCTAGTACACACGTTCTGAAGCATTAGCCAGAATACCTTCTCATTGGGTGGTATGGTATCAACACATGCAGTGATACCAAGAACATGTTAGGTTGGCCTTGCTGTGTTTTAGCATGACAGGCAGAGTTCACACTGCAAATGTTTAACAGACATCTACACCAATGCAGTTCAGAGAGGATATGGATGACTTGCCTTGTTGAAAGAAAAAAAAAGGAAGGCAAGCCAGGGAATGCAATTAATCTCATTCTGATTGCTAGGAGCTATCTGATGTTTGAACAGGAGGAACATAAATTGGTTGAAACTCAAGACTCAGAAAAAGGAAGTATTAAAAAAACAAACAAAGCTAATCATGAACACTAAACCAAACTGAAGACTATTAAATCCTCATGACAGTGAAGTTCCAAGGAGACCATTCTGATTTTGCTTATCTGTAGGCTGAGGCCACAAAGGCAAACAAACAAGAGAAGCTAGCCTAGTCAAATACTGAATTTCTACAATAATAAAGCATTTTTTTCTTGTAACTCAACTGATGAAAAACCAGAAAGGAAGCAAAGTCACCATTCCTTTTAAAAGCTTCTGTTATTTCCATGCCTAAGCTTTTGATTCTGACTCCTTCATAGCCATTCTTAGTAGAACTGGATACAATTTAGTCAGGCAAGATGTGGAGAAGCCCATTGTTTTGGCTGACTTTTAAAAGGGCAGTATTTATCTTGAAAAGAAAATAAAATTTAAGTTTATGTAGGAATATTGTATTAAAATAAAATAATTATTAGGTACTCAGAATTGGAATATAATTTTCATCTTTTAAAAACTTCATTTTTTCTGAAGATAATGTTGTTTCATAAAAGTCATGGAAAGAAATATGGAAACCAAGTTGATGATATAATATTATTGTTTTAAACAGTAATCATTATAATCTCCATGCAAAAATTAAAGAGGTCCTTTGGGGGCTAAGTTAAGACAAAGATATTCCCAGGTACTAGTAATGTTGACTACTCCATGAACGACTGAAACAATAACAATAAAAGCCATCATTTTAATGATATAAAGAATTTTTCTAAGCTGTCTTTGTATTTTTACTTGAATCCACTCTAAACTATATTTAAAATGCCTGATTCTTGGCAGGGAAATGAACCTAAGTATTCTTTGTATCATGAACATGAAGTTAAAAGTTGAAAATGCCAAATGGTGTGATAAACATGCAGCTTATCTGGCCCCTTTTCTTCTTATGACAGCTCTCCAAGCAGGTTGTTACCCACTTTAGAGACGAAGACCTCCAGAGTGAGGATTCTCCATGACCTCTCAGAGCTGAGGGTTAATGTTCTCGCATCTGGGGCACAACCCTAGAGGCACATGGAGAAAACTCAAATTCAAGTCAACTCTTCAACCACCTTCACAAACCTGTGTTCTGGAGATAGTCACATAACACAAGTCATGAATTATTGCTTGAAGGAGAAACTATGTTCTGCCTCAGTCTTCCTCTGCTTTCTTTAGTGTCTAGAAAGTTCCCTGAACAAAGAAAGATATGGCCTATTAAAGAGCAGCATCCATGTTCCCATGAGGACAGTTGGTGGGGAATTTAGGAACTTTAGTTTCTGGCTGCTCTTTTCCAGAGGTGATCACGGGTAAGGTTTAATAATAAATGGAAAGATATTTGTTTAAAAATTAGCCTAATATATTTTTCAATACATTTATTGTAATTACACATTAAAGTATATTTCTTCCCAAAACCATGTTCAGGCTTTGTTTGGGCAACCATTTGGAAATACAAGCATGGACACAGATAATTGCATCTCCAGTCCTTGAGGTGAGATCAGACAACTGACAATCTGACACTAGACTGGCAAACCAAAGCTCGGCTTCCAAGAAGGAAAGAAGAGAGATGGACCCCATTTTATCTTCATATGACTCTCATTTAGGAGCAAATGTTCAATGGAGGTAAAAGTTTCACAGTTCTAGAACATACTGGGAAGCTGGAGTTTCAGGAACTTTCTGTACACTTTAATGTCATGGACAAAATCTTACTGTTAGTGTGACTAATGAGCTAGAGTTGTCTCTGGTGATTTAAACCAGCAAGTTATGACCACCAGTCTTAGACTCTTGGGTCAAGGCTCATGTTAAACTAGTTTCAACCTCCTGCCTCTGCGGTTTTGTTGGCACTGCAGGCATGCCCGTGTATCTCTATGATCTCTAAAGTGTTCTGCGTGGAACTGACACTAAGTTCAATAAGTGTCTCCTCAATACAGGAAAAGACGCTCTGCTGCCACTTACCGTGAGAGCAGTTTCCATCTTCAAAGCACTTGATTCACATTAATTCAGCTATTTACATTTTGCTGATGGGTAAATGGCTAGAGAGGCTAAATGGGCTGTTAAAGGCCAGACAGAGGAAAGCCTGCCTGACAGGAATAGAAAAATGCAATTACTGATTATAGGTCATATGTCCCTGGTATTTGTTTGTTTTGTTTTTTTTTTTCAGAAAAATAAATAGGGTGAACATATCCTAATGAAAACCATACAAGGTCTGCTCATTTTGTTGTCTGTGCAAGTCCAGAGCAATTAAAGAAATGTACATATTCTATGCTTTCAGGAGTTCTATGGAACAGGCACAGACAGAAGTTGTTTTGTTGTTTAAAGGGTGTGTGTGTGTGTGTATGTGTGTGTGTGTGTGTGTGTGTATGTGTGTATGTGGTATATGTGTGTGTGTATTTGTGATTTTTATCAACAGTTTTAATATACCTTACAATCCATGGGAACCTTTTCTACCTGTCGGGTTGTAAAATAACACAGAGATGTAAGCAGCCTCTGACACAGATTAAGGTACATTTGATCTGAAGTTTATTCTGCTCTTGTCAAGTGTGCTAACTATATAGATTTAAAGATAATGGTGACATAAGATTTTCAGAATAAATATTAAGGAAGTATAAAAGTCTATAGAATTCTCTAATACAAATTAAAGTGCTCATGGGGACTCAGTGGGTAGAGTTAAATGCCTCAATGTGTTTTTAGGAGCCAGTTTCCATCACCTGTACATTTGGAGTGGGACTTGGCAGCCATGTATTGTCAGCAGCATTTCCCTTACTTCACATAAACTTTAACTTCCTCAGAGTAGCTTCCAAAAAGGGAAGCATGAGAAAGAAGCTGGAAAATAGGTCACAGGATCATGTATTGCTCTCAGAGGACCAGAGTTCAGCTCCCAAGACCCATGCCTGATGCTTACATGGGATTCTATGCTGTCTCCTGTATTCCATGGGCACCTGAGCTCAAACATGAACATACCCATACACAGATGCACACATAGTCAACATTTTTTAAAAATAAATTTAAAACAAATCATAAAACTGTCTAGCTCATGAAGTCATAAGAGTAATCATGAATATTAATTCAATGATGAATGTACTCTAGGTAAAGTCCAAAGCCTGGCTTGTGGGCTCTTAACTTGCCAGCCATGCATCTCTCCCTGTTTAAGTCTATGCAATTATCATATAACAAAGGCATTCCTTTACTTCTGAAGCAACAGTTGATGTTAAAAGAGTAATATTTCTGTCAAGTCAGTAACACATATTGTGTACATAGTACTATACTTGGTTTAGTAGTAGATATTTTACAAAAGAGTGTAGGATACAAGGGAGGTAGTAAGAAATCAGAAATTAAGACCAAGATGTAAAATGGCTGATCTCACTGGTCAGTTCACAGTGGTAAGATGTCAGATGAATACTATAAAGAATGTCGTTCAAAGAATTTAGAATTAGAAAATCTTTATGGAGATGGCTGGCCCTTGCCTGGGAAAGCTTGGAGAGGCAGAGGGTGATTTCAGCAGATTTCTATTGGGCAGAACCTTGGGTTCCACTGGATACCTTTGTTTCTAGGTTGCTAGGTTACTAAGCAGGGCCTTCTGAGATGTTAGTCTCATTTGCCCTCTGAGTTAAAGTGGATTGGAATCTCTCCACTATAGAATAGTGCTGTCTGGGCTCTTCCCTAAGTAGGTGATTCTTGGAATTCTTTACAATTCTTAAATTCTGACCTTGGCTGATAATTTGAAGGAAAGATATTTATTTGGTGATCTGAAAGGAAAACAAAATCAAAGCAATAGTGAAGAAAGAGAGTTTGGACTCTTGGTCAGATGAAGAAGATTGTCTCTAGAGGCAGATACAGGTATACAAATTCTCACGAAGCAGAATGAGTCTTAGTTAACTGATATTTACAGATAACTCTTTGGGACACTCTAGCCCAAAGGATTACTACTCTAAATCACACATCTTTTGGAAAACCAAAGAGTAGAAGACATTTGCTGTTGTTCATGGAATATTTCTTTAATTTGGGGACTTCCAGTGGAATTAATTAGAAGCGGGTACTGCTGAGACCTTTTCTAACTCCATGGAGCAGATGCATCTCTTTCATTCGCCTGCCCATGTAACAGCAACTGGACATACCGTCTGATATGAGCAGACAACCCCATCTTGGTGTGCCTTAAGCAGAGAGCTCTTGATTACAGAAACCTCTTGTTCTTGATGCAATGAACATCTAGTTTATCCCAGATTAAGGAAAACCAATGGAAGAACCTGAATGTGAAAAATTACTGTGTCATCTGATGTCAATTTAACATTATGACTTTGGGGGGGAGGACAACAAAGAGATTTGAGCGATAGCTGCCAGATCTAAAGAAAAGTTGCGAGAAAAATATGAGCATGCCAAGGGAAGAGAAGAGGTCTCCCCTCAAGTGTCTGATAGAAATGCACGAGCATTATTAACAAAACTATGCAGAACTCACTCGAGGAAGAACCAAGGTGTTAAAGGACTGAAAGAGATTTTCTTTCATAGCCATTATCTTGTTTGGGGATAGGTTTCATAGGATGGATGTAGTCTATACTGGCAGCAGAGCTAAGGAAAGTTAATCGGAAAGCACAGAATAAAACAGATGGAAATTGCTGATCAGCAGTGAACAGAGTTGGTCACCAAAGCCAAAGAGTGAATGGAATTCGGTAGATTCTCAGCCTTATCCCAGAGGGAAACACACTGTACTTCAGAAGTCAAGGCCTTTTCTCTCACTTCCTTCATTCCCCACACAGCTAACTTTCTTTTTAGCGCTCAGATTTGCAGACACCACTCTGAGAAGACACTTTACCCCTTTACACCTGCAAACTCAGTCTCAGGTTGCACACTTTGTGGCATCATCATTGATGGAAAGACTCTAATAGCATTAGAAAACCCTAAAGTCACAAGCTGATATATAACTGGCAGCTAATTGCTTAAAATACCGGCAGAGATGGATGTCTGATCTATTTTTAAAGCTCCGAGCAGAAAGAGCTCATTTCACCTCTCCTGCACTTCTTTTCCCCAACAACTACTGCAAGGTCACTTGGGAATTCCAGACAACAAAGCAAAAGTTGTAAATGCCAAACTTAATGTGACCTTCTGGTCTGCACTCCCAGAGCTCCTACTCACTGCTTGAAAGCAAGAGAAAAGCACTCTGCTTTTTATTTAACATTAGATCCAATTCTTGATAGTGAGCAAATCTATAGATCCGTTAATTGAACAAATGTTTGTTGAAGATTATACTACATATTGGTTAAAGAGATGAAATACACCAGAACCAGCTGGCCAGGAGATTTCTTTTTCAAAATATAAAAACAAATATTTAAGCAGCAATAAGAGAATAAAAAGAATAAAATACAATAGAAGGGGCCCCATATCCAAACATTATGATAGAATACCATTCTTCTTCTACAATATGTACAGTACAAACAACCCACCTTCCCAGTGTAAAGGTGATGGTTATATCGGCTACATTGTCTTATACTTTCCCATCAAAAAAAATGAACATTTTTGGATTTGCTAATTGGTATTCTGTCAAATTATTCAAGTGAGGGTGAAAAAATTAGTTTTGCAAGAAAGGTGAGATGTAATACGGATAATACAACATACAGTGCTGGCCAGTTTGTTTGTGTGTGTGTGTGTGTGTGTGTGTGTGTGTGCATGTGCGTGTGTGTGTGTGTGTGTGTGTGTGCATGTGCGTGTGTGTGTGTGTGTGTGTGTGTGTGTGTGCATGTGCGTGTGTTAAACATATGAGAGAGGACAAAATGGCTCAGGAGTACCACCAGGGAACTGTCTCCTAAATCCTGTCCAGTCATGGATAAGGAAGATCATTATGTTCTTATTTTCTGTGCATTTCTCTTATTAGGTGGAATCTAAAGAACACATGATCAGAAATTTTGTCTGTTAAGCTCTTCTTTCATAAGATCGTTTACTTAATTGTGGAAATAGTAACAAAAGTATATAAGGAAACACTTTATTATTAATAAATGAAGTGAGTTGAAGAGGAATTTTTCAGAAAAAAAAAACATTTTCCTTAGAAGGCAATTAAAGTGTTTAATACAAGTTGTGTAAATTTCCTAAATCTGGGAACACATTGTTTTCAAGAAGTAGTTTAAGCAATTCTTTGGGTGATCTAATTTCAAATTTCTGTTAGTTTGACTTAGGGTAGGAGATGATGGACTCTTAGGGTATATCTCAATTCCTCTTGTTTAAAATTGCTAAGTACCTAAAAAAATACAATTATTTAGGAATTGGTTAGGATGCTATTCTAGTAAACATCTGATGCTTCCTTTTATCTGTAGGAAGGGAGTATAAAAGAATCTTGAGTATATTAACAATTCAAAACATGCGGCTTAGCTTTAAGGCAAAAGGCAAGTAAAATCTCTGACATAATCATGACCACAGCCCTGGAATCCTAGGTCCAAATGAACAGCAAACTGATATTATTCTTACTATCCAAAATGCATTCCCTGGAAGATTGAATAAATAAAAATAATAACATTTATGTATTATGGCCCCAACTAATAATACGAGAAACTCAAAGGATAAATACGGACTATCCTCTTGTGCACAGCTGGGAATATCTGAACAGCCCACTGTATTTTCAGAGAAAACAGAGAATAATATTTACAAATATAATGAAGGATAAATACTTTAATTCTTCTGTTTGACATGTAAAATACCAAAGTATTTTTAAATGAAGTCAACACTGATAACTATAGAATAGCTCTCTAACATGTCCATTTTGTTTCAGTACCTTTGTCAGGTTAGGAAAGGAACAAACTTGTTGAATTTTAATCTTTGGTCCATTAAGCTTGTCTTTAATGCTTTTACATTGTAAAGACATAGAAAATCATCAATTATTTCTTGTGAATGTAACATATGTAAGGATATTATTTATTAATTAATAAAATGTGTGTTGCCCGAAGTTGGTGTAATTCTAACTTTATACTAGTGAGGTTAAAATAGTTTTTAACAACTTCTGTCTTGGGTTGCCAGTGAGCATTTGTGACAATGTTAGCTATTGTTCAGCCTAAAATTGCTTGGAGACTACAGGCAGCCATGAATCCAGAGGGTCCACTGACAGAGTGACACTGATATCATCAACCAACCTTCTTGATTTAGTCAGAATCCCATTTCACTTGACTATGAGTAGATTTCCCACTGTGTCTATCAATCAAAATTTAACAAAATGATATAACTTGAATATTGTCTTAAATTCAGCCAACACAAAACTTCCAAGTCATTATTAACCTAAAGTCTAGCAATAATGCAGTTCACAATTACCCATTTCATTGCTTCATATTATTCCCTGGGTAAAATGCTGCCTGCTTGTCACTCATGAAGTCATTAGCTAGAGAGCAGAGGATACAACTCTGAGAATGGACTGGCGGCTTTCTATGAAAGAACGCTTGAAAATCAGACCCTTAAAAAGATAATTGAGAGCTGTGCTTTGTTTTTTTCTGCTGGCAGCTTCTCTCAAAAACAAACGTGATCTTCAAAGGGAAGCTGGAGCTCCATGGTGGGATGTGTACAGACACTGTCTCCTCTGAGGGAGAAGGCGACATTTACCTGTAATGTTAATCTCTATCTCTTCAGGTGGACTTGCTGCTCTTCAAGTCCGTCAAACTGTTATTTGCCTAACAAACAACTTCCACTATAATTCTTACGCTGCTTTAAAGGATTAAGGAAACAAACTGCATCTATAGTATTAAGCAAGTTAAGGTGAATTACACCAAGAATCTCTTGCCTTTCTATGTTTATCAACATATACAACTGATGTGATTCTCTTAGTGCCCTGGACTTAATTAACACACACACACAAACAGCATTTTTTAGTGACTGTGTTTATGTAAACTTTGGAGACTGTGGCACTCACATGAAACCCCTTGAGTTTTAAGTAGGGGGAACAAGTAATCATTTAAAATTCCCTCTGTAGCACAAAACAATGCAAATAAAACAGAGAGCAGAAAGGGGGAGGATGAAAATAAGGGGAAGAGATGGTGAGAGGGGAAGCAAGGGAGGGAGGTAGAAGAGAGGAAGAAAAGAGAGAATACAGACAGAGAGACAGAGATGGAGGGTCCTGAGCATTAGCGAGTGGGAGCTACTATCTACATCCTTTGAAGGACCTGCTGGGCATCTGGGGATCTCAAATATGGTGTGCAAATGCAAGGTGATAAAATATCCTAACAAATTTAGGAAAATCTCCAACAATAGAATGCCAACCCTCTCACTGCCTCCTATCAAGTACTCAGGTGTGTCCAGGAGTCAGAAGCAGAAAGATCTTTATGAGTTCCAGGCCAGCCTGGTCTACAAAGAAAGTTCCAGGATGGCAAGGGCTACACAGAGAAACTGTCTCTAAAATAATAAAATAAGAAGTACTCAGGTGTGAGCCCTCTTCTCTCCCTTTACACCATGGGCTTTGTCCTTACTTGTTCATAATTAGTTAATTTATAGAATTTACGCTTTGGTCACAACTAAAATAAGATTGTCTACTCCTGAGACAGTTTCTTAAGGTACATTTAACAATGAGCATCTGCACTCAGGCTTCACAGCTGCCCAAACATTAGACTTAAAGCCATCTTCTTGTTCCATTCTTTTTTACACGCAAAAGGTCCCCAAAGACCAACATTCTGCAGTTAGTAACAATGGTCTTATTAGTTTGTCATAAAACCCAAGTGATCCATGTGTTTAATAACACTGACTACAAGCTCGAAACACTGATTTCTCAGTTGGGATGTTTCTTTGAAATGAAGGTCTGGAAAAATCAGATGAAATGCTCTGAGTTGAGAGGGGGAGATAAAAAGGTTAAGAATTTATTTTATAAATGCATAAAATTTTCAAATCAACAAAGGCAGTATAAACTTATTACCTAGACTAACATGTGATCCTGACCAATTTTAACCCATCTTAAGGATGAAGGCAATTCTGCCATTCGTCCAAAATTGCTTCCAAGGGATCTTTACTTTTCTTTTTTTCTTTCTTTCTTCCTTCCTTCCTTCCTTCCTTCCTTCCTTCCTTCCTTCCTTCCTTTCTTCCTTCTTTCCTTCCTTCCTTCCTTCCTTCCTTTCTGTCTTTCTTTCCTTCTTTTTTATTTTTTTATTTTTTTTTTCTTTTTCCTTTTTTGTTACTTCAGGTAATTTCTGCTGCCTGTTAGCACTGCACCCTCCCATTCTCAGCAATTTATGATAAGGGCATTAAGCATACATATTCAACAGTTGTTCTTGTCAGATAAAGTTTTAACAAAGGTGTGGAAGTTGAAAACATCTGCTCTTTCAGTATGCAAATAAACTAATAGCTTGATAGTAATGTCATGCATCAAAAAAATAGCAAGAAAGAGAGCTGCTAAAAAAACCCAACATTGCAGATAGAACTAAATCTGATATAGATTCGTTCTTCCACCAGTGATTCTGGTTGTGCAATTATTGGTATAATTATGCCTTATTTGAGCATCATTCAGGTCCTCTATTTATGTTGAAAAGTCATTTCATGAGGCTCCTTTACAACTTAACATAAAAAATCTTCATGGGAAATATGCATTGTTTTCTAAGCTCAACTGGATGTATACTTAAAGGGATGAAGGGAGGCAGGGGCTGAGAGTGCCACATATATCTTGAAGTAAAGCATATTTTGGTAGTACTGATTTTAAAAATATAAGACTGATGATTGTTTTCTTCTCATTCAAGTGTATATTAATCTCTTACATCAAACTGATAATACAATTTCATTTTAAAATCAATCATAAAGACAAGAATTTAAGAATTAATAACTCTGGCAGAATTCTAGACACAAACTGAATGAAAAGTAGTGGCCTGCAAAATTAACATAAGAGGCTGTTCCTCCAGGTGGGACTTTCTACCAGGAAGTGATTTCTGTTGAAATGGAGTTCCTGGAGAAACTGGGTAGTCATACATAGGAATTTGAAAAGACTGGGTACTGTTTATAGAAGAACACTTTCCCTGACTGCTGCCAGTAGTAGTGACTCCAGCCCATTTGATCACTCCCCTGGGCAGACTGTAAGGACATGGAAAATTTTAAGAAACTTTGCAACATCAAGAGCTAGTTGAAAACAGGAACCTCTGCAAAATTATAAACCATGAAATATTCCTAGCAGCTAGCCACCTGTGGACACCCAGCTTTGTGATCTAGACAGAAGCAGGAGTAACTGCTCAGGGGAGGGCCAGGGGCATTCACAGAAGCAGAAGTAGCAGCTGACAGGGAGAAGAGGGTGAACAGAAGGGCACCTTATATCTAGGAAAACCAACCCCTTGACCCTGAGTAAACCTGGCTTGCAGTTTTTGCATATATATATATATATGCATCAGCCCCAAATGAGGAAAGGGAGCTCTCACTAATGCTTTGCATCACATGGGGGACTGCTCCTAGCTAGCTGGACTGTATGCACAATGAAATAAACCTTGATTTTTCATTCTGGACTTGACTGGATTCCAGTGGTCTCTCTGGGGGTTTCAACTTGGGCACAACAAGACCACTTTAGAATACCTGGTCAGATAATCTGAGTGATTTCCCTATTTCTTTCTAGAGAAGAAATAATGATGTTCATATAAAAATTCCAAGTTTTGGAATATTGAGAGTCAGCTTAAGTACTTGATTATTCCACAGACACATGAGGAGTCTCTGACTCTGACTGAAGGAAATCCATTGGTAACATCTGATTTGGGGGAAATTGTCTGAAAATATACTGCTATTCTAGATGTATTAATTCAGTCTCTCACTTACATATATGCATCAGAGAAGGAGCCCTTCCTTCTCTGCAGAATTCAGTCCTGATGTAAATGCTTTGGAAGGCTACCATACATCATTGGTCCTCGCTACAGATAAATTAGAACTGAATAGATAAGAAATTAACACAGGTTGAAAGTCCTGCTGGCAGGATGATTTACAAGCTGAGATGGAGACAGAATTAGCAAAGAATTACAAAAACAAAAGTGATCAAATGGGATGGCATGACTATATGTGGCGTCCTCCAGAAGTGAAGACTTGAAGTGAACCAGGGAAGGCAGTTAAGCTTACTAACAAATTTGCTTTAAAATGGCTTTATTAGAAAACATATGGAGTTCCTTGATGCCAAAATCCTTACCAGAAGTTAACGTATGAATTTTAGTGAAATAGGGTCTCAAGTTTTTTAAAGCACAAAAATATGAATAAAGAAAATATTCAGAAGTGTTGAGTATAAAGGGCACAGAATTAAGGGAGATGTATACGATGCATTGGACAAAATCAAGGGAGTGAGAACAGACATAAAGTGAAGCCAAATAACAGCCCCGATAAAGAGTGTAGTGGCAGCTCCCTAGAACTGTCAACAGGGTGCCCAGCTGCTCCCTGCTCTCAGTACAGCTCTCATTGTTCTCAGCTCCCACCTATCACTGGAACAGAATCCTGTGAGACAATTAAGAAAAGCAATGTAGCAATATATATGTTAGAGCTTATTATTATTATTATTATTTATTTGTGCATGATATATGTGGGGAGAAGCACATGCCACATCACACATGTGGAGACTGTAGGAAAACCGTGGAGTCAATTTTCTCATCTCACATTTCCATGGGTTCTAGACATTAAGCCTGGGTCATCAGGCTTGTGCTGAAGTGCCTTCAGCCACTAAGCCATCTTAGAGCCCCCAGAAGAAGTATCTTTTTGTATGACTAGTTAGTTATATTTTATGTCAGTGAATGATGGGTCAGAGACTAACCTGGGACATATTAATATGGAAAAAGTTAAAAGAAAAGGCGAAATAGCTAGACATTACAATGGATGTAGACAGACAGCCCTGACCCATTAATCTAATTAGTAGGTGTAGTTAGAAAATAATGTGTTCCAGTGGGGCAGGAGAATTAAGTTAAACAGTAAGACAAAAACTTCACAGCTGCAGAGGAATTCTGGCAATGGATCATCCTGTCATGGGAATTTAGAGACACTCCTGGCTGCAAGACTCTAATTTATTATGGGCTGATGTAAGTATAACTAAAGTCAACCCGGACACCAAAAAAGAGAAAGGCTATATAACCTAGGAATTCAGTTTATATCTCACAGTGGGGAGACTAATAAATATGAAAATCATTTATAGCTCGATTAATCATCCTTTCAAAGATCCTATCCAGCATGCCACTGACTTTTCAATGTGCTCTTTCCAAGACCCTTCAGCATCTTCCTAAGTTCACAAGGCTGACGCTCACTCAGTCTGCATTCTGCTTCTACCTCACCCCTCCCATCACAGCCACCCATGCCTCTCACAGGCTATCCACGCTCATTAGGCTCATCAACTGTCTCTTCTCAGAAATGTGTCTCATCGTAGCAGACTTTTAAATCTTTTTCTGCCTTTCAAAGTCCAAAAATTTTTTTTTGTTGTTTTTTTTCGAGACAGGGTTTCTCTGTAGCTTTGGAGCCTGTCCTGGAACTAGCTCTTGTAGACCAGGCTGGTCTCGAACTCACAGAGATCCGCCTGCCTCTGCCTCCCGAGTGCTGGGATTAAAGGCGTGTGCCACCGCCGCCCGGCTAAAGTCCAAATATTTTTAACTGCCTCCCCACCAAACTCAATACTTTAATCTTTCAAGGCTGGGTTGCTCCAGGAATTCTATCTGGATCCTAAGGTAGCCATTTCTTTTGTTCAGGATTTCAACAGCTGTTATTGTCAGCTGCTTTTGTGTAACCACTCCTGCATTCTTCTAATTTGTTGTTACATGATTGCCAATCTCATATCTCACTTATAATCTGAACTCTATTGTCTTTGTTGATGCCATTAGTGCTTCAATGTCAGGATGCAAAATATTCGACCAGAGAATATACTTAGTGGCATTTTACGGGGCTCACTAACCTTCATGGTCATTTTAAAGCTATATAGAATTGGCACTGATATTCTGATAGCAAGTCCATTGAATCTTTACATTACAACTCTCTCCATACTATGCCATGTTTTTCTTCTTCCATTTACACTCCGGATGACTTCCCAGCATAAAACACTGGGTTTTCGAAAGCTGTTAACATCTAGTCCCATCAGCAAGGAATACATTATTATCTACCAGCCCCATTTCAGTACAGTTGGAGCTGAGTTATTTGGCTTTAAAAGGTTAGTGAAGATGCGGCCCCAAGTAGACAGGTTTGGGATACACAAACATACTCCATTCTTTCCACTCTTTGTAAATCAGACAGACAAATGGACATAGAATGCAGAAAGGATCAATGAGGCACATTGATTCATTCAAAATACCTCTTCAAGATTTTTGGTTGATCTATTTAGTTGCAAAGCCAGTCCAAACTTGCCTTCTACGTGTTCAGACCATATCTTTACTTCTTTAGTCATACATATAGACAATCTAGGTTGCTGTAAGTTTCCCCAGTGGCCAGAACAACTGGCAGAGGAAAGCAAGGAAGCTAAGGGAGAGTCATTGCACACAAAAGCTCTGGCAGATACTGCCACCTGCAGGGGTTAGAAATGCTGGGTTTATGTCATCCCCATCTCAACTCCTACGTCTACAGAGTGTGATACTACACTACATGACACAGGACAGACACTCGTATCTAATTTCAATCTTTGATTGAGAATGTAGTATCATTATATACATTTGTATGGTAGACACATTAGACTAGCAAAAATTAACAGGGCTGTAAAAAAGATTTAAAGTCAGAAATATTATATCATCTCAGTGATAATTTCTGATATATATCCAAGATGGCTGTGGTTTATAGATGGAGAAGAAGATTTTACTTCATAATATGCTCATCCTAAAATTATGTGACAGTCACTTGCATGGTAGAAAGTCTCAGAAATTAATCATATAGATCTGCCTTTTAAAAATATGGTCTGTTTAATATTTACTTGAAAACTTAGATAATTTCAGGTTAGATAAGAAAAAATGTTGAATTTGAGTGTTTGTTTTACAATAAATCTTCAAATGTATGACCTTGAAAGCTTTATTGGAAAATAATTCCACCTCACATAAAGGACAAAATTTAGCACAAAGAATTCTACTTAAATTCACTCAACTCACTTACTATTAAAAATCAGCCAATTTATTTATTTGTTCATTGCCTACACACACACACACACACACACACACACAATTATTTTCAATACAGTTTGATAGTAGCATCCAATGTGCTTTAACCTTTGACAGTTGCACGTTTCCCAGTAGGAACAGCCACAGTACAATTATCAACACTGTGAAAATTTCTGATAGACTCTACCATATATATTGCTGTGTGTCAGTGAATCTAGAAATATCTGGATTATGAGTAGTCATATTCTTGCCCAACTATTAAAGAATTTTGTGGATCCAGCCCCTGGTCCTCAAATTCGCACAGCAAACATTTTATTCCTTAGCTTTTTCTCCAGCCCCCTACACTGACCACAATTTTTTTTTTTTTTTTTTTTTTTTTTTTTTTTTTTTTTTTCGAGACAGGGTTTCTCTGTGGCTTTGGAGCCTGTCCTGGAACTAGCTCTTGTAGACCAGGCTGGTCTCGAACTCACAGAGATCCGCCTGCCTCTGCCTCCCGAGTGCTGGGATTAAAGGCGTGCGCCACCACCGCCCGGCCTGACCACAATTTTTTAAATGTCAATAAATTTGCTTACGCTGGGGAGAGAAAGGGAAAGTTTGGTGACTTTTAGCTGCTCGGGCTGTGAACTGTCAATGCTGTATCCTTAAGGATCAAACATGCTCATTCCTACTTATATCCACTCTATCTTACACTAGGGAACTGTATAACACGTTATTGTGTGATTATGCTTTTATTAGATTAAATATCCAATTGGAAGAAGGTAATAAATACCTTCATGTAGCGAGAACACTGTGAAGTTTTGACAAGTACTTGGCCGTTTAGAAGAATTTTTGTTCATTTCCTGGTAAATTACCTCTGTGTTGTGGCTAGGTGGGATTTTGTTATATCATTCATTCATAGCTGCATTATGGTGATAAAGTTGAAGCAGGGAATAAATTTGTGGAACTCTGTCACTTTCTCAAGATTAATAAACATGTTATGTGGCAGTACAAGAGTGACAGTAGCCATGTCATGGACAAACTCTTGGTGAAATTGGTGATAACACACAGTAGGTAAGTGGAAATCCAGCACTTAGTGTGTGCCTAGAGGAGAGTGGGCAGACGGTGAGCCTGCCATCTGCACACTACTTTCCACCACCAGTGTGCCTTGATTTCTCTAAGGATGATGCACATAGAATACTTCCAACACTTTTTCTTGAAATGTAGGCCATATTTTCCCAAGCTAAGGTTTCTATGATACAGAAATTTGATTCAAAGCAAGAAGAGGCTGTTCCCTCCCCTCACATCATTGTATCTTCTAATAACAGCTATGGCCCCATCCTTTCCCCGTGTTTTCCTGGTCTCATTAACAGAATTATTTGCAGATAACAACTACAAATGAGGTGACCCCAAGAGACGTTCGAGTGAGGGGTATGACAGGATCCATAGACTCTTCCCGCATCGCCATGCCACTGTGCTCACTGCTGGGTTCTTATGTCAAAGCCCCACTTAACTGTGAAGACAAAAATGATGCCTGCAACTAAAAGTAATTACCTATTTCATGCTGAACAGACAAAAAAACAGCTGCTAAAAGATGTAGAGAGTTGAATAAATTCTTGTCACGGGGTGGGGAGGGAGAATGTTGGGTTTATCTTATTGACTATGACCATTAATTATGAAGCTAGAAGAGTAAGACATTAATGAATTGAGTGATGACATAATTGTTTACACACTTGACATTTTATTCTACTAGTATATGTTGTGATATATATATATATATATATATAGTTATTGTTATTGCTAGCAGTTTTCATGTTAGTAAGAGTCCAGCAACATTCTCCATGACAAAATGTTTCCTACACATTACTGTGGTTCATTTCAGTTTTGTATGTTATATTTAAAGTACAAACATCAAAAAGAAAGTGTCACATACTTCATCTACAACTCCACTGCTAAGAGAAAACATGTGGCAGTTGTCTTTCTGAGTCAGGGTTACCTCACCAGATATAATATTCTCTAGTTCTGCCAAATTACTTATAAATTTCATTTTCTTTGCAGTTGAATAGTATTCAGTTGTATATATTTGTCACATTTTCATTACAGTCTTCCAGTGAAAGACTTTAGGCTGTTTCCACTAGAGGAGTCTACATCTCACCCTTCATCAGAGAAGCTTCGTTTTGTAGCAGCAGGAGATTTTTTATAGAAAACTACAACTGATCAAAACGTCTAGAATAGCTGACCATCTGACCATGGAGTTCTCAGTCCTAAATGATATACTTACAACTCTAATCCTGCATCCCAAGGCTCAGGGAAGATCAAGGAAGAATGGTTAGAAACATTGCAAGAACCAGACATCTGCTGTGGGATGGTGCCTTCTCACCGTAAGACGCTAGATTTATAAATCACAACAGCACAGCTACCTGAACAATTCCAGTCATTCCAGTGGCACTAGAGGCAAAGCTACAGGCAATTCAAAATGATTAAAGGACAGAAAATTAGTCCTCTTCAGAGATGAGCACCTGCTCTATTATTGAATATGGAGTGGCCAACCCTAGAAACATACACATGAAGACAACTCTTAAGTCAACTTAGCTGGTCCCTATTAACATGCTGAGTCTATAAGCATATATGTAACAACAATGGGTCAAGATGTGGAGGACATAAATTTAGGAGGAAGAAGTCTGACATGGGATGGGTCATAGGGAGAAGAGGAAAAGGATAAATGCTATAACTATATTTGAATTACATTTTTTAAAAACTAAAAGTGCACACTTTCACTATATAATTTTAATAAGACCCTGTCACCTCTATCAAATATCATGAGGGTGAAAATGACCTTTTACATAAACATTAAAGAGAAGCAAATGCTTACTTCAAGCACTTTTAATCTTGCAGTAACAAGGGATAATATATATATATATACACACATATGTATATATCTGCATATATAATGTAATATATATATGTATATATAACATACACACACAAAACCCCTGTCTTCAATTGGAATGAGTGTAAAGTGTACATACTATGTTCTAGAAGAATAAAAGTATGACAATAGGATTAGATTCAGGAAATAAAATAAAAGAGAAAAAATGTCCTTTTGGTTATAAAAAAAATCTTTGAAATACAAGGCTAATTTTTGTCCATTTGAAAGCATAATAATATCTTTTCATAAAAGAATAATTTTTAACAACTTTTAATTTGATATTACAAGTCAGGTCTGCTTTAAATGAAGTTAATATCTATTTGTCAGATGTTCAGCTTTCAAGTTCAGCATAAATTATTTCAATAGTATTATTTCTAATGTGAATAAAAAAAGAGGGAGTATTGGGGTTGAGCCAAAATATACACCAACAGGATATAATGGATGGGAAAAAGAGTGTCTCTTCTATCAAGTTAAGATGGTGAAAACTTACGTATGGAATAAAAAGCAATCCAAGGAATTGTCTTTGTTACCTCTCAAATGTAACTAATAATCAGACTTTGTGAGCTTCCCATTCAGAAAAGTCCTCACTATGGTTGTTTTGCTTCTACTCAAGGATGCTGTGAATGTGAGGTGATCACTTGAACAAAAACCTTGCAGTGGCAGTGAGGTGAGCAGAGCAATGCCCAGGAGAGCTGACATCCTTCCGTTCTGATGGAACAGGAAGAGATTCTCCTCACTCTCCACTCTGTTGTTTTTTTAGCTACTTTTTCCATCACAATTATTTTCCTCATATGTATTTTCCTTTGTTCTATTTCTTTGTGTTTGAATTCTTCTGCAGAGTTCTGTCTTATCCCACACACTCCAGTTTTTCTTGCCTTGACTTTTTCTCTTCAGAGGATCCAACCAATTCTCTATCATGAGATGTTCACTTTTATGCCAATACCTTACATGAAACACTTTTTCTAAATAGTCAATCATCTCTAAAATTACAATTTTATTTTCCCTAAACTGTCAAGAAGTTCAGACAGTTTAAGATTAAACATAAAATGGCTTATTTCTAAAATTATACTTTTGAAATACTTAGGGTAACTGATTTAGACAAAGTAATTTCATTTGATTGTGCCTGAGGTATTTGGTGGAGTAATATATATTTTCACTTAAATGAAACAAATTAGTGGTCAAAGGAAAATTCATGTTTGATATATCTTGGGACAGGCTCATGGGCAAAGAAGACATAGCTATTAAAAAATACATGAGATAGGCTGAAAAGTGATCATTCCATGAAGACCTGTAAAAACTCTGTCTGGATAAGACAGAATGTGGTCTCTGATGTGGGATTCCCCTCTGTATGTTGTAAATATATTTTATTATTATTGGTTAATAAATAAGCTGCTTTTGGACTATGACATGGCAGAACTGTAAGGTGGGAATTCCAAGCAGATGAAAGAGAAGAGTAGGCAGAATCAAGGAGATGACATGTAGCTGTTGAAGGAGACAGACGCCACTGGAACCTTGCTGGTAAACCGCGAGCCTTGTGGTAAAATACAAAACAATAACAATGGGTTAATTTAAGATGTAAGAGCTAGTTAGAAATACGCTAGAGTCATTGGCCAAGCAGTGTTGCAATTAATATAGTTTGTTTGATTATTGTAGGTCTGGGTGGTTGGGAAACAAACAAGCAGCCTCCAACTACAAATTTCAAAATTCTCACTTTTACAATCAGTTCATACCCCCTCATTAGAAACACACAGACTTCTACAGTCAAAGTCCATCCAGGGCTGTGACACTCCCCTTCAGGAACTGGTTTTATTGTTCAGGGATGTCCTGAACCACAAGCATGTAAACGGGTCTTGACTCTTTACTAAATGAAACAATACTGATGGAGGAACATGAGAAGAAAATCTAATTTGCTATCCTACAGGGTACTAAGACTAAAAAGATGAAACCTCAATTTTTATTTTTTAAACTTCTAGTATCTTTGCTGTAGGCTTTGAAAGAAACTACCATAAAGACATTATCTTGTTTTACTTTTAGGATAAAAGACAATATAAACGTGAGTTCTCACTTAATAATCCTCTACCGTTGGTATCTCTATACCTAGCCCAATATGAAATTCCTTTCCTTATTATTTTATTTTCCACTGAAATTCTATATCCTCACATTTAGGTCAAGTCTTTCTTCTGGGTAGCCGTTTTCTGAAATTTGAATTTACTTAGTATTCATGTTCTACAATACTCATCTCTGCAACTCCACATTTTGAACTTTGAACACCAGGTTGACTACTACAGCAGTGGTTCTGCTCAGCTCTCTCCTTGCGTTTTCGCTGTGACTTGCAGTGCAGATGTCCTCTGCTTGGTAGGAACTCGCAGACTCTTGGGTTTTAAATGAGTGATACAGCAGCACTAACATCTGGGACATTCAGGAGGTTGAATGTCAGCAGCACTGCTGTTATGTAAATTGCCATTTGCTGAAACTGTAGTGTGGGAAGCAGCTATGAGAAAACTTAAGTACAATGATGTCTCCTTGAAGTACACATCTCACAAGGCTCCCAAGGATGGTTTATCAAAAACTTGCAGAAGGAAAAACATGGGCTGAATAAAATTAAATAAAATTATTTTGTTTGAATCCTTCATAGTACATACTCATGTGGCTTTCTAAGTGTACTGTAACTGAGTGCATACTTAACCAATAAGCAAATGATCAATCATTAAATGAAAAAGAAACTGAAATATTTTCATTAGTACCTGATCACTATAAACATACCCCTCTCTCATCTGCATTAGAGCTAATAAAGTAGAAACCTTTAAAACAGTAAGCAACTTTGCTTAGTATTTGTGGATAACTGAAATACATGGAAACACAATGGAAAATCACATTTCAATATCTTTTCAATAAAGTGTCTAGCTCTGGATACTTTTTTCTCTAGCATGAAAGGATTCAATTGTAAACAAAGAATGGATAGTTATATGAAAGAGGAGAGTCTTCTAGCTGTTAGTAAAATTGCTTCCACTTGACTGCATGATTGTCATATTAAACAACATATGGAAAAATTGTACCCTACTTAATCAACTGTGTCCTAGTCACAATCAGGAAAGAGATAATCCATTTGGTTTGATATTACCATAGTTAAAAATGTTGTTTTTTGTTTTGTTTTGTTTTGTTTTGTTTTTAACACAGACAATTTAACCACAGGATTTCTTGCCTCAGAGAAAGGAAATAGAGAACAATTTAGCTGGAGAGTCATGGTCTCTTTTGAAGTACTGAATGCCAGGCTTTACTGTTGGAGCCTCGGAGAGTGGCATATGCACATTACTTGCCTTCAGTCAAAGAAGTCCCGGCTCACAAACAGAATGTGGCCATGAACGGGATCCTGGGATGAAGAGGGGTATCTGTGAGTTGAAAATCTGTCCAACTCTGTAGAGTCAGTCTGTTCCCCAGTTCTGTGACTTGGGAATGTGCTGCTCACCGACTTTCAGATGTGTCTACTCTGATATCTTGGGAATTTATTTGCACACACAAAACGTTTGATTAAAGTTTAGATACAGTATAATGTTAACCAGGTACCCTGAGTACTAAATGTTTATATCTATGAGAAGGTATAAGCCATGAGAAACCCAGACACTCACAGAGATTGTAAGAATAATAACAGTACAGAGGAAACCATTTCACCATTCAGTGAAATGTGACCTAAGAAGTTTAACCTTTGCTTATCTGTTTCTTCATTGAAAAACAAAGAACTAATATTGGTTACTACTTCATTCCATTCACACAAAGAATAGTATTTTTATTTAAGTAAATCACTTGCTACATTGTTCAATAGACTTTAGCTCCTATTAAGATACAAACACACACACATATATATGCATCTTAATATGATACATAAGGGAATGCCAGAAGCTAGGATCTAATTTGTCCAAGAGAAACATTATGCATGCCATCATTTACATCCCTATTTGGTTCAGTTTAATTTGTTTCTTTTCTTAAACATTTATTCAGAATTATACACAAATCTACTTCTCCTGAGATCCAGTCAGCTTTATGGAAAATTTCCAAGTGTTGGCAAATCCCTCTCTGTCTCTGATTGTCACATGGCTTGTAATTACAATCAGAATTTGTCCCCGACAATAAGGTTCACCCTGTTAAAAGCACAGAAAGACAAATAAGTTTAAGCAGCTACTCAGTAGCAAGGTGTTGTTATTGTGTATAATTAACTTCCAGTGCTTTTAGAGCTTGTCCAGTAATTACTGTCGGAGGATTCGCTTGTGCCCAAGGCATGTGAAAGATTCTAGGCCCGCAGAGAGCAGTGACCCTGGGGAAGTATCATCGCCACCATCTCCCCCTCCAGGATATGGGTGTGTCAAAGTCATTGAAAGCTCACTCTCTACCTTCCCAAGAAGATCTTGTTTTCCTTGAGAGGGGAGAATAAGTGGCGATAGAGAATCCTTCCAGCGATGCATAGGCTTTGGCTGTACCAGCAAAGATGGCACAGAACATCAGCACCACAGAAGAAACTGACAAGCTCTGACTTCAAAGTGGAATTGCTGTGGCCACTGATGTCAGGATCATAAAGAGGCACCATTCACTTTGCAGACCCTCACCACATACTGGAGTTGCCTGCTTGTGAAATGAATAAAGTAGAATTCCAGCAAAGGGTGAGCCCAAAGGATGGAGAGTGGCTACTGTGATAAGCCATTTCACTACACAAAAATTTCTGGCAATGAAATGGAGATGTTTCTTAATCAACCACCACTGAGAAATAACTTGAAAAACTGATATATAGAGTTGGCAGATGGGAACAGATATGTGTAAATACAAAGAAGCCACTTGCTGAAATCTATCTATTATAGTGATGTCCAAATGGACTCATTTCCAACAGATATTGAGTTTCTATCTAGAACATTCTATAAGCCTTCCTGCCCTCAAGGTTAGAGAAGACTGACCCAAAGGTGATGTGACAAGTAAGATCTACCAAACAGGAAGAACCAGCAAGCTGCGTTTGAGGAACCACAAAGAGGGACTGTCAACCTATCTCAGGAAATGTCTCAGGTTCCTGATTAATACTCTGGGAAGGTGATGATGGCACAAACTTCCACTGTGAGGAAGAAACAACCAATAACTAGAAAACACAGAATTCACCATGGGTGCTTGAAGGCCATTCTCTCTGTTTGAGGTGTGACTCCAAAACATGCAGTCAAAAATGACTTTTTTTTTTTTCAAGCAGAGAATGTCGCAAACAAGATAATTTGTTCTTATCCTAGGGCTCTGGCTACTCTGTTCCATCCCTGCTAAAAATCATTAGAGTTGAGGCAAATTTTCCCTTTCTCAAAGTCTTCCACACATGTGCAAAGTGGCAGCCCTGTGGTTTCTGTGATCCCCAGACCTTCCTTCGGTCGTGAGTCTAGACAAGCTTTCCCACCCTAGATATGAAACGATGGTTAAGCCGAAATTTAAAAGGGAAATCGTTTAACAAAGACATGGCGATGCTAATTTGGTATTTGGTCTGAAAGTATTTTCAACTTATTTCAAAGAGTCTAACTTCTTTTAATTTTCACCCTTTTTCTAAATCTTTGTAAATTCCAGACATCTTAATTTTATCATTTCAGACTATTTAAACCCTGAATTTTATCTTCCTCTCCTAACAGCTAGTCTTTATTTCTTTTTAATCAGGAGAAGAATATGTGTCTTCATTTAGTTTGTTTAGTCTTAACATCTGGATGGCATCTTAACTCTACTTAACTATGGCCTGCTTTAGGTTGCCACTGAGTGATCAGGTCCATGTTAGCTCTGAACCCTGATTCCAAGTCACTGCCTAAATATCATATTTGTTCATGAAATCTACCTTCACCACTGTGGTACCAAAGCTGTGGTCCAACTAAATGAGCCAGAGTCTGTTACTATGTCACCATCTCTTCCTTACTCCAGACTTCTCTTTGTCTTCCAGAATGATCCAGACATACAAATCTTAGTCTACAATTTTTTTTTTTTTTTTTTTTTTTTGCTTTTTGGTCAGATGTTGGCTATCTGTGTTGGGTATTGACCTAAGTTTAAGTTGACTAAAATTAAACACATTTGAGCAATCAGTCATGGATGACAAACCTACGCTTCAAGTGCCCAGTGGCAGAATGGTTAGTGTCTGCATTCTGGACAGTACAGATGTAGGTAATTCTACTGGAAGTTTTACTGGAAGGAGTCAGCTTTTGCCTGCTCACACTGGTATTCTGATTCTTGAGCCACCATGCATGGAAAAACCATCGAGGACGCCACCCTTGTCTGTATTACACAGTCTGACATCCCTTCCCCATCTAAGGGGTGTTTCTGCCTCTCCTTAGTCAGTTTGAAAGCAACATGGGGGTGAGGCCATTATTGACACCCTGAAGACTGACTTTATCCTAATACTGCTACATTCACACAGTACCCTGTTCACACCAGTTTGGCAGAACTTAACTACAGTACACTCTTCTCCTTACCCAACTTGCCGAATTTCTCTACTAAACTTTAAGTTAGTTAGACAGGGACCATGTTCTTTTTATTTATGTAGATGCAGCAACAAAGATGTAGAATGTGGATCAAACCCCTGTGCTTATCTTAGGAGACAGACCTTTGGAGCTCTTTAAAGCAGCACTCACTTTGCCTTAAGAAAAGATTTAGGCATCCAGGTCATACCTTCTGTCATCATTACCTACAAGGATTTCCAGGGCATTAACCACACCATTCTACATGCAGTCTCCCTTTCCCCCAGTCCATGCAGCAATCTACCTATGAGTAGAAATACTATACCAGATGGAAATGGAATTTATAATTCCAATCATCTGGTAGTTATAGCTTTAGCCTAATCCTTGTGGCATTAATATTTCTTTAAATGTCTTTGTATTCTGTTGGTGACTTTCTCGATCCCAGGAATCATGCCTAATCTCTTTGATGAGATCTGAGCTTTGCTTAAACTACAATTTAGTGAGTTGACTGGGAGCTAATAATCTTTTACTAGTTCATTTATCAAACAGACAAGCACAACAATGCACAGATTATCACACAGAGACTTTGGGCATGAGCTATATTAATCTGTTAAGAACCCTTAACAACACTTGCAGTAGACACTGGAATCTATAAAGACAAACATTGCCACTGTCCTGCTCCTTTGTCATCATTTAGATGTCACCAAAACTGCTGAAGGTCATGTACAAAAATGCTAAAAAACTGGGATCTTAAATATTTAATTCTTTACATTTTCTACATTAAACAAAGTTCATTACTTCGTGCAAAGCACTCAACTCATTAATAATTCCACAATCCTTCAGTTTCAGTGTTTTCTTGAAAAGCCAATGATGTCACTGCTAAATGTTCCTATTTGGAGAACCTAATTCTGGGAGACTTTAAGAGACATTTTGTATACCTTTAAACTTTCCTGAAGCACAGAAAGCTTTAAGATCTTGTGAGATAACAGAGAAGCATTCAGTGAGTATGTGTTAGAGATAGTCTTAGAGTTTGGATTTAAATTAAGCACTACTTCCATCTCCATGACTAAAATTGCACTCTTGTTTTACAGGGACTGTTTCTCCCCATGCAAAGACAGACTTATGTCTCCTAAGAATGACCAACTAGGAGTTATGGAAATTAATAATAGTGGTTGGTATTTATTGAAACCATTTTTTATGTTCAGTTTGCTTTAAAGACACTCTACTGTTGGGAACTTGTAATGGGACCCTTTTATGGACAACTGTTAGACCTTCCCATTGTGCTCGGCCACTTAGAGTAAGAAACTATCAATTCTTTCTTTGTAACAGGATGGAAAGTCATTATGGTACCCTAGACACTTTGGTCACTTCATGGATCTGTTGAGGTCTATACACCAATTGTTAGGACCCTGGCCACCAAGTACTACTGAAGCCACAATGCTTGCTTTAAGAGGCCTTGCTCTAGCCTTGACTCCTCTAGACAACACATGCTGACTTTGAAAGCTTCACTGCAGAGAATCAAGCCTTGATGAATTCCTGATGACATGTTTCAGCTAAAGACTGGTCTCCATCAATGCAGATGGAGGAGGATTTTGTGAGGTGACACAATACAAAGCTTGGGATTGATCTCTGTTTGGGGCTTGTGATTGGTCCTTCTGCAAAGTCTATATTGGTGGAACTGGACATGCTGTGACTGCTAAGACATGTGAGTCAATGGCAGCTGTGTTAAATACCTTTATCTGTTAACATAAGCAGTTAGCTTCCCACCCTTTTTTGGGTTAGTCTGGGAGGCCTCTTTCTGTGTACCATGTATGCCCTGATGTTGCACATTTTAGGAACTAAAAATCGCTTCTTCCTGGTGTTTTTAATAAATCTACTAGTGGACTTTATCATGGCTACAAATAACAAAAGGTAAGGCCTTCGAGCTTTCCATCAAGGAGCAACAATTATAGAAGGCAGCAGCTGAACAATCCCAGAGAAAGTAGGAATTAAGGACTCCTATATCTGTTCTCAGAGTTGTAGCAATAAGAGGCAGCCTAGAATTCCAGAATCATCTATGTCAGGAGCAAAGGCTCATGGTACCTGAAGCTCATGGCTGTAGCACCAGAAGGCAGAGAATGACTGAGGTCAGATACTATGAAAAGAATGAAGTACACTGATAATCCTGGAAAGGTAGAGGGACTGTATGGGAAGTGCACGAAGATGAAAGCAAAAGCTGAGCCTACCATGACAACGAGCTGTAGAATCTAGACAAGCTCAATAGTGATGCTGCAAAAGGTTGATGGCTGATGGTCCCATCACCAAGACCTCCTGGACTGAATGTTTGACCAGTGAGCCTCTGGAACTCAAGAGACCCCAGGACTAAGGGAGTGGCCCCTTGCCTGTCCAGTTTCTGACTCGATAGCATGAAGAGTCACTGGCCCACTAGTCTTTGTAATAATACTTCACCCGCAGGAGGTCTGCTGGGATTTTATAAGGCATTGTGTCCCTGTCAGAGTTGAAAGATTGATAAGTAGGCTGAAACTTGGCCAAGGGTAGTCTTGTACTGTCCTAAACACTTTTGAATGGTCCCAGAATGGGTATTGCATCTACAGTTAAATATCTATTTTGATCCCCATCCTGGGATATTTGAACCCCAGATGCTACTCTGAAAATGTTTTGAAAAGTGCATTTCCCACAACATGCAGAGGATTTAAGGTACAAAACTCAGGAGTTATCAGAAATTATACACAAGGAAAAGCTATCTGTATGAAACCGAATGAAGCTGACAACCAGATAGAGGTGAAGAGGAAAGTCGATAGATTCCTGACAGTTCTGAAACCCTTGGGATGAGAACACAGTAAGTATTCTTGTTTTCTGAACATTGATTCCAGTTCATCTTCTCAGAGTCAGTAAATAATTCCCCTTTGCTTAAATGGTCCAGCTAGCCTCTTAGACAGTTAAATTCTAACTCTTAAACATTAATGCTTTATGCTAAAATTTCCAGGTCTAAAGAAAGTTACATTTTATGGACTTCATCTACAAAAATCAGTGAATAGAAGTTTAAATTGGAGGTCTGCCTGCATGGGTATAGCATTCCTATCACCTCATAGTTCTATTCCAATCCCTTTGCAATAGTTTCAGAAAGTATTTAATATGAGCAAAGCAGGGAGTTTAGCCCTCAGGCTTCTAGTGTATACAAATAGAGGGGAGTGTAAATTAGTAAGAACTTCAAAGCTTTAAAACAAACAAATAATATGGGATAGAAGCATAAAATAGAATAGTGACTGCTTGAGGCAAGGTAGAGGGATGGATAAAAATGGATATGGAGTTTGTTCTAGGCTAGCAGATGTTTTATAAAGTGAGATCAAAGATTACAATTGTCCTGGAAATTTACTAAATAGAGAATTATAGAGTTAAAAATGAAGGAATTTATGAATAAACAAACACCAATGTATGGTATGAAACTTTTCCCTCAATAAAGAAACAAAATCAGCAAATAAGCAAGCAAACACAGAAATAATGTAATGGAAGCATCTAAAGACCAAATAAATGGATTTAGCAGTAGTAAAAGAATCTTGCTGCAACTGTGAAAACAGAGGCAGAGACCTGCATTGGAGCACTGAACTGAGCTCCCAAACTTCAGCTGGAAAGTGTGAGGAATGAGAATATGAGGAAAGAGGTCAAGATCATGATGGGTACAGCAACTGAAATAGTCTACCTTAGCTAATGGGAGCTCATCAACTCCAGCCGGACTGGGAAAGAACAAGCATAAGACCAAACTAGTCCCTATGAATGTGGTTGACAATTACATGGCTGGGGCAGACTGAGGGGCTACTGGAAGTGGCACCAGGATTTATCCCTACTGGCTTTTTGGGAACATATTCTCTTTGTATAGATACCTTGTTCAGCCTAGATATAGTACAGAGGGCCTTGGACCTTCCCCAAAGCAATGTACCTTACCCTCTCTGAGGAATGGATGGGGTGAGGTGGGAGGGTATGTGGAGAGAATGAGAGGAAGGGAGAAAGTGGGAACTTGGTTTACTATTTTTAATTTTTTTTTAAAAAAAGGAAAAACAAAACCAAACCAAAAAAATCTTGCTATATAAGTAAACCTAGCTGTTTAGTTATTTTAATTTTTTGATGAAATATAAAAAAAATTCTACCAAAACTGGCTTAGGAATATACTAAGAAAATACTTTTAAAGAAGGAATAGGATTTTGGAGTCTAGTTCAAAGAATATAAAAATGATCTTTGGAAAAATATAGAAAATTTCAATCACATTTTTATAGGAGTCCACATCCATGGGTAGTCATATTAAACAGTATTCCCAGATAAATGTAAATGAGAAAGTACCAGGAGTGATACATTTCATATTTCATATTTCATCTGGAAACCTCATATATACATATAAGCTTCCAGTGGCTTCCATTAATTAGTACATGAAGTTCAAAGGGCTATGTGCATGCATGATGTGTTGGAGTACAATTTGCTGTGGTGTAACTGGATATGAACTTTCTGTGAGCAATGAATAATACATGTCTAAAGTCTAAGATTTCGCATGCTCTTTGATCCTGTCTTCCTTCTCTCCCTAGACTATTTCATAATAAAAAACTGCCTTTAAAAAATACCAACTTTAAAAAATAAAAGCGAAACATTTAAATTCAACGTCTGTAAACATGAGCTGATTAAATAACCATGTATGTCATATCCATATAATAGCATTACAGATGCTTCCAAGTAATGATGAGGGTATATTCTGGGATAAATCCCCAGTAAGTTGAAAATGCTATATAGCCAAATGTTTAATGTCTTACTAGCTTTGTTCAACACAGTTCACTATAGAATATATTGTTTGTTTTCATAATTATTGGTTAATGGGGATCTGTGACTCATTGCTGCTGATATCAGAGCAAAATAGTACATGTCTATAACTCAAAAAATTATCAAAATTTGACACACACTTATTACTGCACGTGCATTTCTTTGTTATTATAATTAAAAAGACTTCAATAAAACTACTATAAGGTAGAAGTTGTATAAGCAAATAATAAAAACAGCACCTATATATTTCCACAACAGTGTCGGTGAAAATTACAGTAGGGGATACTATGAATATTGCATTTCAAGTGATTTTAAAGATAATATGTGCCAGTGCAAACTCAAGAAGGTAAATATTTCTGAAATTATGAATTTTAAGCACACAGTGTGAAAGAAGGATATATATTATATATACGTATATATTGTGTATGTATATATAATATATACGTATATATTGTGTATATATACGTGTATATATACATATACTCCTCAAAAAATCACATTGAGATCATTTTTGTGCCTATTTTCCTACAAAGGCCATGACTATTGTATACTTGATTTTGAACCCGTAATTCAGGCAGAAAGTAACACATGGAAAACTACAACATAAAAAGGTGTGCACAATTCACCTATGGAATTGTGCATGTAATATATAAGATTCATCCAGTATTATATTAATAACATGGTTTATTAGTGAAGCAGCAATATACTATTTGTGAACAGAATGCTCCCAAATCAACATGATAAAGCTTTTAATATGGTATGCATTCAGAAGTACTATTGAATAAATGTTCATAGACATGTTTACTAGAATATTACATTCAATGTATATGTGTGAGAGACATGGGTATGGGTCAGGTGAAACAAGAATTATACTGGAGGATGCAGAGGCAGCTTTTCATGGGTAGTACTTGGGGGTACTCAGAATGGTCTAACATTCACCATGCCATACTAGGCCTCCCCACAAACAGCTTCTAACAAAGCCCATTTGTCCTAAACCCATGGTAGCAGGAATATTTACACTTACACCAAGAAAGTTGTAAAAGCATAAGAATTTATATGTGGTATGTGTCTAAGTAGAGTTGATGAATTTGTGCTGTGACACCTAAAGACCTTATGAGAATTTCTAGAACAAAAATTCTTTATCAGTGGGGTTCATGGGTGTTCCCTACAGGTTCAGTAGGCCAATTTCAAAAGCAAGCCTCCTTCTCCTTTTAAGGAACAGAAGCTTGGTGTAGAATGTTGAAGCTGCAAGCAAAGAATAAGAAAGAAAAATAAAAAGGAAGAACATTAATGGAATAAAGTCCAAGCCTTTAAGAAAAGAGGGAGAGTGAAGCCAGTCCTGCAGCAGAGTTGAGGGTGATGAGAAAGGAAAGAATTGGAGTTACAACACAAAGAGACTCAGACATAGCTCACTGTGCAAGGGGAAAAAGCTAAGGCTGAATTTCTGAAATTCTGTAAAAAAAAAAAAAAAAAGGACTCCTTCTCAAACAGAATCAGCAAAATAAAGCTGTTTCTATCTAGGGTCAAGACCCCAAGAAATTTTTCTCATGTCTATTGGTGTCACCATTGTTCAGATCTTATTCAAGCAGAGCGATGATAACTCACATGGGTGTGACTTCGCTGACATTTCTTTGAGGTGATTTAAACTACAGACAATGACAGAATTCTGAGAGGAGAGCTTCCCAATTTGTTATCCAATACCCTGTGGTCAGCCCTGAAGTCATATACATGTAATCAACATATAGACTGAGCAGATTGTGCTTATATATTTAGTAATATATAATATACACATAACAGCAATTAATGTAAAAAAAGGACATGGATTTGAGAGAGCAGGGGAGTGCATGGGAATGGTTGGAGGGAGAAAATGGATAAGATTATATAACTGGATTTTCATCTTTTAAGTGCACTTGTTTCCATTTGGTAAGGAAATCAGGAATTGTTGCATGCATCATGAGGACATATACATGGCTGAGACTAGAGGTAGGAAATGGAGTAAGGAATAAGACAGCGGAAAGTTGAAGGCTTGGGGAGGTGTATGAGGGAAACTCCAAGAATTATAAGAAATGATATGAAGCTGTTTCAGTTAAAAAACAAATAGGAACATTAACAGGGATAGTAGGAGGCAAGAAAAAAACAAATTAGGCGAGAAAAGTTATGGAATCACCGAAATTCATCTTTTTTTCCCCACCCATTATCTATGGTTTTTTAAACCTTGAGGAGACCCACACACCTCTGAAACATTTGTTTTTCTAGATCTCTGTGCATGGTTCTTAGGAGTTGAGCAGGAATGTGCATAGCCAAGGCCCCCATGATTACTCTGTAGTTAAGTGTAACACGTTCCCTATTAAAGCCACTAATTGCTCTTTCTTGATATTCATCGGCAGTGCAATTTCTTACATGCACTCACTTCATTATGGTAATATCTAGCACAATGAGAAGAAAAAGAGGGATTTCTCAGTATTATTACCCAAATGTTAATCCCTTGTGTGTGTATGTACACACACACGCACACACACACACACACACACACACACACACACACACACACGCTTACAAAACAAATGGTGTCCTTTAACGTGTCTGGACGATGAATATCATTAAAGCTCCTGGTAAAGAGAACAAAGATTTCTTTTCATGAGAAGATTCCTAGTATTAAATCACTGTTTTCTTTTTAATGTACATGGATTGTTATCAAGTACTGTCTAAGGCATTTCAGGTGGGTCACTGCTTCTAATTATGGAGAAACTGATAGATACCATTCTCTTGTGAGAAGGAATAGGTTGATGATCCCGTCTTTACTACAAATGTCTGGTAACTCTGCTAAAGCATAGACCTTGGCTTGGTATTTGGAAAGGAAAAATCAATTCCAGAGAAAATTATTAATAATCCTTAGAGGTAGGAACCTCTTATTGTTAAGACAAAAACTGTCAAAGACAGGAACATTCAAGGATCACCTACTATTCGTACAAGCAGAAATCTTGCCTGAAATCTCTGTTCAAGCAGAAAATGAGCAGCTGTCCAAGGTGATCAGAGGCAGAAATGCCATCTAAGAATGAAAATTTCTCTCCCTCCCTCCTTCCCTCCCTCCCTCCCTCTCCCCCTCTCTCTTTCTCTCTCTCTTCTTTTCTTCCTTCTCTCTCTCCCCCTCTTTTCTTTCTCCCTTCTTTCCTTTCTTCCTTTCTTTTTTCTCTTTGCTCCTTCCTTCTTTTCTTTTCTCTCATCCTTTCTTTCTTTCTCTATTTCTCTTTCCTCCTCTTCTTCCTTTCTTCTTTATTTTTTATTAGTTAAAACAATATTCTATCTGAAATTGCACAAGGGCCAGTCTTGAGAAGCTCACAAGCATAGACCCAATCCATTGCCCCATGTGTCTTCAGAATTTTGCAATATGTAAACATCAGATGCTCAGATGTAGATTCAAACCCAGCAGAGACAGAGATTCTGTTTTCAGTCTTGGGTGAATTATTTTGAAGTGTCACAACATGTTGTTCGGAATGGAATCTTGCCCAAATAACAATCTCTGGACTATTGTGAAGTTTATAAATGACACCAATTTGCCCTTTTATCATTTGAAATTTTCTAAGCATCTTTTAAATATGAACTTGAAACATAAATATATATCAATATTTGCCTTGTGTCTTGCCTCTCAGTAGTCAATGGGTACAAAAAAATAACTCACACTAATACAAATACCAATAATTTAAGAAAAAACAAGCCTCTAATTCTAAAACTAAAACCTTGAGTGAAACAAGAAGTGACAACTGGAATAAGCATCTTCACATAGTCGAAGAAGGTCACAGGATGCAGACCTGTCTTTTGCTGCTGTCTTCAGGGAAGGGGTTGTTGATAGGATGACGCAAATGAGACGTGGATTAGAAAAAAAACAAGAAAACCTCTGGAAAAATTAGGATCCTTCACTGATAGAAAATGATGATTGGTTATTGATGCTGAAGAAAGTTCCAAAAATACTAAACAAGAAAGATAACTCAGTGCAACAAAATTTGTCAATCACTATATGTCTATGGAAAACCACCCTTATTATTGTATAGGACAGAATGTATGACTTAATGACTGTAAACCAAACTTGGCAATAAAAATATCTCTTAGTATAGTTTCAGTTCAATCCAAACCTCTGTGCCTGTTTGACAGCATATAGCAATAGGGATTCCAAAATTACAAAGCAAAATATCATCAAAGCTTCTTTAAAAACTTTTTTTAATAGTCGAGAAGCATTGACACCAGGGCAGAGGAAATGACAACAGACCACACACACACACACACACACACACACACACACACACAAACCAAATAAGTACTTGTTACAGAAAAATTGACCATAAGAAAATGTGAGCAGAGAAATATATCCCAGAGAATTGCTCAGGAAAGAAACATGTCAATAAGGACTTCCTGATGTGTTTTTAGAGAGATTTGTCATGCAACTCAAAGAACCCTTGCTTGGGCAGGCTTGTGACCTTTTTCCATTTGTTATAACAAAATAAATTATTAATTTTGGAAATATAAATCTTATATAATTTACTATGCTGTTTGGCACTAAATATAATTTCATGAGATTATTTTCTAGGTTTCTAAAATTTAAAAAAATAAACACCATTATCTATCTTCATGTTGAATACAGTATCATGATAATTGACTAATTGACTTAAAATGAGACTCCACATGGTGTGAGCATAGGAGACAATAACTATAGTTTGAACATGCGGCTATTGCTTACCAATGTTATCTATATTATAATAGCACTTTGGTGGAACATTTAGATTTGCTAGGTTTAATTTCAACTTATAGAATCTATTCTGGAAGTGAAATCTATCATAGTCTGTCACCACTGCCAGGACTGTCTGCTGTACGTTAGTGGTGCTTTACAGCTAATGTCACAACCACCCACCACCCATCAGCACAATGCACTTAACTTCATGGAGAATATTTGCATCTATGATTTCATCTTCACACTGGTCCTGTAAAGTAGGTGGAGCAAAGCTTATGAACTGAATTCCATTTAGGAGGAAAATGAAGTGACAATATATTGTTGGCAAAATCTGGACTAGTGGGTGTTTAGGTTGACTGAAAAAGCGTCTAAGTAGTTCTTTACCCATTCAAGCTTATCTCTGTGTGTTAAAAGCTGGTCTTTCATTCAGGTCAATAAGCTACATAAGAACTAGGGGTGTTTTATATGCCGTTAAAGAAGAAAATACTATTACGGGCACTAATGTCAAATAAAATTACTTTCTTTGGCAAGGTAACTCAAATTAGTTGAGACTCTTCATAAACCTTATATAAAGACAGCAATCTCCTGAATGTAAAACTCTGCTTATGAACATCAGCAGGGTAAAATTTCATCTTAAAACAGAGTGATTGCTTCTATTTCCTGCAATGTTTACACATCAACTCCTGTGAATTCAGTCTAAGAAAGAAATAGAAAAGAAAATCAATAGTAACTCTGAACTACAAAATAACCTTTGTGGCAGGAATGGAACCAGAAGATTAAGATAAAACCATAAAAATATGAAATAATATTGCAGCACCAAACTCAGTCCTGTACCAAGTTTCAAGATGGATAATTTGGTATGCATTTTCATACATATACACAAAAGGATATAGATATTTTAGTATTTATGAAACCATTTTGAAATAGTAATTACCACCATCCTGCATCACTTCATAGTACCTAGAAACATTAATTACATAAACTTTGTCAAAACACATTTGTTAGCATTATTGAAAAATCTTCACATCCTAAATAAATTCTTTTGAAATAGTAATCTCTCTTTCTCTTTTCCTTTTTCTCTCTCTCACTCCTACCATCCCTCCCTCTCTTTCTGTAGATTTATTTGATTTAATGTATTTGAGTGTTCTACCTGCATAAATGCATGAGTACCATGTACATGCCTGGCACCTGCCCAGGAATAAAGAGGCCATAGGATCACCTGGAACTGGAGTTACAGATGGTTGTGAGTCTGGTGCGGAAGAATTGTCTGTAATCTGTCAATCATGTTTTAAATAAAATGCTGATTGGCCAGGCAGAAAGTATAGATGGGAAAAACCAGACAGGAAGTAGAAATGATGTAATGAGAACAGGAGAATTCTGGGAAGAAGGAAGTTGATTCCTCTTACTCCTGCCCAGATCACTGAAGCAGCAGGATGTGATCTGCAACCACTGAAAAAGGTACTGAGCCACATGGCTAATGGCACCCACGTGGATAACTATATCCACATAAAGCCTGAGAAAGCTTTAAAAAAGACTAGAGTAAAACATTTGGGTTTTCAGCCATAACAGGAAAATATCTGGGCTGTTTTAAAGTGCTGGCTTTCTGGGCCTTCCTGCCAGGGAAAACTCTGACTCTTTCAATAAAACACTGTTTGAGAGATTACAGAGAATTCTCCCGCACCACGAGTCACTGTGTGAGTGCTAGGAACTAAAGCAAGCCCTCTGTAGGAGTTCTAAGTGCTACTAACCTCTGAGCCATTTCTCGAGCCTTGAAATGGTATTATTGCTTTAAGCACATTTTCTAAAATAAAAATGTTACAGGTCTTCCATCCTAACTGCTACTCAACAGACAATCTGCTTTTACTATTTGTTGGTGCAGGAGAATTGTCTGTATTCTGTCTATCATGTATTTTAATAAAACGCTGATTAGCCAGGCAGGAAGCATAGGCGGGTCAACCAGACAGGAAGTAGAGGCAGGGCGATGAGAACAGGAGAATGCTGGAAAGGAGGAAGCCCATTCCTCCCACTCTTGCCCAGACAACCAAGTAAGCAGAATGTGATCTGCCCCACTGAAAAAGGTACTGAGCCACATGGCTAACATAGATCAGAACAATGGGTTAATAAAAGTGATAAGAGCTAATAAGAAGCCTAAGCTAATGGGCCAATCAGTTTATAATGTATGGATTCCTCTGTGTGATTTTCTTTGGGGCTTGCCGGCTGTGGGGTATCTTGCGGGACAGAAACCCCAATGAGCCGGCCCTCATGTTACAATTTGTACATTATTGTTCTTTACTATTAGATTTTTTATTGGTTTTTTTCTTTTATTTTCATGTTGTTCTTAAGGGATTATTTTAATACTAAAATGAATAAAATTAGCCATTTTTCTAGAAATTCTGAGAAAGAAAAATGACTTGACTGCACATACCATTAAACAAAACCTAGCATTTTACTAAGAGATCTCTGAAGTCATAGGGATTAGGATAAGTTTTTCAGTAGTCATTTGAGATCCATAAAGTGCACTCAAAGTGAGAACTAAATACTCTCTCCTCTTTCAAAGTATCCACAAGAAACAACTTGTTTTCACATCAAAACAATATCCTCTGCAGCTTCCAGAGAGATTAAAGAGAACACAGATATAGTTGATATCAGTAAAAGGTTATCAATACTCTGCTTCCTCTAACATGTTTCGGTTTTTATCATTTCAGCCAAAGGGTTTCTGCCTTGGTATCAAATTCTGCTTAAGGTCTTAACAGTAAAATCTCCTGTTTTGTCTTTTGTACTTGAAAATTGACATTTGCCCTTTTCTTATTATTTTTATTAATACAATGCATGCTGCAGAACTGATATAGAGATCAAAGGACAATTAAGGGAGTTTGTTCTCTTCTTCTGCTATGTGGGTCCTGGGTATCTGTCAGGCAAACACCTTGGCTAACTAGCCTGAGCATTCTCACTGGCATGTCCTTTGCTTTTGTCAGTAAAGATTCTTTCAAAGTTATCTAGCCTAGCCGAAGCTCCACACAACTAAAAATGCTTCATTACTCAATGTTAATACAAAAATGTCTAAAGGCGCTTCACTTTCTCTTGAAGTAGAATATATGTATTTTAAGTGACTACGGATATTACTAATTTGGAAATGTAATCTGCTACTTCAATTACATTTAATAAGTAATTCAAATAAATTGTACACAGAAATGTAGCTAAATGGGTGCTACCTGGCACAATAACAGAAGAGACTGTTTAAGTATAGAAATGGCAAAGGTTTCTTTCTACTGTTTATGTTAAAATATTTGGATTGGTTCACATATACATAGGAATCAATCAGTGGTCAAGTTAGTCCCTCTGTTGCCTAAGAGCTAAGAAGCTTAGAAACAAATTTATCGCTTAGAAGTACATACTATGAGTCTAGGAATGGCAAGTACAGATTATCAAATGTGGATTTTCAAACTGTCTTTTCTTTGGCACCTAAAGGATAAATACTATGACTAAAATACACTTCATATTCTAAATAGCATGTGGTCAAATTTCCATCGGATGTTTTGATCTTCAGTAGTTACCAATTACAACTCCCTTTTATAAACATAATCTTTGATCTATATAAAATGATTCAAGAGTTGACAAAGATACGATGCATTACTAAAATAATGTAGACATCTGCCCCTCTATTTCATATTAATTGTGTTAAAATTCTTTCGAAAGAATCACTAATAATTGGTGCACAGATGGGGCTGACAACATGGCCTTTTCAGAACCTGGGAAGTAATGAGGGTCTCTGAAGAACTTTTGAGCCTGGTACATTCTTGACCCCTGAGGTATGGGGTTAAACAAGACGAGAAGTGAATGCCTAATCCTCCTTGTAGGTTTCCAAAAGTAAAAGGCTGAAGAACTCTCTATGAAATCAGCTAAGAAGCAAATTTCTCTCTCATCTTTACATCCTCCTAAGGTTCATGAAGAAGATACACTTCATGTGTACTTCTGTAGTGCAGAAAGTGGGTGAATCATGGTGCTGTTTAGCTATAGAGCCCAGGGTAGACTGAAGGATGTGAACATTGGGAATACCAGGAGTAAGCCTGCATGCTAATATTCTGAAATAGGACATATCTTGATGAAAGCCTTAGTTCTAATACGATTTCAGAGAATTTTGTAAACCAACTTAAACTTCTCGAAACTTAGTTTTCTTCTCTACAAAATGAGAAATACAAGTTGTAACTCACAGATTTCATCAAGAATACATCAGACAGTCCTTTGGGGAACAGGTAAGGGAGTACAGTGCACAGATGCTGGTGTTACTATTCCGTGAGTATTCACACCACCAGCATTCCTATCCTTACCATCTTACAAGCTGTACACATCCTGCGGCCAGCTAGAGTCTCATACAGATTGGGCGTTTGTGGATTTCCCAGAGAGTCTACTGTCAGCAGAATTTATGAATGACCCCAAATGACCCTTAACCTTGTGTAACTCTTTCCCTTCTTAAAGCAGGTAAAATCTGTAGAAACAATGATAATATCACACCAATACTACATGCATACATGCATACATATAAGCATTTATGCAGCAAAGGAAGATTAATAGGGTGAGTCTACCCTAGTGAAATGAGCTCTTTAGAAGTGGAAATTTTTCTTCAAATGTTGCTAAAAATAAAAGTAAGAAAATTGAAAACCTTGAGAAAAGCCAATATACCTTTTTTGTTTGGAAGAGGAAGAGATTCATGTAAGCAGAAATTTAATAGACCCTATAAGGGAAAAGTGGATCCCTACTGGCTAGCAAGTAAACAGAGACCTTGGAACTCTATATCCTGAAGGAATTGTGCTCTGTTGAAAAACAAGAAAAAAATTAGAAAAGTAGTTGAATCCAAAACTTCAGATAAGACCTCAGTCTAGTTAATACCATAGACTCTGCCTTAAGTGCCCAAGGCAGAAAAAGTGTCTAAGCTTCCCTGAACATCTGTTACATAGAGTCATGATAGATAAGCAGAAATTGTCTTAAGGCTTTGACTTTGTGATACTCAAGCTATATAAAATCAGTATATATTATTGTACCAGAAAATAAGTTGCCTATCTGTTGAGTAGTTAAAAGTGTTGGGGTTGCTATGGGATTCAGAACATGTAAAGTTGTGCAAATTGAAGATAAAGGGATAACTTTTCTGCTGATATAGATTTAAGATGGAGATCACCATGAAGCAGGTGAAGAGGGTTGCTAAGGAAGATACCAGTCAACCAGTATATTCTTCTCTCATCAGCACAGAACTATACAGCTGATGATTTGCACTGGCTTAGAAACAGTTCTATCTCTAGAACCTCAATTAAAACAATCAAAAACCAAAACATCAATGAAACAGAGGACTCAATATTATTTCAAAATTAGCTTTGTAGGAATGTAATAGGGGAACAAGCTGATCCCGCCAGCTATCTGAGCCGCTGAAATGGGAGCTCAATAGGACTATTCAGACTGATGTATTTAAAGAAATCTTTTAATACATGCTACAGAGGTTGTGACCTATAGGTCGAATATCATTCGTAGAAATACATCCACTAATGGTTCACAAAAGAAATTGGCATATGTTCTCAGGAAGTAACTCGTGTGAGAACTGGACAGAATAGGTGGATTAAGTGGCAACTATATAGAAACAGTCCCTGGAGGTACTGAACATACCTGCTGGTGAAAGCGCTGTGGAGCTTTTAATCAGCAGCAGGCAGGCAGGATGAAAGCTCGACACTAATATAACCTGGTTTCAACTTCCACGGTTTAATCCCATGCTGGTGAAATAAGGATTACTGATGGTGAACTGATATTTATGGTGCTAAAGGGGAGCATCCAGAAAAACTTAAAAGACTGTCCTGATCAGTAGTTTAGATGGATCTCTGGGAAAGGAAGTGCTTGTACTTCCTCAACACTGTATACCATGTAAAAAAGAAGAGAACATTAATTAATGATTAGCTAAAATGAAACTGGAGAGATGCCCAAGTCCACTCCCTGTCTTTCCTCCTTCCACACAGTCTAATACCTTACTGTTCTTTCCCAAATAGAGGATCCCTCTTATTTTAGTCTACCTCTAGGGAGTATGCGTAGAGAGCCCTTTCCTGGGAACTTAATTATCCTTCCTTGAAAGAATTCTCTCTCTTTGTAAGATGGCACAAAATCCATTTGGTCTTGATTGCATCCATACCCATCTCAAAACACATCTGTATATTATACAATTTTAAAATGCAGCTACGATAATGCTATCTGGTGGGATTATCAGTCAGGACAATGTTAACCATTACAGGCAATAAATATTTGCCTTTTCCTGGGAAAACAATATGATTAAAATTGTCTCATTATTTCTAGTTATCTAATATTTAAAGGGAAAAAGTTTTTTTTAAAAGAATGAATGGATACTGCATCACTTTACTTATAATATTTTGACTGAATATTTTTAAGATAATAGTTTTCAAATTTGACTGTATACTGGAATCAACCTTTAACAAACTCTAATTCCTGGGAATGTTTAAAAATTCTGAGTTAACTGACTTTGTTGTCTGCATATAAAAATGGAGTCAAAACTCCACCATAATACACCCAACTTTAATCCAATGTTTATAGTCACAGAAATACATTCAACTGCCATTTTAATTATGAGAAATCAGTGCCTGGAAGCCAAGAACATTCCAAACTGAAGGTTGTGTTGGCTATGTATGGTTAAGGTGAGATGAAGTACATTTGAACCAACACAATTTTGCCTTTTGTAATAAGGGTTCATTTAAGGTAGCCTTGGTATGGGAAGGGGAGGGAGAAGCCATGAGAGAAACTATTAGAGAGAAAGTAATTAGAAAGACCAATGGATTATTAAAGCTTTGGTTTCTTTTCTGTCTTCCCTTTTCTTGTTTTCTCCCTCATAAACATATTGATGGTAAACCAATTGGAACATTTAAAGGTTACCAGCCTCCCCAGTCTAGGAGTCTAGAGTAAGTTGTTTGCTGCAAACACGACAAATTACATAAACTGCGAGGCTGGGGTCCAAGCTCCAAATTTTACTTTTAGGTTTATTTTGCTTTACGTATATTATCATTTGCCTATGTAGATTTATGCATGTATACACACATTAATGCATAAGTACATGTATGTGCCTGGTGTATGCATGTATGTATACATGTATGTATAAGCACAATGTCATGCCTGGTACATGCTGATGTCAGATGAGGATGTCAGATCACCTGCAATTTGAGTCGTGGGTGGTTGTAAATGACTATGTGGGTTCTGGGAGTTGAATCTCAGTGGTCTGCAAGAACAACTAATGTTCTTGACTACTGGTCTTTTCTGCAGTCCCCAAACCCACCTCCCATCAGGTGCTTCTGGAACAAATAGCTGCCAAACCACAAGAGTCCTATAAGTTCAGCCCCAGAAGAAAACCTGCAGGTACAGAGCTAGTATATGCAAGACTCCTGACTGAATTTCCAGGTGGTTCATGGCAATGCCCCCCCCCCTTAACATATCCATTCTCTCTACAAACAAAACAAAACAAAACAAAACAAAACAAAAAACAAAAAACCTGTCCTTTTCCTTCCAGGCAATAGCCTAGTCCACTCTTCATAAATGCAGTCATTCAGGAGAGTGTAGCTGGATATGTGGGAGAATGTTTACTGGTGTTATTAGAAAATATACTATTAATCCTAAACTGTAGTAAGCTTGTACTTTGTGTAGTATGTAATGTATATTTGCTAATTTAAGTGGGATGGTAATATTTTTATTTTCTAGCTTAGAAACCCAAGAGCCACAGACTTTTAAACACTTGGTGGAAATTACAATAAACAATAAGACTATCAAGACTTATTAAACATCAAAACTTTCTCCCAAAAGTTTCCACTTCCCCTTGTGTTGCTCTACTTTGTAATTATGGAGATCTGATCGTAAGAATGAGAAATGGGTACCAGGAAAGGCACTTCAGTGAGATTCTTGGAGTTCACATCTCAGAGTAGAAGAAATGTCAAATAAGAATATATGGATGAGATGGAGAGAGGAGGGTTATACAACTCATGAACAGCAATAGCAAAACAACATAGAATAAAGCAAAATGAAACCAAAGAACATCATTGGAATCATGTTCTTGGCCAGTTAAGAGATAAGGGTGATGCCAATTGGGGAAAATCAGTTGAAGGATTTTGTGGCTAGTTTTAGGATCATGTTTAATATTTCCTTTATTGTACAGGTCAAAAACATATACATTTTTATTGAGCTGGTGGAAAATTTGATTTCACAAGGCAGCTATTTCATATACATTAATTTATACGATGCTAGAAGGAACCAAAAGCTTCAAGAAAAGCTTACTATTACAACACGCACACTTTTATTATGTCTTACTACTCCTTTATTATAGGTCAGTTAGGAAATTGATGTATCTACTTAAATACATTTTTATGTTTAATTAAGTTGGTGTAATCAATTTGAATAACATTGCTCTAGATGTCACAAATGCATGAGCACACATCAAAGAAGACAACTATGTCACTTTGTTAGCACTCATTAGCTATAAGGACAGTTCTGAAACATTGGTCAAGCTAATGTGACAGAGGACGGGGAGGGGACAAATCCAGTCTAACTAGACACTATATACTATAAATAGTAACTTCATTAATAGGACAATTCTTAATTGGAAGAACATTAAAGAAAATGTCAGTACTGTGGACTTGGATGGTCTACAAGAGCTAGTTCCAGGACAGACTCTAAAAAAGCTGCAGAGAAACCCTGTCTTGAAAAACCAAAAAAAGAAAAAAGAAAAAAAAATCACAAATCAGCTACATTGGCAGCATAACTGACAAACCCACACACCCAACAGAATAGGAATAAAAGATGACCACAGGTGCCCCTTCCATCTCTCCATTCATCTTCCTACCACTGCCAGCTGAAAACCAATTTTGATGGTAGCCTATGGATGTTTATTAGAAATCTCTGAATAGCAGGACCCTCTCAAACCCTTCTTCCACAAGCTCTGATCAACTACCAGAGGAAACTCTTCTCCTCCTTGAGGAAAAGTTATGAGAATGCTCCTGTAGGCTCCCAAAGTACAAGTACATGAACAGAAGATGGCATGGATATTAAAACAATGCAAAGATGCCTTCTAAAATGGTGCAAAATGATTATAAAAAAAACTATTAGTATTTTCAGTCCTGTTCAGTTCTTATGCATAGTGTTTTTCAATGCTGAGGACCTCCACAGTCTATGCCTTATTTAAGTAGGAAAAACAAAAGCAAATCTACCAAAGACCTATGACAGCAATGAGCTGAGCTCAAACAAGACAAAGCCGGACTTTTGTTTAGTTTTCCGATCTATGATTTTTTTTTTCTTAAATTTGGAGGTAAGGAAAGCATCCTAAAGTCATGAGTGTCAGGTAAAAATGATTTCAATTCTAGAGCAAAGAAACTTATCCTATTTTTTCCATCTTTTCTACCACCTCCAAAACAAACGAAAATAACATAAAGATACTCAGAAGACATATGGTTCAAGAGAAAATGAGCTACCTGCAGACAGTTTGCTTTTTAAGAAAACTAACTTTTTCTGCAACTCACTTAGTTTAATCATCAATTCTAAAGGAATTTCCATAGTTTTCTTCATAATAATGCACAGCCCACTATGCATTAATGCACATCCATGCAATTCACTTTTATTTATTAGTCTGCGATCAGTTCCTTATCAGGAAAATGGCATCTTCTCTGGTAACCAATCAGAATTGTCAGAGCAAACTCTTAGGAGTATATGGATACAAGCAGAGGCCCTACTGCACAGTAATAGTGTCTGTGAAATCCAGAAGCAATACTCTTCAGGACACAAACTAGAACAAAATGAATATACACTTTAAGAAAACAACACTGGAAAGATAGCTCAGTGGATAAAGACACTTGCCAGCAAGCCTGACAAGTCGGATTAGATCCCAAGAGGAAGGAGATAAGCAGGCCTGTAAGGTGTGCTCTGGCGTCCACCCATGTGTTGTAGCACCTATGCACACACACAATAATAAACACAGTTGCATTCAGTTTAGCTAGCTTCCACATCTGAGTAGATGAGAAAGCTTTGATTCAGTTGGCTAGTCAGTTCAACATAGTGCAGATTTTTCTCCATAGTACTACATAAATGGAACTTGTTAGATGTTTTATTTAAATGACATTTTTCATTTATTTTTATATACCAACCAGTTTCCCCTCTCTCCTTCCCTCCAGTCCCCTCCCCCTTTCCATCTACAGCTGGGGAATATTATTTTAAGGTGTGTTGCTTTTGTTTATGCTGCATTTGTTTAACTCTGTGAAGCTGTGATTCTTACTTGTCTAAAACACCCAATGGTCCTAATAAAGAGCTGAATAGCCAATAGCAAGGCAGAAACAAGAATAGTCATGACTGTCAGGCGGAGAGTATAAATAGAAGAAAAAAAAAGCAAGAAAGAAGAGGCACAACAGAACAAGAAGAGGAGGACATCAGCGGCCATCCGTCCAGCTACACATCCAGCCATCGAAAGAAGTAAAGAAAGGTATACAAAAAAAGAGAAAGATAAAAGCCCAGAGACAAAAGGTAGCTGGCAAGAAACAAGCCAAGCTAAGTATAGGCATTCATAACCAAGAATAAGCCTCTGTGTGTGATTTATTTGGGAGCTGGGTGGTAGGCTCTTAGAAAGTCAAAAGAGTAAAACATCACACAACATTTATCCCGTTTCCATCCACTTCTCTTCCATCTCCATTCAGAACGGGACAGGCCTCTTATACACAAAACACGGCACAATTTGAGGCAGTATCTAGTTCCTTCCCTTATGTTGAGGCCCGGCCAGGAAATCCAGCGTGGGGAATAGGTTAGCAAAAGCCCGCTAAGCGCCAGACGAGGTCCTGCTCTTGCTCTTAGAATCCTTACTAAGAGACAAAGCTACACGCATGCAGAGTGGCTAGGTCAGTCCCACTCAGGCTGCATAATTGTCCATAAGCTTCTGCGAGCCCAGGTCAGCTGTCTCTGTGGGTTCCCCCATCATGAACCCCTGGCTGGTACAATCCCTCCTCCGTCCCGACCACCCCCTCCCGCCAAAGTCTCTCAGAGCTCCATGCAGAGCTTGTCTGTGGATCTCTGCCTCTGTTTCCATCAGTTATTTAATGCTCCATGGAAAAAAACCCAGTCATAAATAAGGGTCTACAGGATTGTTTTCAGACTGAATACTGCTGTCAAAACTGGCTCTGAAACAGGGCAATGACCTTCATTCACCACAAAGACCCTGCTTAAACCAGGGACCAAAGAGTGTTTCTGTGATTATCATGAGGCATTCTGATTGTTTTAAGTCATTTAGAGGTACTGCACACCTCCATGCATAACGAGTCTTTTTTGTTAGTGTACCCTCCAAAGGACTTCCCCGCTGAGTATTTTATGTTTTCTGTGTTTGCTTTAAAGTTTTAATTTTCATATACGCATCCTTAGGCCATTTTATGAAGGGCATGACTTTTCAAATTCAGTCGATATATTAAATTAATCTTTAAAAGGTCATGTACCAAGTGGTCCTAAATCAACTCTCTCTGTTCGCTCTATACACTCAAACCTTCCATTCTGGTTATTTATTATAGGCAATGCAGAAGTCAGATCTGGGCTGTAAATGCACACCATCTGCCAGCTGAACATGCATATGTGCTTAGTGAATTCCTCACAACATGCATCCTGCCACATGACCTCTCTAAAGCAGTATTCTAAGTCCCTCCTCCTCAAATAATAAAACCCACACCTTACTTATATTGATGAGATATACATTAGATAGAGCATTTCTCTAAATTGGTCCTATTAATTCTAATACAACTGCATTACCTCAGATGATCTGTGCAGTATTGTATAAGAAGATGAAATACATTAACAAGTTTAAAAGAGAGGGCAGGGGATGACTTTCTAGTCTTATTTGAATCTCCCAGAAAATCCCAAGTATATTGGCCCATGCATGTAGTCTCAGGGATAGAGAAGAAGAGACAGGGATCCCCATAGCACACTACTATCCATTCTCACCTAACTAGTGAACTTCTAGGTCATTATGATACTGTTTTTAAAAAGGTGGACAATATACCTCAGGATGATTTTAGGTTGTCCACTGGTTTCCACAAGCACACAAATTCATGCACATCACAGGCACAAATAAATGTTAGCAAATACATATACACATGCATTTAAAAAAGGGTGAAAAGTAAAATGACCAGAAATAAGGCCTCTACAGCAATTTCTACTGGATCCAGACTATCACCTGTGACATTAAACTGGTCTCATTACATGCACGCACAATTCTTTTTCAGCTTCATATATCCAATATAAAAAATAGCAATGAGAATATTTACTTCAAAGTTCTTTATAAAGAAAAAACATGTAAATCATTTATATGTTATTCAAAATATTTCTAAGTGCTATTTAAAACGTCTTTAGGAGTTACTACCTAATATTAAACATATTCAGACTGATTTGATTACTGCACTAATCACATATGCACATTCACGTTATAGGAATGGCATCACAGCACTACACTGAAGGACGAGGCTTTGGCTCTAAGCACAAGCTCTACAGCTTATTATCTATGCTCTATTCAGCAATCTTCTTAACTTTCTGTAAAGCAGAAAATAGTCTAAACCACAGAGCTGTTGAGTGGATACAATCAATCAACGCATGCTATGCTTTTAGATGAGTATACCTGGTATTTTAAAGTCCATGACAAAAAATCTCAAATATTTAAAAGGAAACAGAATAAGCTGAGAATCTGTGTAGTTGTAATTGAAATAAAAAGCAGTCTTCAAAATCCCAATGACCATTACAGTGGAAATGGTGTGATCAGATCAGGTGTGTAGGATCTCTGACTAAAATGTCACATACATGATCCAATATGCACTTATCAACAAGCCCCAGTCATAGAAAGTATGTGGATTATGATCTTCATTCTAAATTTCATGAACTTGGAACTCAGAGGTCAGTGAGGAACTAAAATATCTCGATGTCTTCCTGTTCCAATGTCCTGTCTATAATGCTGTGCTGAATAGCCTAATAATTAAACCTAAAGCCAGGATGTAAAATACCATCCTGAAAATGTTCCCTTCCTTAATAGGACACAGAGTCACACAAATCAAGGATTACATGGTTCCTAATATGAAAATTCCAGAAAAATTATAGCTACCAGCTATTAAATGTCTTTCTAGAAAGACATGGTCTCACCATATCATTTTGGCAAGAGAACTTCATGAACAATTCTTAAAGCATTTATTAAATTGCAAAGACCAATAAGCACTGTGTTTGGAACTGAGTCTCTCTAGGAATACAGAGGATGCTCAGCCCTCATCATTCCGACCCTCATGCCAAGAACAAAATACAAAGATTTTTATCTTATATGTCTCCACTTTTAATAACTCTTTAATACTCTTTGTTCAAATGTATTATGGCTTAATAATTGCAGCTCTGAATAATATTTTGTAGATTAAATGCCTTTTAGCCTAGAAAATTTGAAACTTACAAATAAATAACCCATTAGGCAATTCAAAAAGAAATCCCAATAGACCAGTTTTTTTCTCAATTCTTCGTTATCCATATGTTAAACCAGAGAAGTCTATGTTCTGAAGGCTGCTCTGAGGACTTGAGTTTGTTGAGTTCATGCATGAACTCTGCTCTTAGGCAATATCACCTTGAAGAAGCTTGTAACAAACCAGAATGTCTCCAGATAGTGCCAAATACCACTTAGGAGCAATGTTATTCCTGACTGAAAACCTTTTTCTCAAACAAGTTTCACTGAACCACAGAATCATTAAACACATAGAACCAATACATAAATGTCTTCGAATAATGATATGTAAGTGTCAGGAAAAGGGCATTAAACCCTCTGTTCTTCTCCCCCCTCCTCCTCTCCCTACCTTCATTTCTTCCTTCCTCTCTCTTCTCCTTTTCCCCCTTCTCTCTCCCCTTACTCAGTTTTAAATAAATGAGAGCAAACAGAACATAGAAAGAAAGAAAGCCTGAAGAGAGGTATCATTCTCTTGGGTTCTAGACCTACTCAGAATTTTGAAAAATGTCATGACCTCCTTAACCCTAAAATTATCATAACTAAAATATAGGAATTGTTAAGAGATATACATAGTCTTGATATATAGTCTCTTCTGTTTAAACAGTCTTTTGCTCTTAATGTATTTCATGTGAGGGGTGTAGAAGTATTACTGTGAATTCAGAAATTCTGAGAAATTAAAAGATGCAAGTTATATTCTAAAATCACCATGAGCTTCAATTCTGAGAGCAACTCAGCCAGTAAAATGGAATGTCTTTGGTAATGCCAGCAATATATTGGTGGGGTGATACTACCCTCATGAACCAGTCAACACAGGTTGCTCAATCTGGTCTACTCATGTTCTGCCTGGGGTAACGTTGAACTAGGGGAGCTTGAGAAGTTGTCCCTTGTATCACAAAGTATATAATACACATCATCTTCATTCAAAGTCAGGAGCTGACAATTTTTCCCACTATTTGCATTTTGATCATGTGCTTTCAGACATAGTGTCTACAAGACAGAAACTACAGAAAATTAGAAAGAATATTCTAAATTTTTTCACACAGAGTTCTTATAGTTAAGTAAGATTCCCAAACGGATTCCAAATGTCCTGTGGAAATTGAGTTACAAATGACTCACTGTGGCAATAAACACTTTCTGGCTATGTAGCCAAAAGCAGGGCAATGCAAGAGAACTCTCATGAGCTTCTGACAAAAATGAAACATTTTATACTACTTATTGCTACCACTCCCTCCTAATGGGCCTGGGCCAAGAAGGGTGACCTCAGCATGTACTCTGTCTTTGGAGCAACCAAAGAGAAGCTTTGTGAAGCTAGGTGTACTCAGTTAGAAGCAGGAATTAAAGCAGGAGCAAGAAACACACAGTAGCTTCTGACTACCACAAATCTAAGAAAAAAGTCATGCATAGCTTTCTTCCTGTCTTCCATTTCTTGAGACTGTGCAGAATGAAAGAGGAATGCTTAAAAATATCTCATTCGCGTAAACAAAATACCAAGACTATACATACAGGCATCAGTGTTCAAGGACATCAACGTCACTCATTGCAAGCCAAGCTAGAAAACTGAGGTAACAAATTCAGGAAAGTGGCTTTGATGATAAAGAAGAAACACTTCATAAAGCACTTTAATAGTCTCTTCGTTTCTTCACAAAATAATGGACCAGTTCTACATTTACATGTCTCCTAGGACAGAGACAAAGACATGTTTGGGCAACATCAAGAATTTGTTTAGCCATGTTAACCTATCAGGCATAAAGAAATAACAAAAAATTCCCGGGCCATAAGAAGTAATTTGTTGGCAGATCATGTTCATGGTTACTACTTTTGTCCTTTTAACTTTAATTACCTGTTTTATTTTACCAGTATATCCTGAGATGAGTTTTTTCATCACAAATGTGCATAATTTTATGACTGCCACATGCAAAGAAGTAAGTTGGACCCACTGAACTTATGAGATCTTTCTTCACTTCCTTCCTCTAAGGTTAGTGAGTGTTTGCTTAAAGTGATATTGATTTTATCTATAATAATATGCACAAAGGTATCAATCAAGAGAATAGAAGCTTTTGTGAACACATTAGTACAGACTCCCAGTTATTGGTCCCAATAACAATCCCTAAATTATAAATAGATTATTATGCATAAGTGACTGTTGCCTACTTTTCACAGTTGATATTGGAATATTTTTACAACTTCCTTGAGAACCTTTATGGGACAAATTGAATGTGGGGAATGAAACTTAATAAGCAGCTGTTATTTGGGGGTGGGAAATACTAACTTGGAAGCAGACATCCAGGCATATACAAACTGTGACCACCCTGTCCCTTCCCCTTTGCCATTCTGACCACAAATAACTAGAAAGCATTTCTATCCTATAATTCTATAAATGTGAACTATATCCCAAGATATGTGGGTAAACAGCTACTTATTTTTTCCGGCATTAATTTTTTAAATTCTTCGTTCACTTTTAATGACACTGCCAATTCTTGTGATAGCACTTGAAGCAGAACTCTTAACACCTAGGTTGTTCACCCATAAACATGGGGAACCACCAAGTCATGACTGATTTATGTTAAGAACTTAATTTCCAATGCAACAGTGTTTAGAGGTGAGCATAATATAAGGTGTTAGGTCACCAGGACTCTTCTTAAGGCTGATATAAACCTTATAAACTAGGCTTATGACTGCAGGTTGACAATCTTCTGCCTTCTGCCATGTGAGGAACAGCATTTCTGACTTCTGAACAGGCAGGATTCATGGTATGCTCCTAAAGAAAGATCCTGCACTTCATACAGCACAATGTCCTGACCTCAACTTCAGTCTCCACAATTAACAGCTCCAGTAAGTAGAGAAGCATTTGCAGATGAAGATAATCCCCTTGTGATGTGGGATTACACTCTGTATGCTGTGAATATGTTTTATTACCATTGGTTAATAAAGAAACTGTTGGAGCCAATGGCTTAGCAGATTTTAGTTAGGTTGGAAAAGATATATAGAGAAAGTATGTGGGGTCAAAGAGACGTCATGTAGCTGCCTCTTGGTAAAATATAATAGGAATAGGTTAATTTAAGATATGAGTTAGTTAATAAGAAGCCTAATCTACTGGTCAAACAGTGTTGTAATTAATGTAGTTTCTGTGCTATTATTCAGGTCTTGGTAGCCAGGAAACAAACAAGCTGCCTCCGCCTACAGAATCCACATCATCTTATGGGAAGAAATAAGAAAGAATTTCAGAAAGATTTTACTTTCCCCATAAATAGTTTTGTCTCTGTTGTACCTTTTTTGAATATATGCCTATACAAATAATGTTTAAGTTTTCCACAATGAACAATATATTTTCCTGCAGTAATCTTTGAAATTTCCAGGAAAAAGATGGGGCCCCACAAAAATGATTACACTTGGCTGTTATGATGTTATGATATTGATAGTGCTACTTTAAGATTGGTTTGGGGTACAAGCTGCTCAAAATGATTCAACCTTGGTCAGCTAAAATGGTGCACCTTATTTCAAAAATTATGGCTAAAACTTCAAATAAAAACTTCAGAAAAATGTTATCAACTACTGAGAGACTAGTTGCAATTATTCATGACTGTATTCATGACCGTTAACTATCATTTTAGATTTTCAGGATCCTATAGAAAGACCATCACCCCCATGACAGTTGGAAGTAATCCTAGAAGACAACGTTCCCCTCTCCCAACAAAGTTTGTCTTCAGGCTTAGGGACATCAATTAGGAGCTGATTATAATTGGTATAGGGTTGGGGGTAGGGGTGAAATATTGTAGGTTGAGGGATCTCCTTTAAAAAATAAAGAAAGGAAAAGAAAAAGAATATAAATATGATAAGATATGAAGGTAGAATATTGAATCTACTTTTAAAAGCAACTGTTAGTTTTAAATGTTTTACATTGGTTTTACTTTAGTATTTATACAAAAGTAAAATTTATATTGTATATAAATTTTGTATATTGATGAAAATTTGAGATTAATTTTGTTGATACATATGTACATACATTTCTCATCTTGTTCAAGGTATTGTACATATACAGCTCATTTAACAATGTAATGCAAATCTCTAGTCCTTGAAAATTATTATTGTCAACTGTTTAGGAAACTGTTGAAAATTATAATAGTCAACATATAATATAGAATATAGGTTAATAGTAAATAGTCGCATTAGGTATGTTTTCAAGGTCAAATAAAGATATAACCTAGATAAATAGGTCATCTTAAAACACTTCAGAGATCTACCAAATATGGGATTTAAGATGTTTTAATAACCTAGGTTCTTCTTTTTATGATAATGGGACATGTCTGCTCCTGTAGCACCAATCTACTTCAGAGAAGGTAATGGGCATCAAAGAAACTCCATATGGAGTTAACTTTCTTTGTGGCAAAAGTAAGCCACTGCTCAAAAAAATGCCCCTACCTCAGTTGCTGACATTATGCTGTCCAGTTTAGAAATTCTGCAGGACACACAAATGCAAGAGATACAAAAAAGTGACTGACAAACTACCACTATAGGCAGAATTGTCTTAGAAATTTCTTGCTTCATGAAAAAAGTCTGTCAGATACTATGCCCCAATGGTACAGAAAAACTCTGAGTGACTGTCCAGGCAGCAAGATCTCTCTGTCAGTTCTAGAGTCTTGGAAGTTGCTTACAATGCACTTCCTGTTAACTTAAATAATATTATATCCTTCTGGGGTTTTTCATGGAGTTGAAGAATAGATAGTTATAATTATCATTTTCCTTAGTTATGATAAAAGATAAAATAGATATAAATATTGTGACTCTAATTCTTGCTTGATATCTGTTTTGTATGCAATTAAATGTGCAATTAAAAATTTTTAATTAATTAAATTAATTTAATTAAAATTAAAAATTTAAAGTTAAAACCTTCCTTTTTATTTAGACAGAAAAGGGGAGAAGATGTGGGATTTCCCTTTGTATGCTGTGAATATGTTTTATTATCATTAGTTAATAAAGTGACTGGGCCAGTGGCTCAGCAGAATATAGTCAGGCTGGAAGAGATATAGAAAGAGAGTAGGTGGAAGCAAAGAGACATCAGTAGCTGCTGAAGGAGACAGACGTGCCAGAACCTTCCAGTAAACCACAAGCCTCATGGTAAAATATAAAATAATAAAGATTGATTAACTTAAGAAATAATAGTTAATAAGAAGATTAAGCTATTGGCCAAACAGTGTTGTAATTAATATAGTTTCTGTGTTATTATTTGGGTCTGAGTGGCCGGGAAACGAATGAGCAGCCTCTGCCTACACCCTTACAAGTTTGTATTAATTGGTGATTTTTTTATCCAGTGAAAGGATTAATAAAATCATATCAAAATTATTGTATTTTCTCACTAATACTACTAATTTTGCAAAATAATGCTTCACTGTGACATATCCACAATACATACTACCTGTTTTGTAAGTATTCATTCATTCTGTTATGCTTTTTTGTCTAGCAGATTTCTCCCTTTTTCCCTTCCATGTGCCAAACAGTGCCATAGTTCAACCATTGTTCTTTAGAGCCTTAGAGGATTATTTTTTTAGGATTACTCTATCAAGGGTGTCTAAATCTGAATTGATTTACCTGAATTTTTCCTCATTGGGCACACTTTGCTATAGAATCTGTGTTTTTGTCTGTGAGAGGCCCCATCATCTTAAAGCCTGCCCATGAGCCTTCTGGCTGAGTATCGCTAGCATGGCTGCATGTGCAACCATGAACATGATCACAGAGTGACGCTGTAAAAGTCAATGTCATGGTGTAGAGGACCAACAGGTATAAGAAGAAACTTCTTCCTAGAAAAACTTCAAGATTCGACTGTTCAAAATTACCCAGAGGCTTTGCGAATAGATGTGAGATGACATTAATACCACATTGTTCAGAGTGGAATATAAGTCGGTAAGAGAAATCTATTAACCAGAGTACATCTGAGAGTTTTAGGTGATAAGACATCTAAATGATCTTATTATAAACTTTTTATATCAAGAGATATTGAAATGTGGTTCTAACAACACATAGACCTTAGGGAGAAAATTACTAGGTCCAATTTACAATTCAGTGCCGGCATTAAGAACTCATGTCATTACAAATATGCCATGATGTCTGTTCACAGCAATTTCAGAAGGTGCCCGGAGCTAGAGATTCCTCAAGTGTGATTTTAGATGTGAATTGGGAGAGAGGGGAAGAGGGCAAATCTATTGTGTATATATATTCTGTTAGGGCAACACTGCAATTTGTCAGAAGCTTCTGTGTTTTAAAGAGTACAATGGAATGAATTGGCAAATACACTTTGGAAGTTAATTTTGAAGGCTGATGACACTATGGTGTTCATATCTAGCAGCTGTCAATTTGTTACTGTCAACTGCAATAAAAATCAGCAAAACCTGAAATCTTCTTCACCAAAGAGACAGCTGTGTCTGAACATAGCAGCTTTGGGGGATGTAGTTACTATTTTAAGCAAAGCAAACTCTATTTTTATTTCTTGGAAAACATTCAGAAGTGATTTTTTTTTTTTTGCTTAACTGTATTTTGATGAAGTAAGCATGAGAAAGTATATAATTCTCTTGTGTTTATTCCTCTGTTGTTTTTAAGCTCTATTTTTAACCTGGTAGTATTCTGATCTTTGAAGAATCATTTGGCACCATGGTTAAAAAAATCGGGTATCTCAACTAGACACCATCGGCATTTGGCGTGAGGAGGCCGGGGATACAGGAGCACACTCTGGTAATCAGGACCTGCTCCACCATGAAGAATCATTTCTTGTCCATGTCAGCTGTGTCAGGACCGAGCAGCAATGTTCGGTTGGGATTGAGGTGAAAGATTTATCCTGTAGGAGGGTTTGTATTTATGAACCTTTTCAGTCTATTGTCATCAGTACTGTTCAGGTAGGAAGCCACAGTCAGGCACAGGCTCTGGTGTGTGAACAAAAAACCCCTTTGTATGAAATCACAGCAGGCACGCTTGCATTGTTGTAATTAAGTTTGTGTCAGCACTTACATAGAATTTGTTTCTATGCATAACATCTTATAACGAGGGCTTGAAAAATGAACCCTTAACTATAATCGGACAGGTAGTTTCTGTAAGTAGTAATTATTTTCCAAATGCACATTCATTAATATTCTACATATACTCCTTAATTCAATCACAAATGAATATTAAAAACTTGGGTGTAATTTCACTTCTACCAATTACCTCATCACTTTCTTAAATTAAAGGTATTTACAAGCAAATGCATAACAAATAATATTAAATGGAGATTTGTCACTTTGGAAATAATAATTTTAACGCTCTTGGGTAAGAGAAGCATTCACTTTCAGGTTGAGAATAAGAACCAAGTGCGTGTATTTTGTTGAGTGTCAGTCTCTCTCCATCATTGAAAAGAACTCTCATCTAACATTAATTTACTTCAAGTATTCATTTAACATGTAAAATATTTACAGCAAGAATACTTACCCTGGTGTCATTATCATTGGCTTCTCAGTCTGCCCTCATTTTCAGCCACATTCAGAGAGTCCGGGATGATCACATGCTCGTTCAGACCCTGTCCAGCTGGCCTTAGTGAGCTCCCATTAGATCAGTCCTACCGTCTCCGTGGGTGGATACACCTCTCGCGGTCCTGACTTCCTTGCTCATGTTTTCCCTCCTTCTGCTGAGAAGCCAATGATAATGACACTGGATTTGATTCTACTGCATGTACTGGCTTTTTGGGACCCTCATCTGTTTGGATGCACACCTTCCTAGGATGGAGGGGGACCTTGGACTTCCCCCTCCCGGGCACCCTGACTTCACTTAGGATTGGAGAGCAAGGGGGAGGGGGAAGGGGAAGAAAATGGAGGTGCAAATTTTAATTTAATTAATTAATTAATTAATTTTTAAAAAGAATACTTACCCCATTGAAAATAAAAGACCGATGACTAGAGATTAGGAAAATACAACGATCTAGTTGTCTAGATAAAATGTATCCATTCCAATAAAGTGAACTCTGGAAATGAATCACTAAGAAGAAATTTAAGGAAGGCACATGATAACGATTTTCCTTTAAATCATGAAAGATTTTCAAACTCTCGGACTTTGAAAGCTCTCTCACTGGACTCTCAAGCAGTATTGTGTCTCTTTTGTTAATGTAAAAAATGTTGATAAACTTCTTACAACATACCTGATGATAGTGGAGTTGGTTTTTAATATGAAGTCATCCAATTCTGCTAAAGACCCCCTGGCAAAGGCACATACATACTATCCATTTTACAATAACGCATAACGGATCTTCACCCATGATACCTCACCAATATGGCCCAAACAAGACCTGAACAAGGACAGCCCCCACAGACAGATTAACAATGAATGGAGGAATCGTGCAGGTCTAGCTCTACATTTGTCTATTAATAGCAAGCAATTAAGTTATGCTAAGGATGGGAGGTTTATTCTTCCTCAGAGATAAACACCTTAATTACTTATCCAATACCAAGTAGTCAGCCCCTAAATAACATACATACAAACAACACTAAAGGGACCCAGCCAGTTATATTAATGTGCACATATATGGTGTGTGTGTGTGTGTGTGTGTGTGTGTAACAATACCAATTAAAAAGAAAGAGATCATGAATTTGAGAGGAAGAAAGGGAAGAGGTAATATGGAAGGGGTTAGAGGGAGTAAAGAAAAAGGAACACATTGTAATTACATGTAAATTTAAAATAATATTTTGAAAAATGTCCAAGGCCTCTCAGTTAGAAATCAGATTTACTCATTGGTGCCTTTTCCTTGAACATCACCTTATGATTCTATGTGGATTTCTTTTCTCTTTTAAGTGACATCGCACCAATTATTTATTCCAGTCTTGCCCAGGTGTTGTTTACCTTGAAAAGGGCAAAAGTATGCAAGGTTTCAGGTCTGCTCAAAGGGCGTGGGGAAATGGTGGGGAAACAAGAATAGTGTGGCCTCACTGGACAGGGCACCCATCACACTGATGTATCTAAGAAATTCTTAGAATCCAAGGTTCAAACACACCTGTGAATTAAGCACAACTGACCTCTTCCACCCACAGTCTCATGCTACACAAATTAAGTAGCAACTTCTCTTGCTGGGAGTTACAGTTTAGACCAGAGTTTATGGCCAGGGCTCCAGACTTACTGCTCTTGGATTCTGTTCCTAGAGTTGAACTGCTATGATTAAATGCCTACTGCATATCTTGAATGTTGGATAGAAGCATCTGGTGTTTACATGACACTGTAGCATGAAAATTGGCTCCACAGCCTCGTGAAGTTTTCCTCTTTCCAGTCACATTGGGTAGTAATTCCATATTACTTCTTAACTGTGACCTCTTCCTCATAAGTAATATGAATGCAAATGTTGTGAAACCCTCCAACTTAAGATGCATAAAAGCAAGTGTACCCTGTTTGTGTTTTTTTTTCCCAAATTGGTTTTGTTATGTATATGCAAAACATGGACATAGTTGAGGGCTTGGAGGACTATACGGTCCTAATGAACAATGGGTTACAGTGTGAACAAAACTTCAACATCCTTCAACTATGGTATAAAGTCTGATGCTGAACAATGTTTGATGATGCTGTTAGCCAGGCATAAACATGCCTTCTATTGTTATGATACTAAAAGTCTGAGCTATTATAATGTCTCACTTTTTTATACTATTATTAATATATATTTACTATGTTATCAAAATGCTCACTCTTAAACTTTGAATCACATTGCCTTAAATAATCTTCATTCCAATTCTTCTCTTCTCCAGATGATCGTTGGTGGGATACATTATCCATGAGTTTTCTTATTATATTGATTACCCTGCTGTACTGCCAAAACACCTCAATAGTTCTTTGGAATTTCAAATATTAAAATACACATGCAAACACAGCAATTAAATATTAATTTATAAATCTACAAGCTAGAACTATGGCACTATGCATAACATAGGTAAAATATGCTTAAATAATTTGCTTTGCAATAAAATACTACTTTTTAATTTTATGAGTGGTGAACTACCTGAATCAGTTAAATAAATAAAGTTCATGTGGCCATAACATTAAAACATAGCATGAAAATATAATATTGGTTTTTAAAGTAGTACCTTTATGCTTCTTATAAATTGTCAGATAATTTTACTTTGCTATCCCCTTGGTGAATAAGTTTGAGTTACATCTCGGCATTACAAAAGGAACTCCCTACTACTGGGAAATTCTTCAAACAATCTAATGCTGCAATATGTGTATAAATTATACTTGAAGGAAATGTGTTCAGGGTTTCAAATAAAATGGCTTGCTTTTATTTAGAACCTTCATCATTGTAGTCCTCTGCCCATGCTGGTCCAGGGCCGCAAAGAGGAACACTTTGTGTCACTAGCCCTGGCAGATGAGAACATTATCCTTTAATCTGTAATTCTCCACACGTCTCAAACAGCTCTAATACTAAGGAGCTAAAGCTTGATTTGGACTCACTAGTTGTTTTCCTTACAGTAACAAATTCAGAATATTTTCTTCTTTACCCATCATGCATGCCTTCTCAAAGACTGAAAGTATATAACCAGATCCTCAGGTACACAGTATTTGAAACACTCATAGCAAGGATACCTGTTACATAGCATAAATTGTCTATCAAGAAGCATGATCCTTGGAAAATTTAAAAATGGTTCAACTGAATATTTGTACAATACAGTTTATTTCAAATACACTTAAATTGATTTTTTGTGCAATTATTGTAATTTTTATATCCATAATTTTTTAAACAAATGCTTTCTTTATAAAGCCAAGTCCAATATGGTGTCTGACAGCTATCAACATTTGACAACTAATGTTTATAAACTAATTCTGGAAATAAATAGATCTAAAAAATATATAAAACTGTGAGCTATAACTCATAAAAACACTGACGGGGTCTGTGATTTAAACATCGTTCTGAAAGTCAGGAGTTTTATGATGGTGGGCCTCTCCATGTGCACACACTGGGAACAGATGGAGGACAAAGCACAAAAGTCTGGGCACACCAAGGTAGCATTTAAAGAAAATTGTCAGAGTCTCTTTGAAAAACTTTTCTTTCATCTTAAGATTAATGGAGGTTTTAATTCCAGTATGCACTTGACATCCAATATGCAAATAGCTTTTCTTACTGGTAAAATAAAAGTATTTCTTAGAGAGTATAACTTTATATTTAAAGATGTAGTCAAACAAGTTTACATAGCATGGTGACAAATGAGCAGCTAGAGAAGCCTTCTAGAAGGAGCCATCTGAAAACTACAAGTGAATAATAGCTCAGCACGGCAGAAGCAAATGCAGATTTGACAGAATATTAGAACATCATAAAGTGTTAGTAAACTCATGTTTCTTTTCATTATGAGGGAACACATGTACACAAATATATGGGTTTTAATGGGGACTGAAATTTCTCAGACTCCACAAAATAGAGACTAGGAGACTGTAGCCATGAATTTTGCTCTGTTTGAGCCTGGTCTACTTCATGCTATATTTTTGATACATGGGAGTCCAATGAAAAGTGTTGACTGATATTTGTATTTGAACACACACACACAGCAAAACAAGTCTTGTTGGCAATTAAATACCATTTCTCTTTACAAGAAAGTCAAACAATTTGAACAGCTTCCATGTCTCATACCTTTGTTTTGCTTAAAGGGAACAGTGTTATAATTCATGAACAAGTTAAGAATGCATAGGAATATTTTATGTCTTTCCTGAATGCATACAAAACTCTCTAAATGGATATACTGTAATTTCAAAACTGATTTTCTGCAATATATGTGGCATTTAAATTTGAAGAACATATATAATTCTTATTAAGAAGTTGTTTAAGATGGATTGACAGGAACTCTCAAGTGGTGACTGAAGTCTGTTGGTCGAAGCACAGTGCACTTCAAACAAAAATGGCAGAACATTGTTTTCTATTGACTTAACTCTAACGTTGAAGTATAATATTTTTCGGGTTTTTTCATTCCTTCAGTTTTAACTCAAGTTTTATTTTGAAACATGAAATGGAAAAATGTGCCAGAAGGTTCTGAGTGCCTTTCACTCAGCTTGTTAAAATGAAAAACACCCTACATGGCAGCATTAAAAACATTGAAATGAGAAAGACTAAAACTGACTTTGTTTGAAGGCTCATTATATTTGGATGGTTTTACAAATATCCAGTGGTGTGTGTGTGTGTGTGTGTGTGTGTGTGTATTTCCTGTGTTCCTATGTTACTAACTATATGGGACAAATCACATGACACTGAACTGACCACATCATTCTAGGGCTGGATCTGGCCACCTCTACTACTACAGATCGACTCTTGTTTTCTCTCGTAACTAATGCCAAGCCAATTTTCCTTATTTCTATGATTCTGTATTTCAGGAATGTCATATAAATGGAGTCAGATTTACATGGCTTCATGAGCTGAGTTTTTTCATTCAATTTCTCATGAGCTGAATCTCCGTTAGTGCAGCCATCAATAGTTATTCCTGTTCTTGTTACATATCATTGCACAGCTTGACTTGATGATGGAATAACATTTAAAACAAATTTCAGCTTCTTTTTTTAAACATATATTACTCCAAAATAAAAACATTTACTAAAATGCAGTGTCTGAAACTATACTGAACTAATTGATTGTCTGTGTGCAACATAAAGATATTCTGAAAGACACAGGTCTTTTTTTTTATAACATTTGAGTATTTTATCTAAAAAGGAATAATTTCTGCATTATGAACTGTAACACATCCTATGGAGCAGCTTACTTTTTAGCTGGAAACATGGAGACCAGAAGGTCTTATCACTAGTTCACTCTTTTCTCCATTATTTAATTTATCCACAGGTCAGATTAGGTTAGGTCATTCAAGATAATACGAAATATTATAGAAAATATTTAGTTCCTCTATAGTTATTTTGATATTTTCGTTGAAGTTTGAAATGCTACAGACAGAAAAATAACTTTGCTGTGATTATAAATTTTTTCAGGCACATTCAGAAAATAATTTGCTTAAACAAATTAGTGAGCATCCAAATGACTATTATGTAGTAATTTAGACAAATAATAAAATTGAAGAATGTAATGATACAGGAATAGATTCCAAAGTTATTTAGCAGTAGTTGACAAACATATTCACAAGAGAAATTTCATAATAAAATTTTACTTTTGTAAAATGACATATAAAATCACATACACATTAAAAACTGGAAGATTACATACTTAGGGTCTAACAAAGAGCAAAATGTCATAATAGACTTTCTGGCCTATTATTTATCATATTTTCTTAAGGTACTTTACAAGCCATTTGTGATTTACAAGATTGTTTTATACAGAATAATATTATTTTTCTTTCAGGCCAGGTCAGTATTCTTATACAGTATTGTTATTCCCCTTTTCTTATTCATTGTACTTGTTTTTTTTCCTCATTTTTTTATTAAAAATTTCCATCTCCTCCCCTCCTCCTCCCCCTTCCCTCCTCTCCCTTCCACCCATACCCCCACTCCTTCCCTCTCCAAGCCAAAGAGCCATCAGGGTTCTCTTCACTATGTTAAGTCCAAGGTCCTCCCAACTCCCCCCAGGTCCAGGAAGGTGAGCAACCAAACTGACAAGGCTCACACAGAGCCCGTCCATGCCGTAGAGTCCAAGCCCATTGCCATTGTCCTTGGTTTCTCAGTCATCCTCCTCCGTCAGCCACATTCAGAGAGTCCGGTTTGGTCGCATGTTCCATCAGTCCCATTCCAACTGGACTTGGTCATCTCCCGTTAGTTCTGTCCCACCGTCTCAATGGGTGAACGCACCCCTCACGGTCCTGACTTGTGGCGGTTTCTCAGGAAATTCGGGATCATCCTACCTCAGGACCCAGCAATTCCACTCTTGGGAATATACCCAAGAGATGCCCTATCATATTACAAAAGCATTTGTTCAACTATGTTCATAGCAGCATTATTTGTAATAGCCAGAACCTGGAAACAACCTAGATGCCCTTCAATGGAAGAATGGATGAAGAAAGTGTGGAATATATACATATTAGAGTACTACTCAGTGGTAAAAAACAATGACGTCTTGAATTTTGCATGCAAATGGATGGAAATAGAAAACACCATCCTGAGTGAGGTAACCCAGGCCCAAAAAGATGAACATGGGATGTACTTGTTTTGATTTCCTACCATGTTTATTTTATTCATTTTTTTTAAAGTAGCTTGATTTTGAAACTCTTTCAATAGCCACACAAGCCAAGAGCAGGAAATATCACCACTAATTTTAAAAAGAAATGCTTCACATCAAAGGCAACTATTACAAAAGGCTTCAAGATCTCAGTTCCTGCAAATATATCAAATTCGGTGTTTAGAGAGCAAATGGAGACTGCGAGAACAAGCATGTTATCTCCATTGCATTATATAATCGCTTCTTTCTTTAAGGTCAGCAAAGCCACAGTGCTCATCTATTAATTATTTTTCTGCTCTCTTATTTTACTATAACTTTTAGGAATTTTTATAAACTGTGTTGTCCGATTACTAATATAGTTCTTGCCATTAGTTAGACTCTGGGCAGGCCTATAATTCCCAACCCAATTCTCTCCCATTTGTACTGGCAACATATGAAGACTGTTAAATCAGTTCACCTGCTGTTACTGCCCTAAGTAAAGCTTGGAAATTATATTGGCAATAATACTTAATTTTATTTTGAATTAAAACTTAACTTTTACATATTAAGCACTAGTATTTGTGATCAAAAATATTCATTAAAGATTGCTTCAACTAAAATTAGGTACTCATAAAATAATAGGGTCAATTACCAGTGTAATTATTTTCTCTTAATATTTCATAACCATTATCATTCTGTGACCACAAGTATGTTTCAAGGACATATTCTCTTCTAAAGTTAACAAAAAATAAAACAAAACAAGTTGTAGCATGGAATTTAGTTGCATCTACATCAATAAAGCAAATAAGGTATTACATTATTGACTATTGGAAAACCAATAATAGAATTAATAATGGGTACTAGTTAATCTAGTAAGCATTTTCTATCTTGTTTAACTCTTGTTTTCTCTTGTGTTTTTTTTTTTTTTGAGACATGCTCTTGCTACATAGTCCAACCTGGCATTAAGTTCAAGGTCTTCCAGCTTCAATCAGCTGAGTGTTGGGATTGTAGAAATGCACCACTGCATCTATTTATGTCCGATATAATTCCTTTTAGCTTAATGATTACACTGAGTTACAACATGCATTACCCAGTCAACCTAGTCTACTATAGATCATACACCAGTGGAGAAGAAAACTGCATCTTGCACAGGAGTAGTCTGGTTGAATGTTTCTTACACATTTATCACAGAGTAAACATCTTTTATTTTGGAAAATAGATTCTTCTCTCAAACAATACGTTCCCAAACATAGTTCCCCTCTCTCCACTTCACCTAGCCCCTCTCCCACCAGCTCCCTACTCACAGTATGAACATTTTCAGTTTAGAAACAGGGACAGTTTATCATGAAAGGGAAAACACTCTGAACATAGGAGTGAATTGGAGAGCTAACAAAAAGGGCTCTGGAAGCCAGAATGTGGACATCTATAGGAGTAATAATCACTCAGCTGTGCCCAGTGTTCCCAGACTTGCAAACAACTGTCCCTACACTGATGATACACACTTTATCTGGGCAGTTTCTGGACCTCACTATTTTTCCAGAAGTGAATAGAAACCTTCAGTTATGTATAAAGCTCTTTGAAGTCTTAACCCTCTTCACTATATTATGAGTACCCCTAGAAGCTTATTGTCAAACACAAGACAATGATGTCTACTTCTCTTATGCCGTACTGCACCTGCACATCACTTTGAATTATGTTAAAACTTTAAGAATTGTCTGACTTTTTCCTTTCTCATTCTCTTATTTCTACCTAATAACAGTAACACAATTCATCTGTGAAGAGCATTCTAAATATAGGGCACTTCTTTGTGAAGAGGCTCCTCAGACATCAGAGGAACAAAGATGGGTCTCATTGCTGCTCAATAACATTGGATAGGTTACTAAATTATCTCTATTGTATTTTTCTCATCTGAAATGTAACATTATGACTTACATGTAAAGAACTTTTATAGGACATCTTAAGAATTAAAAATGAATCAGAACTTCATTTGTTGATGACCATCCATGGACTGGCCCAGTTTGGAAAGATTTATGGAAGCTATTGTTTTGTTCTATTTTGTTTAAAACAAACGATAACTTTAAATGTGTGTACACTTACTAAAAGGACCTTTACGTGATGGTGTGAAAGATATACACCTGCACTCTAGGATCAATCAGAGACCGTCTTTGAGGAACAAAAGTGTAATCAAATTAATTAATCTGCAGGTGAGTGGTTTCTGTGCCCATCTAGTGTTACTGAATGATCATGGAAGGCTTTCACATCTGGCCAGTTATAAACCCTTAAATATATCCAGAATTGAATCCTGCCTAGAAGATAACTGGAATCATTCATATTTTATAGTGTTATACAGAAAAGAGGGATATAAAATGAATACCAATACACTCTTGATAGACTCCTTAGATCATGGCAGGGATCAGGACTCAAACCCTCACATTCACAGACAGGGTCATAAAGGACTTATGTAATCAGTTGGTCCCTGCTTTTCTATTCCACTATGTAGGATTTTTTAGCTGTTTATAATATTACAAATAGTAGAGAAAAAAAGGCAGTCTCCTGGTAAGAGTGCCTTTGTTCCTCTTCCAAAGGATCTAGGTTCACCTCCTAGGCCCCACATTAGACTGATCAAGACCATCTATAACTCTAGCTTCAAGGGATCAAAATCCTACTTCTGGGTACAGGTACCCACATACATGTGGTATACACTCGCACATGTATACACATATATGCAGAGATAAACGTAAAGAAAAAAATGACAAACTGTAGCACTTGTTTGTGTTTTTCCAGTTTTAACATCTATTGTTTTATGATAGGTTATTGGGCTATTTATTGTTTACTTTCGAAACATCCCCACCTCCATCAACAGATGTGGTCTGATTGGATGGTAAGAGGGAAAAGCCTATTTGAAGTATCTCTAAGTTCTCTACACCAGAGGAGGTCTCACATCAGTAGCTTTCTCCATCACCATTACCTTCAAGTCTTATTCTTCCCTGTCTGCCTCATCCCCTTGTCTGTGTAACTGTTCTAATCTCATATGACCTGGGATGTTGAAAACAGCCAACTGTGCCCAGGCAAACATTTTTATAGGAAATGTATTACTAATACTTGAAACTTTAGAAAAACTAACAATATTAATCCTTAAAAATCTTAGTGTAGTATCAGTACAGGTTCTTGCCACCAAGTCTAACAACCTAAGTTCAATTCCCGGGATTTACATGGTGAAAGGAAAGAACCAATTCCCACAAGTTATATTCTGCTCTCTGAAATGGGATTCCCCCCTGTATGCTGTGAATACCATTGGTTAATAAAGAAACTGTCTTGGCCCTTTACAGAGCAGAATGGAGAAAGGTAGGCAGAGAAAACTAAACTGAAAGCTGGGAGAAAGAAGGCAGAGTCAGAGAGAATCCATGTAGCCCCACTGGAGACAGACGTCGGAACATTACCCGGTAAACAATAGGCTTGTGGCAATACACAGATTAATGTAGATGGGCTTGTTTAGGATATAAGAGCCAGAAATATGCTTAAGCTATTGGTCAAACAGTATTCCAAATAATATAGTTTCTATGTGTTTTTTAAGGGACAGGGTGGGCAGAAACCTCCTACAACAGACCTCCACCCACTAATGATGGCATGTAGGAGTCCACACATATACATACATGCACACAAATAGTAAATGTGATCACTTTGTCTTAGAAAGGGACATTTGTTATGATTTGGCATTAATTCCACAGGTCTTTTCTGACTGTATCTGTGTTTCTGATGGCCATACTCTGAGTTCATTCAAGTCATTCCAAGTTCTTCCACTTCTATATGCGTTAGGATGCTCTTGCTTCATCTTCTTGACACACTGCTCTTATTAGAGTTACAGAGAAACCCCGTAAATGCTATGAAATATGATACAGCAAGGACATGTACTACATCAACCTTTGATTACCATTTAATGTGTTCAAATATTATAGGCATGTATGTCAAATGATTTTCCGTGGTTCCTATTAGCCACTCACCATCCTAAGGCAAAAAGAATAAAAATACCCTTACCAGTGTGACCAATGTAGATGTGAGGTAAGACAGACAGCATTGAGCGAGATGCAGACAGAGTTGCATATGCACATTTCATATATACAAAGTAGTTCTCTATTCCCCTAGATGATGGAAATATTTAAAATTGTGTTCTACTTTTAAATGTTTTGGAATTATTACAGTAACATGTAAAGAGGTTCCCAGGACATTATCTTTTAGGAAATGTCACTGTGTGATGCACATGATTTCAAAGAAAGACTCTTGCAAGTGAAATGCAGTTTTTGTTTTCTGAAAAGCACAAGGGTTTAAATACCATTTTACTCTACTTTGTCTCCTGGGAAAGAATTGAAATCTATTTGACAATGTTCTGGCAACCAGAGAGCATAAGACTCATCTTTTCCTGCCCATTAAGATATCAATTATAGAAGGGGTACAATATAAAATTTATTGCTATTATTTTATTTCTGTTGTTGTCTCAAGGCTTGATAAAGAACTTGGGGTCTTGCACATGATAGTCAATCATTTAACACTGAGATGCATCCTCAGCCTTCTTTAAATAAATTTTTAATTGCACATGCAGGGTGCAGGGCGGTATTTCAGTATGTGCATGCAATGTATAGCATTTGGCATTTCTCTGTGATCAGAATAATCAAACTCCTCACCATGGCTGTTTGAAACACTCTACACAGATTATTACAAGCTCTTCCTTGTATCCAGCCACACCCGGTACTAGCTAGCCATCCTCTCTTTCTTTAAATGCTCTTTAAAGACTTAATTTCCCATCTTAAAAGAAAAAATCGGGCTAGTCTCTAAAGAAGTTTCCAGAATAAAACCTTGATGAGGCAGAGTCATCCTTTAAATTATCTGAAATGAAGGATGCTTTTTGATGTCTATATAAAACAGATTATAGTAATGTAAATTTCTCCTTCTCATACTGTTATTCATTCGTTCTGAAGTTCTACTTTTAAAACCTTCACTTTTTAATAATAAAGATCTCACATTTTATCTTGCATGACTTCTTTTTTGAAGATGACCTCATTGGAAAGTAGGAGCTTCTTGTCCCTTGCATTTTTTCTCCATCTAAGACAGACACCAACTGAGCTACTTCTCTATTCCAAGCACAATTCTCTCCTGAGATTTTCATCAATAAATAAAGAGACATGCTGCTATCACAGCTGCTTGACACCAACCAAATCCCTCATTAGCTTGTGGACTCTAACATGAGAAAATGAAGACATTTAAATGCCTTGTTGAAAGGCAAGGCATGAAACTACACTTTGAATTTCAGCATTCTAAGTTTTTTTTTAAGAAATTCAATACAACTACATTTGAGAAAAATCAAGTTTTCTCAAAGAAATGAGCACAGATTCATACCTTCTTTGTTACTAATACCCTCTTTCTTACTGTTTTCTAGCTTCTATTTTTAAATATCTACTATATAGCAGGTACTATGAAAACATAAAACACACACACATGCATGCATGCTTGCATGCACACATGCATGGGCACCGCTATTGGTGGATAACATTGCAGAGCCAAATCATTTTCTTATAGTGTGTGTGTGTGTGTGTGTGTGTGCGCGCGCGCGTGCGCGCGCGCATGTTTGTAGCTTAGCAAATCACAGTTTTTGTCCACCCACATCAGAACTTTCCAGGCAGTGTCTATTCTATGACATCACTGCTCACGTCAGTTCTCCCCTACCCTTGCCACCAGCCATCTGCAGTCCAGAGATTCTGAAATCTGTGAGCCTTCAGACTAGCTTTGGGGAACTCCTATCACCAACTAGCATTCTAAATGCCACAGACTTCAGATATACGTTTATTTTGAAAAGTTCCAAAGAAATAAGTGTCCAGAAGCTGGCATCTTCACTCATGTAAGCTCCTTGGATTGTAGGAAAATAAAACACGTAAGACAGTGTATTCCATCCCTCTGCCCCCTGCTGCAGCGTGTTCCTTTAGCATCATCCCTCTTCTGAAAGCCTCTTTGCTACCTTTCTAAGCCTGATTATATCTTCTAGCTGCCCTCACCTCTTGATGCCAATGATGTAATAGAAAAAAATACAATTCTTTAAAAGTAACTATGGCTTCTAAAGCAATTCAATGTCTAAATTCTTTATGTACAGATTCTTAACCAGTCTGCAGCTGAGGATGACCCTGAGTCTCTGGTCATCCTGGTTGCATATCTTGAGTACTCGGTTGAGAGATGAGTTTTACCGTGACTGGTTTATTCAGGATTTGGAATCCAGAAGTCTACCAACTGAGCTACATTCTTTTAGCAACCCCGCCCCCTCCCAGTTCATTTTGATACATAGCTTCAATTAAAACTATCACTCTGGCAGCTGTAAATACCAGAGAATTAATATTTTATTATCCTGGTTATCATTAAAATGATTAAAATATTTTTTAAAGTAACTCCAATTTACCCTTTAGTATGATTTATGTTAAAGTATTTCCTTCATAGGATATCCTGCAACTAAATATTTATTGGTTCCATGTGCTTTGGAAATTATTCTGAAAAACTTGCTTAGGCAAATGATTGGTTGTCAGTATTTACAATGTATTTCAGATGACAGGAACATAACCACAGAAGAAAGATTTCCTTTTGTTCCCAGCATCACTGGGGAATACAACATGGCTCACACTTCCTCCTGTCTGCCCAGGAACAGCATGGCTGGCTGCTGCACCATCAGAACAAAGCCAGTAGTGGCAGAATTGCAGTTCCAATTGAATGGAACAATCATTCCTTCCTATGCTACTCTGGAAACAGTTCACAGATCTTCTATTAGCACTTGTCACCAGAAGCTCCATTTGTCACAGAAATATAATGAAAGAATTTTATTTCTCATTATCTCAATGAAATAAAACAAAATCCCTTCTAGTTAAGATATGTTTGGAAAGATTAGAATCTAAAGGTTCACATAACTATCACTGGCTCCAGATTTTATTGTAATGACTTCAATCTAGGATGTCTGCAAAGATTTTTTTTTGTAAAACTGGTATTTTAGAAGTCATATTTTGAATCCATACTGCCTCCAATTTAGTGAGTTATTAGAGAAATATATTCTTCATAGAACCTATCTCCCAATGTAACTTGGATTGAAGTGCTAAAGGATTAGATAGAAAATTACATTAATGCAAGGAAGTGAACATGTACACAAGTAATGTCTCACCCTCCTGTCTCTGTCTCTCTGTTTCTGTCTCTCTCTCACACACACACATACTCTCTCTCTCTCTCTCTCTCTCTCTCTCTCTCTCTCTCTCTCTCTCTCTCTCTCACACACACACACACATACACACACACACACACACATACACAACAGTGTGGGAGATATTACCAAGTGAATAATGAGTATATTAATGTCTTTATTTAAATTTCCTGGTCCAAACCAAGTTCTTAAAGTAATTTTGATGAAGAATTTCTCCATGAATTCTTTCCAAGAGTGACGAGAGAGCATGCAATCACATTTTTTTTATCATTTAAGTTAGCACTTTGAGCTACAGGATTCAACACATTAACTGAGTGAATGATACAAGATGGTCTACTCCTCTTTTCCTGATAAAAAGACATCTTACCTCCTTTGAGAGCATATTAAATGCATTTTGTTCTGTCTGTCTAGACAATCTCATAAAAACAAAGGCAGAAAAATTCACCATAGAAAATCAGATGTTATAACTCCATAAAGTTTATTACTGATTTTTGGACAAGTCTGCCCCTCATACCTGCAGCTTGCTAATGTGATTCATAATGCCTGCAAAGAAGACAGACAAGGGCGTACTCTACTGCGAGGCAGTGACTGTAGTGCTGGACTCAGCTAACAATCCCTTTATTTTTCATTTTTCTTACTCCATAATTTACAAATGGCAATCTAGTTATTACCCATTTTTCTAAGTATCTTTACTTAGCAATGGAAATCAATAAGCACTATCTTTTGGAAAGTTTCTGCAATCATAAAAGTCCATAAATGGATAGTTTAGTATCTATTCCCTGTTAAGACTTATGGGGAATCCATCTGTACCCCTAAATTTAGTTATAATACCTTCTTCGAAAAATCGGAGCATTGCTAGAATAATTTTAGCTACTGTTGATAGTTTTAATTAATCTTTCTCATCCATCTTCTACTGTGAAATATAATCTTCTAAGTTAATAATATCTACTAAAATATGTTTTCAACTGAAATGAAATTCTATGTTTCCTCCTCAGTCCAGCCCCTCCTACTCCCATGCACTAAACCCCTCCCATTGGTAAATTTCTATCAAAGAGACAGAGCATCAGCATAAAAACAGGAGAGAGAGAAACCACAATTGTGTATCTATCAGAATGTTTGTAACAATAATATGAAGTGATCTGTGTTTACATAGCAATTCTGAAACAACTATCACATTTACTGCATGGAGAGAGAGAAAGAACCAGACTCTCATAGGCATCATCATTCTAAAAATCTCACAGCATTTTTCTTTCATCAGTTAATGTTAATTATAAAACATTCAAAGTATCAAAAGTATTATAGCATCTACAACATTATTATTTGGTTTCTTCCAGGCCATTTCTGCAAGAACCCAGATAGGATGTAGGAAATATAATTTTGGTACAATAAACTATGGGTTTGAAAAATAATAACCTTAGAACACTGAATCTACAATCATCTCCAAGTGTTTCCCAGAAAACTAAGAAACCTGTGTCTTGTTACCAATAATTTTCTTTTCTTTCCCCCCCACACACTCTTTTCTTTTAATTTTTTCATCATATAAGTTCATATTAAATAAGATAAATTGTCTGATAAACAATAACATAACAAATCCCTAAACTTTGGCCTTTCTCTTATTGCTAATCTCACAGAATAATTATTATAGTCAATATTTCATAACATCTCAGGTATGACTTTGTAAGTAAGATATAGTAAACTAGGTAAAAATCAGTGAATAATAATGGTTTGCTTCCGACTCTTTCAAGGCACTGTGGTAAACATAAGATGAAGAGACAAAAAAGTATGCTTACTGACACAAAAAAAAATAGAATGAACACACAAAAAATCTAATCACGTGACACTATCGTGATTCTTGATCTTGGCTATTCAACATAATCATATGCAGAACTCCAACGTACACTGATACTGAGACCCAACCACAACCTAATAAACTATATAATAACATGATCAACAATATCCAAAATTAGAGGCACAGTTAAAATAATATTGTTGGGATTCAGAGATAGTTTCATTTACACGTAACTATTACATCTAGTATCCTAAAGGGCAAGGATTTCACAAGCTTTACATTGTATTAAATTGCACAATAATGCATCACTACTGATCTAAACTTAATCACAGAGGTTTGCCCTCATATGTTACAACTCTGAGTTCATAGACCATATTTCAAGTATACTTATGCTGTATAATAAACTCTCAGAAAATAAAGCAGCTTAAAACAGTAATATCTGTGGGCTGAAGTACTTGTTTACCAAACGTGAGGACTTGAGCTAAATCCCCACAACCCATATAAATAAACTAGGTATGGCAAAATGCTTGCACTCTCAGGGCTGGGGAGGCAGAGACAGGTGAATCTGGGCTGGTTAGCCAGTGAGCCTGGAGTACTTACAAAGTTCCAGGCCAGTGAGAGACCCTGTCTCAAAATTGTAAGATGAATAGTACCCTAAGAATGTCATTTAAGGGTGACCTCTGGCCTTCACACACATAAACAAATACATTCACACACACATATGAGCTCTCATGTGAATGCACATGCACACACACACATACACACACACACAAAAGTTAAACAATGTGTGTACATTTTCTTCACTATTTGATGGAACACTGATTCATTGGTGCTTAACTGAGCAATTCTGGCTCGAGGGTCCCATGGAAATGAAGTAAGGATTTTGACCATGACTGTCAATAATCAGATGAAGTCTTGACTATGGTCGGAGGGTTTGGTTTCTCAAAGGACAGTCAAGCCCTATTCTTAGTGCAATGGTTTTGTCCTTTAGGCAATAACCCTCAACTTATAATATTGAAAAACCAGCATGTTTCCTCATTTATTAATTATTCATCTAAAACACCATCTCAGAAAAACTGCAAGTCCTTTTGCTTTTTGTTTTTCAGGCTTGGCGATATCATAAATTAAAAGGAAAAACACATATGCACTTCCTAAACTACCATTCTCCCAGGAATAGAGCAGACAGCACACATTAGACTATAATAAAGGATGGGTGATTATCATGAACAGATACTTTAATAAGAATTTAAAAAAAGTGGGCATTAAACTCAGTCAATGTGATGACTTGCTTTTGAAAGATAAGAGTAACTAAAGACCATTTTGACTCAAGATTCATTCCTGGGACACCAGAGCTTTTGCTATTTTATGTCCTATCACAATAAGTAATTTGTCTTCCTAGGCAACTTTATTAAAAGGGAAACTTAAAAACAAATACAAGAAAATACTTTTGAAAAAGTAAAAATCTATATAATAATGGGCAGATAACATCAAATAATAGGGACAACAGACCAAAGAGCCTGAAAACTTTGAAAACCTTAATAATGAGTCTAAATGCAACATGTTGGCATGTACAAAAGGACAAGAATCTATTAAAAGTGCACAAAGCATAAAATCTGAGGGGAACTGATCATAATAAAATTTGTTTTGTTCGGCTTAGATTTTCTGAAACTCCCTATATCACTCTACAGTCTGAGAAAAATTACAGTAGAAAAAGTACACAGTGGAAAGGACAGTGGTTAGAAGATTAAAAATAACTGGATGTCAATAGGCAAAGACACTCAAGGTCCCAGAGAGGGCAGCTCAGAAAATGGCAGGAAGGATCCTTGAAGCCGTGGAGGGTGTGATGGGCATCAGCAATCCTGCAAGGCCTGCAAAACCAAGGTCACAGTGCAGGGAAGAGCCAAAAGACCCATTGTTAGGCCTTGTGACAACTGAATAAAAGTCATAATTGAGTTCTTGGGGTCAAAGATGGAAAACCTGGTGTCTCTAGACTGGAATCAAAGAGGAGTGAGCAGCCATTTTCCTCCAGTTTTACAAAGGGAACAACAGCAAGCTAAATTGGTTGAACTTTTCCTAACAATCCAGTGTAGAAAATGTAAAGACTTCCAACTAACAATCATCCAAGCTTTGGAGCTCATGGTGATTCTGCCCTGTTATGGAAGGCACCATCTGTTAGCACAGAACTCCAGATTTTGTATCAGGGTCCATGTTGGAAGAATTTGAGTAATTTTAAACCAGTCAGGATCTCACAATTGCATTTCACCATTAACCAAAATTCTTCATCCTTCATTTCCAAGGGCTTCCTCTGTCTTTAGGTGTCTGACTCATAAATGGCATTCACAAGTGTTGTCTTTATGCTGTACAAACCCTATTTCTTAGTTTGAAAAACATAAGAATGCTTTAGTTTGTGGATGAAAAATAATCCTTATGCCCCATTTGTGTCTATGACATGGTCTATGAAAAGAAATAGCTAAAGAAATCAATATCCTTTCCATCGTCATCTTAATTTTCTTTTCCATCTTTACATTAGAGCAGAACGTGATTCAGAGGCATCACCATTAGTTTTTCTTAATCTTAGCAACAGTGATTATGAAAGTTTTCCAGGAAAAATAATCTGAATTCCTAAGAACTTGGTTAAAAAAATGTTAAAGCTAACACTGCATGAAATACCCCAGAAAGTGTGTTTTCACATATAAAAATTTCTTGCTGCAGAGTATGTAGCTTTTTCATGAAAAAAAAATCACTGGAGTAATTCCAATTCCACAGATTCATGACAATCAGTCTTTAACTTCATGCTCATGAGAACGAGAACACAAAATGCCAATGCTACAAAGCTAATTTCTAACAGCAGAATGCAATATTTGAGAGATGTTCATTGATTTAAAACATAGTGTGTGTGTGTGTGTGTGTGTGAGAGAGAGAGAGAGAGAGAGAGAGAGAGAGAGAGAGAGACAAATAAGAAAAAGATACAAAGGCCTTAGCTTCAGTAGATATGGCCAGTTGAGGCTTTCAAGTTGTTCCTAGCTACAGACTCAGACAAGGACTATGCTGGTCCCTGGCACAGTGGGAGGATCAACCTTTAGAGGGTGCCTGAAAGATGAGAAGTGTTGAGTGACTGATATTTAAGTGTGCCTGTGTGTATGTATAAAGTTGTCTGGGTACGGCTTGTCATTTGCTTGCATACTTCTCTTTGGCACACTCCTGTGCATATGAATGTGTGTGACTTCATATATGTGGATAAATCTTGGCATTTGGATTATTTTGGCCAACAAGTAAGTGTGAAATTAGACACACTTGAGCCAAAAATATTCAAATGGTAAACCAATTACATAAATGTAGTCTGTCTATCAAAAAGTCATGATTAGTGATCATAAAAGTAGCACTACTAAAATTAGTTGTTATAGAAAATATGACGATATAAGAGGTACAAAGCCTTATGGGAGTCAGCTCACTTTTACAAAACAATAACCTTGTGTGGGGGTCAGGGTCTGTTACCAGTATCATAGACACACTAGCAAAGTGATGCTTAAATAAGCAAATAAGTATCTCTCTCATGGGGTCACTTAAATATAAAATGTATATGGCAGTGCTATAAATATGGAAAGAGAGAAGACATGTGTGGAAGTGGTATTAAATATTTCCCTTTCCTATAATCCCAACAGATTGATTGTAGGCTTAAAAAATGATTGTGATCATATAGAAAACTACAATAAGAAGCATGGCTCTGATCATTTTAAGGTATTTTTAAAAGTTTGTACACTTTAGTTCATTTAAATTTTTTTTTAAATCTAGAAAAATCACTGACACAGAATGTGTAAAAACTATAATGTCTAATTCTAAGTTATGAAAACATATAACATATATGTATGTGTATTTTCAAGAGAAACCAAGTTTTAGCTAGCTAACCACTGTGCACATGGAAACATACGTAAAGAATATTCACATCAGTTTCTTTTACAGAAACCAAAAATGCTAACGACTTAAATGCTCATGAACTGGAGAATGGATGATCATATGACATTCATCCAACAGAATAGCATGCAGCATCTTGATACACGGGTGGTCCTGAAGAGCATGACACAGGTAAAAAGCCTGTTAGAGAAGCCACAGCCTGCATGGCTATTAAGCAAAAACAAAGAAACACATGGATGAGGAGGAGGAAAAGGAGAGTTTCCCTTCAGGTAGTACAAAAATATTCACAATTTGAATACGGTTATCAATGGCCTGTGAATATAGTCTTTATTTGTAAAAACCTACTATTTTACTGAACTATATTATTTTCAGGAATAGTCTGTTATGTGAGTTATTTCTACAAAATTATCTGCAAAGATTATTGTTATTTCTTAAAGAACTTGTAGAAGAACTTTCTTAAGGAAATAAGCTTTTGAGGAGTTTTGTTGGTTTTGAGACATGAGACTGAGTGGCTAGGGAGGCAAGGAGAACCTAGGGGTCATGGCTGGGAAAGAATATGTTGATAATAATATATGAAAACATAATTTAAGACAATAAATATAAAAAGTAAAGTGTTTTAACAAACAATTCATGTTTGTGAATCTGTATTAGCAATTGCAGTAAAATAAATAACAGATAAACACGTACATGCATAAAACTCTGCTTTTTCCTAGATAGATCCATAAAAACCAGAATCTATCACTAAAAGTCTCGATTGATTGAGCCTGTTTAAGTCACTCAGTTCCTGGCATTGTCACTAATTCTTCCATGTGCTTAAGCCCGCAGATAATAAGGTCCCAGGGGACATTCTTTTCTCTACTCAGTTGAAATTTCCAGACATAATTTAAATCCATTTTTGCTTATTGTCTCCCTCTAAAGAGCCCAATTCCATCCTGTCCTTAGTGGCCATCCCTGTCCTTTAAGCCAAGCATAAACTTGTCAAATCCTCTGTGATTGTCACACCTCACACCAGCACATACAGAATGTCCTAAGTTGACATTTTAAGTTCTCACGCTCCCAATCTGAATTAATGTCTGGAAGGTTTTCCTTATTTATTGGTATTCTGATTTTTAAGATTGAACATTGTCACTTGCCTAAATATTACAGCATATATTGATGTGTATCTAAAAGTATATAGTGCATATAACACATGAATCACATATGTGTACTTAATACACAGTATTTTTTGTCCTGAATCCAATGAACTTTGTTTAGTATACACAGTAAACCTAAGTACTGCTCATTTGGGGACTGTGGAAGTATTGAATATCTATATACATATTAATTTACAAATTGCTATATTCTCAATATTCCTTTCTCCCCCAAAAATGCACAGCTTACAATTAGTTATACGCCAGTTTCTTTTCCTAAAGAATGCATAGAATAAATTTGGAAAAGTATTTTACATGCAAAACTTCTCCAGGAACTTACTGATAGAAAGTAAAGAAGATTAATCAACATGTTGGGAGCCATGAGATATTTAAAACAAAAAACTTTCTTCTTGAAACAGATATATGAATCTATTAAGAGTCTAAGCAGAGAGCTATATTAAATTGTTGTTGAAACGCTTCTCATACTCACACTTCATGTCAGAAAATAAATTTATAAAAACATTAACTTTCCAATTCACTTTTAAATAAACCCTTGTGAGAATAATGGGAAAATCTGATATTTATGGGTTGTTATATTCGGTCACAACAGCATAATATGTATTATTTCCTTTAACCATCTTTTTAAAGCCTGTACTACTAATCCATTTTTACCCATAAACAACGAGGGGCTATAGAGGTTGAATAAATAACTTGCTTAAGTTCTTCAATATGCACCAGTTGTCTCTCAAAGCATTCTGATATTGAAGGCACAGACTGATGATCTTTAGTTTCTCTAATAATTGTCACAATCTACAACACATTGTATCAGCCACAATGTTCAGTAAAGCTCCTCTAGCAATTCTTTAACTATACCTGGAGCTTTCCAGCCACTCCAGATTTCCTTTGGCTACTTAATTCAGCACCAATCAGGCCTTAATGATACCCAGCAGGAAAGGTAAGTCAAGAGGCCCAGGCAGGAGTTGCTGTATAGACATAGAAGTTCTCTTCTGTGTTTTCCTCAGGCTAGCTTTGCAGGCATTGGTTGAGGAACAGGATGGGGGCAAACATGCATTTCCTCACTGACAACATAGCTGCAGGGATATGTCAATGACTTGCGATTTTCTGACCTTTGGTGACTGGCAGTACCATGTGCTAGGCTACTTTTGATGCATGCCCAGTATCTTCCAGTAAAGTTTGGATTCACACACTACAATTTTGTATTTTCTTTTTTTCTTTTGGTTTTTTGAGACAGGGTTTCTCTGTAGCTTTGAATCCTGTCCTAGATAGAACTAGCTGTTGTAGAACAAGCTGGCCTTGAACTCACAAAGATCCGCCTGCTTCTGCCTCCTGAGTGCTGAGATTAAAGACATGCACCACCAGGTTACAATTTTATATTTTCTAAGTCAGTTTTTCCTGCTACTAAAGTCAAACCCTGCAGTGGGCTTTGTCTCATATATTAGGTTCACATTCCACAACTGGCTGAAGGGGCAGTAACTCCCAAACAATATCACCAAACAATAACCATGCAGATCTCTCTCTCTCTCTCTGCTGCTGCTCCCTTTCTGTCAGCATAGTGATTGTCCAAGTAGACATCAAAATGAGCAAATGCAATTCCAGCCCACCATACTCTTTATAAATCCTTCTCAGATTGCAATCTATTTCATTTTGTATAAAGAGATTAATATTTTCTCTCCTCACCTATGTAACAGTCACTAAAAAGCTATGTGTCTCTGGCCCTTGTCATCTTTGTTTGAACAGGGTGGTTGAGGTTCTTGCAAGCATCACACTGGAAGGGCTGTGGCTCAGGCTTCTCTCAGAAGCTCTTTAGAAATGTGAGTCTCACATTCATGTGTCCTTTCAGTTTGGAACCTGAGCTTCATTCCAAGACAAGAAAACACTCAACCCACATTCAATTACACTTAACCACTACAAGTCTTTTTCAAGTTCTAGCCCACATTCTTTAAAAGTGCAACTAAGACAACTCTCAAAATAGGTTCACATTCTTGCATTAACACATTTGGTGATGAAACATTTGGGGGGTATCAATTTTAAGAAGTTATAAAAGGTGAATAGATTCAGGCACCAAACTCATTTTAAATATCAAGACTAAATACACATAATTTCTTTTTCAAGATGTGTACCAAATTTGACTTATTATAACACATCATTTATTTCTTTATCCCAAAGTGTTATAACTCAAATTTCAACTCAAAATGTGGGAGAACACATACAACACTGCAAATGAGAACAAGTGGATAAGATTTTGAAGTACACTAAACAGTAAAAGGATGGAACTTGCATTTAAGCTGTTGATACCCCTGATTATTCCTTTTTTTTTTTTAAACACGGTTGCTGTTCTCACAAAAAGCCCAGCATCACTTTCATTTATCTCAGGTTGAGAGAGGGAGTTAGCTTTGGCCTGCCGCGAGCACTGTAGATGAGGGTTAATTGAAGACTTATTATGGCATACGATACTACCTATTATTTGTCCAGGCTTTTCAATGGTGGTTTCTCAGTCACTCCAGCTTGATCTGCAAAGCCCTGGTTATACAAATCATATGACTATTCAGAAAGTGAGAAATTCAAGACCATAAAGTAGAAATTTTCAGAGAAATAATTTAAGTGTACTTATTAAAAACAGCTTCAAACCACCTAGGTTGACTCAAGTATAGGTAGTTAGATAAAACAAACAAGATAAAATCCTCGGGGACTCACTTCTGTCATAACTTATCTGTACAGATGTGGTCGCTGAGATGTGTATGTGAATAAATCATTTTTCAGTGCAAACATGCTCAACTTTTAGTACATATTTGAGTTAGTGTCATTGAGAAAAACTGTACCTGCAATTTGGTGTTTTTAAATTAATTGTGCCAAGAAAAAATTAGCAACTTGAGAACTGACATTTAATTAATTATTCCACTTCATGTCTCTGCACAATTAACACATTTTGACCATTGTATATATTTTAGTGGTATGTTTATAGATAATTATGCTGCTGTATTCCATATAGTTCTGTGTACTAATAAGTTTAATGCTGAATTAGTGACATTAATAAATGCTATTACCTTTCAATTTTTGAATATACCTCTTTTATCCAAATACAAAACAGCAATTGTTTGGGAAAATGTTGTAATCTTCAAGAAAACAAAAATAAAGAAAATAAAATTCCATTCAGCTCTTGGGAAGGAGATTCAATCACAGGGTTTTTTTTTACATAAATAACAAATTATTGTTTTCCGTGTGTGTGTTTCTTGGAAGCAAACCCAGAACTTACACAATAGTAAGACAGGTAGACATCCTACACTGAACTACAGCCCCAGTTCTGTATTCAAATTTCAATTTTTTAAAGGAAAATACTAAGTATTGAAAACTTCTTAAAACAATATTTCAATATCATATTGTATTTGTACAGATAATAGAAACAAACCTTCTTGTGTTTGTGCTCTGTGTGTGTTTAAATCATGAACTTCTGCTTTCCCACTGAAATAACACAATTTTAATCTACTGGAACCCTAAAGAGGATGTAAATAAATTTACATCAGAGTATTGGAGGCTCCTGATTCTAAAAGTAAAATATAATTACTATTTACTTTCATTCACATTCACAGGTACAAATATGGATTGCTTTTTTTTTCTTAATCACAACTCTTACCTGAAAACAAGGAACCATTTGACAATTAACATGAATGGACTGTGTATATTGTAATTCTGAATAATCACTAATAGTAACCACAGAGTAGCTCCTGTGAAAATAATACAGTTTCTGATCTCATACTATTTATATGTGCTGTATATTTTATTATAATAATACTTTAATCAAAAATTTCTTATTTCCTCATGTTCACTTATGAATCAATGTTTCATAGCATTCTGACTATGGATTAAAAATTCTCCTTGGGGACATTTGGAGAGATGACTCAATGAGGAAGTTTGCTTGCTGCCAGGCCTGATGATGTGAAGTTTAATTTCAAAAGCCACATTGTGTAAGGAAATAACCAGTTCCCATAACTAGTCCTCTGACCTCCATGTGAACACCATAGCAAGGAAATCTACTCCCTATCGAAATAAAAAAAAAAATAAACCAATAAATAAACAAGTACAAAAAAATTTAAAGCTATCCTTGGCTGAATAATATTTTTAAAGAAATTATAAAAACAGATTATTTACTACTTGTGAGATTATAAATAGCATAGTCCCATCTAGAGTCTTGCTGGCTTTCATATATTACTATGTGTTTATTTTTAAATAGTTGTTCAGTGAAAGATAGATTTAGCTTTTGAGAAATACAGTAGGTCCAGTGAAAAGCAAGTTCTTATCACACAATCATGACATAATGAACGTAATCCTTAGAATTTACCATGCAAAAGAGAAAAAAAATCCTGAAATCTGTCTTTTGTGATCCACATGCACACTGAGATGCATACACATGCATACAATGTTTCTATGACTTAAATGTTATGTTTGCAGTACCTGCATCCTAAACTTAATAGTGCATTGGAAATCAGAATGAAAAATACCACTTATCAAGCAATTATGAATACTTAAAATAAAAAGTTCATAGCACTGACAAAATGATTAGCCTCTGTATCTTCATTCCACTTATCTGAATTATAAAGTTATAATTTATACATTATAAGATAATAAAAGATAATGTCTATGATTTCTAGTGCAATCACAAAATCAATATGATGACTAAACATGAATATTTATCTTTATGTGCAATGGAATCTGTAGAGCCTTTTATAGTAATTAGCAAGCTCTCATTAAGCCTGCTATTATATATTGAATTCACAAGGAAATGTCAGCATAGTGAAGATTAAGGTGTAGAAATAACCTAAACATCGATAGATAGATAGATAGATAGATAGATAGATAGATAGATAGATAGATAGATAGATAGATGATAGACAGACAGACAGACAGACAGACAGACAGATAGATCTTTGTGGACAAATGTATAAAGCATCTTTTATACATATAACATTTATCATTGCTTAGTTCTACATACCAGATATCACTCAACTAGACTTACTTCGTTAAAAATTTTACCTAATTAAAAAGAAAAAACAGAAAGGCCACTATTTTTCTTCATTTAATAAATGTGTTTTTTGAGAAATTTACGGATATGTTTTAATCACCTCATATATACATCTATATTCCCCATGCTCATTCACAAAAGTCAGTCATGCTGAAGCCATGCTTCGTCTCAGGAGCTGCACCCAGCAGAAAATTTTGCTTATCAAGAAACAGAAACAACTCCATGTCTGTCATTAAGGGTTCCTTTCCCTAAAACGATCCCCTTAGGATCTAATTTACACATTTAAAATTAATTGAATTCTTAGTACATTTTTCTAGAACCATAGCTTAAAATTTAAAAAAATGAGATGTGAAATATACAGTTTTTGGTTTTTTTTTTTTTTGGTTTTTGTTTTTATATTATATTAGGCTTCTTACCAATATCATAGAGATTTGCAGGAAGGGAAAATCTGCCAGTAAAGCAGTATCAGGGTTGTAGTTAAAATATATTTTACATTTGTAAAGAAATAAATAGGTTTGACTCAAAATATGATATCATGTCTTTAGCCTCAGGGATTATTAGAGGAGTTACTCTGCTCTACCTTCTAGCAAGGCAGCTGGAGTGCCTGTTGTGGCTCTGCAGAACGTCTAGGGAAGGTACATATTTTTATTGTTGTTTATTTTGTTCTCTCTTCTGAACACAGGGCTCAAGAAGATGCCAAAACTTAAACAGATGTTTGAATAGCTTAATAAGACCATGGCAAATTTTGTCATTTACATGCTAGTTTATTTCTAACATCGAAACTGGTAAAGTAAGTTGAAGGTGGTATGGGGTGCTGATACTTGCTTATTTAAGTGGAAGAGGCAGGTGATTTACTTGTATTTTTAATTAGATCTTTGAGATTTGCATATGGGTTTGATCATATTTGCCACCCTTTCTCCAGCCCTTCCCAGATCCATCCCCACACATCCAATTTGCATCATTTTGTTTTAACTTGTATTTGGAAGAGCCTGAACTACTATCAAAACTGTTAGAAAAAAAAGAAGAACGGAGATAGAAATAAACACCTTCATCAGTCCAACTCAGATCATTTATCCTCTCACTGAGTCCTTGTATAAAACAGAAGCTCAGCTGGGAACCTAGAGGAAACTAGCATCTGAGAAAGTCAGGGAGTAGCTGTGATGATAACAGTAGAGTGAAAGTCATGAGATTTTTCCAGGCTGTGAGGATGTACCTGCATATTCTCTGTGAGAAATAATGACTAATATTCTAATAAGTATATGGCCTTTGAAATGTTTGCCTAGTTTCTAACTCCTCTAAGATACTTTGCCTTGTGATAATAGTATTCAACATTAATACACTGGCAAAGAGTTGATTGTTGATGCTTTGACATTAGGATACCATGGAGCATATTTTCAGAAAAGAAAAAAATGTCAAATAAATAAGGTGTGACCAGAGCAGCTTGCTTCTTGACATGGTCTATAACCAGGCAGGATCTAATACACGTGTGGGGGAAATGCTTTTACCTTAAAGAGCAATGCATCAGTCTACACAGAGTTGTTTGTTGAGTTATCGTGTCTTTATTCAGACAAGACATACAGAACCAGTGTTTGCAATAAACACTATTGGTTATACAGAATGAACAAGACAGACAAAACCTTTCCCTTCTAAAGCTTGCATTCGATTAACACCTCACAAGTTGCACTTGCTCAATATATCTTGAAAATGAATGAATGACATCCATACGATTGTAAGAATGTAAAACCCAGAAAGAAATATTAGTCTAATTACTGTAAGTAGTTTATAAGAAAATGATGGCACCCCCATTCTCAACTTTAACTCCTTATATCAATTCTATCTTATCAATCTTTATTATAATCAATTTCCCTAGCTAATGTTATAGAAATATGAGATAACACAGGAATATTAAATATTAGGTAACACAAAATATATCAGGGTTGATAATCCCCTTACTCCAGAAAGACTTTAAAGTTTGAAAGTTCCCAACACCACACAAGCAGGTCTTGGGATATTCACAGCCCTAGATGAAGTAGCCCATTCCACCTTTCAGTCACACCTTGCAGTCAAGTAATTACGAAAAATGATTGGCTGTTGCTTCAAGTTCAGTGATTATTAATAACATAAAAAAGATTGAGTTGAGAGGATACAGAACAGGGATTCTATAGGAAATTGTAGGGATGAAAATACATTGTAGAAACACGAAAATGTCAAAGAATAAATAAAAATATACTCCATTTAGACAGTATGACAAGTGCAATACCACAAAAACTCTGCTGAACAGTTAGGACAGGGAAGAAGTGTACACCCATCCTTCTTGCAAAATATTACTTCATCCTAAAATAATTACCATTTCTGGAAGCTTCATGGTGCTACTGAATATATTAAGCTTACTAATTACTAAATCATTAAATACTTATTTGTTTACTATTTTGTCTTTTATTTGGATGTGGTCTTCAGTTTCACAGTCATATATTTTATGTTCTTTGGCTAAAAATTTCAATGCAGCTTGAATTATTCACAATTAGACATTACTCCAACCTCTAAGTATGTACAAATTAATAACAATATCTTCTATATTTTCATTCAAAATACTGAACAATTTTCATTAGGTCAGAACAAGGGCATAGTGCTTTCAGAACAGGTAATTGCATTGATTATGAGGACACAATTCTTAATCAGTTATTGTCCCCAAGTGGGACAAACTAGGGGTATCTTTTCTAAACAATAACCCTTCAAATCTATAAAATTAAAACCTTTATTACTATTGATTAGTCAGCAACTATGTCTTATATTCTCCATTTTCAATGGAAAAGTTATTAAATAATTTCAATCATTACCTATGAAGAGACTGATATTAATATTAGTATGACTAACCAAGCAATTGCTACATTTTTATCTCCAAAAGATATAGCATAAACCTCCTCTTAAATTTACAAATAAAGACAATTTGAATATAATCTTTATTACAGATACATTTAGCTCCTAAATAACTTCTGATTTTTTGTAGAAATCTCCTCAAAGATCTTGCTAGATGCCATACATAAGCCAAACATATTCTATATTTTGACAAAGCAGATATGAGATAATGAAACTGATCTCTGACATAATTTTAGGGGTTCTATACCTATAAGTTGTATCATGATATTTTCAGTGATTCAAATATATGAAACACACACGCACACAAAGAAATTTACATAACTGAATATATAGCTTGTGATCATCTGCTTTTCAGAATAATTATGAGAGGTAGATAGGTCAGATAGACATATCATTTTATAAACTTATAAAAGCTGAAATAAAATATGTAACATGTCTAAACTCAGCCCATTTTCATACAGTAATGTCCTTGATTTGCAGATCTCATTGTCTGAACTGCCCACATCACATAAATAAGATATGTTTTATTTATTCAATTACCTTTCCATATGTCCGAAAAGTTGTTATTACTTTTATAATACGTATGCCTTTACTTTTCTTATGACATTTATGTTTCTTTAATTTATCTTACCATTTTGAGAATTTCACACTAGAAAATTATATTTACATTATTTCTCCTCCAATATTCTGCTCATTCCAACTCCTCCTGTGCTCCCCTCCGAAATCCATGACCTCCTTCTCCTTATCCATCTCTCTGTCTCTCTGTCTTTCTGTCTCTGTCTCTCTATCTCTCTCTGTCTCTCTCTGCCTCTCTCTGTCTCTCTGTCTCTGTCTCTGTCTGTCTGTCTGTCTGTCTGTTTCTCTCTCTCACACACAAACACACACACAAACACACACACACACACACACATACACACACAAACACAAAATCAACCTGCTGAGTCCATTAAGTGTTAGTCATATGTACATGGAAGTAGAACTGATCACTTGGCACTAGAAAACCAGCCAGGGCCTAGTCCCTGGAGATGAGTGGTTCGTCCACTCTTAGCAACCACTAACTGCTTGTAGATCCTCGCCTAAGCTAGCTTTCCCTCAACCGTGTTGACAAGTTGTGGTGTTGTCATCGTTCATGTCTAACTTAGAAGGTCAGGCTGTTGCAGTTTCATGTTGCATCCTCCCTTTCACATACAGAAAACACTATCCAATAGTAGATATCCTAGATCCCTGACACTTGCAATTTTCCTACCCCTCTTCGGTGATATTTCCTGAGCTGTAGGCATAGGAACTGTGTTTCAGATATATTAACTTGGAGTTAGCACCTCAGGAATTATGACTGAAAAAAATCATTGGGAAAGAGATTTTATTATTACTTTTAAATATGTGCATAATATAAATGTAAATGTATATCTGTATGTGTGTGTGCATATATATATGTGTGTGTGTACATGTGCATGTGTGTGTATGTGTGTACACACATATACAAATTACTTAAATGAAGTTATAGTACTTGAGATATAATGATCCACCAAGGAACCAAAAACTGTCTAACACAATAACACAAACCCTAATGTCAGGCAAGGTAAATCTCTCCCCTTTTCAGTTGCTGATCACTGAAATACAAGACACTATTAAAACACTATAGCTTAATGTTATTGCCCTTGCTTACCTCTCACATCTTGAAGGTAAGAGGACCCTTTTACTGAAGATACTACATAATTTGGACACAGGGGCTGGGAAAATTGAGATGTTAACTTGAAAGCCTCTTCCTTGAGGACTAGCTTCTACAGTACCTGAAGATGATATGTGATGGAGGAGGGTCACCTGTCTATGCGTTACTTTCATTGGTTAATAAAGAAACTGCCTTGGCCCTTTAATAGGACAGAAAATTAGGTAGGCAGAGTAGACAGAACAGAATTGTGGGAGAAAGAAAGCAGAGTCAAGTAGATGCCTCAGGCAGTTGCCATGACTCTCCTCTCCAAGACAGACACAGGTTAAGATCTCTCCTGATAAGCCACCACCTCGTGGTGCTACACAGTTTACTAAATATGGGTTAAAGCAAGATATGAGCATTAGCCAATAAGAGGCTGAAACTAATGGGCCAGGCAGTGTTTAAATGAATACAGTTTCCATGTAATTATTTTGGGTAAAGCTAGCCAAGTGGCGGGAAGCAGCCTGCCATTCCATCAACAGCTATGCAAGCAGCCAAGATAAAAAAAAAAGCCAATCATCCTGGCAGGTGCCAAGCCTAAAAACTACAATGAGAAGTACAGCAGCACTTATATCATGTCCTTGTGGTGCCATTTATATCTTGGTGCTAACCATCTAATTGGACCTATGACTCACTCGAGATGAGGGAAATCATGCTTGGTGCTGTAAACCTAGACGGTCACCTGTGGTTGCTTATGTAACAGACCCTAAAGGAGAACCTACTATTGCCACATTCCCAAACCAGAGTAATTCTCAACTGCGTTCTAAAACCTACCCTTATATACACATAGATAAATGTAGCCCTCGCTACTCACCAAAGAAGCTTTTTTTTTTGCAATAGACTGACACCATCAGAGACTCAACAGCTGATCAAAATGCAGAGAACACTTACAACAGCATTTTTGAACATTTAACAATCTAATTTCATCTCAATTATATTCCCATTTTCTTATCTAATTAAATGCCCTGTTCTCTTTCTAGTCTTGCATTAAAAGGAAAAGGTTATTTAAGACTTCATGAAAGTAAAGAATTGCATGCCCTTATTAAGAGCCTGGGGGCACATTTTAAATGAGAGACCTGACACCGAGATCACATGCTATAGGTCAATGAGCTTCAAGAGCAGCAGGTAAGTCAGATTTACATCAACAGGGCTTGCTACTTAGGAAAAATATTGTAGCTACAGGCATCTGAAGTTGTTTCAGTCAGGTGGTATTTCAGTCAGAGTACATGTTTAATATATATGTGTATGTATGTATGTATGTATGTATGTATGTATTATATGTATCTATATCCCCCATGGGAATTTATTTTTCAACTTCCAAAGAGCTACAGTCTTCTGTGAGAACTTAATTTGAATGGCTTTAAAGAAATCCATTGGAGCTAGAGAAGCAGGGAGGGGAGTAGAGAAAAATGTAGAGCTAAATAAAAATCAATTTAAAAAAAGAAATGATGCAAACTGCTGTACAACAATAAAATGCTTCAGGACTCTGAAGTCCCTGAAGCCTTCTGTTTTGTGTATTAGTCACTAAGAACCTCTCTGCTTTAAAGTCCAGTTGTTTGAATTTCTAACTAGAGTAGAAAAGTCACTGGATTAGATTCAAAAGACCCAAATTCTGATCACTAAGCATGACTTTTATTCTCTTTGGGACTTAGTTTCCTTTTTCATTAAATGCATAGAAGAAAGGACACTTTCTGCAATGTTGGGAGTGATTTTTCAGATTTTGTGTGTAAAGCGCTGTAAACTGTGAAGCATTGTATAAAGAAACCATGACATTCATATTAGGGAACTGACATGCTAGGAATGAAGAACATCATTGTTACACAGGAAGAGTATTGCCTAGCAAGCATTTTCTTACATTTTTGTCCATCTCTAGTTCAGCATCATGTATCTCACAGTTTTCTCAATCATAGTGCTTTATGAAAGATAAATTTTAGCAAGAATGTAATCAGATAATTCTTCTGGTTCCCAGTTATTCAAATGATTTAAATGTTTACATCAAGTGAAGTAAATAGTCATAGATTAGAAATAAGTCTTACAAACATAGGTTAACTGGACTACAAATCTGCTAAAATATATCTCATGGATATTTCAAATTTTACAATTCTTCAGAAAGTAAAATAGTTACCTGCAAGTTGTGAGAAATAGAGAGTGATTTCACACCTCAGAATCATCTGCTTAAAGTAATTCAATAATTAAAGACACTGGCTGAAATTTTAAGTAAAATGTGGACGGAGTGCAGTAGGTGAAAGATGGCTTCAGGAAAGATATGAATATTTTAATGCCCGAGCAAGTATATCTCATCACATTTATGTTTATAAATGTAATAGTGATAATATTTTATTCAAATTTTATATTCTACTTTGAAATTGTGAAGTATTATGGGATGATGGTTTACTTAGAAATTTAGGATAGTATTTGAAATTATAAAACTATATTGCACTATATTTCTTCTATACAACGATAATATCAATACAATAAAATAATGGCACTTTCAATAAGCTAGCATGTCTTATGGCAAAAATTCATTGCTCTTCTTGAGAACTGAATCTCTTTCCACAACACAGCAAAATGGTAGTCCCTAAAGGTAATGAGTCAAATCATCCATGATCTCCTTCTCCTTAGTTAAAACAATCCACTTAAGGTACAATGAGAATTGGAAAAGATAATAACTCATCACAGAGAGCCAGAAACTCTACACCATAACACTTTATCAGTTTTATACTTGCTTCTTAAAGATATCTGTCTATGCAAATCAAATATAAATTTAGATATATACTTATTGGGACTTACAAAACAGTATAGACAAAATTTGAATGCTATATTTTTCTATATTTTTTTATCTTTTCAGAATTTCATATATGTTTGCAATAAAATGAGGTCATCTCTGTTCTGCATTTATCCTTAAATTCCCTGGTACCCCATCAACATGCGTACCTCCTAAATTCTTTTTTAAGTAATAAAACTTAGGATTTTGAAATTGAATGGGGCGATGGTGTGTCCCTTATTAAGACTGACATTTAGGGTGTCTGCAAACTAGAAATAGAAAACAATTACTCTGTTGTTTGAATCTCTTTCTATGCTCATAAGAGCAAATGAAGTCTCTACAAAATTTACATTGAAGATGAAAATGAATAGAGCCTGAAACATGCCTCCAGAATATCCTGTTGTTGTCTTTTGCTCTTCGGCCATTGTACAAGAGTAAGAGTGCTCCACTGCACTCGGAAAGCCAGAGCCTCGGGGAACGAAAGAATTTCCAAACTAAATCCTGTGTGTATGTTACTGGAGTGGAAACTTAATCTCAGATTTAAATATAGATTCTCCATGTTAACAGAACACCAAAACGTGGCTTTCAGAACTGTCATTCCAAACCTGCACCTACCTGCCTCCAAACAATTGACTCAAGCCAAGAACAATCACATGTTCTAAATTACATATAACACATTATAAAACACCACTATCATTTTTAAAGAGTAAAAGTGTATCTCTCATAGAATCTATTTTTTATGTGTTGCTAGCCCCTAAAAACATGTCAAAAACAGATTCTTGCTAACATTTTGAAAGATCAAAAGTCATCAATTTGCCATGTTCCTGTCAGCCTTAGCATAACATTAATGTAGAGTAACATAGTAATCACAAAGGGATCGAAATGTTTCTAAAAGAAGAGACCTGGCACCTACAAGACTCCTGATATCGTTCATATTCTTCAGTCATACTCTTCCAACTATGATTATGAGAACCACAATGCATGCATTTGACATAATCAAACTGTAGAATATTAAAAAATTGCTGAAACATGAAAGAGCAACAGATTTAATCTCAATTACACATTAAACACCTTTCTTGGATACAGCATTCTGGGTGTATACACAATTATGTGATGGCATTAAGTATATTAACCATTGTTACGGTTATGCTTTTGCCTACACACTTCTTTAAGAAGCCAGATAATTGGAAAACAAAAAATGGAAAAGTCCCTAAAATCACAGAACCTTCATTATCTGACTGGACCTGTAATTACTTCCTTTAAAATTCTTTATCTAAGCATATGATTATTCAAAACACGTTCTATAAATAGGGGCTCAACTCTCAGTATGTATCATTTTGGGGAAGGTCTGATGAGATAGAAGGAACTAATTACAAAAGCAAACCCCAAAGCTGGCCCTCGGAGGGCAGGTACATTCCAAGTCCGTCAATGTGTCTGTTATGAAGAGGCTCATTCAAAGGCAGATCACTAGTCTGAAAGACTCATAGGAAATCTTGGACCTTTGCTTTAAGTAAGAGATCATATATACACCTTAAAAACGTTTGTGTCCCTGTTTTTCATTCCAACTTATTATTACTGAAAAGCCAGATCAAGTGCTTCCACTTGGCCCTGCATTTAGATAGCATTTATCAGTGCCCTACTTGAGCTATGTGTTCTTTTTTTATGCTATTATTCTAAGTTGCAAGGTTATAGAATATCATCATTAAATCATATAAATATATTTGTTTAGAATACTGTCTCTACTTCTTTTCATGTGTTTTGGTGCATGAGCAATACCTCCTCTGTTACTATATTACAAAATAAAATCCAAAAAAAAAACAAAGACCAAAGTTCTTCACACTTTGAAGGCCTTAGAAAGGATTCATAAACCGGGACAGTTGTGTATTCCTGTAATCCTAGTACTCAGAAGGTAGAGGATTAGGAGTATGAAGCTATGGGAGACCCTGTGTCTGAGTGGGGTGAGGAAATGAGGAGAGGAAGAGAAGGGGGAGAAGGTAGCAGGTAGAGCATGAATGATAACAGTCTTCAATGTGTTCTTTGGATCAGTTGATTTCCATCGTCTTTTAGAAAAGAGCTGTCTGTCCCTGGCGTCAACTCTCTCAAACTGACTAATGTTGATTCCCTCTGCATATTACACTTGAGATTTCACTATGTTCTCCTGAAAGCTCAGTGTCTCTTCCCCTTTTACAGCCTCAAGCTCTGTAGCAAGCTGCATATTCAATGACCATAAATGCAGCCTCCCTGACACTGTTTGTGAGGAGAAAGCCATTGGGCCTTCCTGTGAAGTCAAAGCTGGGCAAGCATTATGGTCTCCCTACTTCTTGAAGAATGGGCTTATCATCCGTTTGTATAGACTAAAAAAACAGTAATCTTCTAAGTCAATCTCCCTTCCCACCCTTGAAAAAAGAGCTTTGGAGACCTTGCTTCATACCTAACAAGTTTATTTAGCCTTGTCTCAAATCTCTATAGACTCATATTGTACATGTACAAAATTAAGTATTCCAGACTTTTAAAAAGAGTTAAAGAAAAATATATTAGCAGCCTTTGTATTTATTTTCTGTTCTGAAAATAGATTTATATTTGAGTTTCTCTGTAGGGTTCCAAACGCACAAACACCAGTGGCTAGAGGTTTGATTCGCTGCATGAATAGTTATCACACTTAAAAGACTGGTGTAAATTTTAAGTAAAGGTGACCTGCTTTGATGATATTCAAATGTCTTAGGTCTCTCTTCACCAGACCTCACACAAATAAAAACTACATCCCATTGCTGACGCCGATGATAACCCTGAAGCTCCTACAAAGGTAAATTACTTCATAAGTAAACTAGTCTCTCTCTCTCTCTCTCTCTCTCTCTCTCTATATATATATATATATATATATATATGTGTGTGTGTGTGTGTGTGTGTGTGTGTGTGTGTGTGTATAATTGGTATTATATATATAATACCAATTTCTATATTTCAAGGAATACAAAAATCGCATCCTTTCTAAGCATTTTATAGGGTAAAATAATATTCTAATTAATATATGATTTTCCTTCAGGGTTGGAAAATGACTCTTGGAATGGCAGAGACTGTGATGATATTACTAAAAATTGCTTGCCATCATGTTTTTTGAAAGGAGCCCTGGAAGGTTAGGTATACCCAAACCTAACATAACAAAATCACATGTAAAATGATGATTGTTGTGTTACCTCTATCCCAAGTATGAAATGGGAAGCAAGGTTCCAATAAGAATTTGTTTCTCTCTCATGCTAATGCCTCTTTATGATGATATTCCTGCTTCTATTTCTAACTTACCAGAAAACAGATGTCCAAGTGACTTGTTTAAGAATGTTTTATTACAGTCAGGATTAGGGTGAATTATGGGCAGTATTCATAGAAAGTTACCCTGACTGGTTCCCTGGCCACATCCTAGCGGTGTGCAATCACTAAGAGGTTTGGAAGTAGGGAAATGCTCTGTCTTCCAGTCTCTTACTTGCACAAACCCAGTACGTTTCAGTTCCATTTCTGATTTGATGCAGATTCTTGAGACACGAGCAGATTGTATCTGTTGATCTTTGTGCCAAGAAAAGACTAACACCATAATGCTTAAACAAATCCTGGTAGAATTACGCAAATCCTTTGAAAGAAAATGGTCAGAAACATGCAGAACCCATCAAACTGTAACATCTTCTCTACATTCAGATAATTGCACGAGAATATTTCATGAGATTTGAAACAAGCCTTTTCAAATTCTAGATTCCAGGCTGGCATAACTCCTCAAGACACAAAGCAGACTAGAAATCCTTCAACTTTGATAGAATGTATCCAATTTCTACTCTTTTATAATTTTCAATATAGCTGTACAGGATCTTTATTAAAAACCTATTTAAAGTAGCCTGTTACCAGTTATTTCTGTGACACTTAAAATAAATTTGCAAGACAGTTATCTTATTTTAGCTTTAGAATATTTATCAGGTGTGGCTTGTTGGTTTTTTTTCCCAGACACAAGCAATTAAAGGGTTAGAAAATAGCTTCTGGAAACCTCCAAAGAATTGATCTCTTGGGACCAAATCTTGCAATACCAAACACCCTCAGCCTCCCTTGGGCATCTGTGCTGACAAGTTGCTGGTTAAGCAAGCCAACCAGAAGATACGTACACAAAGCTTCACAATTAATAACCCTGCTTGCCACAAAGATGGTTCCTGTGAAGGACCTGGCAGAAGTTTTTATTAAACTTATATTGCCACATGGCTACCTTCACAACGTCTTTGAGGTTGGCACTCTATCCACTTGTATTTGAAGCCTGCATAGTTCTCTGTGTTTCGTGTTTTACCCAATCTCACCCGCTTTTCGTACTTTAGAATCCCAGGGGATTTGTATCCTAAGACAAACAACATGTGGTAAATAAACAGCAGAGAACAGAGTCCTTCTTATCTGCTCTCTGCCTAACAAATCAAAGCATACAGATCTGGGATTATTAGCGAAGGTTTGGGGATAAAGAAATAAAATAAAAACTGACGTGTCAAATGGAACTCCCTTCAGCTCAATACCATGTGCTGCCATAAAAGTTACATCTGTTCTGATATTAAATATGTTAGTGAATACAATACATGAGCCAGCAACGGCACTTCAAGATTCTCATCACACATCAAAGTCTACAGTGAACATCTTATAGTACACAAAAAGTCTACTTACACATTTTAACTTTGACTTTTCATTCTCGAACCCACAACTATAATAACTTGACAATTTTTAAAGTAAAAAACCTATAGTTTTAGTTATGCTTCATGTGTTTAAATTTTATTCACAAATCACTAAATAAACAATTATAAAACTACTGAAAATGCTCTTAAATGTTCCTACAATAGGGCTGAAAGACACTGAAGAACTAAGGGAGCATGGTACATCTTTTAGCCTGTCTTACTTCCTTATAATTAGATAAGAAATTATCAAATGTTGAAAATTGAACAATTGATCCTCTGTATGTAATCTGCTCTCTGAAAGGAAGAGCTTTGTTGTTCAAGTGGGTGACCAAGAGATGGCCATCTATGGCTTTCTAGATGTTTCGCAGTAGAATACATCTGTTATTTCTCTGTCCCTTATATTATTAACCACAATGTTACTGAAACTATTGATTATTTGTCCCACTCCACTGATGATGTGCATCCCAAAGACACAATGAGTCAAATAGGAAGTGACTAAAGGTAAAATTAAGAACTATAGAATGCGAGAAAGGTGAAAAACACAGTGGTGTGTACCAAAACAGCAGTGGTTCTCATGGGGACACTAACCTCTTGCCCCTCTCCTTTTCCCAGTACTGAAAAGAACCACAATGTTGATGGAATTGCTACCTAATAAGACCATTGCTGCTCTATGAATACTGAAAGGAAGGGAGAAAAGTTTGTGCCCATAGTTAAAAGGGGGTTGGTATCATTTCTACAAGGCTGAAAGCAGAGACAATCTCAAATCAAATATTCCACAAACTAACACATTATTTACAGATCAATACTTAAGAAATAATGATGCCAAATTGCATTAAAAATAAAACACATGTGGCTAGGGAGCTGGTTCAGGAGGTGAAGGACATGTTTCACAAGCAAGAGGACCAGAATTTTGATTCCTGAATTCAAGGAAAATGATAAAACTATAAAAGTTGATGTGTTGATCCCATTTGCAGTATTAGATTATTTGATATAATAAAATGCTAAAACAGTATATCAATCCATCATTAAAAATGGTTCAATAAATAGTTTTGCTTACAAAAACAATAGGACATTGTGAGGAAAATAGATTGTGTTATCTAAAATGTAAATAGTGTCCAAAGTATAGCAAAGAAAAACAATCATATTATGAAATAGTATGAGATAAAAGATAAAAGTTTATCTTTCTCATAAATGTTAACATGTGTGCATATATAAAGCTAATTGTGCATATATCCATGTGTAGAAAAGAAACATATGCATACCATGTAAGAGCAGAATTCACACAACACAGTAAAGGCAGTACATTATATGCAGCTTTCAACTTCTATTCTCATCACTGCTGTATTATCTAAATTTCAATGAGCATTTTATGATCTAGAAATAATATTTATTAATATATGAGTTGTTCTGAAAAGCAAATGGAGTCTCTCATCCATAAGGTAGCATATAAAATTGAATTCTTTCTGAACAGCCTGCTGTAAAATATTATTATTAATATTATTATTGGCCTTACAGACCTAGATCTGTGCATCACTACTCTATTGAATCCAGTTTATGTCTAGAGAGTTTGAAAAATGCAGCAACAAAAATGTCAGCAAATAAAAGGAGCAGTTAAATAATGGAAATATAGTCTATGGGCAATGAAAGAAATTCACTCAAAACTAGGAAATTATGCAGCCATTGATTATTTTCTCACATAATGATGAATAACATGTATATAGCAATTTCAAATAACAAGTGTGCCCGCAGACACTTCACTCAGCCAACATTATTTGCGATGTACAGTTACAGTTGTCTGAATTAGGCTCTGAGAAGAGGCCGAGGATGTATGCTCTTTTGTCTTTCCACAATGTGAAAATATCTTTGCAATGCCTGTAGTTAAAAGAGCAAATGAACTCAATTCTCAAACCCATGCAGTAGCCCTCTGACCTCAGTCCATTTTCCCACTGAAAGTTCAACCCCATTTCTCCGCTGATGCCCTGTGGCATTGGAACCCCCAAGGCCTGCATTCCTTGCTAATTAACAATAATGAGAAGGATGAGATATCTTTTTCTTTGTATACCTCTGTCAGAAAAATGTCCAATCAGCAAGAACCATGATACAACATATTCCCCTTTCCCTCCTCATTTACGTGCTTAAATACACACAGGTTCCATCCAGTTTCAAATCTAAAATAATTTGTTTTAAAGGTCAAGCCTTCCAGGCATCCAGCAGTGTTAGAGCCTGGAGAAAGACTGAAAGTTGTGACTACAGACAAAGTGTTCAGAACCACGTAGGCAATTTTTATATTCATTTTCACATAAAGCAGTGTAATTTTGCCCAATATGTAAGCTTCAATTCAAAATTAGCAGACAGCTGGAATTCTGCTCAATAAGTGGATTTGGCTTCTAAATATGACATACCATGTCATATTCTTTGTATTGTAATGCAGTTATGTTAAGAGACTCAGAATTCCCATCTCCACCACGATGTAGGAATCTCTTGACATAACATACCATAAACCCATTCCCTTAATTGGTATTCAAGTTATAGGATGACTGGGGAAAGAGGCTGAGATAGTCTCAGATTTTCTCTTGTACTAAAGGAAAATGAATTCTTAAGTCATATAGAATTGATTCAAATCTAGGGAATTATTTATTAGTTTTGTGATACTGGTCAATTTATTTTAAAATGCAATCACATGTCTGTAAAATTGAGATAATAGTTCTTCCTTTTAAGTGAAATATAATTTTTACCAAATGTTTAAATCAATAAACACTATAAATACATGCTAATAATATTGCTTATATATTGTTCTTAATAAGGAAATGAATCAGGTAAGCATGATTTCAGAAGGGGACTTTTGCTTTACTTATAGTAAATACCTTCAAGCACTTAATATATCTAAATTTAAAACTATAATACACAATAATCTGAGAATTAAATTCACATTAATTATTTAATCCAGCATCAGAGATTTACAAAAGTAGAGAAAAATACAGGGGTAGTGGATGGAGACATATGGTAGAATTCCTACACTTAGCTAAGAGGTAGAACACTTGCCTAGCATGGCTCTGATCTCCAGCTTTGGACAGGGGCACAATGCCACATGGCTAATGAATAATTTTATAACAGATTTGGAGCACTCAGGGCTTTGCTGTGTGTGTGTGTGTGTGTGTGTGTGTGTGTGTATGCTTCAGTAGGTTGGAACTGAAGAGTCCCAGCTGAGCCTCACTTGCTTGTACAATTCTCCTTTGGGAGTCTGCCTCATATTATGCTCAAAGCAGAGCAAAACGGAGTGAGACTTGTACTACAATGGAAAACTACAAGTCGAAGATCAGAAGAGAACAGCAGCTAAAGGGAAGGAACAAAGGAGCTCACCCATGTCTCTGTCACTAATGGTGCCTTCCTTCACCAGTAACTGTATTATATACTAAGCATGATGCTAGCATATACAAATGTATAGCTGTTTATAACATATATAACATATATGTTCACAATTTAAGGAGTTAGAAGTGCATATAAAAATAGTACAATAAGCTATATAGAATTAGATTGTATGTAGGAAAAAATTAAAAACAGTTGTCTCTTTATAATGAGAACAATACAGTTAGTTTTGTTATAGGGGACAAAGTAAAGCTTTACAAATATATATGTATCTATAAATATATATTTTTTTAAAAATCTAAGATTAAAAAATGCTTTGGGAGGGCAGACACGGAAAAGATGGAAGAGGAATTGACACGAACAAAGACACATTAGAAGTCCAATTTTAACTGTCACTAATGCTACAAATATATAATTGTGTTCTTCTGACTTTTTTTAATGATACATATCTCATACAAATCAAACCAATTGCTCCTTTGGCTAATTATCGCAGGATATGAAGAAAGTGGGTGAGATAGCTTTTTGTTCTTATTCATTAAATACAATCCCTGTGTTGCAGAGGTCTGGAATACTCAGGAGACTCTGTGGTCTGCTGCACTAAAACTGGGTTGCTTGACTTCATACAAATACTAAACAGACTAAAGACAAGAGTTGCTGTGGTTGGCCACACTGGGATGGATGAGCTCTGGACTTTAATCTGGGTCATGGCAGGCATCTACTTCATGGGAGCTGGTTTAACTCAGGTACATAGGTGTCAGGCTAAGTAAATTTGACCCTGACTTTGTAGCTTTGTAATTGAAAGATGCATTTCTCAGTAACTAAATAAAGATTGTAGTTCATTTTCTTTGGTGGGGGTAGTTTCAAAGGGTATTTTATGGGTTTAGAGTACTTATGAAATATTCAATAATTTTATGATGTCACATATTGAAAGGCAATTTTATGGCGTGGAAAACAATTATGTTGTGGTTGGTTCTGCACCAAGTTCTGCAGACCACATACTTACATACTGTGCCTGCTATGCCTGGACAATGGACAATTCTAAGATACTGTATGCCAGAAGTCATGCTTCATGAGCACTTGAGAAATGGAACAAAGGTCATGTGAATTAGGTCATGTGAGTTAGGAAGGGATGAGGCAGATAAGTCCAGATTATACCTTAATGGGACCTGCTAAGTAGTTTGGATTTAGAATTATCTGTAATAAATGTCAATGGTTCTTTTTATAAGCAGATTAAGAAATACTTCTAAAATAATTTTTTGCCTGAAAATATAGACCTGTTTAGGAGACAATGCTTGTGACCTCTGGAGTACCAAGTACTTGGAGTTAAAGTTGGCAGAATTAAGTTGGTAGAACTTCTAGAATTCTAAACTGCTTCCATTGCTATTGGTTGATTATTTACTACATTCAAGACTCAACCTGAGTTCTGCTAAGCTGCTCCTTATTTCTTGTGGAAACTCCTTCAGTCAATGGCCTTTAAGATACTGCACCACAATGGGAGTGAAGACTATATAGTCATAGTTACTGTCCTCTTGTGACTTAGCCAAGCCATTTTTAATATAAGACTTAGCCTCTTTGGGATAGTATAACTATTGAAACATTTAGCATATGTTTTTTTTTGTTTGATGTTGTTCATGTTGGTTAAAATTCTAATTTTTACTTACGTGTTTGCCTCTTCTTTTCCCTGGACTATACTTGATATTTGCTCTTATTGTATATAGTTTTGTATTAGGCTTAGAACTCTTTTATTTAGACAAAAGAGGAAGGTGCTGTGGGAACTCCTTCTGCCAATAGTCTTTAAGATGCTGGCCCACTTTGGGAGTGGTCTCATGTACTATAAAGGCAGACAAAAAGTGTGGGTGGCCCTCTTAGTTGCTGGATTCAATTCCAGTTCCCAGTGTACACAGAGGACTGCAGATCGCTACCCTTATAGTGAGTTTATCCCGAAATAAATAAACTTTTGTTATACTCCATTCCAGACTATTGTGGAACTCTTTGGTACAACAACACTTATTACTGCTCAACACCATTCTGTTTAACATGAATAAAAGAATCAAACATCATCTGGACATTTCTGGCACCCTCTCCTCAGCTGCCCAAGGACCTAGCTGGGGGCGTCTTCCTGGACACCTGGGAACCCCTCTAGAGTCAAGCCTCTGCCAACCCTAGAATGGCTCCCTTAAGTAAGATATATAATTCCTTGTTCCCATATCCACCCTTCCTATATCCCAACCATCCTATTCCCCCAAGCTCTTCCCATCCTCCACTTCACACTTTTCTCGCCCCATCCCTCCTCCCCCCATCCCACCCTACCCCTATGTTCCCATTTTTTGTCCGGCAATCTTGTCTACTTCCAGTATCCAGGAAGATAACTGTATGTTTTTCTTTGGGTTCACCTTCTTATATAGCTTCTCTAGGATTTTTACGAATTATAGGCTCGATGTCCTTTATTTATGGCTAGAACCCAATTATGAGTGAGTACATCCCATGTTCATCTTTTTGGGCCTGGGTTACCTCACTCAGGATGGTGTTTTCTATTTCCCTCCATTTGCATGCAAAATTCAAGATGTCATTGTTTGGAATATGCGACCAAATCGGACTCTCTGAGGGTGGCTGATGGTGGAGGCTGACCGAGGAGCCAAGGACAATGGCGATGGGCTTGGTCTCTACGACATGGACGGGCTCTGTGTGAGCCTTGTCAGTTTGGTTGCTCACCTTCCTGGACCTGGGGGGAGTTGGGAGGACCTTGGACTCAACATAGTGTAGAGAACCCTGATGGCTGTTTGGCCTCAAGAGGGAGGGAGTGGGGATGTGGGTGGAGGGGAGGGGAGGGAAGGGGGAGGAGGAGGGGAGGAGATGGCAATTTTTAATAAAAAATAAATAAACTGGAAAAAAAATAAATAAATATTGAAAAGTTAAAAAAAAAAAAGAATCAAACATCAAAGTGTTAAAATACATGCCAGGCCTGGTAGTGCAGACCTGTAATCCCAGCTAAGAGGAGTCTGAGGCAGGAAGATTCCAAGCTCAAGGCTTGTCTGGCCAACTTAGTAAGACCCAGTGATAGGGCAAATGTCTAGCATATGCCATGCCCTTGGTTCCATCACCAGTATTGACCATGGGAGAAGGGAAAAAAGAACCAAACATCTTAAACTAATTCCCAAACTGTTCTGGTCCAGAAAATTTCCAAAGAAACTGTGAGGACTACAAAAAGCATGTGTTTGCTTGTGTTCTTTCCAGCGATTAAGCTTTGCGTTATCTTAGAAAATAAATTCCCAAATGTCTTAATGTATTCTGATGAATAGACAACTTTTCCCATTAAGTAAGCATTGTCAAAAAATGTCATATAAAATCATGGCCTCTCTGGTCAGCTTTGTTGCCAGGTGCAGTTGAAATGCAGCCCTGCATTAGTGGGGGTTTAGGCATAATTCCAGATGGCATGACTATACTGGTACCACTGTCTTACTGACTTGTATCAAAAACTAAGAGCCTTGCACTGCTGAAAATGAAGGGCTAATATTAGTCAGGTATGTTTTATCAGCAAATATGATAGCCATTGATATAGAACATTCAAAACTTGAATAAAACGCTAAACTTCTTAGTATACCTTGAAGGAAGTGAAATTCTGCAAAGGCTATTGCATGGGTTCAGAAGACGTGATCAAACTGCAGCAGTGTACGAGACATAGAGAGCAAGCAAATTCTAAACCGACAATTTCCAGCCCAGTACTCAGTTGTACTGGCATCTGAGACATGGCTAATGGGACTGAAGACCTAACTTCAAACTGTATCTAATTTAAACTTATTTACACATAAATTTTTAATTACTATAATATTCAACTATGAAGAATTTTAAGTATGCTTAGAATACACAAGTCAGAGTACCCATGACTGTATATTTTATAAAAGTATTTGTGATAAAAAACAAAACATAGAGTCTGAACTGAGAGGTGTAAGTAAACATTTATAATAGGTGAGATTTAAAGTTATAACTTATGAATAAGTTAAGAGATACCAAGTTAATTTAATTGCTAAAATCAACTTTATCTCTACTCTTACTTCTGTAATGTTACCACTATAAAATGTGAAGTTCCACACATAGCTTACATTTATTGCAATTGGAGAGTGCTAGCTGAGAGATATTTGAGGGGGTCGTAAGAACCTGATTGGTTACAAATGCAAGCATACGACAAATACAGCAAGGTTTCTATCAATGATAAAATGCTGGGCATTTAGCTGGTAGATGGTGAGACTGGTCTCTAGTGAGCTATGTCTGAGCTGCCTCTGAGAGACATCGTCGTCGTGGGGATGGGTAAGCAGGTAGAAACAGCAACATGGGATGAGTGGAGGAGGGAGAAAAGTCAGGACTATGGATGTGTTCGCGAGCGAGCAGTTGGTATGTGATAACTAAAACTCAAGAGAGAGGGTTTGAGAATGCTTAGATCTGTCTTCAGAGCCTAATCATTAATACTTGGGTACATTTTATTTCCTTTACCAAAGAATATTTTTGTCTATCAATTTTATATTTCTATCTTTTCATTGGGCAGGAAGGTTTAATGAAATAGGTCCAGGAAGAAAGTTATTTTTCTTGATAGGAAGAACCCACCTTTAAGGTGTCTCCATAGAAATCTAGTTGCATTATGTTCTCCTAAAGTAACAGAAATTCCCTCATCAGACCGGGCTAGTCTGGCAGGAAGAATAGACAGCTTCTTCAGCTGGCTTTCAGAAGGGCAAAATCCTTGGTGTTTTTGACAACAAATCCTCAGTTTGATGGTGTAAATCACAAACAATCCCACACCAGTTTGGAATTATGATTAATAGAATGGTTATTTATTTAAAGGGGAAAAAACTTACAGATCACCGTCCCAGACAACAGCCCTCTGCGCAATCAGGAAGGGAGCCTAGTCGTCAGAAGCGGAGCCGGAAGCCAGAGAGCGAGCGGAGGGAAGTGGCCGCATTTTTAAAAAGAAAGACCACGCCCCAATGGGCTGGTATCTCAGCAGCTATTGGCTGAAGGAGCAGAAGGAGCTCCCGCAACATCAGTTCTGACAAATTGATTCTCATAGAAAGTTTCTAAGATGTCACAAGTTACATAGAATGACCCTAACATGCATGTTTCCATTAAAATAATCTTTTATGGATCACGAAAACTGTATCTAGTTCCCCTTGCCCAGCTTATAACTTGATTTATTGGTGTCTGTTGTTAACGAAAGTACTCCCTAATATATTCACATTGGTTATTTCCTTTGCTGAAATAAACCACTCAGGCCAGGTGGTGGGGCATGCTTTTAATACCAGCACTCAAGAGTCAGAGGCAGGTGGACCTCTGTGAGTTTCAGGCCAGTCTGGTCTACAGGGCAAGATAAACTGTTTATATTTGGCATGGCCCAGTGTCAATATCAGTAAGATTCGGATGCATAGCATGGCCACCCTATTGTTGTCTAGTCTTTGGCAGACCTGTTTGCTATGCTGTTTGCATTTTTAAAATATGACTACTGTGCATTTTGCTTATGAGTTTCCATGCTTTTTGTGCAACAAAGGGCATTTTCCTATCAGTGTGAAAATGACCTCTTATTCACTATGCATCCCTCAAAATAGTTATTAAGCCCCAAGCAGTGACTTCATTTCTTTTCTATCAATCTATATTGTGTTTGCACAGCTTGCATCCTTAATAACCTATTTGCATATATTTTAACAGTGGCTCATAATTTCTCTCTGGAAAACACAGACAGGATTACAAGAATGAACATACCACACATTGCACAGGCATTCTTAACTATTACTTCTCGTGATAGCTGCATAGTAACCAAACTGTTTTAAGTTGTTAAATGGAGAAAACTATTATACAAAATAACCAGTCATCTACAACAGAAATTGTGTTTTAGGTGGCCCATTATGCTATCTTAAATTAGCCTAGAGAAAAGTTTATAGGGGGGTAGAGTCCTAAAAATTATTTAATTACAGAAGAAAGGAAGAAGTTTTCAGTGGTTAAACGAATCTAACAAGATAATCTAGGGTTGGAAACTGAGCACAAGAAAACAGTTAAGCAATTTACCACTGCCTAATGCCAGAGCATTTGAAGGCAACTCATAAAACAGCTGGAGACTCGCTACAAAGCCACAGATAGGGAAGAAAAGCAATCACAGCAAAGGGCAGTCTGTGGACCAAATTCCCTCTGATAGGTAATATCCTGGGCTTCTTACCCCACTTTTCCAACGATATCATAACATTTCCAATTAGACTAGGGGGTGAGAATATTGCAAGGGCAACTGTGAAAACCCTGAGCATAAGAACAGGGGCCTTGGTTACTAAGATTCAGCTACTAAACAATAATGGGAAGAACGAATTTTTGGAGATTAAAAACAGTACAGGAAAAGCAATTTTTAAAAATGGGTTAGTACATTTTGTTGGGCTAGAGAAACAGAAAGGGAGATGTGGTAGATGGACCCAGAAAGGGAAAGCAGAGCAGATTTCACTTATAGGAGAGAACTTGCCTTCTCTGGTAGGTGGGAGTCATCTCTATATTTATTTTTCTTTCTTTTTAATAGAGGACTGACACAAAAAGAGGCAATTTTAGAAACTAATGATATCAATGAATTAATTTAACCAACTAAGCAATATGAACTGACTGGAAAGTGTTCAGAATGGAAATAGGGGAACAACTGAGCAGTGGTGGTGGCTACAAACGTCTAAGTAATAAACACGTCCTGAGGAAGTACAGGTAGAAGTCACTGCCTTCCATCTCATTCTTTAAACTTTACAGCAGAATTTCAGAAGAAAAAATGCTAGAGACTAATTTAAAAGACTAGCTCAAGAAAGGGAACTACTGGTTGCTCAGAAAAACAAGAAACTGCATTAATCTGTAAAACAAACATGCAAATAGTAAGAATCAAAAGGAAACAAGCTTGTGTCAACTCCTAATCACAAAAGAAAAAGAGGTGAAAAAAGTCAACAAAGCCAGGAAGTTATGAATATAGGGGTGTTACAGGTCCGCAAGATGACTAAGGGCATGTGGTGCTTTGAATAAGAATGGTCCTCTATAGGCTCCTATATTTAATGTCTGATCCCCAATTTGTGCAACTATTTAGGAATGGTTAGGATGTGTGTCCTTCTTGGAGAAGCTGTGTCCCAGTCAGTGATAAAGTGATGATTGTGTTCTCTCTCTCTGTCTCTGTCTCTCTCTCTCTGTCTCTCTCTCTCTGTCTCTCTCTCTCTCTCTCTCTCTCTTTCTCTTTCTCTCTCTCCTTTTCTCTCTTTTGCCTGCCCCTCTCTCTGTCTCACAGTGAGTGTCTCAACATATAAACTCTTAGTTACTATTCCAGTGTCATGCCTACCTGCATGTTGCTATACTACATGCCATGATGGTCATGAACCCACCCTCTGAAACTGTAGGCAAGCTCCCAATAACCTCTTTCTTTCTATAAGTAGTGAAGACCACTCTGTGTCTTCATAGCACCAGAAAGATGACTAAAATAGCAACCAAAAGTGTTTACTGCCAAGCTTAATGGCCAGATTTCCATCTCCTGGACCCAAATAAACACAAGAGTCAACAGTGAGAGGCAAGTTGCTCTCTGATCTCCACATGTTTTCTATACACTCACACACACACACACACACACACACACACACACACACACACACACACACACACACACCAAGCAATAAAAACAAACCTTAAACACAAAAACAACAAACCGAAAGAAAGAAAGAAAGAAAGAAAGAAAGAAAGAAAGAAAGAAAGAAAGAAAGGAAGGAAGGAAGGAAGGAAGGAAGGAAGGAAGGAAGGAAGGAAGGAAGGAAAGAAGAAAAAACCTTCCCCTTGCTCTAACATTTTTCCATAAGCTCACATTTGACAGGGACATGTGTAGTAAGACCACTAAAAAACAAACCAATGTCTTTGGAGAGTTTTTCCACGCTTTACTTTTTAAATTTAGGTTGATACTCCCAGGAAGAAAGAAAAGAGAGGGCATTGCACCCATTAGCTTGGCTCTTCCTCAACACAATCTGGCACTAGCTATCCTCATAGCCAATAGAAATTTGGGCACCAGTTCACATATCTTCCCCAGAGATAATTGTGTCCTTCATACCTCAGCAGCTTGGATGGCAAGACATTTTCAACACATGGTGAAAAGCCATTATTTCAGACTTTTAAAATTATAGTTAAATTGGCTACATGTGTTCTAATTAATTTCTACAAGAACCAAGAAAACAAAACCATATGAAATATCTACTGATTTTGACTTCAAGGGTTGAATTTAAATATTTTGCAGCAACATGAAACTCTTACAAGTAAGTGTATCTTTTGGTTAAAAAGAACATTTCAGATAAAGCATAATTTCAATTCAGGAAAAGTTTGTGGGGGGGGGATAATTGTGTTTTATCTTGTTTATATTAGTATTTATCCATATATAATTATTAACTTTTAAAAGATGTTTTTGGATTTAGTGTTAGGACAGCAAGATCCTGTAGTCATGTAACATGGATACAGACAGAGAAAGATGAAAAAGGTCAGGAATGAATCAATATTGACAAGTTATTTTGAGACTTTTAATATTTACTATAAATACAATGTTCTGAGTGCATACTAAAATGCTAATCAAAGATATATTTGTAAATCAAAATCAATTAGGAGCTTGACTTCAAACTGCAGCTCCACCCCAGCAAAGTACAAAGCAGAACCATGTAAGGCAAATGTGTACAAGAGTTCACTAATGGAGTCCACAGCATGCTTTCATGCTCCCAGGAAGAAAGTGTTTCAAGGATTGCTACTCATCCTCTCCTCCACCTTCCTGGTTAGAAAAAGGCACCTTTAATACCACCCACTGAAGGGATGAACCTTCATTTATACTAGCTTTCTCTCATAAAAAGGGAGTTGTTAAAATAATCTCTAGTTAAGGCCTATAAAGTGATACCTTCAAGAGATTTTTCTGAAAGTGGCAATACTGACAATATTATATGCTAGCTCTGATAAAATTTACATGTTGTAACTCACAAAAATCAATCTTAGTTCAGTGGTTTTGCTCATTGTTCTTAAGAAAATATTTTAACAGACCAAAAGCCTTCAACATTACCAATTTGAATGTTTATAATGTAACACTTTGCAAATCACGTTATATTGTTTTGTCTTAAATGATTTGTCCACTGCTTGTATATGTAATATCTAAGTAATGTCAACTTATTCATATCCACAAAGCCTAATGTAGAACTGGGTCATACTAGATGTTCAATAAACACTAAGGGACAGGCTTCAAAAGTGATAGCAAACCTTGTTTCCATAAGGTTTTATTTTATTAATTATCATCATTATTATAAAGTCATATTCCATGAAATCATAAAGTTTATCTGAAAGTCACAAAAATATTAAATAACAAGAGAAGCATTCATGATAAAATATATAATAAAAAGTGATTCATCCAACAAAAGTTTCAATTAAAAAACAGTCTACTATATAATTATTGTAAATTATTATGCTTCAATGTTTTTAATAAGAAATTAGATGACATCTTCATAGCTATATGGACAGTAAATTCCATCCATAAATGGCTTTTTGACAACTGAAAAGTTAAAGATTTACTCTTGCTCTATGAGTCAGTATTTTCAATATTTAACTTATTTGTTCTCTGTTTTTTTACTCTAATCTTCACCAATCCTCTAACTCCTCATAAATCTTTACAATCAATAAAGCACCTGACTTTGAACTCACATTGATAGTGTTTATATTAATATAACAAAAATAAGTCTATCAAAATTGGGACACCTGATTCAAAGTGAACTTTTCCCAAGTTGTTGTATTTTTTTAAGTTCACAGTTAATCAAAATTTAAATGTGATTACATTTTCCAGTGAAATCAAACTTGATCACTCTGAAAAATGGGAAGATAAGTCATGCCAAATATTCAAATTTTCAATGAAATTATATGCCAATCAAATTTTTAGAGCTAGCTAATTGAAACTATTATACATTTTTAGCAAGAATGGAGCATCTTTTAATGATGCAATCAACCTTCATGTTTATTGCCTCTGTCAATTAAAGTCAGAACAAGATTTTTAGATGAGATCCATACATAGTTTATATGATGCTGACTTGGAAAGTTCTCATAAAACTTCCTGAAAGAATAATGGGTAACCAAAGTTTCTACCTCTTATGTAGATAAGACATGTCACCTGTTATACATGTCAGCTTAAAAATTTTTCAGAAACAAAACCACAGAATAGTAATATTATAAAATTTTACACCTTGCTTTACTTTTAACTTTCTGACCTCCCATCAAAAAAAAAAAAAAAAAAAAACAGAATTTATTCTGTAAAATCAGATGAACGCAACAATTGTCCTAATAATCAGATAAAATGACTCTTGAATATTCTCAAACTTAATAATTAATATTAAGCATAGTTGCCAAGCATCCTGGCTATAATCCCAGTTATGAGTAGGCAGAGGTATTAGATCAATTGAAGGGCAATCTGTCTGGAAAGCCAGGCCACCTCCTGTGATTCACACACCCAGAGAAAAGGAAAGCCTTGCAGATGTCTCCTCGCAAATTTATTCTATTTGATTTTCCCCTTGATTTTCTACCTTCTTGGTTTCCATTTTTTCCCTTATGCTTTCTTTTCTGTTCTTTTCTGAGTACAGTTGTAAGAAGAAATTAGAGGTATAGTTCAGTATTAAAACCAGCAAAACAAGAAGAACAAACTAAAACCCAACTTTGAGATCATTTAACTGCATATGACTCGTTTCCAGATGAATGACGTTGAGGTCTAGCGGCTGGGATTACTGTGCAGACAGTGAATAAGATGGACAGAGAGGGGCTTTCTTTGTTGTTGTTGTTGGATTGAACTAAGACTTAGCCCTGGCTTTAGATAGTAGTGAGCATAGCTGAAATAATAGTAGTGGTGCTAGACCCTAAATTAACCTGTAAGCCCCACCAGAATCCTAGGATTCTGGAAGTTGTAGTTCTTTAAAGATAACGCCTGCCCAAAGACCAGTTAACTTTCTGGGATCCTGGGAGTTGTAGTTCTTGGAAAACAACAAGCAAGACTTATGAGAAGGTAGGGTCACCTACAGGTTTTGTTCTTACCCCTGCCAATACCTGTCTTGAGGTCACTCAGCTGGAAAGTTTCCAGGTGGTGGTTCTGACCAAATTCCATCTTGGCCAGTATTTAATATTTTAATAGAAGCTTACTTTAATTTGGCCAGAATGGTGAAATTGGTTTTCTTTGGTGAATTTCAGGATTTACAGAGGAAACTGAGGACAATAATATCCATTTTTTAATTAAGGTCAGACTCTGGAGGCAAGAGAAATTTGAAGATTTCTAATCCTACACACACACAGAGAGAGAGAGAGAGAGAGAGAGAGAGAGAGAGAGAGAGAGAGAGAGAGAGAGAGAGAGAGAGAGAGAGAGAGAATACAGATAAGCATTGAATTTAAAATGAATGATTTGGCAAGGCCTAAAGGGGAGATCTGGGAGAAAAGAAAAGCAAAGAAGTCCATGGGCAGCAGGACACATACTGGGGCAGACATGGAAATATCATGTTTTTACTTTTAAGAAAGCTTAAGCTTACAGTTGGTCAGAACTGGAAAAAATGGTCAACACCGTATACCAATCCAATTGTCCAAAAAACAAACAGTGGTAGTTTGAGTAATTCAATAACAGCCCCTACCACTTCAGGGCAATCATTGCAGTACCTTTCTGGGGATGAAAGCGTAATTGGCTACGGATCAATAAGTAATTTCTCTTAGAAGGACAAAGGTCTTGTTTTTCTTCTTTTTAATTTATATATATTTTTGAGTTGGAAAAGCTCTTAAATCAGAGCTGAGAAAATATATTTTGAAAGTTGACATTACGTTAAACAGCAAGATTCCTGACTGCCGTGAGAAGTTTATCTCAACTGATCATTTATTTATGATGCTATAAAAATCCAAATGCTTTCCATTTTGATTGTTAGGTATTTGCTGAAAGGCAACTGAAATTACTTTCAGAGGGTGGCCATCTTATGACAAGTGCATTCTGAGTGGAAATTTACAATGGGTCAATAATTATTATGCTGAGGTGTTATTTTCTGTTTACTTTTGCCCCCTAAGACCAACACTGAATTCAGCTCTAGTGGTCAAGGTGAAACTTCAGCTGGCTTATTGGAAATGCTGGAAATCTAATGTAAGAATAAGATTAAGCAAAAATTAATAAAATCATTCCCAATTAAAACCTTGTCAATCTGTGATGATGTAGCATAGTGAATTGCTATTTTCCTAGCCATCTTAGGATTTATGCCTAAGGCCAGTTTCTACCAACAAGAAAAATGTTGGCCTTACTATGGGTCCTTTGAAGACTTAGCACTTGGTAATGGCAGAATATAGACCAGGCAAGCATAAAGAAAACAAATTACATTGTCAAGAGACTGAGACAATCGGCAATACTCAAGTATAAAACAGAAGTTGTAGAGAATGAAATGTCTATGAAACTTCACGAAGAGGAGGACTCTAGGTAAATCAAGAATCCCTTCACATTTTGTTGGCAGGTTCATTTTTAATGTTGCTGGGTATGGACCCCCGGGTCTTGCACACATTATACAAGCCCTGTACTGCTTATGTGTGCCACAGACACAGAGTTCTGAAGATGCCATATTTTTCTGTTTGTGATTCTGCAATACAGAAAAATACTAATATCTCTTAGCAGATAAAGCATGTGCATTCTTTCACACAAATAATACAGAGAACGGAGGAAATGGAGAATTATAACTGCACTTGGTAATTCCTTAAAAGTAGGACTGCAAAAAAAGGGGGTCTGAACCTGAAAGTCTGCTATGAAAACTAAAGAGAAAGCATCTCTTTCATAAGCTATTATTTACCATTTCCTGTGTGCTGGCTAAATTTGTATGTGCAGTTCTGCAGAGCTGAGACAGAAAAGGAACATTTCTCAGAACTTTCCCGACAGCTATCAAAGCTAGAGCAAAATGCCCCAGAAACAATGATGTTTGCCATTTTCACAACCCCAAATGAAATTTTCACATCCTTAAAGTTTCCTTCTTCATTCCTCCCACACCATGTAACTTTAGACAATTTTTGCTCTGGCAAGCAAAGAGGTAAGACTACTGAATCCAGATCTTTGGGTGCTACCAATATAGCAGGCCCCGCTTCCAGCCAGATGGTACAGTGCTACTGAGCAATATCTTACTTTATTAACTTTGAAAATCTTCCTAGAGCAAGAAATTCACTGCCAAATATCTTTGCAAACAAAAAATTGACATGACTTAAGACTCAAAAATAAAAATAACTTTCTTCCTATTGTGAAGTTCATGTTAATAACAGTAGCACTGTGGTTTAGTAGCTACATCCCATATTCATATTTACTGTAACAATATATTTTGGGGAAAGTTTAAGTGCATATATCTATATGGATATACATATATAGATATATAAACATATATACAAACACATACATACATGCAGATATGTATAAAGTTAATGGTGAAAAGCAAATTTTGAATCTTATTTAGAAAGTACTTACTATGTGCAGTTCAAGATAGTCACCCAAGCCTGAGGAACTGTCCACTCGCACCAACACTGCTTCCTTCTGAACAGTGCTAAACCCTATAGCCAGCCTGTCTGCTCGTGTGCTGGGCCGGTCATTAGGAGGCCATTTATACGTGATCTGTCCACCACCTTTGCTAAAGATATACGTTGTCCCAGCTGTAAAACAAAATACATATTTCATTAGTATCTATACACAAAATCTATGTTTCCCATGTCATGTATTAATGCAGCAATAAAATGTTCACTTTATTCATAAACTATGGCAAGGAAATGATAGATATCAATGAAACTTGCTCAAGACAGAGGACAGAGTTGTTTTAAAAGAAATGGAGTAGTCACTCAGGTTAAATGCACTCATTAAATCCACCAGCAGATGTCCAGAACAAATAATAGGCTTCAGTTTTCTCCATTGAATTGGACAAGCATGGGATGTAATGGGCTTTCATTTCATCCTGCCAGTTTTTAAGAAATAGTTTAGTAGGAAACATTGACTGGAGGCTTGAGAAGGGAGCAGAAACATATATCAACTTGTTTTCGAAACAAGGACTGCATGCGGATGTGACAGGGTCATACAACACAGGGAAACAACCTGCAACAATAGACTTCAAATCAGACATTTATGGGTAAAGGGTCTCTGCACATGTGGCATGAGATAATTTACATATCAACAGTTAAAAACCCCAGAAGTCCCATCAACAAATACACATAACACACGCCACCAATGAAGTCAGGTGTTAACGGGTAGTATCTGGTGGCTATGAAATAGCACAGCATCCTAGAGATTTCCCCATCTCCTTCACTCCCTCCAGGTGAACACTGCTCTTACAGCATGGAGAATAATGTATCCTCTCAGTCATGGGGGTTAAGACTGTATGACAGGATGGAGATGGCAGACATTACCAAGTTCACATAAAGAGAGTGTTTCAATGCACGGGAGTCCCATTTTGCTGCACTGCTAGCATGTCTCTCACTGATCACAAGGAATCCCTTGAGAAAGATTTGGAAGAAGTAACAGAAGAAAAATATGTAAGAGAAAAGAAAGGGACAGAAAAAGATGTCTTACTGCACATGTTGCTCTTGTGGAGAACCCACATGATGGCTCATAACAACCCATAACTCCAGCTCCTGGAAAACCAATGCTCTCTTCTGAATTCTGAAGGCACCAGACGTGTATGTAGAACATATGCATACATGAAGGCAAAAAAAAATCCATAAAAAAACAAAAAACACTCCAAGGAAGGAGAGAGAGAGAGAGAGAGAGAGAGAGAGAGAGAGAGAGAGAGAGAGAGAGAGAGAGAGAGAGAGAGAGAGAGAGAGAGAATCTGAATCAAGGTGGATCTGAAGGTATCTGCCTGTTTCCAACTACTAGTGAAACTGAATAGAAAAAGAAATCACAAGTTCAAGGACTGCCTGGACCACAGAATCAATTCACACCTCACCTGGCCAAGTTAGTAAGATCCAGTCTTAGAAATGACTGAGGAGTTTCATGGTAGAATTCTTACCCCGCAAATGCAAAGCAATATATTCAATCTCCAGTGAGACAGGAGAAAAGAGAAGAGAGGAGAGGGGGAGAGGAGAAGGAAGGGAAGAGAGGGAAGAATGAAGGGAGGGCTAATGAGAGATGCCTTTTAGGTGGAGTTTGGATGTGAAACATTTCCCATTGTCCCATGGATTTGAAAATTTGGTCCCCAGGGAGAAACACCATTTTGAAAGGTTATGGAACCTTTAGAATGTATGTGTGCCAGAAGAAGTGAAGCTGTGGTCTCTGAGGTTTCACAGCCTACTTCCACTTCCTGTCAACTCTTGGCTTCGTGATCCAGCATAGACAAAATGTCAACAGCTGCTCTGGCTTTGCGCCCCCACCCTGATAGACTATAGCCTCATACTGCAAGCCAAAGAAACCCTTCCTTAAGCTGATTGTGTTTTGTCATAGCGATGAGAAAAGTTACTAATACACCTTTTATATCTCTCTCCCCAGAAGTTCATGCTCACTAATATTCCTAAGCAAGCAGTTCATAAGGCCTATTGTTCTGTTTTCAACTTGCTATTTGGTATTTTTGAAGACTATTAAGAATTTTTTAACTGTCTCAGTAAAAAATGTCAATAAAAATGGAATATAAGAAGAAGGGGTTATAACATAATATAACCATAACTAGTGCAGACAACATTCATTTTCTCTTTTTAATTCACTTTGTTCTTGAATGCATATGAATATTATTTCACAGGAAATAAGGAATGTTGCAAAATAGAGGTAAATTTCAGAATTAAAATGGGAATTTTGATGTTCTCTTTCAGAATTATCCAATTGAAGCCATGTTGCAAATAACATCAGCTTACATTTCCTGCTACAACATTTATATTTATTTATTTACTACTTATTTTTGTATTTATTTCATTGTTATTGTTATATTTTGAGACAAGGTTTTACTCAGGTTGGCTCCAAACTCTTGCCTCTACCTCCCAAGTGTGAGGATCATGGCCTGAGCGAACACACCTGGCTAAAATAAACTTTTAAAAATCATTTTCATGACCGTTTTTTCATTGCTCCCATAGAGAATGAAGTCTTTTTTGTTATATTTGAAGAAGTTTAGTTATAACAATTAGCTTTTTTCCTAAAATCAAATATTTGGTTAAGTGGAAAAGCTAGTTATAACCCGGCTTCTAGACTCACAGAGATCCCCCTGCCTCTGCTTCCTGAGTGATGGGATTAAAGGTGTGTGCCACCACTGCCTGGCATATGCTTCTGTTTCTATTACAAGGCATCCAGAAAAAACTTAACTGGAGGTATCAGTCTACCACATCGAAACCAAACCACCACATAAGTGCTTCTTCTTATTGGTCCAAACGTGTTCATCTAAATGTTTATATTTTCAGTTAAATAAATATAATATCGATATGATTATTCACAATCTGAATTAATCATGTAATTTGCTCTTTCTCAATACACAGTGAGACCTGGACACTAGCACTCTATCAACTTTCCTGTACGAGATGGCTTTATTGCGACACCCTCCGTTTCACTGCAGGAAACAAATATGGTGATTATTTCTCCACTATTTCTTTCTACCCTGCGTGTATACTACATACATTATACTGAGTGAAAATCAACAGTAAAATTTCATAAAACAGGGAAAAAATAGATTGGAGGCCACTCTTCTGCTTACACATATATCCATGCTAGCTTCTTTTCTAAAATTCCATTTTGCATCAAACTTGAAAAAAAAAAAAACTTTTATATCCTTAAATCCCTCCTTCTCTTCTGCTGGAAAATAATCCTCATTATCAAATGCAGTGAGCCAATGGGCTGAAATTTTAAACTATACTTCATTAGGTGTGTGTCTTTGTCAATGACTAAGATAGCATGCTTGCTCCACCAGAGGGATAGAAATGATGACTAGAAATTCTGACCTGGGGTGGACCCAGATCAAACGGCAGTTTATTACTTGCTACTCACAAAGCCTGAGCTCAGGACTGATTCCATCCTTAGGACCGCTTGTTTGAAAACACAGATGACAGCAGCATCACTGTCTCATGGAATGTCTGTGGGGATAAAATGAGAGGGTGCAGAGAAGCCCCTGGCAGCCTCCATTCTAGCAAATGCTGAGTGCTCAGGGGACATGAGTGTGTGTGTGTGTGTGTGTGTGTGTGTGTGTATGTTTGTGGATGGTCATGCCTGCATGTATACACCTAAACCTCAAGAAAATATAAAAAATGGCATTGCAACATAATATAAGCACTTTGAGAACATTTAGATTTGCTTCAAATTTATTTTCAAACCAACTATCTTTTAATAAAGGCCTTTCTTGGATAATAATTTTTATTAATTATTCTGTATTTTATTCCTTGGAATAGCACTGTTCTTCACACAAATCTACTCTATTATTGTTATTTACTTTCACTAACAGTGGACAATAGAGGTCTCATTAAATTACATCACATGGGAGTTTTGTGAAACACAGAATAGCTCACCACCAGAAAGCATCTAGCATGGCCATTTTTATAGCACAAAGCAAATATTTACTCGATCTTTAAATAAAATTTATCTACAAAAAAATGAGCTAGAAACTAGCTTTAAAATCTTTATTCTTACAACAACATGTGTTATTTTTTGTGAGTGAACTTAGAGAGAGGGGAGCATATCACAATCACACCTCCAAGCTTTGGATCAATATAGAAGAGGATGAGGGACGTGCCATCTTCATGACTTCTGCATGTTTGAGGATGGGTGGATTTGTTACAAGTTGCCCTCGGCATCCTTCACCTCACTAAGTATATGTATGACTCAACCCTAAAGTGGAGTTTAGAAATCTCCCCACTTAAAGCCTTTCGGCAATCTCTATTACTCTAAATTTATTGAGAAAACATCAGATCCATACTCAAGAATGCAACATACTCTGTACTGAAGTAAAAGATTGCAAATATTATTGATGGGTTTTATTTTGTTTTTGTGCTGTCTGTGATGTTGTGAGAAATATCTTCAGCTCTTATTGAACACGATCATTTGCATGATGGACACTCTCTTCCTGCCTCCTCTCTCTTCTCAACCTTCCCCTCCTGAAGCATTTTCACTTTATTCCCTCAGGACTCATAGAATCCCCCAAATTTACTGAAACTCTCTGAAAAAGAAATCCAATCAGCAATGACAGGACTGTTTGATTATTGGTTGCTCCAGATCCTTGCTATACACACACAATATATAATTAACTTCTGAAAAGATTAGCTTCTAACTCATAAGTACATGAATAAAAGGTTCTTGTTTGAAGGCCTATAATTCTGTAACCAACTTGAAATATTTGGGTCATTACATTTCCATTAAATGTAACAGCAGTATAATGCTTTATCCAGAGAACGTTCTCAGGATGTCAGATGAAAATTAAAACAATAATAAATGACAGCTGTTATCTTCTCTATAGGCATGTTAATACGTTATTGCTTAATTTAAATTTGTTTGAGCATTTTTAACATATAGAATTTATTCTTTGGAATGAAAGACTAAACCCCCAAATTTCTTTAAGAAAAAAGACCACTGGACCACTATATATTACAAAAGAGTTTAAGAATAACTCTAAAGTCACTAAATTGTGAAACATGCAATATTAAAAACAATAACATAGGCCATTCAGTGGTGGCACATGCCTTTAATCCCAGCATTCAGGAGGCAAAGGCAGTCAAATCTCTGTAATTTGAGGCCAGCCTGGCCTACAGAGTAAGCTCTAGGACAGGCTCCAAAACTACACAGAGAAACCTTGTCTCAAAAAATAAAATAACAAACAAATAAAACAATATAACATATAATTACAGATCATTCTCTTCCCAAATAATTGTAAAATTATTCATGCTTACACAATTTACATGATGAAATCAAAGAACTACTGGGTTTTCAATACTGAACTTTTTTTTAAGAATAAAAAGCTTAGGCAAGATTGCATTACATTAGAAAATACTTAAAGTATCTAAGGTACACTGGAGACAATGAACACGTTTACTCCATTTTTATGAACAGACTAGAAAGCAAAAGAGGGTAATTGGTCATTCAATAAGGAAAAAAGCAAAAAAAAAAAGTGTCAAGTACATAAAATTGTTAGCTACTGGCCTCAGACACCTACCCAAAGTAAACAATCCCCTAATAATGAAGGTCTTACTGGAGCAGCCCGGTGTCATATTTAGGTTAGGCAGAGGTATTAGCCTGTCATAAATGGACAGTTGTATATACTTTCAGAACTTTAAGTTGTAATATCAAGGGGAACTATTGAACATTAAGAAAATAAGTTGTTGGATTTTTTTTAATTAGTGTTAGTTGTGAATGCTAAGAAGAACCTCTCTGCACATGCACTGGAATTCCCTCAAGTGGTACAGGAAAGAGTGTGCAGACAGACAGCTCAAATGCCAATCAGAAACTTGGTCCTGCAGACAACACAAGTAATCCAGTGAGCCAGCTCCCAGAAGCTTCAGCTCTGCCCCAGACAAGCACCATCTCAAAATAAGAATGATGTGTGCCTACTCAGTAAGAAGTTTCCATCCAACAAAACTATAAAGCAAAAGGGCAGAAAGCTACCATGATGTGTATGAAGTCAGGAGTCATTTATCTCAGATAATTCAAATAGCAATTATGCATTTCAATAAGGTCATAAAGAAACTTTGCCTTGCTATTAACTTAAAACATTTGTCTGATAAAACAATTTTCTAATAAATATTCTATATGTTCATTTGAACTGGCTGTCATGGAAACACTATGTTGTAGAAAGAAGCATATGCTCACAAATGTAGCATACATACATTTTAGATTTAGGCATTTATGAACATTTACTTTCACGATGTAAGTGTGTTCCTCTGAAAGATAAAGTAATATCTTGGAGTATAAATAGGTCTGTGAGTTATTCTTCTTTACAACCGTGACATGCACTAAGGAAAGTCACCAAAAGCTACATTGTCTAGTCTATTCACTATGGACATCTCTAAAGTTTCAAGGAGAACAGTAAGGCTGAGTTAATTAGAACTCAGAAAAGACTCATTGTACAATTTAGACATTTCAAACAGAGGAATGCATAAATGGTGTTCATTTGTACTTTATAAAGCCAAGACTACCCTATCAATAACTCATATCAAGAGAATTCATTTGAGTAGTCATCTTGGTTTTCTCTGCATTAAAGGGAATGGATTCTAAAAACTAAAAACTATTTTGGGATGCTTAACAGTGCCTTGCAAAGGAGATTACGGTGAAGCCTCAGTTAAGGGTTTCCTTAAAACTGTAACATAAACAATAAATACAAATTATATGTGCACATAAACATATATTCTCAAATTGAGGTTGGACACATGGTTGAACATTCAAGCCAGGAAATGCTCTTTTAGAAAATCTATGCAGTAGCAGATAATTTGGCACTGCTTTGCAATATCCTCATGCATTTTGAACATACTGAGGATTGAGCCTAAGGCCTTGAATACGCTAGGCAAGGGCCTTCACACCATACTATATTCCCGGTTTTGTTTTCACGTTATATTTTGAGACAGAGTTACACTAAGTTGCTCAGGCTGTCTTAAATTCACTCTGAAGAGTACTCTGGCCTTGAACCCGTGATCTTGCTGTCTTAGCCTCCTACCTAGCTAGAATTACTGGCCTGTGCTACGAAGCCTAGGGCAACCAATTTTCGCTCAAAGGTACTTGTTATTTTCTTCTTGAACGTGTCATTTAGATAATATCCACTCTGGGAATACATAGGATCTCCAGTTTGAACTACAGCATGAGACAAACTTTTTCCAAGATCAAACTCAGAGTCAAGGAACTTTTTTTAGTGTCTTGGTCTTAACCATGTGACTGGGAGTAAAAAGAAATGATCGAGAACTCAAAATAAAATCAAGCAAAGTAATCTTAAAACTCACAACCCTGGGAACATTAAATGTTTATGTTTTCCTTTCTGAAACCAGGCTCTCTTAAGCAGTTACTGAACCTAATGTCTCTGTGGCAGGCATTTCAGTGATAAATTTGTGTTAGAGATATAAGCAAAATGAATAGGAAGAGAAGAAATCACACTATTAGGTTATTTAAGGAAAATATTATTTTTAAGAACATTAACTAAACTGTGCAATCTTCCAGCAAATTCTTAAAAATAAAGTCACCAGAAGCTTTTTTTGCATACAGTGATAACCTCCCATTTACTCAATTCAAACTTTAATTGTGAATGTTCTGAAAATTATGTTAAAAAAATTGCTTAAGCAAAGCAGCCAAATCTGAGATCAGTTCTACCAATAAACCAGAAATTCACTCATCCATTTATTCATTCTCTTAGCAGATGGTTGGTAACTGCCATGTAAGTGTAGAGAATTGTGACCGAGTTCTCTGCTGGGCAGCAAGTGCTCTTGCCCACTGAGATGTTTCTCAAGCTTTGAAAGACATTGTTTGACATAATGCAGAGATAGTAACCCTAACATGCTTATGGTGATAGAGAACACAAAGGCAACAAAGCAGCATGCTGTGCTCTGACAGTGATAGACAAGGATGTACCATCATTATGAAATCTCTGTCAACATCCAATCATTCTTGGAGTCATAGTTACATTGTATTACTTTCCATTTCAAATTTTAAATTCAGTAATAAGAATACATCTGTATTGATTTGGTCCCTTCCACATTTATCTTAATAAAAAGTTAACATAAACCAATATCAGGTTTGCCAACTTTTTCTCTAATTATTAGTCCTTTCAAAAATTTCAATGATTAATCCATGACGATCATGTTAAGTAAGTAAAGACTCTTTGTTAGGGCAACTTTGAATATTCCACATATAAAGCACCTTAAAGAATCCACTGACCTCTCAAAAGAACCTCAAATTCTTTTGGAAAAGGCATTATTTAGCAAGGCTCTGGAAGGAGCAGGACAAATTTTAGGGTCATATTTTCACAAAAAAAAAAAAAAAAAAAACAGAAATGACACAAAAAACCTTTTCAGATACAGGGAGTAGATTCACTCAGATATATGGGAAACCACATTTTGAAATGGAAGAAATCCGTGCTGTCTAAGAATACTGTCTTATCTCTGTTTCCTGCATTAAATCCCTAGATAAACACACACTAAGGTATGAGTTGGAGTCAAGACTATTCAAGGACAGTATTAAAAATGCTAGCATGAAATCATATTAAAAAATTCTACAAAATGCAAACTTCCATTAACTGGGAGTCAGATAACTTTAAAAACAGAAAAAATGTGATATTAATGTCCCAAGAAAGAAATTGTATCTAAGAGAATTTTGGTCATAGTTTATCTGTTTATCACAGAGATTTCCTGCCAGCTGCATGAGAAAGTAAACAAGTTCTCAATTTTAAGCATTAATTTACACTTAGGAGAAAAAAATATAACCATAACAGGTACATTAGTAAAAGTAAAATAAAATATCTGTAACTCAGTTGGTTTATTTTCAGCTTATGCTCTGAAAGAGCCTATGAATATTACGAGAGGCATAAAGCTCAACCCTCTGTGTGAAGTACAATCTACTTTCGTAGGATAATTACAAGAAGCAAAGAATGGGGATGTTGGGCCACTTACACACAATGTCAGTATTTATAAAAATGTAAAAACTCAACCAACCAAACAGCAACACAACAGTGGAATTCAACGAAGGAAATGAATTTTGACAGTGACAGCTATTTTATTGTCTTTGTTTATGGTTGCTCTATGGAACCTTTGCCTTCTACCATCGATGTGAAACACCAAGGGTACATGTGGCAGACCTTTAAACTTGGAATGCCTGGAACATTCTACTGGACAATGAAGACCTGAAACAAGTCAAAATCAAACACGTTTTCTTTTGTATTAGGTCCTCGGTATTCTATTTTTCTAGACTAAACTATAAGCTGTTTCACTCCCACCTCAGATTGTTGAACTTTGGCTCTGAGCTCAGAAGACCCTCAGTTTGAAACACAGGTCTTTAAAAATCTAGTCTTCAAGAAGCATCTATGGACACAGTGTGAGGAGTCAGGCAGAACAAGGAGCAGGTGAAGCAGGCTTCATACTTAAGCACTTGGATTTATAGGCATTTGAAAATACAGAATTCATTTAAAATTGGCTATTGTATTTAAATTAAATTCGGATACTATCTGTCTGTGAGTTATTTAAGTTTTATTGGCTCTTATGGGAAAGAGGGGCTATTTGAAACCCAGTGTAGTAAGCTTACTGCCATCAATCACTAATTAGAATTAATTATTAAGGCTTCAGTTCCCTTACTCAAATATTTCAATCATCCATCAAGATGACATGACTTTCTGTACCATTCTTTACAGTACAGAGGCCATCGACATGTATGATGTTGCATAATGCTTCTGAAGTGATGGCTTCAGTCAGATTGTTTGACAATAGCACCACAAGCTACACTTAAAACAAGGAGAGCAAGCATTTTTGGAACAGCAGGCAGTATAAAAGTGCTTTGTGAATATTAACTATTCTAGCAATTAGTTTGCACTCATTTCATAAGCAATTACTTACTGTTTAGATGCAGCTCACTTTAAATTGGCAAGCAATTTGCAAGAATTAAACCACGACATAGAAAGCTCTCTGAAAATCCAACAATATGCAGTACCTTGTCCCAAGTGCAGTTACTGATGATGAAACATATCTGGCATTAAGATAATAAGTGGGTGGTTCCATGGACTTTCAACACAAGTTAGTTTGTATACCAACAAAAGAATTATTTTCTATGAAGTATTAATAAAGACAGAGAACGTAAGAACATGGGAGAGTTTCACTCGTTTGACTAAGTTCTGGTACTTTGATAATCCCTTACATACTGAATTCTTTGGGGTTATGCTGTTTTCCCCCTTCACAAGAGTTTCTACTAATCTTGATTGCTCTCTTCATTTATTTCTGGGACACAGACGCAGGTGTTTGTGACTATACAGCCCTTGCTTTAGTAACAGAACACTCTAGAGTTAGTAGGATACTGTTCAGGTTGAGGCTCCACTTCCCATTCTCCATGATAAACGGAAGGAGTTTCATGTGACACGGTGGTGGCCAAAAGATCATGGGCAAGAAATTCTGGACAATTCTCCCAGTTCAGGCAACTAAAGTGGGCTGCCACCTGCCCTGATGCTATTTTTACTCTTTTCTTCTCTCTGAGACTCAGGGGATGAGGCAACATTTTGGATGTTTCCAGCTTCCCAGCTATGACCATCAAAATAGATACATTGTTAGAAAAACCATCATATATTTGGATAGACCTGTATATTTCTGGGTCCCATTTTTATAGTAAATGGTGCTTACATAGCTTTTAAAACAAAACTACAAAGCATCCCCCTGGTGGCTTTCTTTATCTTCAATACAGCCAAACAAGTTTAATAGAAAAAGCTGCAATTATCTCTTAGACTCAAAAAAAAAAAAAGGTATCCTCACCATGAAATTATTTACTCATAATCACAAAATAATTGAAAAAAAAATTCCTATCAAAACCTTTCCTTGGGACATTAGTAAGAATCTATCAGTCTTTCAGGGGTAAATGTCCTTTAGCCTTCCCAGAGGACTGTCAAACACCTTCCTCATTCCCTCCCTCATTCCCTGTCCTCCCCTTTCAAAAACACACGGCGATATATTTGAAAAACAAAGTACAATGTGTGGTTTAGGAATCCTAAGCCTAAGAAGATGAACTGGGCACAAAGCTGACTACAGAGAACCTGTTTAGCAGGCTGCCAATTATAAAAATGTGAGATACTAATCGCCTAGCATCTTTCGGTTCCAAAACTTGGGAAAGTCTTTTCCAAGTAATAAGAGCCAGTGTTTTTTTATTATTATTATTACTTATTGTAATGGTCTGTTCTGTCCCTTTAAGAGACAAGCCATGACCACTCCCTCCTCCCCTCCCCCCATTTACTGAGGCAAGCTGATCTTCAGCTTCCAACCTGAGTCCCTTCCCCCCACCCATCTCCCTCTCAAAGAGGCAGATTCTGTCTCTTCCTTCTCCCCACTTCTCCCCTTTCCCCTTTTTTGTTTCTCTCTCTCTCTCTCTCTCTCTGTGCCTCTCTCTCTCTCTGCTCTCTCCCCTTCTCCTCTTTCCCCTCCATAACCCACTAAATAAATATCCAACCTCAGGCTGCATGGTGTGCCTATGTGTCTGTCTCTCACCCACCCTGGGACCAGCCACCTTCAGAGACCTTCGGCATGATCTCGTGACATGTCCATCCATCTGTCTCTCCTCATGGGACTGGCTACCCGTGTCTCTACATCTCCATGAAGCTCCCTGCCTGGGACTTGCTGCCCCTTCCTGGCCCACTGCAGCCACTTGGGGAACTGTGGCCGTCCCTCCTGGGACTGGATGCTCTCAGGACCTGCTGCCCACTGCCTGATGCCAACTATGCAGAGGTCTCCTGGCCCGCTTCCTGCTGCAGCCACTTTGAGATCCGCAGCATTTTTACTTTTACCATTTTTTTTATGCCGTGACTCGGATTTGAGGGAGCCTACAGTATTTTACTTTAATCCATTACACTAATAATCAAGAAAGATATCCTAGTTTCCCAGCAAGTATACAATTGATTCTTGAGGCATTTGTAAACATTTGAAGGCATTTTGTAAACATGAGGCCTAGTAGTTATGTAATATGGAACATTTTATCACCACCCAACATTCTCCCATATTTCCCGCTGGTTTATCCTGGGGGTTTCCTCGCTAACTCTCCAGCATCTTCTTCCGAGTTGCTGAGTTTCAGTTTCTCTCTACAATTATTTTTCTTCGCCTTGTTAGCTCATTGAAATGAAAGTTACTTTTGATACTCATGACCCAAGAAAATAAATAGAGCAGAAGACAAATTCCTCCTTATCCATTTTCAAATAAACATGAACTGCTTCTCTATATCAGACTTTTAACTCAGCCTAGTACCTCTATTTGCCCGTGTAGTGAGGAACTGGTATGTTAATTAATGTCCGGCTTCCCTCATTCTCAGTCATTGCTCAGATGGTTCTCAGACATCTCGACTGTCTCTACAATTGGAATGGCAATGGCCTCATTCAGAGACAAGGAATTATAGAGCAGTGATTTTACTGCAGACGATCTTCTCTTTCCATTTCTACCCAATAGTTATGAGTAAAGCACAACCTACACATGTTACACGTAGTTCACATTCTTCCAGTTTAATTTAAAGAAAAGTTCTTTCTGTGTGGCCCAGGCTGGTCCCCAAACTAACCCCCCTGCTGCCTCTTCCTTCAAGTACTTGGATTATAGACATGCATTACCTTGCCCAATATAGTATTTGTTTTTTCCAAAAAATTGTTCCAGACAATGACAAAAATATGTTGTTATTCCTTGCTGGATGTCTTAAACACGCACTTCGCAGATAACAAATTGATGTGGTAAATAAATACATAAACAGTCAAGAATATTTTGAAGATGATTTTATTTTCAATTAGATGTTTTAGAATTGAGTATCTCTGCACTATACATACAACAAAAACATATTATTGGGAAATTAACTAAGTATTATGCCTCAAATTAAAAAAATTCTATGTCAGCAACTGTTTTTAAAATTGTCTTGAAAATGAAATATAATTTAGAAAAAACATGGATACAATGCTATAAATTAAAATACTAGAAAAGAGAGAAAAAGAAGGTATTAAGCAAAACAAAACTCCCTTGGCTGACTTTTTTTCCCAGTATTAATAATTTGGAAGAAAACAAAAAGTATTAATATTTGTTTATATTCCCTCACATGCAACTTGGAGCAAATTTTTGCACATATTTAAGTAATTATATACATTTATACACTTTTTTTAAGCTTAGCATGCATGTACTAAAAATTGATATGCAAACTAAGCTGTCTATGCATAAAATGTGTATAATAAAAGTGTGTATATCAAGAAATAAAATATCACTTTCTCCTCTGAGAGAAAGGGAGATTTTGGTAAATCAATACCCAGTGGAAAGAACCAGACAAATAGGGTGAAGTCAAGGAACTCATCTTTTCTTTGAGGAATGTTCTGAAATCTATTGGAATTCAAACTATTTCAAAACAAACAGTATCTAAGCCTGTGCTGGTAGCTTGTTTATTCTTATGCAAAAAAGTATTTAAAACTATCAAGATTAAAGGGAACGTTTAGAAATGGAGAGAAGTAAAGCACACTCTTGCATTTCTGACCCCACAAAGATGCTTCCAATTTTTTCCCAAATAATACCAAGTTTGCAGACATTTTCTAGAGTTTTTATTTTTCTGCCATTTATTCTTTGTAAGAAATATTTATTTTCATAATGCAGCCATGACTTTATCTATTTGAACCTCCATTTTCCTCCTTGTACTCACTACAGCTTTGAAAGTATAAATTCCTAAGTCTCTTCTACTGCAGTCAGAGACACAGTCAGCCCCACTCTACTGTCATCCCTGGATAGCATACATGGAACAGACTCAGCTGGAGATGACAACTTCCACTGTAACATCATAGGGTACACACACACACACACACACACAGACACACCTGCACACACACACACATGCTGACACGCACACACACAGTTTGAAGAATTTTATGCTCATAAAGAGCTAATAATATGCCAGAACAAATGGATAGAATAAGTGGATAGGAACATAAACAGAACAACAGTGTTCTATCCTCATTGGGTACCAAGCAGTTACCAAGTTTAAAAGCAGTTATTAAGTTCATTACTAACTTCTGTTCATGCTCACCCCAAATAATAATTGGCATGTCACAAGAGACTCATATCAAGAAGTATAATATTTTTATTAAATCCAAATGAATTAAATCGAAGTCAGTTACTGTAATTGGAGAAATGACATAATCAGTTCTGAATTTTGGCAAGATTATTATGACTTCTAGGCAGAAATGTGATGAAGAGAAGGCATTGAGGCAAGGAGACCCTTCAAAAGGCCAGAGTCAGTAAAAGAATAAATTATAATGACATAAACTAATAGACTAATAACAGTAAGGAAGGATCTAGGAAGCATCATACTGAGTGAGGTAACCCAGACCCAGAAAGACAAATATAGTATGTATTCACACATAAGTGACTTTTAAACATAAAGCAAAGAAAAAACAGACTACAATCCACAACCCTGGAGAACCTAAACAACAAAAAGTAGGCAAGAGAAACATACATGGATATAATCTACATGGAAAGAAGAAAAAGACAAGATCTTTTGGGGACCATTATATGGTCCCCAAATGTAAGTAAATTGGGAGTGTGGGGATCATGGGAGACGGTGGGAGGGGAGGGAGAAGAAAGTAGGAGAGTGGAGAAGAACATATAGCTCAATAAAAACTATTAAAATAAAATAAAATATATAGAATAAAAATAAAGAAAACCAGGATAAAAATGTTAACTATTAAACAGAGAGGAAAAAGAAAACAAACAAAACAACAACAACAACAAAATTCAGATATATGCTTCCCTGCTGAGTGTGGCCAACAGCGGGGGCTGACTGAGAAGCAAAGGACAATGGCTCTGGGCTCTGATTGTTCTTCATGGACGGGCTCTGTGGGAGCCTTCTCAGCTTGGTAGATCACCTTCCTGGACCTGGGGGGAGTTGGGAGGACCTTGGTCTAAGCATAGAGTGGGGAACCCTGATGGCTCCTTGGCCTTGAGAGGGAGGGAGGGGAGGTATGGGTGGAGGGGAGGGGAGGGAAGGGGGAGAAGGAGGGGGAGAGAAAGGGGTCGAATGAGGGGAGGGGGTAGGTTGTGGGAAGAGGAAAGGGAGGAAGGGAGATGGAAATTTTTAAATATAAAAAAAAATAAACCATGAGGAAAAAAAAAAATACTTATAGGAAGAAGAGATAAAAATATTAGCAAATTATATGAATAAGCAACTCAAAAATTTTAAAAAAAATGGACTACCAAAGAGACAAAATTACCAATATGAATATCAGGCAATATTTTGCAGTTAAGGAGAAAACAGTATAATCCTATCTGCTAAACCAAGAAATCATTTTAGTGTGGGTACAGTGACGAGATAACAAACTCCTTTTGGTAGTATAGATGCCATAAAAGTGGTGAATGCACAATAAAAGAAAAAATTAAGTAAGTGTACAAATAAAAAAAAAAAAAAAACAACAAAAAACAAAAAAAAAAAAACAATGAGCATGGAAGGAAGCTGTAGACTTATAATCGAAAGGAAAAGAAGCTAAAAGTTATACCTAGGTTTTCAGTGTAGAAAAGGAATGGATGCTGTGCTTGTTGGATATAAAATATCAGACAAGGAAGTGCTTCAGAATTTAATAAAGCTTTGTTGAATTTAGCCACGTGCATCTCTGCAGGTCTATAAAGGCTTCATAAACTGAAGAGGGCCTGGAAGATGCTGCTTGGTATTCTGCTGAGTAAGCAAGAATGCAAGTTAGACACTATGTTCTAATGAAAATACAGTCAATGGTTTCTTCTTAAAAAGTGCTGGCAAGATCATAAGTCAGAATCACAACTACTTTGTATCACATCTCCTATAATGGTCCCCAAATGTAAGATTGGGCATCTAATATGACATTCCTATGAAGCTTCAGTGAACTGGCCATATCAGTCAGGTGAAGATTTGGTTTGCACTGTTCCCTCTCTTTCCGGAACTGAAGAGATTGTTTAATAGAACAGGATTTACTGTTTTATATTGTCCTGCCTGTCTTTTGTTCTCTTGCTGTCTAGACGTCAGCCTGATGAATGAAGGCTTATTTGATTGCCTTTTCTAGCTATCAAGACTTGTTTCAACTCCTTGCTGCATGCAGAACACCTTGAATTGAGGTGTTGGCTCTGTCACTAGACTCCATGTGTAAGAATTAGAGCAAATGCGATGAGATTTGGGAGATTCAGATCAGATCTCTTCTCCTAAGAATGCAATTATCTGTATTTAACACTCAGTAGTGGGGGTGAAAAGGACTATGGAATTGTTATGGTTGAAAAATATGGTCGATGCTTGATCAGCCCAACTGTCCATAGCAGAAAACATTCGAATATGAAAACATTTTCTTGAAGAACTGTTGGGTGAAGCCACTAGTTCCTGGCTGCTCAGCACCAAAATAATCACACAGAAACCATATTATTTAAATCATTGCTTGGCCCATGAGCTCTAGCTTCTTATTGGCTAACTCTTACATATTAATTTAACCCATCTCCATTAATCTGTGTATAGCACATGGTAGTGGTTTATCGGCAAAATTTTGGCATGTCTGACTCTGGTGGCAGCTCCATGGTGGCTCCCTGACTCTGCCTCCTTTCTCTCAGCGTTCATCTTATATTTCCCCACCTAGCTAAGTTATGTCCTGCTATAGGTTCAAAGCAGTTCATTAATCAATAAAAGCAACACACAGAAAGGCCTCCCATATCATTATATAGTTATAGTTTTCCTTAGTTATGATAAAATATAAAGTAGATATAAATATTGTAACAGTAGTTCTTGCTTGATAATTGTTTTGTTATATTTTACTGTGTTGAAGTTAAAGCCTTCCTTTTCGTTTAAACGGAAAAGGGGAATGGTGTGGGACATCATTCTGTCTATGTGTTGCTTTTATTGGTTAATGACTAAAGAACTGGTTTGGTTTATTCATGGGAGGAGGAAGGCAGAGTCAGGGAGAAGCCATGGAACTGCTGCCTGAGACAGACGCTGGGAACTTAAGCTACAGCCACACAGTAATATACAGAATAATAGAGATGTATTAGTTTAGGATAGGAGTTTAGCCAGAAATATGCTTAAGCTATTGGCCAAACAGTATTGCAAATAATATAGTATTCTGAGTGGTTATTTTGTGAATGAGTGGCCGGGACGAACAAGCAACCCTTCCCCCTACAAAGAACAAGTCAAGTGTAGAGCAGTTTCTTCTGAATTGAACATTAACTCCAGGAGGAAAGGAGTCACTCATGAGAATCCAGAAGAAAACCTCAGGTCCTACTTATGTTTGAAAAGCAAAGCTCTGGAAGTCCCCGAAAACTCTTTTGCAGCTTTATTAGAGAAAACAGCTACTGAGGGAAGGAGATGCTGCAGTGAGCCTCAGAGAGACCTCGTGGACTGGTTGACCTGTCTGCAATATGTGCAGGGAGCTCCAGCATCACCATGCTAGGCTGAGTTTTTGAACAAGATAGTTGCTCTCCAGTCACCTGTGCTCTCATAGGAAACTCCTTACCCATACATCTTAGCAAAACCAGCAGAAGCCCATTGGTTCACCTGAGTTAAACTTTGGTGGAATTGTTACTTGAATCTGTCTAAGTTCTCCCCTGCCCCCTCCCCTTTCTGACAATTGTGTGTGTGTGTGTGTGTGTGTGTGTGTGTGTGTGTGAGAGAGAGAGAGAGAGAGAGAGAGAGAGATCTCGAGAGAGAGATCTCGAGAGAGAGATCTCGAGAGAGAGATCTCGAGAGAGAGATGCATCTTTCTAGGAAAAGTCCCTCAACAAAAAGCCTACATAATAACCAATTTCTGATTAATTCTGATCAACTTCTGATCTAGTGAGAACTCTCAGTCTACCTCTACAACAGAGTGGATATGGTTACTAGTGGCAAGTATGATAACTATAGGCAAAATAGAAAAAAAAATTTGCTCTATCATCTGTGTCTAATACTTTGACAATGAAATGTAACATTATCTACAGTTGATGGGGGTATTTGCAATATCCTGGGACATATGAAGCCTGTGGGAGGCTGGCTGGACATTTTACTTGAATTTTGTGATTAGAAGGCATTTGCTAGTTTCTCACATATTGTAATACTAAATGTGAAACTCTGTGGTGGTGACAATGGAACCATTACACTGCTAGACAGGTATTAGCCGGTTTAGAGGGGCATTCATAAAGGATCTCTCCCTCATGAACTTTGAACCCAAAGTGGAAGTGCCTGGGGATGGTTGAGACCACGTAAGGCAGAGCTATTTCCTCTTGACCAAACAATGAAATCTGTACTCTTATCTCTAGCTTAGTAGAGATCTGGCGTTATGTGCTAGTTCTAGCTCCATCTGTCAATCACCAGGCCAGGAGTGATTCTGCACCACAAGAAATGTGATTCACTTGAAGTCATGCTAATAAGAGAGGGCAATGAATAGCAAGCCCCTTACTTAGATAGTTAAGGGTTCCTGTCCGGTGCTGGCAGCGAGTCTATCATGCAGCACTTTGGACCCTGTGCTCTACGCCCTGCCTGGCTTTTCTAAGTACTAAGTCAGAACATCACAACTCTTCCTTCTCTTTCTTTTCTCTTTTTTTCTTTGTGTTAGAAATAAGTTTGGGTTTCACAGAAAAAGATCACCACTCTATTTAAATACCTCAAGGCAAAACTTCACACTTAATCAAGGGAGTACATTTCTCAAAAAGCAGAAGAGTAAACACACGGGAACAGGAAGTGCACTTGGTTTTTATTGTAGCATGGAAGACTACTTTGTCTTTCCCATTGGCTGGACTCTGACTTCACACCCTTTTCAGATTGACTTATTTTAAAATAATGGGTATACTGGAAACGAGGGGGAAAGGGTTCAGCCACTATAAGCCAAGATGTAGCAGGGCAAGATGTAGAAGTTTCAAAAAGAGGTATGTATAAGGGAGGTTAAAACATTTGCATAGAAGTATGATAAAATAAGGAAGATAAAATATTTGAATTCATTGTCATAAACACAGTTTTACCATGTTTGATAGAAAAAAATTCATATTTAATGTTTCTTTATTTGAGAACTGGCTAAAGACCAGTCCTGTGTTGCTGTGTTACTGGACACTATGATTACTGATTCATACTCTGAACAACCGCCAAACACAAGCATACACACACACACACACACACACACACACACACACACTGTTGACTGTAGGACCTAGGCATGAGAAGCTCAATAGAGGCCTGAGTCTCAGTAGTTTACCCTAAATTAATTCCTGGTTCCAAGAAAGACCACAAATTGGGACTACCCAGGCACAACCTAGAAACAGACCATCCAAAGGTAATTCCTAGTGTTCCAAACATTGTTGATAGGATCACATGCCTGCACACCCCCACTGCTTTTCACCAGGACACCCCTAGACAAATGTCAGACAATCAGAGGTCCTGACCTTAGAAATCACTCACCCCAACCTCTGTTACTAAAAAACCTCACACCAACTGAGCTCGGGGCTCTCTGGTTGTGCCAATATGTTGGACACTCGAAGAGTCTGAGTTGGAACTTAATTAAGAATAATGGCTCTTTGTGTTTACATACAGGACTCAGTCTCATAGTTGGTTTTGTGAGGACTGTGTGATCTGACCATAATCTGCCATTCAGCTGTTCCTCAACATTCACTATAAAAGGTGTTTGTTTCTTTTTTCCATCACCATTTCTATGGAGTGGAAATGCCAAGATGTATTGCTTGCTTACTGTTTCACTCAAAATCTAATAAAATTATCACCGAGTTTCCTTCTGAGTCATTTTTAAAATTATTTTATTAGCAAGACTACTACACATAGAAAGGGATTCCTAATTTCACTGGTAATATAAGGTACCTAATGTAGGGTTTGCTAAATTACCCTGGGAACAGGAACACCTACAAGTGTTAATTCATACAAACATCACTGCATCCCGTTGCAAGACATAGAAAACCATCAACATCGGTCTGAAAAGTTTCAATTCAAGTTGGACACATGACCCTTTTAGTAGGGAAATCAAGACACAGAAAGGCACACTCAAGCAATTACTCTCTATCATGCATGACACCTAAAGTAAAAGAAGGTCAAGGTTTTGTGGGGTATATGTTTGGTTATCTACCTATCTATCTACCTATCTACCTACCTATCTATCTATCTATCTATCTATCTATCTATCTATCTATCTATCTATCTATCTATCATCTATCTATCTATCTATCATCTACCTATCTACCTATCTATCTATCATCTATCTATCTATCTATCTATCTATCTATCTATCTATCTATCTATCTGTTGCTTTTTGGAAAGAAGCACATTTTCAATAAGATCAGTCAAATATAATTTTGCTAAATAAAGTTTTCCAAAAGACAATACCCATGCAGCACTAATCCAGGATGTAAGAGGAACCAAAGGACATCTGTTGAAGCCACATAGTTGAAGAACAGATTGCAGCAAGACACAATTATAAGAAACCAAGACACTTGAAATCCTCATTCCCCTCTCCTATTGCTCTATGGTCCCTCCAAAGCACAGATTCCATTTTCAGCAAATTAAACTGGGGACCTGTGAGAGTCAAAGTTACATTTACAGTCTTAATTACTGTGCTTAAGCGATCCATGAAACAAAAATGCCTCTGATCTGCAAACCCCTATCCCAAGGACATATACTTACTGAAATCCTGGAGGCTTCTGTTTATGGGAGATAACAAGTCACATGGCTTCACTACCCTAAACAAGTTTATATGTCCCATCTGCAACAGAAGTGCTTGATCACATGTGGGCGGGAGGCACATGGGTAGGAAACATGTCAGGATGTACGCTTGTCCCTGATTGGACCTGATGGGAAAGCTGATGAATTATAAGTTTTGCCTTCCCAAGCCCCTACAAAACTTGATTCAGCACCATTTCCTGGGAACCTAGCTATGGATGTGGCCAGAGCCCATCCATCTGGCCGGTATTTAATTAGAGCTTGCTTCAAATTTGGCTTTAAACTGTGGTAGTGATTTTATTCTCGACCAGTGGGATTAACATACCCAAGTGGGATCATATGCTTAATAAATTAACTACCACACTTGCCTTTTCCATTGAAAAGAGAATGAACCCTCAAAGAGATATGATTGAGTCTTTTCAGCAGCCCCGATCTCAAACCCAGTTGATTTCAGACAAGGGAGAGATCACCAAGCAGTCTAATTCAACGGTTAGCACTTCTTTCTAAATTATCAAGCTTTCATCATTGAAATCCTAGAAACTAGCCATATTGTGAAGACCCCCAAAATGTAGACGTTGCTCAGATAGGAAGAGATGTTACACATATATTGCCATTAGTCAATTAAGGCCCTGCAAATGAAATCATATTGACCAGCTCTCAAAAAAATGTTGAATGATTTTTCTCAGGCTTGGTTTACCAAATTTATGCAATGAGGTAAGACCCCAAGGTAAGCCCAAAGAAGTCCATTTTTCTAGCAGTTAAATTGAAAGGTTACAAACAAAAAGTTCCCCTCAGTCCTTTGAAAGCTACCAGGTTACCTTCTATCCAAAGGAACATGAAGACAGCACAGAATAAAGTGCCAGCTAAGACATGGGAAACGCGCTGAAGTTCAAAAATCTCTCTACACCTAAGGTCCATGACATAATAGTACTGATGGAATAGTAAACGTCAGGTTATTTCCCAAGGCGATTCTGATATAAAATATTAAGGCAAATGAAAATCATACAGCAAGTATGTATGTTCCCATACAAGTTTCTTTAATTAAAAAAATGTTTCCATTATAAATTATGTACAAGTACAAGATTCTTTTTTTCTTTAATTGAACACTGTACCTCTCTCAGAAGAGCCTTGTCTGTGCTCTGAGTGCATCCATACATTCGACTTGGTTTTCTTTTGGAGTAGAAACACAATCGCAACTGAACACAATTACAAAGCCATTGCCCACATGAAAGCACTAAACCTTGATCAGGGAAATGTGGATCTTGTCCTAATTCATTGCTCTGTGATTTTGCCAAAGTTGTTAAAACTCACCAATAATCCTCATTTTCAGCTCCTGAAATACGGTTGCTGCTGTTCCAGGAAATCGCTCTGCTCATTTGCAACTCTATTCTCTGAGTTAAAATATCACCCCACTAAAACTGGTGCTAAGCTTGAACTTGAGCCCAGAGTTACACTGAGCATGAAGCAGGGAGTTATATTTCTTCGTGAGGCACTGGAGCTGAAACATGCTGTGACTGCTTTGGCTGGATGTGTTTTTCTTTCTTATTTGATTTTACATAATAATTGTATAAAACATTTTCTATACATTATGGTTCTGAAATGATGTGGTAGGAGTTTTCTATACTTATAATGTACTAAGACATAAATAGAGAAAGAATTATAATGTATTGGTTGATCACCAAAGCAGTTAATGCTCCTTAATTCCTGGAATCATATATGTTACATGACTGCTTTCACAGCTCCACCCAAGACCAAAACAATACAAAATGCCTTAGAATGATGCTTTAAAGTGAGACGTGGATTTATTCAGACATAGTCATGTAATTACGGAGGTCTTCCTAGTCGAAAATCTATAATTACTGTAGTTATACTGAAAGAGGTTGGGTTAAATGTTATTAAGCAAAAACCACCCTGGCTGATTTGTTTTGAGAATACATGTTAAGATAATTCCTACTTAGAAGAACAGACTTATTCCAAGCTAGAATTATTTTGAACCTTAGTAGGTTCTATTGTCACAAATATGACTCACATCCCGAAAAGGATTCATTACCCTATTCTAGCAGTCAAATTAAGTCATGAAAATAGGAGGAACAGTCAAAGAAATAATATGCTCTGCAGATGTAACTGGAGGTATCATATTCTCTGCTTTTCTAGATGAAAAGGTTAGATAACAATACCGTGTTCTACAGCTTATTGAATCTTATTTCCAGATAATCATGCACAGCTTTCACAAGACCACAGCTATGGCTTTGCTCCCACATTTGTAGGTGCTGAACAAAACATTTTTAACATTTTTATAAATACCAAGTTGCTTCATTTACACTGCTTATTTGTCCATTAATAGTTTCTTCTCAATATCATTGGGCCACTCCAAATTAAGATGGAAAACGATTATTTTATGAGTTACAGTATACATATAAAGTGAATTTTATCATATTGCCTTTTATTTTAAGCACTGATTGGAGGTCTCACCATCTTAGAGAGAACGTTTTCAGCATAGAGAAAACACACACACAGCAGACGACCTGTCCAAGTTAAAAAGAATACTTATCTCCTCAGTGATTTGTTTATCAGGTCTAAAGCTTGTCCTTCTGTACTTTCACACACTGTCCCATAATCAAAAATGAAAAATAATGTGCTTACTAGAAGACCACTGAACATCCACAATTACAAATAGATATGATTAGGGTGGTTCACTACCACTCAACTTTTTGAGGAGTCCACATAAAAAACAAACCACTGTATACTGGTTATTACTAGGTTTTCAAAAATACTGACAATACTGACTGTAACCATTAATGTGTCAAGCATAACAGACTCAATTATAGTTTGCAACTAATTAATTACTTATTTCAGAAATTGTGAAAAGTATAAAAATACATAAAACATGGACTTTAGGCTGAGAAGGAGCTTTCAGTCAATTTGATGATTGGGAATGAAATCAAAGATATAAAAGGGGAATAAAGGGAAGGAAGAAAGCAGTAGTATTACACTGAGGAATCAGAGCCTTCTAGACTCCTCCAGGTTGTGTGAGCTGCAGCCTTCATACCCAGGGCAGCAATACCTGTTGGCTAATGGTGACCTACTAATTCCCAATGTCAGCACAGTTTAGTATCACTCTATTGATTGATGATTTGGCTTGGATCCTATAGATTAGGCTTAGTCTAGAGGTTGCTCTTTGGTTTGGAGATCATTTATCAAGTGGCATTATATGTAATCAATGGATTGTTATTACTTTCATCTTTTGCAAATTCAAGATCATGTAGGACTTTAAGATTTAATGACCCCTTCTCTGTGAAATATTCACTTTGCCATATTTCTTCTATGCATCAAAATAGCTGATGTGGAAAGCAGTCACTGTGTGAAAGAGTGGAATGACTGCGCTAACTGAGCATTGGTCAGTTAAGGATAATATAGTAACATAAATGCTCTCAAATTAGTTTTCCTATAAGATTATGATTATATATTTCTCTGAAAAAGATGAGATGAAAACACTTCCTAGAAATCATGAGAGAAAAAAATCAGCACCACTTGAATACACACACCAACACACTCATACAGAGAAATAGAATAGTTGTCATTGTTGGCTAGACATTAGGTCTCTATAGATACAGGAACATTTTACATCCAAGGGAACTGGCTACTCTGTCCTTCAGTGATTTAAAAAAGAAAAATAAGCTTCAAAGCAAGACCCACAAACAGACTAATTACCAAGCAATCATTTAAAAAAAGATAATTTATGATTAGAAAGGTGAGAATACAAGGAAGAAATATTAAGTATCACCACCAACAGGAGTATGTACCTAAGAGCACACCAAAACACCACCAAAAATAGTTAATAAGTTAATAAAAGCATTAATGAGAAGAGAATTTATGTGCTCAAGTATAACTTCTGGGAGTGTACAATAAAGTGGAGAATCAACCTTACTGGTTAGTTAAAATTCAGATTTGGTAACAGATTTTCAGTATACTGTGCCTAAGGCTGAGAAAATACTGGATCCATTTTTGTAACATTGCCTTCTAGAATATAGAAATGAGAGTCTCTGGCAGAACATGAGAGGAAACTCATAGTTCATTCTCATATCTAGGCCACACATCTTTTTCTTTGGAACAATACTACTAAGAACACAGCAAATTATTTGATTGTTTCTGAAATTTAAGATGCTTGATATTCCAGGAAATTAAGAAAAAAAACAAAAAGTAAAATTAAAAGAAAATATAATAAATAATGTGAATCATACTAAGCAAAGTATTTTTATATTATTTATAAGATAGATGTATTGTGTTAGAGAAAACTAAATTTCAAGATCAATGTTGTAGACAACCTTAAGAAGTCTTCTTTGCAAACTAACTCATGTCTACTTCAAAACAGTGAAATTTTTTCTCTAAGTATGTTTGATATAAATGGATTTAATATTATCATCTTTTTAGAAGATTTCTTGTTTATTTCCAGGGGATTAGCCCCGAAATAACCACATAGAAACTGTATTAATTAAATCACTGGTTGGCATATTAGCTTCTTATTGGCTAGCTCTTAAATCTTAGTTAAACCCACTTCTCTTAATCTGTGTCATGCCACGTGACTGTGGCTTACCAGCAAGGTTCCATCTGGCGTCTGTCTCTGATGGGGCTGCATGGCTTCTCCCAACTTCACCTCTTCTCTCTATATGTAACTCTTCAAACCTGGCTATGTTCTGTAAGCCATTGGCACAAGTCAGCTTATTTATTAACCAATAAAAGCAACACATATACAGAAGGATTTTCCACACAAATCGTCCAAATAGTTTGGAACTCTTCCACCCTGTCAAATTTGCCTAGGAAAGGCCAAGGTACCAATTCCAAATTTCTTTATACTGAAAATTATTTCTTGTTTTAGATGAAAAGAGTAGAGTGAGGAAAGAAAAGAGCAGAAAGCAAACGGTTCTTGGATCTGAGCTGCAAAGCTTTGAAACAAGTCACTCCATGCTGACACACATTCAGTCTAGAGACGAAAGGAGCAACTATTTTCTCTGTGCAACTAAACCTCTCTTTTCTCCAAATGATTGCTAAGCATATTTAATCTACATTAATAACAATGTAAATTTGAGGAAGAAGCTATTTATCTCTACCCAAGACCTTAATTTTTTTATCTTTTAAGTGAATTTGGAGCTATATAGTTTTTCTCTGCACCCGTCCCTTTTTCTCCCCTCCCATTCTATCCTCTCCCATGGTTCTTATGCTCCCAATTTACTCAGGAGATCTTGTCTTTTTCTATTTCTCATGTAGACTAGATCCATGTATGTCTCTCTAAAGGTCCTCATTATTGTCTAGGTTCTCTGGATTGTGAATTGTAGGTTGGTTGAAATCTCTATCAGTGTGTTATAAGAACTGCATTTGGATACTCAGATCCAGAAGTTTCCTAGAGAGTGCACTGACTCCACATGGTTAACCCCATTCAGTCAAAATTGTGCTATGATTACACCATAAAACCATAAAGGTCTACATAAAGTTTCTTGCATTACATCATAAACTATGGGTTTAATGACAGAGTATCGAATACTGTTTTAGAAGCATTTATTAAAATTTTACCCAATGGCAATAATCAAAGAAGGAAAATCGGAATGAAAAACTGGATATAGCACTTTTCTCCCATCTCTGATTTATCTTATTTTAAGTAAGGACCATTGCCACTATTAAAATAGAAGCCAGACAGACACATTCTCACAGAAATCTGTATTTAAACATTAAGGTGTCGATGGAAGGTCCTAATAAAATGTGAAATAATTATCTATTTCCTAAAGATCTTTTTCCCTTATAAAAACAAAGATCATTATTGGATGAAGATCAGAAAAGGCTACCTTCCCAGCCATTCTCCTCACTCGTCTCATTCACACACATGGAACATTTTACTCAAACATCATGAAACTAGTACCCATCTTTAGAAACCATTCCTCTTGCTTGAAGGATGCCAATTCATATATTTTCAAATGCAGGAGAGGGCAAGTTAAACTCCCAAATAAGGTGAAGTAGACATAGAAGTTTGGGTATCAATTTTGAGCCCAGGACTATTTTTACAAAACCACTCTACATGGACATGTTTGCCAGTGTAATGCGGAGAAGATAGCAGCACACGCTATGCTTAGCCCCACATGAATATAGATGAGACCAAGAACAGGTCAGGGCTTCAGGCTGACAACACCTACATAAACAATAAATTCTAGAGAAAACACCAAAGAGCTTGGTTTTGGAGTGGATGTTCAAGTAGGATGGTGAGGAATAGGAACTAGGAAGTTAGATGCAAAACTATAACTAGTGTTGTTGACTGAGTTTTTCTGTCCTGCCCGGTTCCCACAATCGTAATTCCCAAAGAAATCACACAGAGGTTTACATTAGTTGTAAACTGATTGGCCCATTAGCTCAGGCTTTTTATTAACTCTTATAACTTATATTAGCCCATTATTTTTTGTCTATGTTATCCACATGGCTCAGTACCTTTTTCAGTGAGGCAGTTACATCTTGCTTCTTCTGTGGATGGGACAGGACTGCTGAGAAATAGGCTTCCATTTTCCCAGAATACTCTTGTTCTCATTGACCCACCTCTACTTCCTCTCTGGTTGTCCCACCTATACTTCCTGCCTGGCTACTGGCCAATCAGTGTTTATTTAAAATATAATTGACAGAATACAGACCATTCTCCCACACTATAGTGTGACCTCTGACCCTACCTACTCCCCCTCTTTTTGTTCATACTATAGCGTTCCTTTACATGTCTTTCTCTGGTATTCAAAAACACACTGGCGAGGCTGGTTTCTAGCTGATATAGGGCATGTAAGAAGGCACCATGACAACCGACAACAGTCATCTATCTGCCTCAAAATTATTTGGTTATAGGATTATAGAAAAAATTGCTACTGCTCATGTAGAAAAGCGTAAGAGACAAATAGGGAATTAATTACTTGCTATGTGTACACTTTATGATCATGTCTCCTAAAAGAACTCCCAGAGCAATGTTTGGTACAGGCCAAATGCTTTTGTGTGGCAGAGTCTCATGTGCTCTGTGAAACTGTCAGCAAAAGAGAAGGAAAATCAGTTGTTCTCAGTTTCACCAGGGGGAAAAGGAGTAGAACAGATAGGTGATGGAGTTTAAGCATAAAAACAAACAAATTTTGCCTTGGTCTCTTCCTTTGGCCAGCGATGAATGACTTTCTTCTCTCTGCTTCTTCATTTGAAAAGGCATGGCCTTTTTTATTTTCGTCAGGAATAACATGGCACATCACTGGGTATGCACCTTGAAGTGAAACTGGAAGGACTAGAAGTGCTGCAGCTTCATGTTTACTTCCCCAAACTTAGGAGAAGCACTCACGATATTAGCAGTGCAATGGAGAACAGACCATGGGATGCTCTGGTTGGTCCCAGAGCTGAAAGTAGAATATAACAAAATATCAGTATTTTACTCTTTTTTGAGGAAGACAAGAGCACTTGTGATTTGGGGGCTGGCAAGGAATTAGAGGAAATGCAAGAAAAGGTAATACTCTTGATTTGTAAAAGCCATATTAAGGGTGGGGCAAATGAAGAATAATTGTTGTGTAAAGCATCATTGTGTAGGTGAGAATGCAGGCTGCCAAGCTTCCTACCCAGAATTAGAGCTCTAGAGCCTAATGGTGATGGGAGAGGATCAACTCCTCCAAGTTGTCCTCATATGTTCTCTGCGGCACATGTACACACACACACACACACACACACACACCATAAACTAACAAATAGGATAAAAATATAGGCTCAAAAGTATATATATACACATATACATATATACATTTAAATGACAGAAATCCAGATGTAGAAGGGAAGGGATGAATACTGTGACTTCTGGGCTGGAATTTAAAAGTTGCATTGGTTTCAAATGAAAAGCAAGAGGACAATTGTGACTGAAAATTATATGGATCTATCATTTTGTAAGCATCTCTCTCTGGTTCTGAAAGATACAAATACAACCTCCCTTACTCATATGGTCCTTAGGTTTAGCATTCATCCTAACAGCAATCTAAAGAACAGTGGCTGAATTAACTAATCAGTGGGACGGTTTGTCCTTCCCTACCCTCCTAACTCTATCATTAAGAGGACACTTTACAGAATAGCTAGGGAGTTCAATGTATAACCTGTGGCTATGGAGTGTAATTGAGATTCAGACTCAAGCCCTTCACTTAAGGTTCATTAGACTAGGTTCCAGGATCCCAAGGGGTGATTCCTTCCTACTCCAAATCCCTATGGCAAGCACCACTCAGACAATGTCTATGAAATAACTTTGGTCCTTCGGATAAAATATTGTCTCTCAGTTTCACATCTTCCATTTGGTTTGTGTTGTTTTTGCCTCGCCTGCCAATTAAACTCCAGAGTTTTTTAACATAAGTGTTACACTTAAGAGATTCTTTATCCAGGCAACTTTTTTTCTGGAAGATTCTTAACAGCATTTCTGACCACAGCATCAAGTCTGCTTTTATCTCCAAGTTGCCAGTGCTGTTGTATATCTGTGTCCAAGAAATTGTTTTTAAAAGAGACACCACAAGCTGGGCAGTGGTAGCACACACCTTTAATCCCAGCACTTGGGAGGCAGAGGCAGGTGGCTTTTTGTGAGTTCGAGGCCAGCCTGGTCTACAAGAGCTAGTCCCAGGACAGGCTCCAAAGCTACAGAGAAACCCTGTCTCAAAAAAGTCAGAGAGAGAGAGAGAGAGAGAGAGAGAGAGAGAGAGAGAGAGAGAGAGAGAGATCACAAGAGGTAAATAATCCCAAGCACGATATTCAGGTTCTTATTGTCTTTTGATTATCGGGGCAAACTTGTTTAATTTAGTATATTTAACACTATAGATATGGAAAAGGCTAGTAGGTCCTATCTCTAAGATCACAAGTAACACTGTGTAAGAAGCAAAGGAACCAATGTCTGTTGTGTGTTTAAAATACTATAGGCAATTTTCTTTCAATGAATATAGAGATGCCAGTTGTGGTCATGTGGCCTCTCTGCACTAGAGCTCAGGAAACAACTTGCTGCCTTCTATTGTGCCAGAAGCAACCCAGGTGTGGAACACTCTCACCTCCTTTATGGTCTTTTTGCTGTATTATTGCAGCCAGCTCTCAAGCAATATATTTGTATTTTTCTGTACAAATGAAACATGGGCATAGCCCGCTTCCTCTAAATAACTTAACAATGAGGTGTTTGCAGCTGCTGTTCGCCATGAATACCCCAAATCAACCTTTTGCTAGTTGTAATTAATTTCAAAGTAGGAAAGAATGAACATTCTATTTTACTCTTTCCTGCGGTTCCTGCTTTGGTATTTTGAAATTTTCCCGTTAACAGAAGTCCCTTAGTGTTCCGCAGGTTCCTGTTTCTCTTCATGCCTTCAGGTGCCTTACAACAATTTCACACACTCCGCTTCTGCTTCCCTTCCTCACCAGAATCCCTCAACCTCACACTTCCTCCTTCCCCATCTTAAACTCTGTGCATCACTTGTTCTCCTGAGTGAAATTCACTCCATCCTCCCTATGATGGCATCTGAAGACTGCATCATCTGACCAGGAAGGACAGAGCTAGTGCTGCTTCACCTGGTATCTAGCAGGACAAGGGTTTGGACCAGTTTTCCCTTCTCCTCTCTGTGGAGGGGCACAGTACTATTTTCACTTGCTTTCTAGGAACCACATTAATCCTTGTTTTGAAAAAAGAATATTGACTCTGCTCATTATCATTAGCTTTCATTGAAAAAAGGACTACAAATTTAAGATGGAAGATAGAATAATACATACATATTTTTTTCTTTAAAATCTATTCCATTTTATTGACTGCAAAGTCAAAAGACCATACTTAGTGATGCTTCCTAGAAAAAAAGAATACAGTTGAGATCTTAGTCTTAAATGGTTAGTGGCCTTTGAATTAAAAAATTGTATTTATTAGGTAATAATTAATAAATTAATACATTAAATTTACCATATGATAAATATTTTAAAGTTATGGCAAAATTTCTACTTTCTACTCACTAGTCTTCTAATTTAGCTACTACTTCTAGCATGCCTGAGCATGGCAGCCTAGCATGGTTTAGTAATGAAGGCAGTTTTAGCAGGCAGAAGGGTGGTTCTCTCTTGGGCTGACATGCTTCCTGCTGAAGTCAGTAGTCTTCATGCCAACATGTCAGGAGTCACTTAAGTGCTGCATATATTTTATTTTCATATTGAAATGTTTCTTAATAATATTTATTGATTTAAAAAGAAATTTTCATTCACATTAAAATAAATAAAATTAAATTAAATTTAAATTAAAACAGAGATTTTTATTCATATTAAATGCAATATAATATATTCAAACTCTTGACTTTGTATTTAAGGACATGTATGTGCATTAAAAAAACTAAGTAAGTATACCTTTAAACAATAAAGATATTAAATTTGGACAATGGGATTACACATAATTTTAAGTTTCAGTGCAACTTTTTAGAGATTCACTATGTTTCTTATATTGTCATTAGTATATAAGCATATATTAATTTTATAGTCAAGAAAATACACTTTTAAAAACAGCAAGACATTGTGTACTCGCCAAACATCTGCCGTTTTGTTAACCAAATGATATTCAAATTAATAAATACATTTCTAAACTGCACTAGTTTTAAAAGTACACTAATGAATATAAAAATATAGCTATTTATTAATAAGTAGGAACATGTTTCTGCCACAATTTAACACTGAGCCACGAGAAATAAGAAAGACCAAATTTAGGTAAATCTTTTTTACCTAGAATCTTATCCTCATTTATTCACAAATTATATACAGGCAGATTTCAAATGCCACTGCTGGGATACAGAAGCAGTACACATTAGAATAGATATATGCAATGAAAAGAATCCCCCACGCCCATTCTCACTCAACACTCAAGGAACTGCTCTATGGCTCTCTTTAGGACTTGAGAGTCACAATGTGGAGTCTGAGATTTTAGTGACTGGTAAAGAGTCTGGGCCTCACTGAGGAGTATGAGAGTCTTCTTGGCACCTTAATTTATATATCTCAAGTTTTCCCTCCCAACAATCAAAGCCTCAGTGCAAAGAGAGGCATAGACACTGCAGATTCCTATAGAAACATCTGGAAAATTAATTTACACTGGCAATTCCTTAAATCCCATTAGAAAATTAAATAATTCCCATCAAGTGAAAGAGGGAAATAGCTATCCTATGACACTATGCTTCAAGATGCACTACATTCAGATTCAGGTTAAGAACAGACACTCGGTTGGAGCAAGTTCCAGAGGCTAAACCCAGCTCAGGCTTAGTTTTTACAAGGCAGGCCTTGCAAGCTCTCAGACTCAAAGGGATTGGGGCCAAGAACTGAAAGAATGGAATGTAGGAGTGTCTTTGGCTTGGGATCTGGGTCTGCATAGGCCATAGCATAGGTTGGTTGTTTCTCATGAAGCAGAACACAGATTTAGCAATGTGGTGAGAAAAAAACAAGGAGCAAAAACCTTTGTAACTGCATTTTGGTCACCTACAGAGAGGTAAGTAAGAACTTGGCAGCAAAACAGCTGTGAGATTAGATCTCTAATGTCCAGTTTAATGGTGTCCATAGAGGATGGACATTTAGACACAGGAAAAGATGAGCTAGAAAAGACAGAGAACGTTTTCAGGTGAAATTGTAGCAGAATTTATTTTATCACCACTACGTAGAAAAAAAAAGAGAGAGAAGTAAGTCAGTATTATCAAAGAGTGGCAAATGAAGATAAACCAGAGAACTTCTTCCCTAATTTTGTGGGAAAACCATGGATAATTTTCTCTACTAAATCAAATAAAACTTGGATTCACTACAATAAGAGTGTGAAGAGGATATCATGGAAATAAAAACAGAGCAGGTAGAACAGCTGGAAATGGATAGAAAAGAAATGTATAACAGAGGTAAAATCAACTCAAACAGTTAAATTTTCTTGTTTCAAAATGGGGATTAAATATAACTTAAGATCACATCACCAAAGCTAAGGATCAAAATAGATAAATTTAAAAAGATAAAGAGATCACTTGTTTTCCACCCTAAAGTTACACTTCTCCCCAAAATAAAATTGAGATATGTAAATAAGGAATAAAAAAGCATTTTTTATAATCAAGTAGTGAAGACACATATTTTCACATGTATGTAAAGAAATCACAAATATCACAGTATAATGTGACAGGACAAGGCAGTGTAGAGGTTCCTCCCTCCTCAGGCTGAACTAGAATGAGATCTTCTTGAGGGAGAAGCACATGAAAAATTACCCAGCTCGAGTCCAGGAACCTCAAGATGTATCAAGATACCCCAGCTACCTCAACTTATCTTAAACTGCTAGCTTTTGCAAACCTCCCCTGCAGCTGGAGAGTGAAACAGCGGAATGTGTTTTTTGTTTCTTTTTTTTCCCTCAAGATTCTTGCTCTATATGTGGGGAAATACTTGAGTCCCCAAATACCTGAGTATAGTCCCAGCTGTCTGGAATAGAGACTTCAATTGGCTCTAAACTGTGTCAGAATGGTCATTGCTGGTGGGTTCCACTTTGTATATACAGAGGAAACCTTAAATAATTCCAGTAATTAGAATATATGTAATATATGTAACCATTATTTACTTTTGAAACCATTAAAAAAAGTCCACTGTCCAGTTACAAATTGGACAAAATATTTACAAAGGTACTTTAGCAATGAACAATTGAGAAGACCTTTCCATAAACCTATGAAGACCTTAACAAGACATGCTTTCAAACACAAAACATGTTGAAGTTTACTATCCTAGAGAAAGACCAATGAAATAATATTGCTGTAGAGTTGGCAAATATCAAATGCTTGACAGGGAAACACTGGTTTAATCTTTTCAAAGGAAAGAGAGTTTGGATACAAATACACTGGAGGAGAACTTTGGCATTGTGTCAAAATGGAAACTCCAGTGTTCTTTCCTGCAGTAATTATATTTCTAGGACTTTATCAAACAAATAAACTTAAACACATTTGCATAACAAGCCAGTTTAATGAGGTCAGGCCTGTCTCAGAGAAACTCCCCAGTGAGTCCCGCTAACCAGTTGTCCTTTGCTTTGGTTTCTCATCCTCTCTCCTAAACCAAACGTCATGTAAAGTGTGGGTAGTTGAAATACCCTGCAAATAAGGTATTTTTATAAAGAAGCATGAATTTCATCCTAATGGCCCTCTATAATTGAGTTTGAGACAGGGTCTCACTTCATGCCCCAGCTCAGCCTGAAAACTCACTATGTAGGTCGGGCTGACTTTGAGCTCGGGCTGACTTTGAGCTCAGACTTCTGGGTGTGGGAATGCAGCAACTGAGACAACATACCCAGTCCAACCCTTCATTAACTTTAAATTAGCTAGAAACTAAATTTTTATAAGCTCATCTTATTTACTATAGATAAGCAAAAAATCTGAGTTAAGCATTACTTGAGAAGTTGGGAGGGAAATATTCACAAGATGGTATCTTTAGTATCTATATGGAGAACTCAACCTCCTCATTAATGGCAGTTGACGTCAACATCTAAAAGAGATTGTTGAGACATATGAGAAGAAACAGGAAAGCAAATGGAAGGTACCACATTCAAATTAAACACAACTTGCTAACATCAAGTTTATCTCAGATTTTCTGCTTCAATTTTTTCAGTTTGTAACATAGGCATGAGGTGTTATAGTCTTAATCTTCAAATTATCAATATCAAGTAAAAATAACAATCCACAATTGAATTCTTTATAAATATATAGTTAGCAGTCCATGTTTCCTTAACACAGCCTCTAATTCTACACTTAACTCTGCAGAAATGAAGCATGTCAAAGTCCAAAACTAGATTTTTTCTTCATATGCTTTATTCAAGGTAGACGTGTTGCATACATTATGCAATTGATGCCAAATTGCTTAGAAGACTTTGTATGTTCAATAACAAGGTATTGAACATGGCTTCTGCAAAAGAAGCTGAGCAACATGGAAACCAATTCTTTAAACCCAAAGAATATCATCACTCCATTTGTTCAGTTGCTTTGCTGATCCTAAATAATTGGAAATGAAGCGACTGACAGCAATGGTATCTCTTACGGCAAACTACCTAATTTAGATGTCAGTGGGATCTAAGAAAATCGCTTGAATGGAAACTAAGAGAGCAGCACAGAGTAAACCAAGTCTGCTTGGCCAAGCCTCTTTTTATTAGCCGGAGGTGTGATTATTGTTAGCAAAAAGCCATAGCTTCTGTGGATTTCTATGGAAATCAACAAATATTTGCAGACTGTAACTTCAGCAAAGATTTGATTTGCCAAACAGTAGTCTTTTTTGCTTTATTCTGCATATATACTGGGTCTTCCTAAGAATATGGAAGAAATATTCACATTGCATATCAAAGGTAGTGGTTGTCTAGAACTCTTCTTTTTCAATATTCAGTTTTGGACAAAGAAAACCAAAACAACAACAACCAATGCGAAGCATGGCTCATAATCTTCACTCACAGCAGCCTTGGCAATGCTGTTTGTCTTTCCTAATGCATAACATTTTATTATCCAAATTAATTATCCTGCCATTGAATGCCTCCTTTTTCTTTTTTTCGTTTGTTGGCTTGGTTTCTTGTTTTTGGTATTTTAGGTGTGGTTGTTTTTTTTTTTTTTTGGTTTTTGTTTGTTTGTTTGTTTGAAAGCCCTTGCTATCCTGGAATTCACTCTGTAAACCAGGCTGGCCTTGAACTCATAGAGATCTGCCTGCCTCTGCCTCCTGAGTGCTGGAATTAAAGGCGTGTACCACCACCTCCTGAACAATGATTTCCTTCTAATTCATTTGCATTTCTAGGTACTGTTTCATCTTGGTAGAGTGTTCTCCTTAAGTGTGGGTATACATGGAGCCCTTGTTTGTTCCAAACACAGTCCTTGCAAACAGAAGACCACTGCCTAATTTTAGCCTCTGTGAATTTTGGCAACCAATCAAGGCTTGTATTAATACAAAAGAGTCTGCTGTGTAGCAATAGTGTCAAAAGTCTAGTTTGTGTCACTCGGTCATGGTTTTAATGATGGTAATAAAGATTATATTAATGCTTACCACAGCCATGTGGCGATACACAGATTAATAGAAATGGGTTAAATTATTATGTAAGTTAGCCAATAAGAAGCTAGAGCTAATGGACCAAGCAGTGGTTTAATTAATACAGTTTTTGTGTGATTATTTCAGGGCTGAGCAGCCAGGAATCAACAAGCGGTCTCCTTCAACACTTATATGTTTGTGTGCATGTATATGAATGTATATTTAATTTAGGAGTTTATAAAGACTCTGTGTGAAGACCATCTTTGTTTTGCATATCCCTGCTAAAAAGAGATGCCAGCAACTAAAATTTAACTACGTTAAAGGTTATTCTCCTTGGAGTTTAGAACTAGACTGGTATAGCATAGGTACGATGACTCTGGTTATAACTATGTGTCTGCAGACACAGATCTCAAAGGCATGGTGATTATAGTTTCAGGTTTGGGGTGGTATCTTCACTATTCTGTATTCAAGCACTAGTTAACTTATTTCACATTATTCAGTAACATACACCTTGATCAGAAACATTCATCACACTGTTTGGGGTAAAAAAGAAATATGATTTTCTGTCTGGCAAATAAATCCCTAGCACTATTAAAGAACTGCTCTTCTCTGAAATCATTAGCCATGTGCATTGGAGTGTAGGTTAGACATATTGGCCATGGGTCATGTGTCTTATAAAATTATCTCATTCTAAGACTTCTGAAAACACACACACACACACACACACACACACATATATGTGTGTGTGTGTGTGTGTGTGTGTGTGTACATGGACGCTCTCTATAGGACTTCTTGTTTATTTGATGTGAAGCAGGTTACTGGAGCATGCATAGTGACACTTATTCTTTCTTGGCAAAATAAAAACAGTCTACAAAAGCTTCAGAAACAAAAGCTGAAAATGACACCTCCCAGAGCGAAGACGGTTCTGTTCAGAACAGAAAGGGTAGGATAGCATCCAAGAGCAGGGTGCCATCCTCCAAGACCAGGGTAGCATTCACCAAGAGCAAGGAGATATCCACCAAGAACAGGGAGGCTTTCGGCATGAGCAGGGTGGCATTCACCAAGAGCAAGGTGGCATTCACCAAGAGCAAGTTTGAGACCAGCAGGCTCTTTTGGCATTTCAGGAGAACTGTGGTGAAAACAACTTAAAAAAATAGTAAATGGATCACTGGCTGAAAGAAACACTAAAGCAGTTTAGAAGCAAACTTTTAATTACCAGCAATATGCTCTCTTGAAATAATAATCCCTACAATTAAATCCAACATACTTATACAATTGTGCTACATTTCAATTTCATACCAACTGGAAGTTTCCATGTTCTGCTTTCAGAATAATATGTGTTAGAGTTCAAACAGTCTTCTGTCTGTAGCACCATTTGTCAGCCAGCACGGTCCTATTTTCTCGGAACCACTCTTCAAATCTCCGGCCTACTCAAAAGCCCACTATGTTGCTGCTCATACCTTATGTCCCAAATGTCGCATGGGTCACTTGTAAGATGATGTAACCATCCACAAAATTACTGTGGTGCTTTGAAATCAAAAGGTCCCCAAAGGGAGTGCCACTATTAGGAGCTTTGGTCTTGTTGGAGGAAGTGTGTCACTGAGGAGTTGGGCTTTGAGGTTTTATATGCTCAAGCCATGCCCAGTGGGAGAGATCAATTTCTGTTTCCTGGGAGTCAAGATGTAAGTAATCTCAGCTTCCTTTTTAGCACTATCTATCTGCATGCTGCTTTGCTTCTTACCATAATGACTGTACTAAATTCCCAAACGATGAGCCAACCAATTAAATGTTTTTCTTTATAAGAATTGCTGTGGTCATTGCATCTCTTCACAGCAATAAAAACCCTAACTAAGACAAACACACCCAATTTAAAAAGCTAAAAGTTCCAAATACATCACTACAATGTTTATCTTGAAAATGATTAGCAGACATTGCAAAGTGCTTAAATTAATTAGACATAAAAATATTTTAAAATGGAGTACTAATTCCCCACACATTCTTGATTTTCTCCACCAAAGCTATTTTTTTTTGTTGTTTTCCTCAGAATTACAAGGACCATGAAGATCATCTAGATTTGGAAAGTTATTAATAGGATACTGACTCATTAGTCTAAATACCCACATGAATAATACATGAAATATTGCTGATAAAGCTTTATAAGTAAATCAAACTGAAATTGTGTTATGCTGTTTTATTAAAGACAGCCCTAAAGCTTTTTTTATTTTTTTATTTATTTTTTTCTGTTTATTTTTTTATTAAAAATTTATAAACTACATTGAAAGATAAAATATTTGCTGTGTAGCTCTTATTGCTGACAAAGTCCCAAAAATTATTTTTAAATTAGTAGAGATAATAAAATATTAAGCGATTCATAAATCACCACAGAAAACAGAAAAGTTAAAGTGAACGTGGGCTTGAAAAGCATCATTACTTCAGAAATGTAAAGAAACAACGTGGCAAAAATACTAAGCCAATTATTTTAATTTTAAATATTAATTTATGCTGGACTTTTCAGTTCAGGTTTCCCTTGCATTAAGAGAGAGCTAAGCTTACAAAGCATATATTAAAAGTCAATTATTCATTTTACAAAATGCTTTATTACATTCCAAACTTATTTTTAAAGTTTGCTTTAATCAAATAAGATCCTCTCTAAAACTCAAGAGAATTTTTCCGAGGCTACCCTTTATCAGAAAAAAGCAGACCACCTACAGAGACATGGTACACCGATCTGGAAGCCCACTAGGCTGGAGTTGAAATGCCTTGTACTGAACTGTCCTTCAGGAAGAATATGATTTGGTTTGAAAGGTTTTAGTGTTCTGACATGGATTTGTTTTTATTGCTGTTATTTAATACTGAAGATTTACAACCCATTATAAACAAGTATAGCATGCAGTTTTATGACAGGAATATGGAGCTCATGTTGTATGCTGACCAAGGGAAGCTGCATCTTCAGTGTTTTGTATGAAATGTCCTTGAGTGACAGCAGTACACCGGGGTCTGGTTTTATGCCCAGGGTTGGAACATGAGTGCAGCAGACAGCTCTGGTGAGAGGAAACCATGATCTGTTGGCTGGAACCCAAAGCAGCCCTCCCACCTGCTATTAGGGATAAAGCCCAGTGAGCATCAAGAGGGAAACACTCAGGAATTATGTGGTGCCTTGCTAATTCAAATATGAATGATAAGTATTGTGATTATTAATAAGAATGTGTTCCTGGTTCATGTCCTAAGGAAGTAAAGTGGTTTCTTTCAAAAGCTCAGAGTTCAAAGACAATAATATAGTTCTAATTAGCCCAGAAGTTTTGATAAGTGAGAATCATAGGTAAACATTGCAATTATCTTTAATTTATTAGTTTCTGTGCCCTATTTTCGATCTAAATTTTCACTGTAGTCTACAAAACTGTGTCATGTCATAAAGAAAAGGAATTTCTATTAGTGAAAAAGGATTGCCAAATTTTTAAAAATTCATCATCCTAAGAATAAAAACACCAATGCCTCAGAGTTTCTAACTCTGTTCACATGAAGTAAAGCATTTTTATTTTATGAAATTAATATAAATTAATCACATATTGAAAACAAGGATCTAACTTGTTACCTTAGACATGAGGGATTGACATATTTAATCAAAATATTTCAGAGCTATTACTTTTAATTTCATAACCTTCCTGTCTTGGACTCACATTTTTTGAAGCGTATATTTAGAGCTGAAGAGGTGGCTGGAAAAATAGTTAGGTACATTGTTATTAAATGCTTGGTATGCCTTGCTAAGGATTTGGAAATCTACAGATCAGATTATAGAAACGCACCACAGAGTTTTAACTCAAAGAGTGGGACAGTTATATTTGGTTTTAGGCACCAAGGTGCAAGTGTGGAGGTCAGGGGTCAACTTGCAGGAGTGATCTTCCCCTCTGCCATATGGATATCAAAGATTGAACTCAGGAGGTCAGGCTTGGGGTCAAGTATCTTCATCTACTGCATCATCAGAGTGGCTCTTTTACACTTTCTTGTAATTATTGTTATTTTTTATTTGCTGGTTTCCTTTTTAATTTTTTTCCCTTTCACAATGTGTCACGGGGAAAGAAATCATGAAAACTCATCTTTTATTTTTAAAAACAGTTCTTACAAGTTATAAGCAGGCATGTGTCTAATGAACTCAGGATTCTCAGTCCATGGCAGAGAAAGATCCAATAACCTTTTAGTTCCTTAAAAGTGTATTTCTCCTGGTGCTTGTGGCCTGTACAGTAGTTGTGTACCTTCAACTTGACATTTCTCATTGACTACTAATTTCCCACCAAGCCAGCAGATGGCCATTCCAATAATTCCCTTCTGTTGGCGCCCACTGATAGCCTCCACATGAGGCCAGGCTCTTCCATGTGTAAGCGCACAGTATCTTGAGTTACTCCTTGACAGTAATGTGGAATCTCTAGGAAATGACTAATTTTTTTTTTGGCTATCTTCTAATCCTTAGTGCTTCTCACACCTATGAATCTAATATGAAATAAAACTACGCTTTGTTCTGTATCATTTCCAGTACCAAGGAAAATGCCTAGCGCAGAACACATTGATGGTAGTAACACTTCTTGTTTTCTACCCTAACTTACCAACCAATTCTACTCTCTTATTCACTTAATACAGGAAACTTGCACAAGTTCCAAACTGTGAAACAAACTGGGGCAGCAAGCAGTTTGTTCCTGACTATTTCAAACTAAGAGGTAAATACATTTTTTAAATTGTACTTTCAAAAAGGAAGCACATAGTAATGCAAAAACCCCAGGATGCAAAATATCTTTTGGAAACAATTTTATGAATTTCAATATATAAAATAATTTTATAAATTTAGATTCATTTTGCTTGCATACTGTCTGCCTAGAACATCATTCAATGCTGGAACAATATTCAAAATATACATTTACATCCTTCTCTGACAATAAAATTTATGAAAAACAAAAAACAAAAACAAGCAAAAAAGAAACAACAACAACAACAAAACAACCCTCAAACTACCAAAGCAGCTCACCCTCAGCACCTGGAGTTCCATTAGCCATTCTCTACAATAGTTTATTTGGAGGTACAAAGAAAGCTTGAAAAATAGCAGAGAATCATAGAATGAAATACTCTCAAATTGGGACTATTATGGAGAGTAACAGAAACTGTAACAGAAAAGGATAAAGAACGTAAATAGAATTCAGAAAAGTACAAAGTATGAAAATGCCACAAATATCATTCAAAGGAGTCTAAACAAACAAAAGCAGAAAAATCTCTGACATCTTGTGATTATCATCCAAAAACTGTGAAGAAAAGTGATTGCTGTAGAATTGGAAAATATTTCAAAGAGTTCCTATCACACACACATGCATTCACTAAGATAAAACTAGAGTTTATAATTCAGTGCTCACTTGATAATGGAGAAATTATTTTTAGTCTTAAAGAAATAGCATGGCCTTCACCTTTCTTTTAAATATAAGCAGATGTTCATTTTTGTGTTTGTTTCCTTGATAATGATTGATGGATAAAACTTATGCTTATTTAAGTATTTCAAATGAATAATATTCTACACATCAAATAGATTTCATCATTACATCAACTCAATGATCTCAGGTCTAATAGTTTTTCAACAAATATATAAAAATAGTAAAAACGACACAAGAAACACTGCTAAATTAAATGTGGTCATCCCTGAGCACCACTGTTTTTCCTACTCATATTCAATAGCATTCCTATAATTTTGTAAATTGGAAGTTAATCACACAGTGCCTGCCTTTTCTTTCATATTTTTCTTCTCCAAATTATGCAATAAGTATGCATATCCCTGTATGAATTTTCTTATGCCATTAGTATTGGAAAGACTAGGAAATATCACAGGGAAAGGGATGGTTTTTTTTTTTTAATCATAGTCTTCCAAAATGGTACTCATGTTAGTTCACTGTAGATATGGAACAGTATTTGAAGAAATTTTCTTGATTGGACACTGCCCAGTGCTCACATTGTCTAGATATTAGCAAATCTTATCTCCCTAAGATAGAAACCATAACGGAAGAAAGATCACTAAAAATAGCCTGTCTCTCAAGTTCATGTCCTACTATCTGATTCTAGGATGCACTCTTCATCAGAGTATAAATGAATTATAACTATAATCTCTGGTCTCTGTTTCTATATTTTATCATTTTCATAGTGTACCACATGTTAGATAAAAGCACATCTTAAACAAGTGAAAATAAGTGCTAGTTGCTGATAAAAAAGACTCAATTTTTCATGTGTCCTGGATTGCTTTATCCATTTAAGAAATAGTGTTCAAAAAATTATTTACTCTGTATTATATTTTTCATTTGCTATCTTAGGAAAATTTCTAGATGATCATTCAGAGATGCATTAATTTATACAGAATTATAATTTAAATTTGTAATATAAGGTGATTTTATGCTAGGGGATCATTAAACTGCTGGAGGGAAGGAATAGACACAACAATGCAGATATCTGAAATGAAATTATATATTATTGCCAAACAACCTAAGTATATGTGACGCTTTAATAGACAGTCAAAACAAAAACCCACAGCAACCTTTCTCTCATGCTTGGTCAGCACAGAATTATTTTGTATCACACTAATAGTTCTTTCTCAGCCTCTCACTGAACCTTTTTGATAGACGTTGAATTTTACAGTGAGGTCAAAGCTATGATTGTCAACTTGCACCATCTGGCTCCCAGGAGACATTTGACAATGTCTTATGATGTTTTGATTTTCATAGATGGAAGATAAGGACTACTGGCAACAAGTGTGTAGAGGCCAGGGATGTAGTTAAATATTCTATGCTGCACCAGAATGTTCCCCAATAAATAGGCCCATTCTAAGATGTCAGCAATGCCAAGACCAAGATTCTCTAGAGGAATCCATGAAGAGAACTTAAGAGGGCATGACATATGAGGCTCAATATCTTTTAAGAAAGTGATTTGCTCAGTCCGGCGCTCCAGTGTGGGGCTCTGTCTCTATCTCCATCCATTGCCAGATGAAGGTTCTATGGTGATATGCAAGATATTCATCAGTATGGCTATAGGATCGGGCCATTTCAGGCTCCCTCTCCTCAGCTGCCCAAGGACTTAGCTGAGTATATCTCCCTGGACACCTGGGAACCCCTCTAGGGTTAAGACTCTTGCCAACCCTAAAATGGCTCCCTTAATTAAGATATATACTTCCTTGCTCCCATGTCCACCCTTCCTTTATGCCAACCATCCCATTCCCCCATGCTCTTCCCATCCTCCCCTTCACATTTTTCTCTCCCCATCTCCCCTTAGCCCCATCCCACTCCACCCCCATGTTCCTCGATTTTTGCGGGGCAATCTTGTCTCCTTCCAATATCGAGGAGGATAACTATATGTTTTTCTTTGGGTTCACCTTATTTAGCTTCTCTAGGATCACGAATAATAGGCTCAATGTCCTTTAGTTTTGGCTAGAAACTAATTATGAGTGAGTACATCCCATGTTCATCTTTTTGGGTCTGTGTTGCCTCACTCAGAATAGTGTTTTCTATTTCCATCCATTTGCATGCAAAATTAAAGATGTCATTGTTTTTTACTGCAGAGTAGTACTCTAATATGTATATGTTCCACACTTTCTTCATCCATTCTTCAATTGAAGGGCATCTAGGTTGTTTCCAGGTTATGGCTATTACAAAAAGTGCTGCTATGAACATAGTTAAACAAATGCTTTTGTAATATGGTAGGGCATCTCTTGGGTATATTCCCAAGAGTGGTATTGCTGGGTCCTGGGGTAGGGAGAACATACGCAAGGAAGTCAGGACCGGGAGGAGTGCACCCACCCCACTGAGATGGTGCACTAATGGGAGCTCCCCAAGGCCAGCTGGACTGGGACTAAAAAAGCATGGGATAAAACCGGACTCCCAGAACATGGCAGACAATGAGGGCTGCTGAGAAGCCAAGGACAATGGCACTGGGTTTTGATGCTACTGCATGTTCTGGCTTTGGAGGGGCCTAGCCTGTGTGGCTGCTCACCTTCCTGGACCTAATTGGAGGGGGGAGGACTGTGAACGGACAGGGCAGGGAACCCTTACTGCTTTTTGGGCTGAGGGGGAGAGGGAGGGAAATGGGAGGCGGGGAGGAGGCAGAAATTTTTAATAAAAAAGAAAGTGATTTGCTTTATATAGTCAAAAAAAACCAGATACCTGGATTATGAAGGTTTTGAAGGTTTTACTAGAATAGAACTGAAAAGTCAGATGGAGATAGAAAGGGAAAAGCCATGGAGAAGATACAGCAATGAAGTAAATAGAAAGGATGCAATGTAGAAAGATGAAATTTTTAAGATGATTACTGTTGACCCAGGCATTATGTGATGTGGACATAAAAAGAACACAAAAAGAAACTGAACAGAAAGTTAGTTCCGCTTTGGAATTTTAGAACTGAAGAAGATTAGTTATTTAAGAACTCCCTAAGCAAGTCTGGGGACTTGGTACTATAGTGGTTTTGTTTAATATTAGTGAGACCCTGGGTTTGACCTCAGTCTTCAGCACCACCATAATGAATAAAAAAACAAAACAAAAAACATCACAAGATTAAGAGGGAAAAAAAACAAAACAAACAAACAAAAACGATGTACACAATCAAAAATTAGTCAACAAGTGGTTGTTTTTAAAGAGGTATTAATATCACTTAGATGTTCCTTGCCCCTCCTACAATGGAAACAAGATGTCTACAACTGGGCAGTTGTGTATCCCCTTCCATGGTGGAATTTCCCTTTAGGACAATTGCTTGATTTCTGGTAGTTATGTTGTTTCTACTTTACCAGTTGTCATTTTCAAAAACAAAATCCTTATGTTTTTTCTGTGTCTGTTTATATGAATGTATAGTATACAAGGTCGTCTCTAGAAAACAGACAAAAGCTCAGAATGCACATGAGAACACACAACAAGACAGAAGAAAGGAGGCTGTTGTGTGGGTTCCTCGTAATCTGGTATTAAGAACAATATATTAAGTTAATAACAGTGGAATAGCACAACACAGAAATGAATTTAAGTTTGAGAGAAACAAATAACCTTGGCAAAACCATGTCTTCCTTGGTCAAAGACTGGGCTGAGCAATGAATGTAGCTGAGGCAGAAGGCACTTTGCTGTATGCAGTTGACAAGCAGACTGAATGATGAGACTCTGCTGTGGGAGCTCCTTTGGCCAATAGCCTTTAAAAGACCACACCAACAGCCTGGACAACTATATTCACATAAAACCTGAGAGAGTTTGGGAAGTAATCCTAGTCACAAAAAAACATGGTTACTCACGGATTCTTGGTAGCAGCATTTTCTCGGGTGGGCTCTGTTTGTGAGAAGCAAGTGCGTCTCATTTAAGAGAAGCTTCCCGACTAAGCTTTAGGTGCAAAAACCTTGCATTTGTTTTAAGAGGACCCACCAGCAAACACTTAAATGGTGTTTATGAATAGCCAACAGCATGCTTCTTGGTGGCACAGACCTTGAAACTCCATACAGTTCTGACAATAAACATGGCTCCCACCAGCACCTCTGCAATGAAGCTAGACTCTCAGAAAGTTAAGAAATTGGGTGGATCTAGCCATCAAAGTCACAGCTTTAATCACGACCATATTGCTTAGAAAATTAAAGACTCATGTGTTCAGAAAAGATAGATATACAGTAAAAATAGATTCAGATGAAAAAATGTCTAAATTGTTTAGAGTGTGTTTAAAAATATATGTAAGCTTGGTAGAGAAAAGAAAAAGGATAAAGTCCTTTAAGAGAAAGAGAGAGATTAGTTGGGGGTGGTGGCACACACCTTTAATCCCAGCATTTGGGAGGCAGAGGCAGGTGGATCTCTGTGAATTCTAGGACAGCCTGGTTTACAGAGTGAGCTCCAGGACAGCCAAAGATACACAGAGGAAATTCTGTTCTCAAAAACCCAAAAATAAAAAAATAAACAGAGTTTTTTTAAAAGCCATTTAAAGATGGAAACTACACAGAGAATCTGGATATTGAATGTTATTTTTCTTTCTTTGAATTGTTTGATGGCTAAGGAAGGAAGAAATTTTTTCTAGGATTTTCTAGAACAAAATTTCCTGGATTAATTTAACATATATATTTTGAAAATGCCTTGAGTTAAAAACTTAAGTCAAAATATATGTTACTTTAGTGAAGAGATTTTTTGTTTTTGTTTCCACAGGAAATTAGAAGCTGTGGATTCAATCTGGGTTAAGAAAAAATCAAGTTTGATCAAGAAAGACCCCTTGGAGAATCTCTGATAGCAGCAGATGGCCCAGATGATCCAACATTTCAGAGGACGTCTGTTGGAGTTTCCTCTGAATTCAACATCCAGAACAGCCTCAAGAATACTGGTTGAGAAAATCAAGCTTCACAGAATATTCCAGTCAGGACATGACCATAATTCTAAATTTTCTTTAGGTTCCCATAAGATTATCAGTGCCTCCAATCAGCAGGAAGTATCCTAGAAAACTATGCCTGCATTCCCAAAAAGTGGATTATGAATGGTGCCTTTGTTTAAAATGTTGGTTACAAGTTGTTATGGACAATGGTCAGGAAAAAAGCTAAACAAAAGAGATTTGAATCAGAGTTCTTGTTTTGAAAAAAATGGGGAAGAGTGCTGTGAGACAACGGTCTTGTACCTGCCCCTTGTATTGTTTTCATAAAAAGCTGATTGGCCAGGAGCCAGGCAGATAGTATAGGTTGGACAACCAGGCATGAAGTAGAGGCAGATTGATGAGAACAGGAGAATTCTGGGAAGGGGAAAGACTCAGGCTGCAGTGGTAACCTAGACACAGAGGAAGCAAGATGAAAATGCCTCACTGATAAAAGGTACTAAGCCACGTGGCTGACATAAACAAGAATTATGAGTTAATGGAGAATGTAAGAACTAATAAGAAGCTTGAGCTAATAGGACAACCAGTTTACAATTAATGTAGACCTCTGTGTGTTTTTGTAGGACTAAATGACTGCAGAACCAGGCTGCACAAAAACCTATGTCAACAAGACTCTCTGTAAATGAGGCTGTCAAAGGAACCCCTTCTAGTGCTGCATTCTGTCTCAGGGCCTATTTGCCTGCAGCTAAGGTACTATTACTGTTGAATGTAGATGTAATGTGACCACGTGATGCCAGTATATTTTTATTTCTAGAAGATAGTAGAGAAAACACCATAGTGCAATTATCCAGTATATGCTTACTGTAGGAGGGAAAGGGTATTGCATTTTACTCCACGAATAAACAAACAATGTTTAAGGCCTCTGAATTAAAGGAGAAAAAAAATCTGATGTTAGAAAGCAATAAAGCATATGTTTTTCCATGCACACAAGCTAAACAAATTTAACAAACAATCCAGCTGTGTTTTATCTTGCCTTCCAGATACATGCATCCATTAAGTCATTCCTCTTTTTCAAGTCCCAATGAAACCTGTGAATCTACGTTAACTAAAAAAGATTTTAGCATAAGATTATATCTTTACCTTCTTGCTTGAAAACCTCCCTTGCCTATGGTAAATCCTAGAAGGCCATGGCAAGATTCATAGGCACTTACCAAGCAGGCCACACTTGGCTGCAGAGAGAGACTGAGAAGGCCAGGTGCTCCTCAGTTCCTTTGCAGCCTATAGACATATTCTGAGAGAAGCATTCATCATTGGAGTGCCTGTGTCCTAGAAAATCAATCCTCCTATACATTACATGGGTTTCTGCCAGTACCAGCAAGGAGTAATTTAACCTGGCTGGAAGCCGACTGGATGTCTAAGAGATGAGTTTTCTGCTTCCTAAAACATATTGTTCTAATATTTCTCCCATAATGGAAAAGTGTCTAACAAAATCTAAACTGACTTTTATTTGAAAAGAGCAGGTGCTGTAGTGTGTCAAGGAACTTAAGTCATAGAACAATCAATTCTAGTGTTGTGTTTCTTCCAAACAATGCCTGCAAAGGCTTAGAATTTACAAGGCCTGTAGAACCTACAGCAATCACTTCCCCAGTGGTGGTATGGGGTTCACTGTGCTGTGGCTGGCTCATCAAGTGCTAATGGCAGTCTATAAGTGCTTCAAACCAGGATGGCAGATCCCTCACTCATAGAACAGCTCCTGGAAGCAGCCCCACCTGGTCAGTCACACAGTAGGTTTTATCATTTGACTTGAGAGTCCTCTATGCTGATTTCTTCATTTAAATAAAAGACTAAAACCCTCTTTACTTAAGAAGAGGGCAGCCTAAGGTTTTAACTGCTGTTCGGAGGCTGGGACTAGTATTTGATAACAGCAATCTTACTGTACTCTTACCCATCAGAAAAAAAAGCTTTTCTTGTTTTTTTGATTAATACGAATTTTAAAAAGTTGTGACATGTTTAATTATGAATTTATTGTTAATTATGCTATTGACCTGATAGTGTTTGTAACTGCTTATAAGATGTTGAGTAAAGTTGGTGTTGACCTGATAGTGTTTGTAAATGCTTTTAAGATGTTGAGAAAAGTCTGACGTACCCTCCCAATGCTTGGATTTAATTTTGGATTTAATTGTGATTATAGTATTGATCTAATAATGCTTGTAACTGCTTATAAGATGTTGAGAAAGGTTTGACACACCTTGTAAATGTTTGTATTTAATGCATATGTTAAAAAATCTTAGATTTTGATACAATGTAAAAATTTTAAGAGGTGCTCTAAACTAGCTGAAAAAAAGATTTTCAACTCAAGCTATCCTCTTCTCCTTTAAATAGGAGACTATAGTCTTTAGGAGCATGATTATTCATAAAACATGATTATTTCTCCAGATGAAAAGTATGGCCCCAATACACAGAGCCCAAAGGTATCCCTCTCCCTTAATCTTTTTTCTTCACAGAGATCAGCTGTCAATGACAGTTTTGAAGTTTCTCCCCACCAGATGCCTAAGACAAAAGTTTTCATAAAATGGAATGCCTGTTCCTAGGACAAGTAAATTTGGATAAAGGGAAAGTATTTGCCTAAAACAGACTTAATCATCTGTCCTATTACAGAAGCACAGGTTTTATTAAAATTAATAAGAGACAGTGTATTGTAGGCCCATATTTCTACATGGTATGGCAACCAGAATCCCAGGCCACAGTTTGCACCTGCCACAGAGGAGGTGGTCACCTAGCTCTCTCCAGGGTCAGGATATGCTAATGCTGTTCTGCTTCTTCTTTGTAATATAAAGGATGTCTGGGATAGAGGTGTTAATTGGGCCTACATGACAGAGCAGGTAAACAAAGCAAAAAGATAGAAAGACATGACAGAGAGGGCATAGAAAGATGTGAACATGACTAAAGTCATTCACCTGGTTAACTAGGAAACAGAATGCTAACAAATTTACCTTCAGTTGACATTTTGGTGTAAAGGCTATTTGGAGAATAAACATGAGAAATTTTCAGGATGTAAACTCAGGTTTTCATGAGGGATCACTAAAAATCTTCTTCCTGATAAAGCGATGTGAGTTATGTCTTTATTCCCACCCTTCCCCTCTGGTCAGGAGAAATAATGTATGGTCCAGGATGGCATCAGACCACAACAAGAACTGAAGTTAAGAATCCAGATCCTACAGTCCCATTCCAAGTGGACTTGGTGGTCTCCCATTAGTTCTGTCCTGCCGTCTCAGTGGGTGAACACATCCCTCATGGTTCTGACTTTCTTTCTCATGATCTCTCTCCTTCTGCTCCTCATCAGAACTTTGGGAGCTCAGTCCGGTGCTCCAATGTGGGGCTCTGTCTCTATCTCCATCCATCGCCAGGATCAGACTCTCTGAAAGTGGCTGATGGTGGAGGCTGACCGAGGAGCCAAGGACAATGGCGATGGGCTTGGTCTCTATGACATGGACGGGCTCTGTGTGAGCCTTGTCAGTTTGGTTGCTCACCTTCCTGGACCTGGAGGGAGCTGGGAGGACCTTGGACTCAACATAGTGTAGAGAACCCTGATGGCTCTTTGGCCTGGAGAGGGAGGGAGTGGGGGTATGGGTGGAGGGGAGGGGAGGGAAGGGGGAGGAGGAGGGGAGGAGATGGCAATTTTTAATAAAAAATAAATAAACTGGAAACAAACAAACAAAAAAAAAAAGAATCCAGATCCTACCTAGCATTTCTTTTTATTTTCTTTTGGAGAAGATTGATTTTTATATTCTTGAAAAGAATTGGAGAGAAGTAAGAACAAGGAAAATACAGAAAATGGAAATTATCAAATTAAAACTGCAATATTCACAAATAAAATCACATAGCAAAGTGGTCCCATTTATTTATTTATATGCTGGCTGTGGCAGTGTGTACACTATTCAATAGAGTAAGCAATTGTGACAGAGATCTAGGAATCAAAAGTGTACTATTTGAGCCTTTGGAGATAGATTTTGCCAGTTTCTGATTAAAAATGTCACTGGTTATTTTCACTCTTACACAGGTTACAAAATGTATTACTATCAACTTAACGAGATTTGGATCATCCTTCTGAGCATTGGTCAAAAGCGATAAATTCCCTTGCTAAAGTTTATTGTCAGCACTAAATGCAGGTAAAGAAGCATCCTATGACTACCTTAGGCAATGTATGGCTAAGTGGTATTAGGAAAAATTTCTTTCTTGTGGTAAAGCATCTGCCAGTGCTCAGGCACTCTTGGAGGGCACATTTAATGCACCCTCAGAACTTCTCTTTTGAAATCTTTTAAATCCTCTCCATGATGCCAAGTCTTGACCCATTAAACCTGAACTTGATTCATATTTTCACCTTGAGTCATTTAGAAGTAGTTAGTGGAGAGAAGAGAGAAGTGCACTACTGGGAATAGAAGGTGACCTCAATAAATATTAGTGGAATGAATTCAGCTGATTCAATACAAAGTGAGGCTAATGCAACCTAAAGGAACAAAACCTGCTGAAAACACACATTCATCCATTTTCAGTGTCCCTGTGAGTGCCTACACTAAGGAACTTTGTTTTTGCCCTTGGTTTTCACCCATTTCTTGCTTTGTTGAGGTACACATGGGCTCTCCTCCATCTCTAAAACTATCATTTTCCCACATCAACAACATCAACTGGATCCTGCTTGCCACCTGTTTGTTCACTGTAGACTTCTCTTGACACCTTTTCCCTGAACAATTCTGATTGACATGTCCAAACAACTTTATACACATATACACACACATATACTCACACCACACACACACACACACACACACACACACACACACACAGCTCATCTTTAATCCAAAGTTCCATCTATATTAACAGGGCATTGTCAGATCTCTATGAAGTAAGTGAATATATAAATTTCATGTGCCTAGTATGCACAGCCTTAGGTCATGCTATGTTCTGTTAGAGTCTGCATAGCTGTATATAAAAAAGGCAGATGTAGCATTCAATTGTGAGGACACAAGACAGCAAGGACCTAGAAGCAATGTGAACAAGACACTCTATCTGATGGCATTCTGTGTACCAAAATGAAACAAAACTTCTTATGGGGTACCTGACATGGTATAAGACTTGGGAATTAACAACTCAGTAGGAAAAATTAGGGTTCTTTGATGGAATAGCACAGCTGCAGAAATCAGTATGGCAGGAAGTGCTGGGCATGGTGGTGCATGCCCCATAAATCAGGGGACAGAGGCAGGCAGATATCTATTAATTTGAATCCAGCCTGGTCTACTTTATGAGTTCTATGTTAACAAAGCTAGATAATGAGAATCTATCTTGATAAGTAAGAGTTCATTGTGATCTCTAGAGAATGGCTCAGCAGTTAAGAGCATGTATTACTCTTGCAGAGGAACAAGTTCAGCTCCAAGCACCCATATGAAGTAGCTCACAACCACCTGTAACTCTCCCTCCAAGGGATCCCACATCCTCTTCTGTCACACACTCGCATGTGCCCACATATATTAAACACACATTGATAAAAGTTAAATAAATCTTGAAAGGTCTTCCATTGTGAAGGAAAAGATATCAACAACGATAATGCAAGAAGGGAAAGAGCAGGAAGGACAGCTTGGTGTCAGAAGGAGGCAGAACCAAGAGCTTCCTACTTGAAAAATGGAATCTGGGATAACGGCAAAGTAGGAAGTCCTTCTGCGTTGCTAGGGCAGCCCCATCTATGTTTGGTAACTGGAACACAACAGAACCTTCTCACCAAGGGATATCACTACTGATCACTGAAGAAATTGGTTAATAAGTTCATTTCATTTTCAAGTAGTCCCTTTATTAAAATATCAAATCATTCTAGGAAGCATTCAACTTCAGTTCGTGTAAGTAGAATCTTATTACTAAAACCTAAAAAATGAGGAGACAGCAAAATTCCAAAGAAAGAGTGGAAAGAAGTGGCTTCTCCTTAACTATAGTTCAGTCAGTCCCTAGTCATGGGTTTGTACATTTTTTTATTGAATAAAGTCTATAAATTATTGGACATACCCTATCATCTGTGCATTAAAGCTTCAAAGGGGTGATCTATGGTATTTCCACATCTCCTGTTTTTCCTCTTCCTACTTGCTCTTTTCCAGATCTGTCCTCTCTCTCCTTCACCATAGTTAAAGTTTGGATCTCTTTAGTGTTAGTATACTTTGAACACTGTAAACCATACCCTTCACTCAAATGGCTATCTCTTAATTTTAGACTCTGATTCTAAGGAATCAGGATGCTACCGCAGACTTAAAAGAAAACTACCCCTAGTTCTAATACATGATTCAAGGTGAGTTTGTTAAAAATGAAGGGTCATTACTCAATATTATTTATATTTTTTCTATACTCAATATTACAAGGTAATGACAGACGAAATAGTAGTTTTAGAGAAAAAAATTCTATTTATTTCTCTGCTATGGTATATCTACAAAGATGAGTACTAAAATAAATTTGAATTTGTACTCCAATAATTCTGAATTTAATCTTCCACTATACAACACCTTCATAAATCAAGGTTCTGAATATTATTTTATCTTGTTATGGTTTAAGCAAAATTCTAAATTTCATATTAGTCTTTTTGCAAGGTGTGTAAACTGTCTTGTAAAGTAATCTGACAAAAAATAACTTAAAATTTTAATGGAGGTAGGAGTTCCTCTCTGGAGAGTGAACAAGTCAGAAGGCAGTGAGGGAATTTCTCATACAACTGCAGTGCAAATCGCTTCAAAAAACAGGGTATATCCTCAGCTCTTATTGCTCTCAAAGAAAACTGAAAAGCAGGATAAAGCTTCGTGAGTAACTTCTAAAAGCATCACTGATTTACCACAATAAGATCCCTGGAATTCACCCTCCTGTCATTTAGATACAACGGCACTTTTAAATGTGCTTTAAATATCAGTATGTGCTACATGTAGAATGATATCTTTGTAAAACCTTCAGGGTCCAGGTGAATGCATTTAGAAATCATATTACTTTCTGGGACTTTATGGAGATAAGTGAAGTGTTTAGACTTTATGTCTACTTGTGGTGGTTTGAATAACAATAATCCACACAGGCTCATATATTTGGATGCTTAGTCACCGGGAAGTGGCACTATTTGAAAGGATTAAAGGGAGATGTGATCTTGTTAGAGCCCACTTGGGGTGGTCTTTGAGCTTTGAAATGGCCATGCCAAGTCAAGAGTCTCTCTGTTTATCGATCAGGATGTAGTTCACAGTTACTGCTCCAGTGCCATGTTTGATACTATGCTCCTTGTCATGTTGATAATGCACTAAACCTTCGAAGCTGTAAGCAGGCCCCAAGTGAATGTTTTCTTTTATAAAAGTGGCATTGATCATAGTGTCTCTTCACAGTGGTAGAATTGTGAGTAAGACGCTAGTAAATTGTAATCATCATAGATAAACTATAGAACAATCATAGTAAATTATAGAAGCACAATACTCACTATTTACTCCTAACTTTTGCCACTCATCTGTTTAATTTACAATACAAAGAAGACATTGGGAGTGAGGGAAGCAGTTGCTTCCCCAGTACTGACTACAGGCAACTTTCATAAAAGCTGTGGTTAACATCTCTGGTGGTGTAGGGTCATGAACAAAACCTGAGTTAACAAGTTTTCTGTGAATGTAAATAAGAGATTACCATTCGGTACCTGCAATTTTCTTTTTCATATAACTCCCCTAATATATATGCATAATAGATAATAGGTATATAAAATTACTTGTAGTTTAAAGACACCAGAACTAAAGCTCAGCAAGATTATATGCAAGTTGTATAAAATTAATATGTGGGAATTCCAAATTCAAACCAGGATCTGCCATGTTTCAAAGTTTATAGTCTCTTTCCATTCTAACACTACAATTCAAAACAATAGCCTCAAGTGTTAAGAATCAAGAAAGACCAGAGTCCAAGTCTGTTGTAGAACACTTGCTTAGAATGTGTGAGATACTGGGTGCAGTCATCAGCAACAGACAGGAAAATGAACTTAAGGGAGACTATTTTACGTGACAGATATGTTACCTATACTCCAAAAATGTAATTATTTCACTAATTAATTTTTGTTTTAAAAAATCAAGTAGGATAGGATGGCGCATGCCTATAACCTCAGCACTTGCAAATTCAAGTAAGCCCGGGATACATACTGGGATCATGTCTCAAACACCCATATACAAAACATAGAACAGACAAATTAACAAACAATACTAGAAAGCTAATTCCTTGAGGCCAGTGAAAAAGTTCTGTGATTAAAGAGCGCCCGATGCAAGCTCGGTGGCCCAAGACTGACCCCACGAACCTACATAAAAGTAGAAGGCAAGAAGGACTCCCCAAAGCTGCCCTCCAGTCCCCACATAGGTGCCCTAGCATGCACACCTCCATTATACACACATGACAATAATATTTTTGAGAAATTTGAGAAATGAATCCCCAGAATAGCTGATTATGCTACAATAGAGTAATTTACTCTGTAAAGTGACATTTTATAATGTTGACATCAACTATTTACAGAAGAGGGATGTATTTTTGCTCCTTAGTGTGGGAGAAAGCTTTGCTCAAAAGCAACCTTTTGAAACAGGTCTTAAGGAACAAATAGAAGATCAATTTTGTACAATGGCATTTGGCAAACAGGGCAACCTAATTAACAGCTCGGGTGAAATGAAGGCGGCTCAGGAATGGTCCCTTCTTTTTTAGATGTGCACATCTCATCTCCTGTCTTTCTAAATACACTTGATTTTAACATTAAGATGATCATCATTAGCCAAGACTAGGAGTTCCCCACTTCTCCCCCCTTTAAAACTTTGACACAGAAAGTAATCAAGACTCCTGTTAAACTTGGATAGTGGCTCCCTACGTTTTTGAACTTCTCTATTGGTAAAGTTAAATCAGCAATCTCAAGTCGTGCACAGAACTTGAAAAGTGTTCTACTCTTTTTCTTCAAAGGAATAAAAAGCACACACATTTATCACCAAATGCTTCCTCAGACCTGGATTCGTGAAGTTTCTGCTGAATACACTCCATTAACCATTTGATTCACAATATATATACAACATCTGACTCAACATGTAATTGATGTCTTTAAAACAGGTGTAGCTTCATTGTTCCTGAATGTATTCCTTGCCTCTTGAAGATTTTTTAGAGTGATTTTTAAGATTAGAAGGTATCTTTGTTGCTAACCCCAAGTCACTCAAACTTTCATTTCTTTCAGAAAATATATACTCTCTCTGGGTAGCCTGTCCACTTTTCAAATGTAATGATCCTGTCTTCTATAGATATGAAATTTTCAAAAGATATTGGTATAATGCAGAAGAAAATGCCATCCTTTCATTACATTCAAAATTGATCTGATCCCTGAGCTAGCAATTTAGGGAACTGGACTACAGAATCATGTGAAAACTTTCAGGAAATGCCTGATTTATGGATTTATTTTTTTATATACAGATTTCACACTTATGGCTTTGTAGGATTGCCTCTGCTCTTCCTTCTCAATATGTTGCAAAAGTCAGAAAGCTGTATTTGGCAGCAGGGCTGCACTTTAGGGTCAGTAAGAAATCTGTCCTCTGCTCTACACATTACAGAGCTTTTGCTTTGTATCTGCATCCCTTCCCACCCAGTGGGCCTTTACTTTGTGTCCGCATTCCTTCCCATCCAGTGGGGATTTACTTCCTATTGGCATTCTTTTTTTTTCCCAGTTTATTTATTTTTTATTAAAAATTGCTATCTCCTCCCCTCCTCCTCCCCCTTCCCTCCCCTCCCCTCCACCCACACCCCCACTCCCTCCCTCTTGAGGCCAAACAGCCATCAGGGTTCTCTACACTATGTTGAGTCCAAGGTCCTCCCAACTCCCCCCAGGTCCAGGAAGGTGAGCAACCAAACTGACAAGGCTCACACAGAGCCTGTCCATGTCGTAGAGACCAAGCCCATCGCCATTGTCCTTGGCTTCTCGGTCAGCCTCCACCATCAGCCACGCTCAGAGAGTCTGATTTGGTCGCATGTTCCATCAGTCCCATTCCAAGTGGACTTGGTGGTCTCCCGTTAGTTCTGTCCTGCCGTCTCAGTGGGTTCCTATTGGCATTCTATACTGTTATATGGTATTTACTTCCTGAATAAGGAAAATCTAAAGATGATTTTATACCCTAGCTGTTACCCTATATTAAAAAGAAAATCTGACTTCTAAATCTACTTTTCAATAGTGTTTACACTTCTTCCTCTCAGATAAATTTAGTAAGCCTGATGTTTTAGCATTGTTTAGTTTCCACTTACTAATTCAATCACATGTGATAGAACTATTCTATCACAATTATAGTAAATAAATCATATGGGAAATGTAGTGTGAGTGATAGGCCTCCATGTGTTTTTTAAAAAGTATTTTATATCTATTACTTTATTACTTTTATTTATTTATTCTCTCTCCTCTCTGTCTCTCTGTCTCTTTCTCTCTGGGTGCATGCATGCATGTGTGTATAAATAAATAAATACTTATGGTGTGCATTTGTCTTAGTGCTGATGTGGAGGTCAGAAGACAACCTAGAGGCTCCTTCCACCATATGGCTTCCAAGGATTGAAATCAGGTCATCAAATTGGGTGGCAAGCCCATTTACCCATAGAGCCACATCACTGACTCCCAAACCTTATTTTGAATTGAGTTTCCTATTCAGATAATTTCTTATTTTTAAAATATTGAATGAAGCAATATTATAAGCATGATATATTCAATTTATGTGATGAAGGAGTCCAATAAAACCCACTGATTCTGATCTTTGTCCTTTTCAAATGGCTTCGCCTTAGGTAGACTCCACCTTCTTCAACTCTCTATGATTGTTAAGCCATTATGAACAAGCACAAAACTTCTTCAATTAGCAATTGAGGATGAGAGAATCAAGTGATTGATTTCAAAGGAATATTAATGTGATTAAGTGAGGCCACCATCATTACGGTTCCAAGAAAGGAAGCAGACCATAAATTGCTATTTGGGAAATCCATAAATCATCCAACCTTAAACTTGAACATGAAATAAATATATTAAGGTAGAAGACAACAAAAATGATGATTTATATAGATGATGAGATCATATACATATGTATATTTAAAAAGAGTAGATTTTTTTCTGAAGAATTGGCATTAATGGATTAATAAATTAAAGACAAATTAGAACAAGCTTGATGTGGGATTCCCCTCTGTATGCTGTGAATACCAATGATTAATAAAGAAACTGTCTTAGGCCTGCACAGGTAGAAGATAGGTAGGAGAGGTAAACTAAACTGAATTCTGGGAGAAAGAAGGTAAAGTCAGTGAGAAGCCCTGGAGCCGCTGCTGAAGACAGATGTGCTGAAACTTTGCTGGTAGGCTACAACCTCGTGGTGATGCATAGATTAATGGAGAGGGATTAAATTAAGATGTAACAGTTAGCCAATAAGAAGCTAGAGCTAATGGGCCAAGCAGTGATTTAAATAATATGGTTTCTGTGTGATTATTTTGGGAGTCTGGGCAGCCAGAAAATGAACAAGCTAATAATATTAACAATAACAACAAGCCTTCCTTACAACACAAGCTAATAATACTCACAAAAAACTTTTCAATTTTAATAATATCATCTGAAGTTTAAAAAAATTGAATTAAGTAAATTGGTTAAGATCGGTTACATTCCAGACATAGAAGTGATACCTCAGTGGTGAAAATGACACTTGCATTGGGCAGTGGTGGTGCCCACCACTTTAATCCCAGCACTCAGGATGCAGAGGCAGATGGATCTCCGTGAGTTCAAGGCTCAAGTGGTCTACAGAGGAAATTCCAGGGAGAAAAAAAGAGAGAAAGAAAGAAAGAAAGAAAGAAAGAAAGAAAGAAAGAAAGAAAGAGAAAGGAAAAGAAGAGAAAAGGAAAGAAAATGGCACATACTTCAGGTGACTCAAAAGTAGAGGAATGCTTGTTCCCATACATGCAAGCATATGCAAAAATACTCATGGTACTGTCTTCCATCTTTGGGAAAGAAAGTCATATCCATGCTTACTCTGTGTGCATCAATGAGTGGGGCACAAAGAGATGTCCTAATGAGTGTCTCCCTGCTTCCATGGAACAAGTAATGAGAGAGGCACATAGCCAACCAGTGTGGTCTCGTTGTGCTCTTATGACAAAGCCAGGCCAATAACAAAGGTAGAACGGGTGAGGTCAACGCACAAACCATGCCCACAGTGGCCAACTGGCCTTATTCTTTTCCTTTGGTACTAACCAAATTGGACAGAGGAGCTATAGACAATCCTAGAAACTAGAAACTAAGTACTAGGGGAGATGCTTACAAGAGAGACAGGAAGAAAGCAATGTTCTCTATATCATTGAGCTTTAGCCCCTTTCACTTGTAATGGAGACTATATAATCACAACAATGACATGGGAGCACTTATTTTGTACCCCTCAGTATGCTACATGCTTTTTAGTCCACTTACCCCATTTCTGCATTTATGTAGTAATTTAAGGTATACATCACTATTGAGCATACAGTACTACACAAAAATGTAAAACTCAGGTGCTAAGAGGTCAGGTGATTTACCTAGTGCTGAATCTAAGCAATCTGGCTCGAATAACCCATCTATTTACTCACATCTCTCATTGTGCTACATATCTAAAATGATGACTAAGCATTAGTGTAAAGAATTATCAAGTAGTTCTTGTGTTTAAGATAATTTGTTATAGAAGACTTACATGAGCGAGCATGTTATTGAAACTGCTAATTGCTCTATACAAGGGAAAAGGGATTATTTCCTATAGCAAGCAGAGTCCTAAAGGACTCCTGTGGCTTTTTAGGGATCTAATCTCCCCCACTCCTTGAGACACCCTGACCTGTAACCTGTTGTGGGACATTTGATGACTTACTCTGATAACACAGGAAAACCAGGAAATGAGGAAGGGACTGATGTTTAACTAGCAGGGAGAGTGGAAGTAAGGATTGTTCCTTGTCTATCATTCAGTGTCCTGTGAATCTGGTGCTCATGTAGAGCCAAGGATTAAGTGTTTGATATAGTGGAGCATTACAAACCTGAATGAGACTTACATCTCCACAAGCAGTTCAACGCCTATGCTCCTTCAACGGTAAAAACTTTGTAGATATCTCTTTTCTGTGTTTCTGTTGATACACTAGATCTCTTGTATCTGATGACTATCAGTAAAGCTGTCTGCAATGGAATGGAGAACAGCTGAGATGAAGCACAGAGTCTAAATGGTTTTGACCTTGCTGTGATGATGAGCAGCATCTGTTTCTGACACTTTTTCCTAATCCAAAGTATCAAGGAATTAATCTATAATAATTCTTCACACAAACATTTAAGATTTCAATTTTTCAATAATGAATAGCCACTTTGCTTTACATAATTATAATTGTAGCTTCAGAAATGAAATAAGAACAATAGGACTTTATGTACTTTTGAAACAATGAATAATTTAACCCATATAACACACAGTAGAAGCAAATGATTAATTTTGGATTCAATACACATTTTTGTCTGTTATATTTACTGACAGTCATGCACTACAAAGCCCGGAATGTCTTTACTGATAATTAGCTTTTTAGGTCAATTTTATTAAGATGACTTCTAGCCTCTGTTTTCTAATGTGAAAGTGAATTGTAAACTCAGAACTTGAATTTATATAAAGTTTCTGGTTTTGCAAGGCAGTAGATATGCCTTAATAAACATTAATCCAAGTCAAAATAATGATCTCTGGATACAAGAGCACTAGACTGCACCTGAAAAAAGTGTTTTCAGTGTGATACTTTCAAGAGCATCCTTCTCAGTCCACGCCTGAGCTACTCATCCTGTTTACAAACACTCCTAAACTGGGCTGGGAGAGATGACATTGAGGAGTGGAGTTTAGATCTCCAGAACACACACATAAGCTGAGTAAGCATGACAACCCATCTGTAATTCCAGCCTGAGAAGGAAGAGACAGGGGCTCCTCAGAGCAAGCCGGCTAGTGAGGTTTGTCATATCTACAAGCTCTCCAAATCTGATTTGATCTACAAAGCTGAGTTTCATATCAAGACCACATCTCAACAGGTAAAGTCAGCAAGCAGTGACAGGCTGTTCCTAAAATCACTTTGGGCCTCCACATGCCCAAGAACATTGATGTGGGAGTCCCCTCTGTGTGCTGTGATTACCATTAATGAATAAAGAAACTGCCTTGGCCTGTTGATAGGGCAGAACTTAGGTAGGCAGGGAAGATGGAACTGATGCTAGGTCAAGGAAGGCGGAGAGAGGGATGCCATGGAGTCGCCAGAGTCAGACATGCCGAATCTTTGCCAGTAAGCCACTGCCACGTGGTGATACAAATTAATAAAAATGGGTTAAATTAATATGAGTTAGTCATTAAGATGCTAGAGCTAATGGGCCAAGCAGTGTTTTAATTAATAAAATTTCTGTGTGATTATTTCTGTTTTGGGCAGCCGGGACCAACAAGTGGCCCTCCTCCTACAAACATATATGATATACATGATACAACATACGTGATACACATCTACATGCACAACTATGTGCACGTGTGTGTGCACATGCACACACACACACATATGCACACACAATACATACGATCTTTGAAAATGGAAAACAAAACAAGAGTTCCTAAATTGTATCTGGGTGAAGGGGAAAATAAATAACTGATTTGGAAATCCCATCTTAATATACTTATATGCTATATTCTTCCAGACCATCCACCCATCCATTTCTCCATCCATCCAATCATCTGCTGAAACATACATACAAATAGAATGCATACTTTTTCCTTCCTTTCTTTTCTTTTTCTCTGCAGGGTTTCTCTGTGCAGCCCTGGCTTGATCTATTGACCACGTTGGTCTTGAACTCAGATATCCACCTGCCTCTGCTTCCCAAGTGCTGGAATTAAAAGCATTCACTACCACTGCCTAGCCATATTTCATGTTTTGAAGAATCAGAAAAGAAGCTTTATTGAAACCGCAATCCAAAGGAGAGCACAATAGCTTTGGTTTGTTTACTTCACCACATACAGCTAAAAATTTCTCAGAGCTAATTGTTACAGGTTTATCTTCTGGGGCCAGCAAGATTACTCACCAGGTAAAAGTGTTTGCTGCATAAGTTTTGAGGGCCTGAGTTCAATTTCTGGAACCCATCCTTGCTAATTAATTTTAGTCATCAATTGTACACAAACCAGAATCAGTGGGGAGGTCAGTTTCAATTGTTGTATTTCATGGGTCAGGTTTTCTCACCCGACATGTCTGTGGGGAACTGCCTTGACTGTTAATCAAAATGGGAAGACATACCCTGAATATGGGAGTCATCATTTGTAAAGAAAGTTAGAGAACATACAATGTCTTCATTCCTCCCTACTCTTGATTTTGAACATGACATGATCAGCTCTCTCAAGCTTCAGCCTCTGTGAGGGATTTCTCCGTGCAACAATGAACTTTAACCTGGAATTGGAAGCCAAATAAACACTTTCTCCCCTTAGCTGGTTTTGTTAGGGTGTTTAAATTGCAACAACAGCAGTAAAAGTAGAGCAATATGTAAAGCTAGGAAGAGAAACAACTTCACAGTGTCATCCTCTGACCTTGACACACACTCTGGGGGCACATGAGAAACAACTCCACAGTGTTATCCTCTGACCTTGACACACACTCTGGGGCTCACATGCCTCCTCCCACAGTACACACAGCAATGACAAAGTTAAAAAAAAATATTCCTCAAATCTCACTGGATTAAAATTGGATTTTTATCCAAAGGCATGCCCAGTTTGTTTCCAGCTTCCTACATCGTCAATCCAGTCTATGTGTTGATTGTACATGTGACTTTTCTCGTGCCAGACATGTACAATCTGCAGAAGAAAGAATGATCTCGGCAGTGACTAGTTTGTGGCCGGTTTTATCAACAACAAGACAGGTTGGCTGATATTGATTTGGCAATTTAACTAACTCATAAGAAATTCAGCCCTCCCATCTCTTAGTGGATTTGTTTCTCTTCGGTGCTTTATTCTTTGTAGCCATTTTAGGCATTACCGAGCATAGGTCATTCTCTGTCTGTCACTCCAGGGTACTTTCATGGCTGGTTACCTCTCTGGACCACAGCATTTGAAAGCAACTCTTTCACATTCTGTGCTTGTTTCATAGGTGTTCTGTGTAAGCCTGTCATGTATAGTTGGATATAAATAGTGAAAGATTTTTTATAATCAGGCTGTGACATAAAAATTTATTTTATCAAGACAGTTTATGGAAATGTGCCCTGATTTTTCTTACTAAAACTCTCAAACCTAAAGATAACTGACCTCTAGATTGGTTTTATAGAATTTAGGTAAAAGATATTTTCGATTCCTCATCCTTGCTTACTACCTTATAGTAATCTATTTCACTAGATGAAAACAATGTTTCATATTTTTCTTTGTTTCTAAAATATGATATCCAAGATTGGACATGATGGCTTATATCTTTAATCCCAGCACTGGGGAGGCAGAGGCAGGAGGATCTGAATTCCAGGACAGCCTGTTCTACAGAGGAAATTTTATGACAGCCAGGACAACACAGAGAAACATTGTCTCAAACGAGCAAATAATTAAATAAATAAATAAGTCAAATGTGATACCCTGCAATATTTTTTGCTGCAAATATACTTAGCTTTAATTATAATATTAGATGATTTTGTCTATACAGCTCCATATCAGATAGCATTTCCATAGATTACAACAGTCATGCAAACATTTACAACTTATTCTAATTAGTTGAAGGTTTTGTCATGAAAGATTACAATCATAGACCTCTTAATATACAGCAAAAAATAATCCAGCCTTTTGAGAAAACTGGTTACATTCATTACAACTATGTAAACTGAAAAGATTTTTCCTGATGTCTGTTATAGACAGAATTCTTTTCTGACCTGGAACCCTGGAATTAATTGTCAGACCAACCTTAAAAGAGTTGGTCTCAGAATCTCTGAAAACTCTCAATACTAGCAAACTTTTAAACAACTCAGTAGAGATCAAGGACAAGTCAATTCGTTAGAAATAAACTAAAGAAGATAAAAGGGATAAAATTTTTCTATAGTCTCTGGAGATGTTTTGAACTACCTTTTAATAAGGGGGAGTAAAGAATAGTAAAAGAAAAGAAAAGAAATCCAAGGATAATCAACAGTCAAAGCAAAAGGAGTCCTTATTGCTTAGATATGTGTTGAGCCTAGACACTCTTTCTAGAGTCAACAGAGAAGCCTTTCCCAGCACTGATTTTCACACCCTTATGTCTCCTGCTTGCTGGGTAAGTTACAAATAAAAATGTCCCCCCCCCCCATTTGAACTCTAAAACCATACAGAACCATAGAGTCAGATCTCACTAATTAAAGTCTATTTTTTATACCTCTTATTTTCCTTCTTTTTATTTTCTGTGTTGTGACATTAAAATGGTCTCCTAGTCCAGTTTCATGAAATGGCAGGTACCTACTATAGTACTCAGTGAATATTCATTTGGAATAAATGCACATCCATCCTCATTAAGCTAAAATTAAGTTATATGCACAGTACAACTTGAGAAAAGTCAGTGAAGGCTGCCTTAGGCACACCAAATGTTATTTCTTCCAAAGACATTGAAAGAACTGTTGATCTGCAGGTTTTAACCATGAGGCTAAATTATAGTACAAATGATTGGCAGATCTTTAAAATTCAATATAAAATTGTACATTTAATATCCAGAGCCCTTAAAACAAACAGCTATTGGGTGTTGTAACCTAATATCAATTTTATATAATTCAGTGGTAACCCAATAGCTAGATTTGAAATTAAACACTACAATAAATATACACTAGAGACCAGAGAAGTTTATTCATTAAATTTAGACAATAAATCATAACTTCAGGCCAACAGATTCAAAACTCCTTTTACCAGAACAGAATCATTAATATTAAATAGCCAATGTCCCAAATATCCTTGTCATGAAATTAGTTCACATTAATGACAAATTTATGGTGAATAAGCATAGATCACGATCTTATGAAAAAGTCTGTGACTAGCTAAGTGTTCTCAGTATCGTCACCCTATCCTGCTTTACAAAAAGCAAACTTGCTTTGTTTCAGTAAATGGAAGACAAAGAGAATTCTCCCAACTGCTATCCCCCGTCTTTCTTCCTGTGGCAGCTAGTAAAGCAGGGAGAAAACGGTCTATCCACCTTCTTTTCTTCCATGCAAGAACAAACTCTCATAAAAATAGCCCTATCCTTTGTTTATGGTCAGACTGGTTTCACTGGAAGAATTGGTCACACCTATTGCTTTATGATTCCACAGGTCACCCAAGCTTTCATTATTCAAAATTGACAGCAACTTAAAAAAACTCATACTAAATGAGAGGAAGCCTGTAGACTTCTAGCTCAGCACATAATTAAACATTGAATAACTGATTTAATTTACTGGACATTGAAGAACAAAAAAAAGAAAGAAAGGGAACATTCTAGGATTTTTACTCTGTATGAAGGCTATCTATCAGTGAAATCTCTCAGTATTTTCAGAGCTATTCTTGAAGTCATGATGGAATTGGACTTTTACTAAAGAAACAAATGAAAATGACATCTGGCTTATTAAAGCAATATTCCCACTGATTAATTCAAAAGTCAGTATCTGTGACCTTAAGAAAGCAACCATCTCTTTCAAATCATCCTGATGCTGTTGCTTAGGTGTGCACACTGAGTATTTGTCTTTTGATCTGGTAAATATTCAACTTAGAAATAATTCTATCATTCAGAAGAGCAGCTATTTTATAGATAAAAGATTATGAATTTCACAGCCGACTAGAGATCTTCCCAAGCCAACAACATCATTTTCTACTTTGCAAGTAGGATTGCTTCTGTCGAGGAAGATTTCTCAGTAAGTACCTTTCTGCTCTCAAAGGCCAAGTCAGATTTCAAAGAAACATTTACATTTTTTAATACAAATCAAGTCACTGATTATGTTAGCAGAAATTCAGAATTGATGCACTCTTTGTGCCCTTCCTCCCACACTTCAGCTAAAATAGAAAAAGACTAGGCTTTCTAACTTCTAAAGCTGACGTTTTTGAGTACAATGAAAATGCAGAAATATTGGCACAGATGGGGTACCAAACAGAAGTAAAGATCAAGGGCTAAAGCGGCTTTTTATTGTTCTCAACTTTATAAATGTTACCATATGCTTGCCTAGTAAATACATATGCACTTTCCTTGTTTGTTAAAGACTTATTTTACATTAGATTATGTGTCCATATATGTCTGTATGTCCATGTGTGAGTGAATGAGAAGAACAGAAGAGGTGTTGGGTCTCTGGGAACTGGAGTTAGAAGTGGACATGAGCCACTTTATATGGATGTCAGGGGGAAAATGGGTTGTCTTATTTTTTATTATTCTTTAGTGAGTGTGTGTATATATATATATATATATATATGTGTGTGTGTGTGTGTGTGTGTGTGTGTGTGTGTGTGTGTGTGCATACTATGTATGGTGTATGTATGTCTGCACACACAGAGTTGTGTTCTTCAGTGTGGGTTCTCTGTGCCATGGCATTTGTATCAAAGTCAGAATACAATCTCATGAGTTGGCCCCTCATGTTTTGCATTGTTTGGGACAGGCTCTCCATCTCCTCTTGCTGTCATTTCTTTGTTTTTGTTTGTTCATGTCACCTGTTAGCCTAAATAACCCATAAGCTTTTGGGGATCATCTGGATCCATTCCAGGTCCTCAAAGGGAACTGGATTACAGATGTGGGTTCTTGGGATCCAAACTAATGCCTTCACACTTGTATGGCAATTTAACAAGTACTTTATCTATTGAGTCATCTTCCTGCACTTTATTGAATGAGACACAATTATACTGAAGCCATTTATTAAAGATGTGTATATGAAAACATTGAGGTGGACTCACCTCTAACACACAGTTTCCCCATTACTTGACTTCTGGTTTAGCGTGATCACATAGAAAGTGTTTCACACCTTGATTAAGGGTGATTTCTTCTACATGTGATTATAAAGATTAAAAATAGGACTTAATTAGATACTAAGTGGGGAGAGTTCATGTTATAGCAAATTGGACTTGGAATGACTCGTGGCCATCTACAATCACACATGGAAATGAAGTCAGGATAGATTCAGTTGCCAATTCTGAGTCTTAGTAAAATCCAAACTTAGCTTCATACTCTGATGGAGTCCTAGACAATTCTTTTTTTCATTGTAATCTGTGCTAGGCACGATAAACTATAATTATAACTCTGTAAATAAACACCAAACACTCATTTCCATAATGACTTGATTAAAATTGTTTTATCCCTTCTCTGGATTTAGACCCAAATCTCTGGAAAGGGTAAGCAAGTCAGAAGAGAGTATATTGTAGGTTATAGGTTGGAGAATCTTCCCTCTAAAACTAATGTGAAATGATTTCTTTATGGAATTCTGGTATTTATTTAAGCTGGGATTCATTTAAAAATCTTATTAACTCAATGTGTGCAGCATGGTGTTTTTAAATACAGATATGGAGTGAACTATGACTTCATCTAAGCACACAAGTCTCCTCGTATAGCTGCCTTTTGAGCATGTCCAGTGATAGCACCTAAAAGCCATTAAGGAAAGTTCTGGTAAACAGTAGATATCATTGCTGTCATGCTGTTGTCTATTCCATCCCTAGACTTATTAAAGCTCTGCCACATCAGCGTCGTACCATCTTAGTTCCATGTTGCTTTCTGTCCTCGGAAACTACAGTCTTTCCTCTGACTTCATGCATTTGTCTTGGTTATATTCCACAGACAAATGACATCAAGCAGCATTTTCCCGTCTGGTTTGTTTCATTTAGCATGGTGTCATCTGTGTCCATTATATTTATGGTGAGGCAGCTTGACGAACTTTAGGGAGCATGGACTGTACGGAGACAGATCTGAACTCTCTACTCCTCCAGCAAAATAATCTTTAGAAGGCTGTGCAGTTTCCCCTAGTCTTGTATTGCAAAACTATAAACTGTGCACTGTATACTGACCTTGAATGTTTAGTATGCATTAAATGAGACCTAACCATAGAACAGCATAGAAGTTGCCCACTTAAGATAAGCTATAACTGAGGCCTAATTAAAAGAACATTTCTTTTATAAAAAGCATTAACTGAAAATAAGAACATTTATTCAAAAGTTTAAACTTCATTGATGCAAGGCATTATCCCAATTATGGATTGTTTTTAATCAAATGAATTTATTTTTACATTTTATAAGACTAATTGAGAATAGACTAGTCATTCTACAACAGTTATCATCCAAGCTTTCAACAGCAGAACATAAAGCAGGGGCTTCTTAAGAAACCAACTTAAAAGATACCAAAACATTAACCAATGTTTTTATACTTTTCCTAAGACACACATTTCTCCTCTAAATCACTTAAGAAATAAGGGATTCTGGCTTCTACCAGTGGTTCTGTTTCTAATGGTGAGGGTTTCACCTTGGAAATCCTGCACTTGGGAATCATGATGTTAGACAAAATAACAGCATTAGGGAGGCAGAGGCAGGCAGATCATGAGCTTGAACCCAGTCTAATCTACAGAACAAATTCCTGGACAGTCAGGGCTACAGAGAAACGCTGTCTCAAAAACAATAACAAGCTACCTCTGTGAGTCTAAAAACATGTTCACAATATAACCCTAATGCAGTTTGTTTTTTTTAAAAACAAAACAAAACAAAAATATACTTTCTACCTTTGTGTGAAAAATCTAGATCAGTGGCAGTGGCAGAATCCTCTTGTGTGCTGTGTTCTGGTTTGCTTTCTTTCTGCAGCCACAATGTTAGACACACATCAAATCTTGAACAAAATCAGGTTAGACTGTCAGCTGGGAAAGGCAGAGGGGTTGTACACTCCCAGTAGACATCGTCTAGACTAATTTTCTTGTTTTCCGTGATGCTACCGTGAGACATTTGCCAGCTGCCTCCCTAGAAATAATTATTAATTGTGCTCATTCAAATTATCCTTCTCCAAAATCCCCTTCAAGATCACATGCCTGTATTGTCCTGAGAGACAAATGGAGTAAATCCAAATTTCATAAGTTCATTTCTTCTGAACACACATAGTTAGAATGGACTGTGGAACATGTTATTTTCCTTACAATGCATTCCTGGGCCTGAGGGTTGAACCTAAATAAAAGAAAACCTTGACAATACTAGATCATAGGTGTGTGATAGCAGAAAGGTAATTCATACAGCTATTATAATGTATCACTGTTGTGAAAATTTTATATTAAAATTTGCCCTTCTACATTGAAAATCTGTTTGGAGCTCAGATATCCATCTTCATGGAAATAATGCTGCTCTATCAAATATTGACTCCCATATACTGTAACCTCTCTGGCTATTGTTTGTATTGATATGTCCAAAAGTATGTTTTAAATAGTTGATTCGTAAGCATATCTACCATTTAGTCTAATTTTGAATAGATAATAGATTCAACATATAAAGTGTTTTCAAATACTACAGTCTCTGGGACCACAATTATATTATGGCCCAAAGAAACGATGGAAGTCAAAGCTGAGGGAGAAGATGGGTTATAGGCTCTTTCTTAATATCCTTTCTAAATACTTTATATGCCTCAACTGTGCTTATAAAGATGCACTTTTCTCATGGAGGCAACAGGTAAAAATTCCACGCCTGCTTTTTTGTTTTAATTTTTTTAACTGAGTTATAGATAATTGTGAGCTATCACATTGTTGCTGAGAATTGAACCCATGTCCTCTGCAAGAGCAAGTGCTCTTAACCACTGAGCTAATCTCTCCAGGCCCCCATAACTGACACCTTACCACTGTACTTGAAAGCATGGCAAAATTTCTGCTCCCATTGCAACTTCTTGTTTCACACTGGTGATTCAATTCTGGTTTTGACTTCAAATTAGTATAACTATGGATTAATAGTACCTTACATCCAGTGTTAGATTTAACTTTGGATGTGAATATTAGCTATCTCATTCCATGTCCCACTTCAGCAAAAGCGTAAAACTGAGTTTCCCTTAATAACGTTCAAACAATAAAAGTCTAAAGAAAGCATCTGCCAGGTCCAGCCAGTGAACAGCATGTTGGTGTCCTATCACATAACCGCAGATCTCTGGCAACACAGAGCTTTAATTCTTGGTATTTTGTGTTCTGAGGATGGTGCTGCTTTTGTATTTCTAGGTTCCTATTTCTGGTCTGTCTCCTTGATCCATAGGTGTGTTCTCCCTGGTAGAGGTCAGTGGGAACCAGCAGTGTGAACATGCAGCATCCCAGGCCTCACTACAGAGCAAGCAAAGTGATTCTCCAGAGACACTGAAATCTGAAGGCCTACAGATCCGCCAATCTCCCTTCCCAACTCTGTTCACCCACAGTGTGAACTCTGATGACATCATCCATTTCCTTTAACTGGTTGAGATATTTTGACTCCAGTGATGAAAAATCCATAGGTCTTGTCTACTCTCTAAGAGCCATGACCTCTGTCACGCTATTTCTGCTGCCATCTGCATTGCGCTTTTCTAAACTGTCACATCCCCACTACGATGAAAACGCCTTACACTTAGAGACTGCCAAATATTTTTAGTTTTGATCCAAACAAATACTTAATAAATATTTAACATGTAGATATGATATATTGATATCTCAAGGTCATTTCATTAGTATTTACCCAAGTGTAGTTACCATAGAGTTGAAGCTTCTGGGTTCATCCCATGGCCTCTGAAGCAGAGAGGACACAAAAGAAGCAGGTAAGAGCATCTTTCTCCACTTCTGCTCTTGGAATGTACCACAGCATCACTTCATAAAGCCTAGGCTGCTAGTAGGTCACTTAATTAAAATTGCTCTTTGCTCCCTTCTTTGATCTGGCCACTTAGAATAGTTTACTGTTCAAAAAGAATACTTAAAACTCTGCAGTATTGTAAAGAAAGAAAAGATAAGCAATTGCCACTTAATAGACTTAACCCCAATCACACTTCTAAACAATCCGTGTGCCCAGGGCTGCTCAGTTTGAGCTCTGCATCTTTTGCTCTCTGCAGATAATTTTTCTCTATTTAGTTTGAGACTGCAAAATAGAGTCCTTCCCAGTCAAATGTGTAAGAATGCAACATATCTGCCCTCAAGGCACTCATTTAAGAGTAATTGACAAACTGAAATATCATTTACTATTACTTCAAAATTTTAATTTGCAGTAAATTACCAGTGAAATTACTGGGCAACAAACCAATGTATAAACTATAAATTGGATTATGGATACACACACACACACCCATATAAATATATATGTAATATATATGTATATATATGTAATACAAGCACAGAGTTATTTATATTTTCAGAACCAACTGATTGAAAAGAAAAGGAAATGCAAAGATAAAATTAACAGAACAGAGTGGCCCCTGAACAAAAGGCTGCCATTACCATGTGAAAGAGAATGTGTTAGGAGAAAATTTTTAACATTATTTTTCAATATCCTTAAATTAACAGCTTGGAAAAATATAGCATTCTTCAATTTTGAATATAAGTTCTTTATCTTCTTAGGTAATGGCAAAGGTTGCAAGATCAATCAAACCTCTACAAATGGCACATATATTAAAGATGGCCTTACTGGTTTGACATGGGAGACACAAAGTAAAGTAGGCAGTGCCAGCTATCCTTCTATTATGCAGGGCATTATATGACACATGTTTACAAAAGTGCCATGATTGTCAACTTGACTTTTATTCAGAACCCTTAGAAACCAAACTCAAATTTCAAAGAACACCTAATCAAATCCCAAGGAGTTCCATTATTCCCAATGTAACAACACATCTCAAACAAACAAACAAAAGATACCACTCATGTGCCAGAGGAGACTGAATGTTAGAGACAATGTTTAGAAATACAGGCTGAGACAGAGAACATTCTGTTTATGGAGAATAAGTTTTGATTCTCTAAGGGCTCTAAGTCAACATGAAAACAGAAATAAAAACAGCATGTTCTAGAGTTGCATTCTGAAGGTGATCATTCCAGCCAGTTAAGGTCTCCACTCACTGCTTCAGGAGTAGGCAGAGTGTATGATGCCACCAAGAGTATTGTTAATGAACAATTAGAAACATGGGGTGGAGACTCAGTGATGAAAACATTGAATGCAAAACTATTTTCAGTACTCCAAATTTATGTTGTAACTTAAAAATAACTTTAGTTATAAAAAAGGGCCAAGCAAAATATAAGTATGGTTTTAGAATGTAGAAAATATCCAAAGTCTTTTCTCCTATTTCTTTATCCCTTTCTCCCTCCCCCACATCTCTCTTCAAATAATAAAAATAAAGAGTAGATTCCACAGAAATACTGGTCTCTATCTATTTAAACACAAAATTATTTATCACATTTTTTTATTTTTACATAGAGCAAGAATCAGCAAGTTTGTCTTTTTGTGTCACCCAACATTCTGAGGGGAAAAAAACATGTTGAAATCTAGCAGACACACCGTAAAATTTAAAAGGATGTTCAGAGAAATAATAAGTGACCACCAAAACTAATACAGAGACTTATAATGGCAAAGTAGATAAATACAATGGGAATGTAAACTTCCATGGCCATTCTGGGCAACGCTTTAATAGTATCTACTAAAAATGCCACAGTAGACATGTCCTGATGGTATCACTAAATTTCTATTTGAGTCCTCTCTGATATACACTAGAAATGTAATAATATTAACCAAGATAAATCCATAAAAATACTCAGAACTCTTTTTATCGTGATATGAAACTATAGAAAGGGCTCCACATATTTGAATCAGTGAAAATATGGGTAAAGAAATGTTGGTCTATCTAGAAAACAATATACAAAGTGATAAGGCTGAGTGGGAGAGTGCTCTCCAAGCACTGCAAAAAGTTTGGTTACACCCCAGTACCACAAAAACTTCCCATGGAGCAGTTTTAAAGTACAGACTCATGCTCCCACAGGACCATGTCTGAATTTCACAAACACAAAACTGTAAACAAAGGAAATACACAAAAAATATGTACATAATTACTCTTTTGTCGAAATTCCAAGTAGATGAACAATTCAACTCTGGGGAGAAAAAACGAAGGGTTATTAACCCTGGAGATGAGAAACTAGAAATTGCTTTCCCGAGGAAGCAGGCAGTTTCCAGGGTGCTGTGTTGACCCGTGTGGGTGTATGCAGGTGTTTGATTGCAGGTGGTAACTCATTCTGCGGCACATTCACATTTACCGCAAAGTTTAAGTATATTTAACACAATGAAGAATCCAAGTAAAGAGAAGAAAATAGAAAATACTACAGGAATTAAAATTACTTGATGTTATACCCACTGATATAACTGACACGGGTGTGCAATCCATTAAGTAAGTCAGTCATGCTTAACACTTAACAACTCGACCAGTCTCAAAGAAGCTATCTGCTATCAACCCTGTTGTCTTCACTGCTATGACACAATTATCATTGGTTTTTAAATCACAGCGATCAAGGCATAATGTTAATATTTGAATGTTGGGGGCAAGGCTATTCTTTTAGAGTGCTGGAACATCTTTCTAAATGATTTCAGTTACAATGGAGAGCAACTGCTTGAAACTCTTGGCGTGGCTTTCCTACTATCTGTAGTTTCTGATAGGTAGAATATTCATTGGCACTCAGAATATATAAATAAATATATGTAAATTCACACAATCATAGATATAAATAAATTTGTCTAGACACTAGGAGAAGTGGTAGAGCATTAAAGAATCAAGCCATAATCATTTTACAGTGAAAGGCTAAGATAGGATCAGGGTGTGAGGAGAATGAAGGCAGACACAGCCACCACCTACAGGTGTACTAAGACAGGAGGAGGGACTGTCTCAGGAAGCAATGCTGCGATGTTTCCTCACTACCTTTATTAATCACCATAAAAGTGGACAGACAATTTGACCCAAATCATCTATTTGTGAAACTTAAGAAATTTTCCTCTGGGCAAGCTATTAACAAGTGTATCCTTTGCCTGTCTAAACAAATTCAGAAATTTCTCCTAAAACACATTCCTGCCACATAGGAAACATCAGAATATACATAAATTCTGAATGGTGATTGGTTTGTATTACTTGTAGTAAATAAAGCATTATGCTATATGCACCTGAACAATACGAGCAGGGTGGAAAGCCAGTAATACTTTGAAGTGGGGGCAAGGCAAGAAGCCATTGAGACCATTTCACATGAGCAAGATGATGGAGTCTGTAGACAGGCACTCGCTCTTTGTTATTGTGTTTAATTGTGGGATAAGTTTAAGAATAGGATTTCAATTATCTATATGAGTATTTTTGAAAGTGCTTCCAATTTCAATGCACTTTATTGCTCTGTGGAAAAGATCAGATTATTCTATCAAAAATACTTTCCAAATTCATAACTTTGGGTCCCACCCTGAATATGTGGTAAAAATGAAGTGTGTTTTTTGGGTGTGGGGAGACAAGGTTTTGCACTGCCCTTTGGAATATCTTTAATTGATACTACCCAGTTACGAATAAATGATTTTCATCTATCTCCATGACTAGCAAAACAAGTCAAAGGAAGCAAACATGAAACCCACGCCTTTGTTGTTGTTGTTGCTTTAGAGCTAGTGATTGTCCACTGGAGATCTCCAGGTCACAAAGGCTGAAACACAGACAGCTAGGAAATTTGATGCTATATGCAGATAGAGCAAGTATAACATACCAATTCTTTTTTTTTTCTTTTTCTTATGTATGTGCATGGGGGGAGTGCTTGTATCTGCATGGATTTGCTCCTATCATGACACTTATGTAGAGGCTAGAGGGTAACCTGGAGGAGCTGGCAATTTCATTTCAGTATGTGAGTCCAAAAGATCAAATTCAGGTCTGCAGACTTGGCTGCAAGAGCCTTTACCTGCTGAGCCAACTTGCTTGTGCCATAAGGTGACATTATATAAGAGTAAATGACTGTGATAAAAATAAATTAGGAGAATAAGATGCAATGTTCTACGGAATGGTTTTAGTAAAATTTTTGATGAATTGCAATTTGAATTGTGCTAGGAAATTGCAGGATAAATTCTAATATATCAAGAAATAATGTATTAGAGCTTATTAATGAACACCAGGTTGGTAATCATTATATCCTCTGCTTTTGGCCTTCTGTTTGCCCACTTATTATCCTAACCTCTTTCAGAAAAACCATTAGGTCTTTGCTCCTTTCAATGGCATTGATATTCTTCCTTTAAGTAAGTACCTACAAGGAAAGTTTATACATTGGCAATATTTTCCTGTTTTTTGAGAATTACAAATCAGAAAACATAGAAGGAAGAGTGAGATATAAATCTCACTCCAAAAATAGCCACCCCAGTAAACTGAAGGGCCAGTGATTAGTATTGTTCGGAAAGACATCAGGATTGCAAGCATGTTTAATATCTTCAAGAAAGACAGAGAATGTTTCCATGGAAGGGGAAGGATGAAAATGAGGATGTGGTAGACAAAGGCCTCATGACCCCTTGATTGTGCCTGTGTGCCTTACGTATGGCAGACAGACTCCGGGGAGAGCCCCTGACATGACAACATTGTGGGAGACTGTTCTGAATTATTCATGTAGTAGCAGATTAGCACCAGTCAATCATTCATCCACTTCAGAATATCTGGAAACCCCCAAAAGAAAACATATTATATTTTCCATGCCGAAGATGACAGCTTCTACATCTGGGGGGCGGGGTTTATCTGGAGCTCCCACTCCTTGATGGCAGAAGCCAGTCTTCCTTTTACCTGAATACTGAGAAATAATAAGAAATGCTGGATTCAGGAATCTCCCCTGCTACAGTGAGATAAGCTACACCTTCATGGATTTCCCCTATTGATTTCCCACATGGGCTCTGTACGTTTGGGCTTTGATTGCTTTGGGTTTTTTTGTTGTTGTTGTTTTGGTCTGTTTGTGGTTTTTTGTTTGTTTGTTTGCTTGCTTGCTTGTTTGTTTTTCACAGAGAAGAAGAAAAGGGTTTCCTATTGAAACCCCCACTCTATCTTTTTCCTTTTCCTTCACAAATCAGAAGCACCTCCCGACAATGCCATGAGGGAGGCCTCCTCACCTTCCATCAGTCATGAAGCCATAAAAATTCTAATCCCTCAGCTGTGGGGGAAGTCAATCCCTGCAATTATGCGTGCATTGGAACTAAGGCTGTTCTGAACCGAGTTCTTAAGTTGCAGTGTGCTCAAAGGCAGAGTGTTCAGCAGTGCTGACAGTAACTGTGACAGAGAGAGAAGGCTGCTCCTACAGCATCTGGGTCATCGGAATCAAGACAACATCAAGGACCAAAGGAAGCTGCAGTAATGTCCTAGACGTTGTGAAAATGCCCTGGCTCCAGTGAAACTGGAAGAAATTATGAAACCCACTCAGCATCGATCTACTTGCATTTGACATGATAACGCTAAAGTGGGTGATTATAATGTCCTAGAATAATTTTAAATGCCATTGTTCTCCACTGTTTTGGAAGAAATATTTAATTACGATTATAAAGTTATCTAAATTTTGAATAATGTAAATGAGAAAATGTACATGGGTGACAATTCCACATTGTACATATTACTACTTTGGTGGACTCGTTTCTAGGTAATGCACCATGGTGGTGCACGCTTTTAATCCCAGCTCGCGGGAGGCAGAGGCAGGCAGATCTCTGTGAGATAGAGGCCAGCCTCATCTACAGAGCTAGTTCCAGGATAGTTAGGGCTGATACAAAAAGAAACCTGTCTCCAAAAAAAAAAAAAAAAAAAGAACACACTCAGATACTGACACACACACATTGCACACATACACACAAAACTCATGCCCACCACAGTAAGACCTGGTAAGATCTCACACCAGCTTTCTTGCTCTAAAGATGTGCGAAATCTTCCCATGGTTAGTATAAGCTCTTACCAGTTGTGGCTCTGGGAACTAAAACTGCACAGGGAACAACTCCATTTTTCTCACAATCAAGGGAAACTGAACAGGCAATTAAACGTTACTGAACTGCAAGGTGAAGTCACTTTGCTGCTCTGCTGCTGGCTGACTAAAGAAGGAAGACAATAGAAATCATATTTAGAATGAAGATGTAGTGATGGGACCTAGCAGTCTGCTCTGCTAAAATGGAATCTATAAATATTAGACATAATCAGCAGCACTTCAGCCCTGCTCTTTGCTCACAGTTAGACGGATGATTACACCAAACAAATGTACAATGTGCAAATCGGTGGCATTGCCAGCTAACAGAATATATTTCTCTCCCAGGCCACACAGTCATCCAAATTCCCTCCTGGACAGCCAGGGCCCATATTACAAGTGGACTGTGTTCCAAGAGTCCATTTGTAAGCCAGTCTTTCCAAACTCTGTATAACTTTTCCAAAGGAATTAATATTATAAATGATGCTCAGGTTCCTAGGTGAGCTCACATAGGTCAATTTATTAATAGACATATTGTCAAAGAGCATTGTAGGTATTGCAGGAACTAGCCATCCATCCATTCATTAATCATAGTAATATGTTTTGGTTTATTTATTTTTTATCATCATAGGTCAATCTTCCAAATTCAGAAATAGCCTTCTAACCTGGTACTTCATGCTGAGACTTTTCATTTGGGGAGACAAATGACAGTGTAGGAAGAAAAATTTAAAATATCTCAGGAGTTCAGCTAGGATGTTAGGGTCCAGAGATCTAAGAAAGGGTCAGTATTGAACGAGAGATGCAGGGAATGACATGGGATGGAGTAATTGGTATTAGGACCTAAAGAGTGCAGGAGACAAGGATTAGAATGTAGAAAAGCTTCTTCTAGGTCGTGCTTCCATCTGCCATAGTTTGGGGATACTAGTTACCAACTAACTGGTGACTGTATTACCCAGCATGGACTCTGTTATCTGCTACAGGTGGGAAGATTGGAGGAAAAGGGATTTTTCCTGGTGTGTATTTTATAATGGCTGATAAAATATGAAAGATAGGATGAGTGACATGAAGGGGGAGGTGATCATAAAGAGATACAATATGGGGCTGGAGAGATGGCTTAGCGGTTAAGAGCACTGGCTGCTCTTCCGGAGGTCCTGAGTTCAATTCCCAGCAACCACATGGTGACTTCCAAGCATCTGTAATGAGATCTGGTGTCCCCTTCTGGCCTGCAGGCATACATGCAGACAGAACACAGTATACATAATAAATAAATAAATACTAAAAAAGAGATACAATATGTATGTGATTACTGTCTGGAATGAGAGTGAGAAAATGGGTGGAAATTAATATTGTACATAATTGATTAATCCTGCAAATCTTTAGATGAAAGAAATCTATTAACTCCAGAGGATTCAAGATATAGGAAAATGCTTCCCTTGACAGAAACAAGATAATGAAGTAGAAGAAGAACCAAGAGAGGGAAGTATCTTAGAAACAGGAAGAGAACATGGAGAGGCCTCCAACTGGCTTCTCAATGCTTGAAATGAAAGTGAAGCAACAATGGCTTACTTAAGAGTCTCCATGAGTCCAAAGCGCCAGTGACAAGAGGCAGTCTTCCAACTCTCACAGTGAGGTTAAAATAAAAGACATATACAGAATGAAAAGTCAATAGTCTACTAATGACAGAATATCACAAAAAATACTTTTAATGTACACTTGAAAAGAGTCAAATGATCACAGAAACATACTAAAGGAAGAAGAAGGAAAGTAGAGTTATAAACATCTGGGCAAATAAAAATGACATTCTGAAGATATCAACATTATCTAAATTAAAGCATCGATAAAACTAAAGGCCATAGATAACATCTCTGTGAGGAGATCATGACAGGAATTAAAGCAATTAAAGTTCCTTTATTATTTGGGAAAAGGATGCTGATTGGCAGATTTAACATTTTATAGCCTTCAGCGTGTTTATTTTATATTTAATAATTTCAAGGTAAAAAGTATTTCAAAAACAAGATTTCAAAGAATAAATTTAAAAGTGAAATGATATTTGACTATATTCAAATAATATATTCATCACTAAAAGATGATATAAAACACTGGAAATTAAAGTGTAGGAGAATATATCAAAAAACAGAACAAAACTGTGAACGATATTTTACAGAAGAGGAAATAGAAATAGGCAGGAAACGTGTGAAAACACGCACAACTTCAATATCAATCAGGGGAAGTTAAAGTAAAGCACAACGGGACATCTCTCTAGTCCAAAGATGGCACAAAGCAGTAAGTGCGGACAAAGGCATGTAGCAATGAGCCTGTCTATTCATTCTCCAATGGCATGAGAGTGGCATAGTAAGCAAACTCCATAAAGAAGTTAACATTCACTTTTGCATGCTTTTGTACAAGCCAGCAATCCCGCTCTTGGGTCTACACCATAGAGAAAGTCTTATGAATGACTTATATAAAAGAAGGATCAAGGAGGGCGATTTGTACGAGGAAGCACTCAAAACCACCCCTTCATGAGTGACAGAGTGAACAAAATGAATACAAGTTCCACGTGATGTGTCATGATGCTGCTGAATTAGATTCATGTGTATGTATTTACCATATGTGGTAAGATTACTCTTACAAGTAAGAGAATGATTGACACCAACTGAGTCTGTAGCTACCATCCCTAATAGATAGAGGAGCAGCACACACAATACTTCTCTTATGGATAGCGCTTTGTTTCTTAGGTTATTTACAATGATGTATGTCCTCCCATAAATGTGTGTTGTATAGCTCTTTGAGGTAAACTATTTTGGCAAAAGAAATATAGTTACTGCTAATTGTGATTTTTAAAATGACTATAATTTTAAATTGAGAACAATAGCATTACATCAAAATGTAATATGTATTAACATTTGAGATTGTTATGAAAATCATATCTAAAGAAAAATCATATTAAAAGGTAGGTTAAATGGGGGACATTCTTTGAGTCAAGCATTCTTATAGTGTCTGTGGAAATGATTCTAGTTCCCCAAATCAAGAGTGAAAAGTGCTTGTTTGTTTAATTATTTTAGTTTGTTAATTAGTTTTATAGTGTTTCCTTATCATCAATTATATATTGCCATTGGATTATACAAAATGAAAACACATAAAGTTCGAACTGCTATGCTTTTCAAAAATGTAGGCTAAGCTTAGAGGCTCACAGCCACAATCATTTGTGCGTGTCCAATGCTGCTCAGCCACTGTGTTGTGATACATTGATTTTAAACTCATCATCTCTAACATGTCTGAATTTTCTTACTACACACAGAGAAGGCACTGGCCTAACTCGGTCTGCGGGGACATCATTTGTTTTGATGCAAATGGAAAGCCTTCTTCATCATCCTTTCTCCATCCCAAATGTTTTTATCCAGCTTACTGACCAACCTGCATGCAAGTGACTCAGTTCACAGCACTCGCAAAATGAATTATGTAATTCTCCTACTTTCCAGGTATTTTTCAGCACATAGAATATTGTGTCAGGACTGGTCTGGGAGAAAGTCTAGGCATCATACAAAAAGGCTAGAGCCCAGATGCTTGTTCGTCAGCCGTACTGTGCTGAACTCCACCGAGTCTAGGAGTAACTGGCTGCCACATTTGTTCTGTCACCCAAGCTGGAGGTTCGCCATTTAACTGTCTTCACTTCCACAGCTCTGACTTAGGTTTCCATCTTCCATGTTGAAAATACAGTCCAGGCACGCTGACAACACACAGCTTCTCTAGTACCTAGAGGAAAGCATGCTCCCACCACAGGAGATCTGCAGATAACAGAGCACAGTCCTAAACCGTCATTTACCTGAGCAGAATGTTCTACACACTTCCAGTCACCCCTCCTCACCCTCACACCGAGGTGGCTTTAGGAGTTAGGAAGATAGCCTTGCACAATCTTTCAGAGTCATCAGTTCAAGTGAGTAAGATCTCTAATCAGAAGGTCTTCAATCAAAAGCTTCATAACAAGCTTGCTTTAAATTGGGCAGAAGCTGTCTTTTTAAAGATTCACTTTGGTTTTCTACATGAATCTTTTATATGGCACATGACGAGCATATTTAGTGTGAATGCAGGTTTGGCACTGCCAAACAAATAGCAAAACAAAACAAAAAACACAGCATATAATTAATAGTATGGTAAACATAACTAAAGAATGTCTATATTCGGATGCAATTTGATAAAACACAGACAGCAATTTAATAACGTGACAAATGATCTGGCAATGGAATCAAGTGACATAGAAACGCACAGAAGAAACAGACAGGCCTGGCTGGGGGAAGTAGAAACCGCACTGGGATTTAAGCAATGCGTGAACAGACAGAAGCTGTAACAGGCAGAGAGAAGGAAGGGCATGGGTATTTGGGGCAGCAGAATTAAGCTCAAGCATGTGAAATGAAGCAAGGCCATTGACCAAGGAACAAAGGGAACGCATCCTGGTGCCTGTACCGATGAGGATATGACAAAGAAGGGTAACAAACACCCAGAAATCGGGTTGTTTTATTCACCAAACTAATGGAATGTGCATCGAATGCTATGTGATTCCAGCATCCACTCTCTCCTCTGATAATTTGTTGGCAGCTCATACCTTCTGTCATGCCAAATTACTGAAGCCCTAAAGTTGTGTAGAAAAATCTGTGGTGGCAAATTAAGTCCTTGCCATCCTGAAAGGATTCAGGCACTCAGGACTGATTATTAACAACTGGAAAGCTGAGAAAGCAAGAGAAAATCATCACCCTGTAAAGCCAAAGTCCCAAAGCCAGTAACCATGTAAACATTCACATTAGGCAATCTCACAGGAACAAAGGCATGCCTTGGCCCCTAGCCATGGACGATTCAGAGATAGACGGTACAGAGCAAAACAGAATATGAAAGAACGAATGACTCTCTACCAAAGAGCCACAGAAACTATCCAGAGGCACTCAGTGTGATTTTCCCACTGAGTCAACACTCAGTTTCCTGAAATTTCCTTAAATCTAAGAAACCATCAAAGGAATAGAATGTATGCTCTTGAATATAGTGTGCCTCATTAGGACAGGAGTAAAATGAGTACTTTTCCCTTACTTACAGTACATAAAAGAGTGGCCTTTTCCACTGGATAAACCAGTGCCAAAACACATACCTTTAAAATAAAAAATATAAAGAATAATCTGTTACTTTTTAGAAACAAAATTCAGAAGGTATTGTGAAGTTACAAAAGGAAGGGTGTTTTTTTTTCCAGTGAGTAGCAGTTTGAGAGAAGGACTGGATACTGTCTCATTTTTAAAAAAAGACTTGGTAATGGAAAGAACTTAGTATTTTGTGCTTGGTTTTATTTTAAACTGTAGCAAATTATAGTAATCATGAATAATTCCAATAATTCACCTTAATTTTCACTATCCTAATATATCACCTTTATTTCATATATAATAATAATGGTAATAATAATATGGCATTGCGTTTCATTCTAACAGAATGGAAATAATCATTAAAACAATGAAACAACTAGAGGTAATTAACTAATGTCTGTGAGCATAGGTGCTAGATGCTACAGTAAGTGATTTGAAAACATTACCTCAGTTAATTTAAAAATATTGCAATATGTGTTAGCCTCCTTCTACAAATGAGAATTGTCTGAGTTACAAGCAAAGCTAAACATTGTCCAGTGATTGGTCAGTGGTTGAGGAACTAAACTACAATGACATCGCAAAGCAAGCTTTTGCTGTATAAGCAGTCTCATGGCTATAGGCCTGACAGAGAGCAAGTGCAGCAGAGGCAGCTCCACCGTAGTAAAAAGTAGAGGAGTAGATTCTTTTGTTTTTAAAACAGGTGTTCTCTATGTAGTCCTGGCTGTCCTGGAACTCACTATGTAGATCAGGTTGGTCTCTAACTCAGAGATCCTCCTGCTCGGTCTCCTGAGCACTGGAATGAAAGGCATACAACACAATGCCTGGCAAGTTGTGGATTCTTAAGTTGGGGGGAGCAGAGGGGTGATGGAAGGGACTGGTGATGAGTATAGAAGATTTAAAAGGGTGGTGTTAGGCAATGGAAATATCCTAACCTTGTAGTGATGATTGCAGTATATTAGAAACTATGAGAGTATACATGTTAATAGACTAAATTATACATTAAGTAAAACATACTCTGAAGGACAGACAGAAAGAGACCAACAGATGCACGCACACACATGCAGAGAGAGAGAGAGAGAGAGAGAGAGAGAGAGAGAGAGAGAGAGAGAGAGAGAGAGAGAGAGAGAGAGAATAAATAGATCTGAGTCTAAGTCATACACTTTTCCAAGAGGAGTTTATTTAATCTAGGGACTGTGCACAAATTGTCCATATGGTCACCAGAATCACAGTGGCTTACCCGGATAGAAGGGTCAGCTGGAAGGTTGCCATAAAGACAACTAAAGCCATTAACTTTGAATCACCTTAGCCCTGTTACAACAACCTCAAAGCAATCGCTAAAAGAGACCGAAAACAGAAACACCCCAAATACATGGAATGTGTTGTACTTGGTAGGATAGAGGCAAGGGAGCTGGATTGGAGAACTCAAATCTGAAGAAACATCTGTAAGGTGTATTATTATAACCGGTAACTGGAAGATACAGTATTTACTAGGTATGCACACTTCAAATGAAAAATTGGCAATAATGATTTCTTAGACAAGGGATTTTTCAGGTAATAACTCTTGTAGAATTATGCTTCTCTCTAATTATGAAAATATCCTTAATTTATCACCAGACTTGACAACTAGCAAGAATGAGGAGAGGCAGGAAATGAATTTGAAGTATATACTTTCCTTGCCTTTGCCAAAGATTTACTCATAAATCACAGTTATTTTATTTTTTCCTGAGTTATACTTCTAGTCACTCACCCCACTTCATAGAAAATAGTAATTCCTTAAAATTAAATCATCAAGACCACAATTTCATCGATGAAAACCATGGAGGTAAATTTTCAAAGCTCCTATTAGCTCTAAGGGTAGCCCATGTCTTTCTAGCAACAGTTCACCCAAAGGGCGCTCCATGTCAGTCTTCTCACTAACATATCAACGAATCCCTGGAGATGATGCTATCTCCACGTTAAAAAATCATTATTAAGTCTGATTTTGAGAAGTTGAAGGGATGCAACTGCATGACGGGTTATATTAGAACTTAGAAGAATAGCAGCATTAAAAATATAAACTATTAAACAATATTTCTCCAAGATTTAGCTCAGAGGTCAAATTCCTCAGGAAGCTTTAATCACATCCCTATTTTTCTAAATTAACAAATCCTTGTGTGGTCAATGTATTCCGTTCAGTTTTCCAGAGTGCGACTGCCTGAGTCGTACACTGTCACTACTGGTTTCAAACCTACGAATCTAGAAGTCCCCAAGAGTACCTGTCCAACTACAGATGCAAGAGATTCATGCTAACAGTTCCTGATTAATGAACTAGTCTGGGTGGGACACAAGAAGTATAATTATAACAGGTTGCCAAATAATGCTGCAGGCCTTGACTCACACTTGGGAAATCATTATTTCTATAATGCTTCAGTTTCTAAATATGGATCTCACAGGCTAAAGCTAACAGGGAAGAATTGGGGTATTTGTCATCTACAAAGTATTCAATATGTATTTCTTAGTGAAAGAACATGAAGACGCCTTTTCAATGGGTAAAGTAAGATTAAATAGATGCTGAGAAGACAAAGCAACATCACCATCCGTAAAATAATGAATATAACACCCGTAGGAATGTTCTCATATCCTTAAATTTATTTAAACCACTGCAAAGTCAATAGTCAATATTCTGACTTTCAATGATTCTTTAGAGAATATCAGGGTTCAAAGAAAAAATGAAGTGTTGAGAATCTTTACTCGATCTAGATTTCTTTAAATCTTTTTCAAGAATGTGTCGATGTGTATTTGTTCATTAAGCAAATACTTATTAAATATAGTATGTAAGCAAACAAGGAAGGTGAGGCTATACGAAATACCAATATTAAGGAAGCATTTTAGTAAAAAATAATTCAACATGCAGTTATCATGTAATCACATGCATGGTAGTTGCTTCTGCCAGAATCAGAAAAGATGTTATAGAACATATTTTTTTGAGGATTTTAAAGTAAATAGTAAATAGGGCATAGTTGTAAAACTATGTAAAATGTTTGAGGCAAGGGTAAAGGCACTTGGCACCAGGCTTGTGAACATGAGTCTAATACCTGATACCCACATGGTGAACATAGAGAGATCCGAGTAGAATGTTAGAGGCAGGAAGACTAGAAAAGCATCCAAATGTCTAAAGAAAGGATATGGGAGAGTAAGCCAGATAATGATAACATGGAGGAAAGATCTAGAAGGTAAAACAGAAACTGCAATACCAACTGGAAGTGGAGTCAAGGAAATTAAGTTTAAAGGGTTTTAAGCCTTCAATTTATAAAAAATTGTAATTCAAGTTAAGAAAGAGAATAGCCATAAAAATTGAGTCAATTTGCTTGGAACTAAAAAAAATCTTCATCTTCGCTCATGTGTAGGGATCCTATCAGAGACCTGGGTGAATAGCCGCTAGCAATACAGCCAGGTACTTCTACAAGTCCTGTCTGTCTCCACTGCTTAATCTTCCATCTTTCCCCATCATCATTTCTGGTCACACTCGCCCTATATCATAGGGCTCTGGCCGTGCCTTCATCGCCTCTATTTAAAATTCTGCATCCTTGTCCTTAACTGGTTGTTTTTGAACTACATTATCTTTTTGGTCTGACCCTGTAAGAAAGTTTTTGATTGTGTGGACGGTGTTTGCAGTTTATTCTTAGACTGTGAAAGCGCTTCCCAGAGTTTCAGGTGGAAGAAGTACAGCGCTGGTTTAAATATCAACAGGAACAGTTGGGACCAGAGAAATGTACATGCGAATGGTGGATAAATTCACTAAAAAAAAGAGAAGGTAGACAGAGGGGAGAGGATCCAAAATAGAATTTGTGCATTCTGGTGGCAGATAGAGAGGATGGAGAAAGTAGGCACGAGGGAAAAGATGGAATCATCAGAATTAGGAGCAAAAAACATAGCCCAGTGCAATGGATGCCAAGGAAAGAATGACTCATTGGAAAGTAGGGCTAGCAACTGCTCCCATCTGCTGAGGGAGCAGAAACGCAGGGCACACAGAAAGTCATGTGATCTGCAGGATTTAGACAACAGGTCCAAAGCAGTGATGGAAGATGTGAATGGATAACAAAGAAATTTACAGTGTTGCCCCATTGAACCCCACCGAGAAGACACAGAACTGGCAGTCTCTGGCCCCCACAGAGGGGCAGTGAGATTAAAACGGGCTACTGCATACATGAAAAACAGTCTATAAATCTATCCAAATACCATACAAAGGCGAGGTGGTTCACCCTTATTATTTTATTCCTGAGCGAACCTGTCTAATGCCATAGCACCAAGCAGAGCTGAAATTCAACTCCAGGTTTACCCAAATAGAAATCCCTTGTCATTGTCAGAAAGCGCATCTCATTAGCAATGATTACAAACACTCTTTTTCAATAATGACCTGAAATTCGGAATTAGAAAAGGCCTGATTGTTCATAATTTCAGGACCACTTTATGAGGAGCCACTTCAGTTCTGTGATAACAACACACAGGAATTAGTATCAGAATATGTACACTTCCCTTGATATTTTATATTTAGGAAAGCTTCATTTTGAGATTAATTTGGTAATGTTTGTGAACATGCTAAAAGCTAAGGTGTCAACATGTTATTTTCCTTCTTGACAACTGTATAATCTGCAGACTTTAATAAATAAGAATGATTAGCATTTCAAACGAAAATAAACAAAAATCTGGAAGAAATATATGTAGGTGAGAGAGTTTCGAATTCTGGTCTATTGTTTGAGGGTATTTTTCCAAAGTGCTGAGTAGACATTTGCCTCTTCCTGAGCTCACAGGGTCTATCATTTATCATCAAAACAAAGTAATGAAGCCATGTTTTTTTTTCTTTAGTAATTTGTTTGGGGGGCTCATTCTTCATACTTAAAAATATTTTATTCAAGTCGGGCGGTGGTGACACATGCCTTTAATCCCAGCACTTGGGAGGCAGAGGCAGATGAATCTCTGTGAGTTCAAGGCCAGCCTGGTCTACAAGAGCTAGTTCCAGTACAGGCACCAAAACTACAGGGAAACCCTGTGTCGAAAAAAAAAATTATTTATAGTCACAGTCCAGTATTAATGTGTAACATGTGGATTAACATACCCATTGTGTTGAAAGATAAGTTGAATTCATGTTGGAAATTTCAACTAAAACTATAAAACATTTTCAGTAGCAATTATTTCAAAAGAAAATATTTCTCAATTTAAAGATAAAATTTTCTTACTCAGATGTTCATTGACATTATCACACTGTAATTGCAATATATGAAGATGGCACATATAAAACTAAATTTTTCATAATTGTTTTAATTTTTTTAAGATATTACTTAACCATGAAGCAACATTGAGGAGTGGCCGCTATAAACTTCAACATACAATGAAAAAGAAAATGAGATCAACAAAATGGGTCATGAAAAGACCACTGGCTGGCCATCCTGCAGGCATTTATTTGTAACTCTACCTTCCAACACGAAACAGTGTTTGAAGATGAACACCATTTTTTTAAAGCGACAATGCTGGTTGTTTCTATGTTCATCCATTTTAGTTGATTATCCTCCTTGTTTATGTAGAGCTAATATAATAAATAGTGCATTGAGGCACATATTCTCTTATTCATATGCTTGCCTTTGCAAAGGAATTTTAGCTAGTAATTGTTTACCCCGATCCAACCTCAGACAGCTTGGCCAGAATACCCACAATATGATTTAGAGCATGTAAGGGGAGGATTTGTTTATATCATAATACTAACATTTAGCCAGGGTGGAAAACAACTGAGATTGCCATGGGCTTTTAAAGAGAGTGTAAAACCATATAATGACTCCAGGACAGCTTGGGACAGAGTCTAGCATATCTCACACCTAAGTGTGCCCTAAATTTTCCAATCCTTTTGTATATTCAATAGAAAGCAATACATTTTCAAAGTATATTTCATTGGAGCCCCAAACTGGAGACAGCCCAATTGTTCATTTATACAGAAATAAATAAACCATGGGGTATCTCAACAACTGCTCAGAAAAAAAAATCTAAAACAAAAACAAGGGATTAGGTATACCTACTGCAACATAGATGCATTTCAGAAGTACTAGGTCCATTCAAAGAAGATGAACATAAAAGAGGACATTCATTGTTATTCCATTTATTTCAAGACAAACAAAATCGATTATAATAGATGTTAAAATAGCTGTTTGGACTAACCTGAGATTCACTAGCTAGGTTGGAAATCTACTGTTTGACCTGGATATTATCAAATGCAGTTATAAACAGGTTGATTCTGCCATTAAGTTGTCCTTATTAGTATATTTGATCATATTTAAATCATGCCTTATTTAACTAAAAATAAATCAATAACAAAGGAAAAGTATCCTTTATCACGCTAGATAGCAGTCCTCTGTGGGTCACTTGCGTGAATAGTCTGATTTTCCACTTAGGATCTCTGCCTGAAGTGAAGCAGCATGTATCTCAGATCTTTGAAGAGATCATCGTGACATGGGAGGGCATGTCAGTTCAGCACCATAGCCAGGGGCAGAGGCCAGGATGAGCTTGCTAGCCCCATAGCCCTGACTTCCTCAGGCTGCCACATTCTACCAATTAATTTTCTTTCCTTTGATCCACTCCAGATCTCTCGATCTTACTATGAGAGCTTTCTGTACCTCACTACTGACATGGAACTGCTTGCCCTCCTCGTTCCTATCAAAATTTACCTTAAAACATGCTAGAAAATGTCTCTCCTGACTGAAAATATATAAAATGCCACAGGTGGAAAATCCTTTTCCAAGGGCTACAGGTTGGGGATATTAATGGACATGGAACTAAAAATAAAAGAGAATAGCAATAGGTTTAACTACCAGAAAGTATTAAATTCTTATTACTAATATTAACATAAATAAAATTAAATATTTAGTTATTTTAAGTAAAAAAAAGAATGTTGGTAACAAAAATAGTAAATATAATACATTTTAAACACATAAACAGACACATTCTTATAAGCTAGTGTGAGCAAACAGAGCCCCAACTTGCCCTCCGTAGACTGATGGGAAATGGCAATGTCTCTGCAAGCTGTAGAAGTGTAATTAACAAGTGGAGAAGATATTCACGCACAGGAAAGGTCAAAAAAGTATAGTAAGAGATAAAACAATGTGGCTTTCTTTACTCACACATGATACAGGCTGACACTATCAACTGCCCTCAGGGATGATCTGCTTAATAAGTAGTCTAATAGACAATGTAAAAAAATGCATGAGCAAGGAGCACTTAGGTTCAACAATGAGTACCAGAAGTCTAGAAATAATCTAATCTTTCCAACCTATAATACCCAATTTGTGCATAGCATACACATTTATACCGAGCCATCAAGTGTAATAGCAATGCTCATAAATTTTTAAATGGCAACAGTTGAAATGTCCAACATCAAAAAAATTGATAGAATAATTATGGTCCTGGTAGAACAGTATAGAATGTAGTCCTCAGCAGTCCATCTGTTAATTAATTTTTGTTAATTAAATACAATTAATTAACTTAAAAAATCAAGTCAATTTTTTATTTGTTTACGATACATTATATATGTGGTATATATATAATTTATATACACTATATATTAACACATAAAATGTAGCATTTTATATATAATTTATATGTTAGTAACAATTTATTTCATATATATATATATATATATATATATATATAAAATTTACACTAAGGGTGAACACATACTAGAAAAGCACCATACCACTGAACTATATCCATAGCTCTTCTTTTATATTTAGATTTTATTTCTGAAACAGGACCTCATTAGCAGCCAGTGTTGGCCTTAAATTCATCCTGGAGTCCAGCCAGGCCCTGAACTCATTGCAGTTCTCCTGTATCCGGTTCCCAAGTAGCTGAGATTTCCAGACCCACACCAACTGGGCCAGCAGCCATACATTTTTGCTTAAAAAATAAATATTTGCAAAAACAGTTTACTCAGTACTATCCTCTTTTCAAAATGTTTAATCATGTAAAGACAAATTACAAAAAAGCATGTGCCAAAATTTCTCAGTAGTTTACTTTGGCTATTATGGATGGTGCAATCATCTTTTTCTCAAACTTACCCAACTCTTTCATAGTGATAGTGGTGGTGAGTCATAACAAATGTTCTGGAAAACCCTAAGAGCTCTAAATGTTCCAGGAAACTGACAGGAGAGAAACCAAAAATGTAAGAGAGCTCTCAGTGTCCTTTCAAGACCAGCAGTGGACTATTAGAACAAGGCGGCATCCTTTTGTGTTTGTCTCACCTCCCCAAGGACTCTCACATTGAAGATCATTCTTCATAATACCATTTCCTCTGATGCTTTTACCTCCCTACTATAAAAAAAAATCTCCATAGTATTATAAATTAAGCAAGGAAATAATTTAAACTGTCAGCTTAATGGCGTGAATGGGAGTTATGAATGCTCTCAGTCCAAGGAAATTTTAATGAATAAAGTAGGTCAAAACTAAGAGAAACTCTTCTTATGATATACACGAAACTTATTAGTTTCCTGGGGCTTGTTTAATGTTATGGAAGATACTTGATTTAAAAGTTTTCACATAGGAGGGCTTGGCTATGACTAGCCTGGCCTGCATTTGGGTACCTCAAGAACAGTGTTGAGGGAAGAGCAGTTCAGTACTGTGGAAGAATTCTAGGATCAGGGTACCTAATTTGGTCTCAGAGCCTTCACTTGCAATATTATAAGTATCTTGGTAGCATGCTAAAATCAGTCTTGGTGTGCTAAGGGCCTCACTCCAGAAGTATTTTTGTGATTCGAGTAAGTTCAAAAAGAATGCAGAATTACAATCCAATTACACTGTCATTTTTTAAAAAGGGATGTCTGACTTAAGTAGAAGACCAAGATAGAGGATGTTCATGCAATATTTAACATTGGAAAATCACAAACATTAAAGAGGAGAAATCTTGGGAAATGGCATGACACAATCTAAAATGCTATAAATAGGATACGATGGAATTCATGCTGGTATAACACCTGCCCCAAAGCTTTCTTGGTCAAAGAAAAAGTGTTAAACATTATTTTTTTAACTTAAAATAACACCACCACCTTTCATTGCATAATGGACTAAAATAATCCTTTCTAAGGATATTGAAAATAGACCAAAGGATGATTAACCAGGAGGACCAAAGGATACGGAAAGGATACGGGAATATCTAATTGTGTCAGTTTATACATTTTCCCCTCAAAGTATACCTCTATAGGAAAGACAAGTGGTAGCTGGGGACATGTGTGCAATCAGCAGTGACCATGATCCTCTAGAGGGAATACCCAGGCAGTTTACATTTCTTGTACCACAGACCTTCCTAGAAAAGAGTAATACATTTATCAACTTGTTAGAACACTATTTTAAAAAATTACGGTGGATCTCTGTGAGTGCAAGGCCATCCTGGTCTACAGAGTGAGTCCAGTACAGCCAGGGCTACAACAGAGGAACCCTGTCTTGAAAAAGGAAAAAGAAAAAAAGAAGACAAAACAAGAACCCTAGTTAATATCACATTCACAGTAACTGATCACTGGTGTGAAGGTATCAAGTTTAAGATACTTTCTGACAAGATTCCTCCAGCATTAGCTGGATATAAATCAGTCTGCGCTGATAAGTGTTCAAAGACTACCTGTTGGAGGCTTACAGGGGGCTGTATGAAGCTATCCAGTGGAGTTCCTGATACACAACAGCAGAAACTCTTTCTCAGAGAGTTATGAAAGGACCATCTACATTAGACTTTCCAAAATTGAGAGGATTAATTTAAAATGCAAATTCTTTAGCAAATTTCCTAAGGAATCTCTCCTGGGGTACAACACAGTCATATTAAGGTTCCTATATACCTCCTGTATGATTTTGATAAAGTTTCAAATCTAAGAGTCATTAGCTTATGTCAGAAAGTTCATTTATGTGATTAACTTACTGCATTATTATAATGCTTTAATTTCCCATAATACAACTGCATAGCATTTTACAGACACTTCCTCACTTATTCCTTATGGAACTAGGAACACTGAGGATCAAGATCACGAGTGCTTTAGAAAGGTCTTTGTGCCTTGCACTGTCACATTGTACCTCTAACTTCCAAGTCCTTTTCAATCTATTTTAATGAAGCATAACAAGACACTATGCAGTAAATGTAGAAGCATTCAGTCACATATACTGGGAGAAATACATGTTACTGACTGTTTACAGACTGTTTATTGACTGTTTATAGCTCTCAATAAGTTCCCACTAACAGCACATGTGTTCTTGTTTCTCCACAGAGGAAGACTCCCAGAAACTTTTTGTGGTCATGTAAGTACTATGAGATCTCACTGAGGGATATTGAGAGAGAACATAAACCATACTTACCATCCTCAGGGAGTTTAGTTTTAGGAAATTAGAACACTATTTTGAAAATAAAAGGAGTGTTCACTTAAGAATATGAACATGCCTCAGCCTGATCACCAAGCTCACTGATGACTTCTGGAGATTCCCATCTTTATTTAGTTAGAGAGACTGCCTCAAGGGGAATGGTGATGATCTTGCAAGCTAGGCAACATCTTGTGCCACAATAAGCAAATGGCATTTTCTCAGTGAGAATATCTTTATAAACTTGTCATCCCCGTGAAGAATAGAATGCTTTAATTATTAAGTTTTTGACAGAATATCTCAATTTTCCAAGTGCTTTTTAATAATTCCCTGCAAGTAATTGGGCATTTTAATTATATATAGCTCCTTGTCACTGTTCATCTAAAAAACATTACAAGATTAGTTAAATAAAGATGTATTAGGTCTCAATGCTTTTCCAGGTCGTATTCATTGTTTTTTAAGTTATTTCAACAATGACAAAAGGCCAGTGAGTTCATGCTTTGACTTCAAATCATTTTTAAAGAAATCAATCTTTTGCAAACCCTAATAAACAAGAAATTTTAATATTACACAGACACATGTATACACCATCAATTAGTGCTCATAATCACTCCCCCTAAACTGTCTACTTTTATTTCAATGGGGGAAAATACTCTATTTTAACTTTTCTTTCTGGTCTGGCCCAGCAGTTCTGGGTTAAGGGGACTTCAGTGTTTCCCACATCCCCAGAGAATAATTCAACTCCTTAGACTCTTGATCTTTGAAGGTCAGCACACACAGAATATGTGTTCACTGTACGTGGACACAGGGAACCTGCATGATGAGTGAATGACCCTTCTCTGATGTTTATAAACTTGACTCAGGCAATGCAAATGAACAAGTCACTCTTACTTCCTACTCAAGATGTGGGAGAAACTTGCCACACCCAATTTACAGGATTCTAATGCATCTTGAATGAGATCAAATAAAAAAAATACTTTGTAAGCCCTAGGTGATTTACAAACATGAAAACGGAAATGTAACCGAACATGATCCCAATTACCAATGCGTCATTAAGGAGGCTGTGTCCTCTGGCTTGGGGTGCTCTCACAGGGTCATTGGAACAGCAGGAAAACTGTCAGGAGAATATATATATATATATATATATATATATATATATAACCATATATACGTATATACGTATATATGTATATATACGTATATACGTATATATGTATATATACGTATATACGTATATATGTATATATACGTATATACGTATATATAAAACCATATATACGTATATACGTATACATACATATATATATATATATATATATATATATTTTGTTGTTGTTGTTCCTTTGGTGACCTGCTCCAGACTGAAAGGCCTCCCTGGGTGCTTGAAATTACAAGAGACATCCAAGTTCAGCTTGAGATCCTAAGACACAAATTGGATTTTTCTAGCTTCTTTTAGGCCCTTCAGCCCATTAGGACAATGCCCTAGCCCAAGTACCAGATACTTGATAAGCATTTGCTGACTGGTTGATTCCTGGGTTTTTGGCACTTACTAGTACCGTGATTTGCCAGTACACTGTGTGTAAACACCCACATTTTGGTAATAGCCTAAATATCTACTTATTGTGAATGAGGAGGCTGAATGAACGAGCTTACATAAGATCAGTCAGCTCCCCGTACACATGCTGACACCATTTGTCTTGCCTTTGCACGCCTTTTGCTAGTGAGGGTTTCAAGGCATCCGCAAGGAGAGAATCGCCAAGTCTAAGCAAAATATACCACTCACACAGGAACAGACAGGCAGGCAGGCAGGCATGTGTGCGCGTGTGTGCAGGCACACACACACACACACACACACACACTCATCCTTGATCACAGTGATCATTAATCATCAGCGATCAGAGTCCCTAAACTTCATTACTAAGAAAACCTGAGTTTTAAATCATTAGATAATTTTGTTGGTTTAGAAAAAACTCAGAAGTGAAGTAAAGTGACTCTACTTAAAGACAGAGCATCTCGTTGTTATGTGCAAGATGCTGGGTTTGACTCCTAGCACTGGAATTATACGTTTCAAAAAGGCAAGCGATGCTATTTGCTTGTATAACAATGCCTCCCTTTACACCTAACACCTAATTATTCGAAGCCCCTCTGAGGGCCTTCCTCCCTGTGGAAGACCTTTTCCTACTTCCGGGCTGGAAATTATTTCTCTGATGTCTAAATATTTCTAGTGCCATGAGTCAGATCCCCAGGGTTACTCTTTGGGGTACCCTGTTTCCTACGTGCCACAGACGCCATCTGAAGAACTCCAATTCACCAAATGCCCTAGAGCAGTGGTTCTCATTGTGTGGCTAGGAGAAAAGAATTCCAAGGTCTTCAAGGAAGATGTGAGGTAGAGTACTAAAAGACATGTAAGAAAGCTAAAACAATGTTAATGTCTCTAACAAATGAGAAGCCAGAAGTTTGGAACCCTAAATACATACAAGATAACACACGGTAAAAAGAAAGAAAGAAAGAAAGAAAGAAAGAAAGAAAGAAAGAAAGAAAGAAAGAAAGAAAGAAAGAAAGAAAGAAAGAAAGAAAGTTGCAACAGGGACTAGAATGTAGTAATTCTTAATTTATGGGTCATGAGTCCTTTAGGGGCCACACATCAGATATCCTGCATACCAGATATTTAGATTCATAACAGTAGCAAAATTACAGTCATAAAGTAGCAGCAAAATAATTTTATGGCTGGAGTCACCACAACATAAGGAACTTACTAAAGGGTTGCAGCATTAGGTAGGGTGAGGAACCGCTGCATAGAGCTCATAAGTAGTGAGGTGAAAGCTAGCCTCACGTGTCAACCCCAGAGGCTCTTTTAAAGAATTACCCAAATCTTAAAGCTGTTGGCTGCTGATGGCTTCAAAAGTCTTTGTCACACTTTAAGAAGTGGAACTGATGGATCACACTGTAGAGTGACTCTTCCTCACTATGTGTAAAATTTGTTGGTCACTCAGCTGAAATAACTACAATCTGAATGGGCACAAACTTTTGCCTATCCCAATTGTTCATTAAACAGCCCCACTTTTCCCATAACTAGAAACAAATAACTAAAGTATCAACATTAAGTGCCCGTTAGAAGCTGTTCACTTATTTTAAGAAATCAACAAGGCTCTTCTCAAAAGTAGGTGATTAAAGGAGAGGGCTGGAAAAGCGACTCCGGGCTGAAGGGTACTTGCTGCTGTTTCAGAGGACCACTTCTAACTCCTAGCACTCACGTGCTTGGGCACAACTCTCTATAGTTCCAGTTCCAGGAGATCCAATACACTCTTCTGGTCTATGAGGGTACTGCATGTACAAATATTCCAGCAAAGAACCAGTGCACACAACATTCAGACAGACAGACAGATAAAATAAGTTACATTTCCTGGAAATTCTCATTTGACTTAGTATGCTAAATGTTTGAATTGGGTAAGACTACTACATTGCATAGCTGACTTTGGAATAAACATCAAAATGACGCCATTCAAAAGAAATGACTTTGGGTGCTCTGAGCCAGGAAGCACTATTTCCTTTTTGAAATCTCGTTCCTTCTGAGTGCATCCAGGTAAAGGTAGATTTGTGTTCAAGGATGTTTTCAGAGGCTGTTTGAGCAAAGAAAGATGGAATCTTTCTCAGCTGCTCTAGCTCACTCTCTGTGTTCTGCCTTCTACTCTATTTTCAAAAGGCTTAATCTCAACTATAATAGAATTTTCAAAAAGTTTGAAAAGTATCCATCAACATTATGCAGCAGCAGCCTTGACAATTCAGTGCTACTACATGAGTCCTCGTGCAGCTCCCACAGGGACATACAAGCTGTTTGCTTAAAACAAAATATTCTCTGGTTAACCTGTGTTGTCATGCTCTTTGGATGAAGCAGATGCTACCAAGAATAAATTTTAGGTTGATCTTCACCTTTAATCAACTATAACATGAGAATGATGAGAAGGTAGCCTCACTTTAAGACCCCCACAGTAGACAGATGGTTTCATAGCTAAGCTCAGCCTTTTCTGCCCTTTCTAGGGAAGAGAATGTGCCCTGTTAGAGAAAGGCCTGTCTATCACTTTGAGATGCCAGGATAATTAGTCAGGTGCTATTCCAGCAGCTCATATGAAGTATCCCACCTTCACAATGCTCTTGGAGTATAGATATGAAGAGCTTCATTTTATTCTAGAAGCAGAAGTTGTGAACAGTCTGAGACTAGTGCAAGGTCTGCTCCTTAGTGTATCTCAGCTAAGGTCTGTATGGGAATTCTCAGAGTTCTGGAGAATGTAGTGATATCAGTGAATAAAATGAACAAAAATTCTAGAGTTAAACTGAATGAGCAAAAGGATTTTTAAGAACAAACACAGTTAAGAAACTTATGCATGCAAGTTTTAACCATCCTTTCTGGATATTGCCCCAACTCATAATCTAATACCCACATTACACAGAACTGAGCTGTAAGAAATGCTTGACTTCTTTATGTAACTGTATAATGCCAGGCAATACATGGAATGAAATCTGATTTTTACAATCTTCAAGTCTTCTTAATTAAAAAGGCAATTAAAATTAAGATCCTTAAAGTATTTTATTTGTTTCTCCATAGCCTGCTTTGAGAAATAGGCATTTCACTTAAACCCACAGAAGGGCTCCTGTCTCCTCAAGAATGTAATCCCATAACCAGACTCATTCCAACTGTTGCCTTTTAATTTGAAGTCATTGCTGTACTTGTAGATTAGCCTGTTATCACACCATGTAGAAGAAAGCGGCGGGGCTGCGTCCCGCCACCCGGCCGCCAGCTAGCTTTACACCCAAAATAATTACATGGAAACTGTATTCATTTAAATACTGCCTGGCCCGTTATCTGTAGCTTCTTATTGGTTGATTCTCACATCTTTTTTTAACCCATATTTAGTAATCCGTGTAGCACCACGAGGTGTGGCTTACCAGGAGAGATCTTAACCTGCGTCCATCTCAGAGAGGAGAATCATGGTGACTCACTATGGTGACTCACTATGGCGACTCAAGCGTCTCCCCACTCCTGCTACCCAGCATTCTGTTCTGTCTACTCCGCCTACCTAATTTTCTGTTCTCTTAAAGGGCCAAGGCAGTTTTCTTTATTAATTAACCAATGAAAGTAACATAGACAGATAACTCTCCTCCATCAACACCAGCTTATCAGTTAGGTAGGGGATGTATTTGTCAAGCAGGATGAAAGTAGTTAATAAACATAAATAAACATCTTAAATCAATCACTCCTTTGGTCTTGGTGTGGTGTCAGATATGAAGACTCATAAATTAGACAAAACACACGCAGTGATGAAGAAGGAGTACAGGGAAGACTTCAGACACTCTGTGGAGATAAGAACCGCAAGACGCAAGAACACATTGGAAGGTAAGGAAAGGGCAATATGCTTACAGAGAAATGACTGGTAAGTAGAATAAGTTTAACAAATCTGGACAGTCTCTTTATCTGTCCTATTATGGGCAATTGGCAATGAACAGATGAGGAAAAACAAAAATGCTCAGCTAGTTAAGAGATTTTAGTGTACTTGCTTGTATATAAAGTCAGGTTCTATCACCCCAGTTAACTGGGCTATTTGATACTTCACTGTATCAAGATATCCTCATTTTTGGAGTGCGGTATTAATGGCGTGTAACTCCATTAATAGGAGGGTGGTGAGAACAAATGCCTTGATTCTTTGTTAGAAGTTAGAACAGTACCTGGCATAGAACAAGCACCAAGACACTACTCAATACGTATATGATATACTTGACTTCATTTTCTGTTGTTTGCATAGGGCTAGTTTATAGTCTTTATACTGGGGAGAATTCAGAAAGTAAATTCACTATTCTATTAAAGTTACCACTTTACTAAGAAGCAAGAGTTAAATTAATTTCTTCTGTAAAGAGAATTAAAACTTAATGTACTTTATGGAAAAGAAAAAAGTTTTACATTAAAAGTAAGATGACTTGGGCAAGTTTCATTACTGTCAAGGCAAATGGCTTGTTGTTCTGCATTTTAGCCACCCCAAAGATGTCTGAATAGCATTCCACACACATATATTAGAAACCAAGTCTTTTAAAAAACTGTCCATAAGAAGTCCATCAGGAGAGTTCTGTTTTTTCCTATAGTATCACTGTCCAAAAGGTGCAGAAAGGCTGTACACTTCGCTTAGGACAAATCCCAAAGCAAAAGGGACCACCAGAGTGGGAAAACCAAATATGCTGTTTTCATGTTCACCAGCATGACCAATTAGCCACTTTGCTGACAGAGATTAATTTATTATTCATTTTATTCCAGCATATGTTATTACTTGGTCAGTAGACATGAAAAATGACTGATACAGCACATTACAGTATTGAAAATGGTAACTGTGGACTTCAAGGAAACGGAGCTTAGAATATTAAGGAAAATGCCTCTTTCTCTACTTTGGAAACATAATCCAAAAAAATGTTGACATTTCAATGACTATGCAGGCATAAATGTTCAGATGTGACAAGATTTTCAGAAATTGATATGAAATATAAAAAGCAGACTATAAAATAATGCCCTGCAAACCAAATAGGAAATTCAGTTTCTATATACATTTTCTAGACAAAAATCCCTGAACCTGCCTAGATTAGTAGTGCTGAGAATTATTTCTCTACACCAAATTGTAACACATTTGATCACTGAAAAATATAACTACACAGAAGATGGCATAAATACACAGACATGCACAAAAGCCCTCTTCAGAGTAGCAGGACATATCTTGTAAAATTTCAAAGTAGAATCCATCAGGATAAGAACAGTTCTTTAAAACATGAGTCTGCAGGCTCAGACAAAATGCTACTGGACTAGTATAAGAATACCATGGTGGCCATGCTTTTCCTGACTGTATTTTTGAGATTACATCACAGCCACTGTAGTAATTCATACTGCAGATAATTCAAACCTTAACATAAATTAGGTATTTCAGAATTTGAAGCTGTCTGTCTAAGAAAGAATCTAAAATACCTCTTCGGTTTATTTACTCTGCATTCTGTTGCTGTCTAGAAAAATGGGGGCTGATGACCAGATGGTAACTAGGAGTCAAGACAGGCTGGACCACATAAATAATTACATGCTGTAATGTTAGTTCAATATATGCGGATAATTAAAGCAGCCTTGCACAAATACTGTCCAAATTACTAAATACTGCTGCATTGTATTTTATACACATTACAAAGCACTGTCTAATTATTCGCCTGAGGCTTTTTATTAATTCTTAGAAATTATCAAATGCTTTTTCTTATTAATGAAAGTTACATATTTTAAAAAAGTCAATTACCAAGTTTTTATGGTACATATAAAATCTATAACCTTGCTTTAGAAAAAAATAAAAGATCAGTTCATATCATACATGGCATTTAAACTGGAGCTCCCATAAAGAAAAGGAATGTCTATAAGATTTACAGGAGCTTTGTAAAATATGCATGTGGGGGGCTGGAGAGATGGCTCAGTGGTTAAGAGCACCACCTGCTTTTCCAAAGGTCCTGAGTTCAATTCCCAGCAACCACATGGTGGCTCACAACCATCTGTAATGAGATCTGGTGCCCTCTTCTGGCCTGCAGGCAGAGCACTGAGAATACTGTATACATAATAAATAAATAAATCTTTAAAAAATATGCATGTGTATGTAAACACATAACTTGAAAAGATATTAGACCAACACCTTTCTACACTGCCTTGGTTTCCATTCACAAACTTAACTGCCATTATGTCCAGTAATCACCACAATGGAGTTTGTGTAACTGTCTTGATTTGATGGCCGGAAGAGACTCTGTCTGAGACTCACCATCATTTGCTCATAAAGCCTTTTACTGCAGCTGTTATTCAGCTCCAATACCCTGAGGACATTACTTTAAGGTGAGTTTGAAATGTCATTCTTTATCAACCCATGGACACTTTGCTACTTACTTTTTGACTAACAATTAGCTAGACTTTCTGGAACGTAGATATAAATTTCTTTTCACTGGAAATTCTTGATGGCGAAAACCTTTGAAAATGACAAATGAGCAAAAAAAATCCTTGTTCTATATTATACATACAATTCATCAAACACCATGTAGTACCACACAAATATATAATTTCCGATGTACCAATAAAGCAATGTATGTAAATATATATGAGAACTATATATTTGTGGAAATTGTTAGTAACAATATGAGTAATGTTGAACAGTATTTTGGTAACTGAATTGGAGTGTGATGACAACCAGACCTAACTCAGGTCGACAGTCAAATGCAGAGCAGGGTTCAAAGCTAGTTCTCATCACACTGTAAAAGCCAAAGTATGTGCTTATTAATTAGGAGTTCCTGAAAAAAATCACCATCTCTCTGGTCTTGTTTTTTTTTGGGGGGGGGGGGGTCAACAAATAATGGCCATAGATGCTGCCAAGTCTACGCAGATGATGAAATGAGATACTTTATGTAAAGGTGCTATAGGGATATGTACTTGCACAGATAGCTGATTTTACTGTATTCTGTCAAAATTTGAAGGATGCAGTGTTTATGACTAACGCTGAAAAACCTAGCATTTTGGAATATTTTAAAAGTTTCTCTATGAAGAGGTATTTTATAACCTGTGTAGACAAGAATGGTCCAAGGGAAAGATCAAGTGGAAAGGAAAGGCATTTATTTCTGAAAAAAAAAAAAAAAAACCTCTCCTTGATGTCTTAGCTGAAGGGAGAGCATTAGGCAGCTGAACCCTGAGCCTGAACTCCATGGCAGGACTTCTAGGCACCTAGGTGAGTCACCACCTGAGCAAATATTGGGACAATCAGATTATTTAAGAAACTTGAGTTCAATATGCATTTACAACACACTGTGATCATGTTTATTGTCAACTTCTGACAGGCATCAAGTCTCAAGGCACACTTGGGAGGGGTTCTTTAGATCAGGCTAGACTACTACATGACTCTGATCATACTTTGATATCATACTTTGATAGGTTCATTGAGATGGTAAGATACATCTTAATAGTGAGCAACACCATCAGGGCTTGGGTCCTGATCTGCCTATAATAAGAAAGTTGGCTGAATACCAGCATTCGGTGTTCTCAACTATGGACGTAACTGCTTCGACTGCTCAGGATTCCTTCAGCCAAGAAGATCCTGGTGAGGATGGATTATATCCTCCAACTGTGAGCCCCATCCCTTAAGCTGCAATTGTGCCGGGGTGTTTCATGATAGCAATGGAAAAAATAGGACAAGCATGCCTAGAATCAGAAAAGCTCTGGAAAAGACAACCAGAGCATGGAGAAATAAAGAGAATCTTACACTCAATGGAATCTGAGAATGGAACCATCATGGAGCTCTTTGACAAGGAGTTTTGATCTTTTCATTGACTAAACAATATACAAACATGCTGAGTGTTATTAAGATTGTTAATGTATTAAATATGTGCATAAAAGAGAAGTATGAGGTATAGCATATTTGAGGCTCTGATGGTTCACTAACAGAATAGGTAACAACAGAGAAGGGTGACTCAATGTTTTTTCTATACCAGAAAGGACTCTATTCTATCCTGAGGGATAAACTTAATCTCATTTAACACCCACACTTAAAACTTTGATGATCAAGTTACCAGATGGAAGTGTAAATGAATGAGATCAGTCCCAGCCATGACCTCCCAAGGGCTTCAAGGAAGCATATTTTAAAAAGAAAGAGTATGCATTGGAAGACATGTATTCCAATTCTTATTTTCCTACTGGTTTGTTGTGATCCTGTGGGTGTGACGGATTCAAGTTACTTAGACTTCTGTTGTCACAGTGATAAATGAGAATGACTCTCTCATCAAACTTGAGAGTCAAAAGAGACTGATATTCAACGATGAAATCAATTCAGTGAGTCACTCTGTTAATAACTGGTGGGCTCAGGACTAGAACTCAGTTGATTCAATATATACGTAACTACTGCTTACAGTCTCTTAGCTGCTAAATATTAGGAAACTACTATTGTTTGTATGTCGTCAAATCCATGATATCATTGGTTGTTCCTAGTGCAGTAATTAATTGCATTTCATTTTATGTGTTCACAAAACAGTCTCGGAAACGAGAAATTGCTTTACAAATTTCACAACCCCGATAAGTGGAGGTGGCCAAATTTTCGCATGGATATGTTTCTGAGAATTATCACCACCAGACCAAGCTGCCTCAATTATTTACACATCAGTGTAAATACAAATCAATGAACCTTCCATCTTAAATGCATTTATGAAACAAGGCCAATGTCTATTTGAAATACGAAATTGTGGTTTTGCTACAAGAAATGAATGCATCAATTTGAAATAAGGTGATTGTGCAAGGAGCTCTTTCTAGCGCATTAATATCTAAGGTAATAAAAGATACTTGTGATAAAATTCAGTTGTTTTATATTGTTACCAAACCATTTTATGATGGAGTATAGATGACAACTGTTACACCTAAAAAAATTTCATAGGTTTTTTTTTTTATCAATGTGTTTAGAGATAGTTTTTTTCAAAGAGGAACTGTGTTTATTTGTCTAAAGATTAACATTGTCTAGTAGCATGAACTTTTAGAGCTAAGATATAAACACTGATTGGACTAAAAGTGCCCTGGTTCCTCCAAGCTGGCCCCTCCCCCATGTTAGCATATATGATGGTGCTGGTCCCATTTCTTTCCTGTAAAGCGATGACCATTTTATTTACGAAGTCAACAGTAGAAGTGTGGAGCAGCAATGTCTGTTCCAAACATTCAGAGTCAAAAAGTCTCCTGTCCTCTATAGTAACTAATGACCAGAACTATTTAAGTTTTCACTCAGATAAGATATCATGAAAGGTTTTGCTCATCAATTCTCTTGGATAGGATCCAAAAGAAGTAGGAAAGTTGCTATCAACCAGCATGCAGCAGAAAGTTCCTCAGCAGAGTTAATGAAGATACACAGAAAGACACCAGATGAATGTGTCTTACATGTAGCACATTGTACTGATGATATACGCTGGACACAAAAATCGTGACAAATTACTTGGAACGAATTCAGCTCCAAGAGACCAGCCATTAAGTCACATGAAGGACCCTCTCTGTTAGAGTTCAAAAAACTCTGAGATCATGGAATTGCCCTGGGCCGTGGAGCCACAAAACTTTGATTCTAATTTCTCTTTGACTCTGATCAAAGATCTGGCTCTATTGTTTGGTCCATCTATGATATGTCTCAGTAGCCGCACAAGGAAAATATTCAAGCTCCCTGCAAAAACCCACCACTCCTCTTAGAACTTTGGCATGTACCTTGAAAGTGCGTTGGGAGAATATGTCATAAATTTCTGTTACAAATATGACCCTTATATAGTATCATTGAGTTCCTTCAAATACAAGTCACGCTTTAAAATTTGTTAACATTTCTCCTTGGGGAAACCCTCTTGCCCTTTAATGGCATAACCTCATCACCGTATTATAATTCCCAGAGCTCATATTTGTTGGAGACTTTGGTTGCTAAGATCTGTGATGGAGTTCTCCTCTCGGTATCTGCTGGGAATATTGAGAGGCACTCAGCTAGTTTTCTAAAGAATGCAGAGCATGGGTGCTGAGAGAGGCAGGCTGGGAGCTGAAGTGGGAACCTGAGCATAGCACTGACATCATCCCATGCTCTGCACATATGGCATAGCACAAAAGCAGTACTGGCTGAGCACGGGTCTATTCTGGACTCCAGTTGGCTTTAATTATAAGCAAGCTCGCTTCTTATCATTTACAGTTACACAGCTATCCGTTGATTTAACTGGGAAAAAATAATTTTCTACAGAAGTTGTTTCACCGTCTATGTTTTTAAATTCATGCAAAATAGGAGGGGGGGTACTGAAATGGTCTCCAAATCTGCTTCTCATGTATATGCGCTTGTGAAAATCCTCACCACAGATTCTGCAATTGGGTCAGCTTGCACAAAGACGTGTGGGGTAGCCATGAGTTCCCTCTGTACCCGGCAAGCCTTGTAAGTGACACCTCATAATAATGCAAATGAAGCATAGCATGATAAGAAAATGAAGAAGAATGAACCTGAATCCTCATCCCAGCAGTTTCTAAGACGTAAGATAATAATTTTATTCTTTAAAATATACCACACTTGCTTTTCCCCTTTTATACATGTAAGCCTATATGTGAACTCCATATTATGAAATAAAAGGTCTTAAGACTCTCAGAAATTGCATTACACCCAAACAGGCTCATTTACTTGTTTGTCTACACATGCACATTTGCAAGAGTCACAGATTTTAAACTCATTTTTTTTTTTTAAGCTGTCTTGATTTTCTGGTAGGAATGATCACACTGGCGTTTACCTTTGTGCTTTGCTTTCTCAGTCTCATCTATTGGGCTCAGCAATTCTTCCCTGATGAGTCCTTTGTCCTAACAATTAGCTCAGTATCCAGAGAGCTTATTGACCCAACAAATCCAACATCAGCCCTTTCTTATTAGGTTTCTTTCAAGCAACCACACTACCCGCCCTGTTTCCAGCCCCTCTGCACTTCCTTCCTCACCCTGGTTTCTGAGTCTACCAATCTAGGAGGCTGATTTTTCATCCTAATGTTCTTAATTTGTTCCCTATCAAATTAATTCCCTCTTTTCTAGAGAAGGGAGGGACGAAGTGTGAAAACTTCACACCTGGAGTTATTTAGGCGCTTACATTGTGATTGGTTTGGTGGGGATGGGGGTAGGTTTACAAACAAATGTGATCCTGTAAACAGCAGCTCTGAAGCAGAGAAAGTTCTCTGACCCCAAAGAACAATGCACAGGGTGGCCCCCCACACTATCTTCACCACTCCATTGGTCTTTCTTCTCCTTCTCAATGGTAGATGAGCTCGAGTTCTCATTCACACATAGACAGTTACTCTATTCTGGAGGGAAATCAATGTTAGCAACAACCGGTAGACAGCGGCTGCCTGGGGTAGAGGCTGCAATGGGAAAGGGGTGTCCTGCTGCCACAGGGGCCCCTTGCTGTCCTCCATCTCCTGCTCAGGCACTGTGCCCATTCAGAGGCCTCATCACCCAGGCACTCTGCAGAGACAGACTCGCAGGGAACTTAAGATGCATAGGAGATTATTAGCTCATAACGCCCCACTGCTACAATTAGGCACCCCACACCCTCGCATACCCCCCATCTGGCGTACCACTCCCACCCACCCACGCTCTGTCTGGCCCTCCTGTGCCCTGGCTCGCCTTCCTCCCACGGAACTAGTACAGTTCTGCATAAAGGCAGAGCAGTGTTTGAGGGCTGCACCAGGTAAAGGGAGCCAGTGCACCGAGCACCTGAGACTCATGACTATTTTCTCTCCCAGGGATGGGCCTCGGATTCTTACAAGAAGCCCTGGTTCAGGTTTTACTAGGTGTCTCTAAAGGAATTCCTGGGAGAACCAGGGAAGTGAGCTAAACAATCAATTTTGTGAACCCAGAGTAAAGTGTGTCACTATTCCACTCCCCGTGAGGGGTTGTCAGGAGGACCTGGCCTCAGTTCATTAGATCATGCCTAACCACAGTGGTCCCAAGGTAGGAAGTCTACCCCTGGGGAAGAGGCAAAGCTGTAGTCCTAGCATCTGCCTCTGGGAGGGAAAATGCATGGCAGCTGGCCTAGGACCCAAAGCTGAGCAGAGTCTTAAAGGTGAGCAGGTGAGCGGACTCTACAAGAAAGATGGAGAGGAGTCACCAAGAAACTGATCACAACTTCCAGCCTGCTGAGGATTTTACCCTCAGAAAAGACAAAGACTGGTAGGGGTTTAGAAAGATTCGAATGCTCTGGAAAGGGAAAAAGAAAAACCTGACTGCTTTTGTTATTTTTGGCAATTCAGGCAATCTGATATAGCTTTCATCTAAAGATGAGAGGGCCCTGGTTCACGCTCTTGGTTCCTCTGAAGAAATAGCCCTGCTAACCAAACTGGATTTTGGAAAACAGGTTCCTTCTGTTCTAATTTCTCTTCCTCCAGGCAGAGCTCCTGGCTTAGCCCAGTCAGTCTGAACTCTATGGAAACCGTCAATGGAAAGAAGTGAACAGAGCAGAAAGCTAGACCTGTGTCCAGGAACCTGCAGACAAGATCCTCAGAGAGACACGGTCGGTATAGTCTAAGCTCGCTCCTGTTTCATCTAGAGAATAATCTAGCAAAATCACCAAGAAACTGAAATCCCTGTGTGTGTGAAGCAGGCAAAGGACGGTTCCCAGGAGGAACCGCGTGTCCGATGGGGACTGATCGGGATCAGAGAGTTTCTTACACTGATGCCTTCTCCAATAAGACACACACAAGTAGGGCAAGAGGACTGGCCTCCTGTTGAGTGGGACCCTAGTCCCGGGACCTCTTTCCTGCCACTGCAGTCTGAGAGCGCGTTGGAGGGATGCACAGATTTGAACGCTCCCTTCCCCGGTCGGGAAAGATGGGCTGGAGGTGGGGCAGCACCGCACAGACAAAAGGTTCTGCAGAGCCCTCCTCTCTCCGCTTAGGTCCTTCTGTGGAGCGCGGCGCCCCATCTGGCCACTGAGTGACCTTCTAGAGAGTGACGCCCCCTTAAGAGGGGCCAGGCACCCTGCCCAGGCTGGTTCTTTATTAGATGCCCACGTCTCCCAGCACCTCGGCAAGGCACGCCCCTCCCACCCCTCACCACAAACACCCGCGATGCCTTCCTTCACCCATCCCCTTCTATTGTCTTCAAAGAGATAAGTGACTCCCAACAAGCACACCTAAATGCACCTCCCTTTTCTCCTACTCCGATTTCTTAGAGCCTTAAGGGCCAAGAAGCGAGCAAGTGCTGGGTTGAAGGGGAAGGGGGCACCAGGAGATAACCCGCAAGAACTTGGCAACGCAGACCCACCGTGTCCGCCTCGCAAGGATGCTGGTGACCTGTAGATTGCAATAGGCACTGAATGATGCTTGCTGCTGCCATGGAAATGGTGGATGTGGTGCGCTCCCAAACTGGACGCCCCCCAGGCCACTCCTAGGAGGCCGCTGAGGGTGAGCGGGACTATCCAGAGCAGGGCTAGGCGCCCCCCTGTGCCGCCGCCACTGCCGCCCCCGGGCGATCCTAGCTCGACTCCGCACCGGAGCATCCTCTGGTACATGGCGGGGCGCCCGCCAAGGGGCAGCCTCCGCGGGAGGCAAAGTTTGGGGCGCAAGAAGAGGAGAGGAAGCCGGGGATCCGGCGGCTCGCGGCGGGCTACGGGGCCGGCCGCCTCACCGCGCCACGGAACCCATCCTCTCCCTCCTTTGGACAGTCTTCTCGGGGTCCTGGAGTCTGCTGTTCCCTTCACCCAAAACAATCCGAAACATAGCCGAGGCGGATGCAGCTGGCGAGGGACTTGTCCGGAAAGGCAGCCCCGGTGAATAGCAAGCGCAGAGAGGGTGGCTGCTCCCAGGTTTGCAAGGCTCCAGGTTCTCCAGATATACTCCCCAAGAGTTTCGGGCGAGAGTGTGTGCCGGTGGGTGGGGAGCCGGGAAATTGTTTAAAGCTCCTCCCGGAGGGTCCTCACTTCTACATGACAGCCATCCACCGGGAATCCACTAGGTAAATCCATTTAGCATTGTGCGTGGGGAATGGGGAGGCCACTTCGCCGGTCCAGCCTCCTTTCAGGAGAGAAGCAGACCCCATGGACGCGAGGCACCCCTTCTCTCCATTCAGCCCCGGCCCGCTCTCCGGCTCGCGCCAGCCTCCCCCGGGCAGCGCGCAGAGCAGCGGCGCGCATCGCCTGCTCCAGAGGCAATCTCCGAGTCCGCCGCCTCCTGACACTTACGCCGGGCGAAGGGTTCAGAGGGAAGAGGGCACCCTTGTGAAGACAGCGGGGATCGAACTGGGGAAGGCGAGCAGAGGAAAAACAGGAGCAAATGAAGGGGAGGAAGAAGAAAAAATATTTTTAAAAAACAAAAAAGAAAAAAATTAAAAAGAAAAAATAAATAAAAGAACTGAAAAACACACACGCTGGTGAAGCTAAGGGCTCTATGCAAATCTGCAGTCTCCAAACAGCAAATCACCGAGGCTCGGATGCAATGCAGAGGACGAGCCTATGTAACGAGGGAGGCTGGTCTAGCTTCCCGCAAAAATCGCCGGCTTTGCCTCTCCCTGGCATTCTCCACACATCACAGGGCCACGTGGACGGCGATGCGGGAAACACCTAAAAAGCAACGCTCTCCCTCAACCAGGTGATCCCTCCGTCTGAATCACCCCGGCAAGAGGCACCATCCCCTACCCCTCTGCGTAAAAGTAACCAGTGTCTTTAGCGCTCCTAAAAGAGAAGGAATCGGGCTCTTTTTATTGGACCAAACTTATTCTTCCAGGTGTTCAAATCCAAACTGCTAAAAAAGGTTTGACTCCATCCACTCGGCGTCAGTTCCGATGATCTGCTTACTGCATGTATTATTTATAACAAAGAACCCTCCTTCACACTACAATAGCGTGTGCCTTATAGGAACCAGTGGAAGTCAGGGAGACTGAAAGTCCAGGAAGACAACAGGATGAGAAGAGGGAGAGACAAGAGACAGATCAGTAGTGGGTGTTAACTGTCTTTCAGTAGATAAATTGGGATATACAATAACAATAACGCTGAGATATCTAGCCGCCTAGCTGTGATCTCTCCTCTTCTAATGGCTGGTTCTCACCCTATTTCATAAGGAAGATCGCATTAGGTCCAAAAATCCCAAGACCTCGTATTCTTCAGGGGAAAAAGACATTTATATGAAATTGGGCATCTTTCCTGAAAGCTTTGTGTCCCCACATGAAAACCAGAAAAAAAAAAAAGAAAAAAAGAAAAGAAACAAAGATAGAAATCTACCTCTCAGACTAGAAATCTACCAGTCCACGAGACAGGGAGGATCCCCTTCAGATTAATAATAGGGATTATTACTGTAATATCACCAAATGTTTCAACAGACGATAAGGGCAACAGTGTGCCCCTGACATGACAGTCTAACTGTTATTCTGTGGAAAGACAAATGGAAGGAACTCTGAACACACACATCCTCTGTAGGCTCTTCACTTTATGTATAATATGTAGCAACAAATATGAGTCTCTGTGTTTTTATTAAATTATTAGTTTTAATTATTACTCTATTGAGACAGGATATCATATAGTGTTGGCTAGGCTTGAACTCCAGATCCCTCTGCTCTGTCTTCACAAGCACTGTTCTCAGTTCATAAACCTTGGGACGTTATTCTGAGATTTGCTTCGAATCAGTTGCTCACCCAAGTGACCATTTGAATTCGCACATTGTATGCTAGCTCTTGCAAACAGAAAAAGACTAGACCAGGAGAGTCAATACATAAACAATGGCCAGGGGTTCTGAATCAAACAAGTGGCAATCCACCATCACCCCTTTTCCCTCAAAGCTTATTTCATTTTACTGAAAATCTAATTCTTACTTAGTTTATTACTCTATGTAAATATATTGTCTCTCAGCTTTCCATAGGAGCTCAAATACCAACAAAACAAGCCCTGCGTCTCCTACTGTGTGCTGATTCTACTCTGTATCTCTACTGTGTGCTGCTTCTCCCCTTGTCCCCAGGGCAATTTCCTCTTTATTTACTTGTGTTTTCATAAGCAAGCATCATCTTTATATTTATTGTAAAGTACAGTTCCAAGAGAATTAATAAAATCATCCCCAGAGTATCTTTTTAAGACTATAGGCCCAGGGGTGGAGGAGATATATGTGTGAGAAGCATTTGCTGTTAAAGCCTGACAACTTGTGTTTGGATCACCAGAACCCACATATAAGACACAGGAAGCAGTTCAATCATCTGTGGTCTCTTGTGCCCCTATAGATGGGAAGTGGTGACAGGGAAAATTTCAGAGGCAGGAATGTCAGTGACAGAGCGCTCTTGTCTCACTCCAACACTGTCCTCTGACCTTCACACATGAGAATGGCATGTCCACATCCACCACTCCCATGAACAAGCATGCACGCATGCGGAGTGCTGATTACAGGCCCAGATTCTGGATTTGACATATCAGTGTCTTCATGGAAAGAGAATACTGGATTAGGTAACCAAAACCTGTGATGGCTTCTTGGCAAAGCTGTTCATGGGTTATGTCGTCTTGATTTCTTGCACATGACTTCATTCATAAAATAGTTACTTTACAGTCTTTTCTTCTAATCAATCCCAGGAGGTGGAAAAGATACAATGTGTCGCTTAATGTTAGAGTGCTTTTAAAAAAGCATCAAATTCTCTGTTCATGTGAGTCAGGATGCATCTCTTCCAGGGCAGGTATAAGCAGTGTGGGCTGATTAATGTACCCAGTACCTCACACTTTTTCTATCCATAGGAAATATAGTGTATTTTCTCCAGTACCCCATAGATGGTGTAATTTGTCCTTTCCTTTCCAACTAGGTCTTTCGAAGGGACAGGAGCTAAGTTTTCCTTTGTACTCCCTCTAGTGCCCAGCATATGTGAAACACAGGGTAATCTCAAATACACCAAGTTCTCATTATTTTCTATAGTTATAGTTCATAATCATAATTATGGATACCATGAACATTGAAGCAGCAAATTGTGAGTCACTCTTTCTAGAGAGAAATATCAGGTTAGATTCTTCAGAATGCTAGTGATATCCTTTTGAATTACTAGTTAACAAATATACTTATATTCTATTTAAAGATATTACTTAATATACATTGTTCACTAACAAAGAACTCTCGACCTGAATGAAGCTTATGTAACACATGCATTTTTATCTGTCAAGGACATTCGAGGCTGTATGCATTTTAGTGTTAGGATTAGGAACTATTTTCAAATGTGAAAATCACTCAAGAAAAGCATAAAGTGTAAGCAAAGCACTTGAGAAGCAAGAGAATCATGTTGTTTGAGCATAGTATGAACTACACAGATGCACTGTCTCCAAAAAATAAATCAGATCAATCAAAACAAAACAAAAACCCATGAGAGGTATAAGAATTTCGACACTAAGCACATTGCCGTCAGAACACGTTCCTTTGGTGCAGAAGCAGGGAGGCAGAGCCTCAACTTGTTCACCTTGTGCTTTGAGCCCCTGTTGGGGACTTAAATTTTTCACTATTCTCTGCATGTACACTAACAATTATCAAAGGGTCAGGTATTAATTTGGGGTGACACACTTGAGTGAAGAGGGCTGAAGAACATTTCTGTGCAGATAAACAAGATTGACTGCCTTTGTTACTCCCTTCATTTCTAGAAAAGGATGGGGTAGGCTTTTAGAGAGTAACTCATATATGTTAGAGCACATATGAAGAAGGGGATCAACGCAGAAGATTCCAATGAGTTTGCCGAAGAGCAGTCAGTGAAGAAAAATCTCTCTCCTGCCGTATATTGCCAAAGGCCTTGGGAGATAAAGACAGGGTTAGGGAAAGGATAGGCTAGAAATCTTAGTTTTACGGGAGTCTCAAGAGCTTAAGAAGGAGTATTTATGGCTGTCTTGACAGAGAAAATTGTAGCTATTGTCTTTCAGGCAGATGTCTAGGGCACCTTTGCAATACTTAGGATGTACTGGGGTGGACACTGTGCTGCTGCTGCATCCGAGTTTGTTATAAATGGCAGTAATTTTATCTGGATGGTGGGCAAAATTCTTATGGACAAACACATGCCTCTTTGGGATGAGCAACTAAAGCTTGTTCTTTTTGTTTTATCTTTGCCCCTTCAGATGACTAGGCCAGCAATTTGAGATTATGCTCTGTAAGGGAAGCTGAGGCATGTCTGAAAACCTGTTTTTAGATTACTCAAAAATATGTTGGAAGAAACATGGGGCTTTGGCTATCAGATCTCTTTATTCCCAGCACATGTAGGGTGATATTAAGTGTACGTTAGTCTTACTTTGTACTCTGCGAGAGTCCGTGACTTTTTCTGGGATTCTCCTCTTTCTTTGTCAGATACAGACTCACTGTAACCATTCACACTGTTCTCGAGTTATCATCCTGCCTCAGCTTCTGCATCAGCTGGGGTGAGACCAATATGCTGACTCTTCATCCACAATTTATGCCCTATTATTAATGCCAGAGATAGTTGCTGGAAGTCTTGGACCATCACCATTTTTGATTATGATGGAGTTTTGTTCACTAGTTTGTATATTCTATCTGTTTAAAATAGATTAGTATGAATAAAGTTCAAGTACTGAGAGTTGGTGTAGTGGGAGTTAGGAACTGATTTTCTTTGTTTTTATTATTAATATAGCAAGTGTGTGGCATATCCACAGTCTCTTACACATCCTACTTATATTGAATAAAAAAATCTGAATCCTAAATACATCTCATCTTTTATCATGCATAAGATGTCAAACTACTACTAGGAACCAACAACTTATCTGTAGTTGACATGATCGGATATTTGATTGCATTAAGTCACTTAGCCATTGTAAAATGTTGTGAAGGAGGTATTCATATTGATCTCTAATATGATAGTCATCAAATTCTGAGAGGTGATAAGCTGAGTAAACATTTTCACTAAAACACTATTTTATGTGTTTGAAGGAAAACATTTTTGGTAAATTATCTTTGAGTTTGCTTATAAAAAACAAAAACAAACAAACAAAATACCTAAGGGCTAGAACCTCTTCCAGCTCCTAGAAGGTGCTACATAATTTCATGCCTACTTATTAATAATACCTGTTTCTATACCAGAAACTAGTTTGAATCTTGCATTCACTATGCCTATTTTGTGATCTCTAGAATAGTTAGCCCTCACTTGCCCCTAACACATGTTGCTCCTGAATACTGCCCAAAGGAACCAACTAGCTATGTGTGTTAAATCATCCCAAGCAACTCAAGCGATGGTTTACAATGAACAGCAACATGAGTAGCCTGAGCTGGACGAAAATGTTAAGAAGTGGATGATGTGACATTTTGAGAATGAGGAGGGAGGTAAAGGACAGGGGAGAAGAGAGTGAGTAGAAAGAAGAATTTGGAGAGAAGAGGGAAAGGATTGTCCATTTCAAATTATTGTTTCATTTCCCAAAGTCACACTGTCTTAAAGAATAGACTGGTTGCCAGGCAGACACTTCTACCTTTTCATGGTTTTCTTAAGCTTAATTGGAAATCCTTATGGTTCAGTATTAAGCTTTTTAAATAGGAAAGTAGACATTAAAAGTAGCCGAAGGGAAGTATATTAAAACCCACAGGCAGCACTAATCTTCCAAAAATTAAAATGAAGGGAGTGTCGGTCTTACACTTTGCACTTCTACTGACATCATTGTAGGAACAATCAGACCCCATAGTTCTATCTATCTGTGCTTCTTAGTACTGAGGGGGAAGGAGAGAGACACTCACAGAAGAATATAGTCAGTCCTTAAGAATTCGAAACAGAAACTCCTGGTCCTGGTACCTCTTTATATGGCAGTAGGTCCTGAAGGGTATTCTGAGAGACGACCAGAATAGAAGAATAAGGACACGGAGAGAAAGAAGGAAAAACACATGTGACAGTTTAAAAGCATCTGTAGAGATCTCCTGTAATCCTTTAATTTTTTTTTGAGGGGGGGGGGGATGTAGGATGGTAAAATTGTATATCAAAATAGTCATGTTGTGTATGATTTTAGAAGCTCATTTTCATCCCCCAAACAGCCACCATCCAGTCATAGACAAGGTCATCTCTATAACTTAGAACCTACTCACTAATATAAATCAGGGGGCGCGGTGTGAATCCTACATGAGCCAACATGGCACGCAATCGACTCAAACTAAATCAAAATCTGGATGTTCCGTTGACTTTATTGAAGTCAAGGATATTTATATTTAGGACTGGAATATTTGTGATCTGTATGTTTCCTTTGTCCTATTTAGTAAGAATGTAATTTATGGTGGCCTAAATAAAAGTCGGTGCCTATGCACCATAATAACTATCTTTAAATATTGCAGGTCTTTGCTTGGATACCAAACCATTCAAGTCACCTTTCAATTATTGTCAGAATTTACTGTTTGTCTAGTTTTTCATAAAACTCATATTCTTGACAAACTGTCCCAGGTGAGTGAGTTCCTTTGTTGGGGAACATAAAGCCCAAGTACCAGAGTGTGAGCTTAAATTTCATCTCTGTCATTAATGTGACATGAGGTGCCATCTACCCCAGTTTCCTCATCTGCAGAATGAATACGGTACTACTTTAACCTGTCTTAAGACAGGCTAAGAACTTCATTTATATCTACACATTTTAGTCAAAACAAATATAAGGAGCTGTGATGTGTTTTTTAAAAATGCTTAGAACTCTCTTTATTCTGTCAAGTTTATTTATTTTCCGAATAATTTATTAGTTTGACTTCTCTAAATATCCCTTGTTCAAATTATAATGCGAAGGGAGAACACAATAAGATCTGTTATTTTCTGTGATTCAGGTCTCAGGTTGCTTTGTTTTGGCCTCCTTAATCTTTGGAGGACCTGGTACTTTACATTACCTAAAAGTTCCTAGGTGATGCTGGAGCTCTGGTATAGGGAAACAAGACTTCGGACTGCTCCTCTGTCTGAATTCTGCCCTTGACATAGGCTTTATCAGTTAATACACAGAGTTCTGTTGTCATTAAGCTACTTAGCAATGATTTCACCTCCATTAAGCTACCTCAAAAGCTACAGAAAAGTCAGTGTACTGTAACCATATGTGATGGTGTTGCTCCCATTTCTCTCCTGTAAAGCATTCTTGAAGACTTCAATATGCCATTATCTTCATTTCACAACATACAAATGTATATTCTCTTTACTCTTGTTCAAAAAATGATCTGTTTCCCTGCTGCTTTTTGCATATGAGTTCATCTTTGGTTACTGTGCTAGTGGCTCCTACTAACTTACTGGCAATATGGTTTTAGGTAGGCTATTTATTTAAACACAATTTCCCATCGGAAAAAGTTGCAAATAATGGCAGGGTCACTGTGTAGATTAAGGAATTTGATACCTTTGAAATAGGATATTGCCTGACACATAAATGTACATACCTATGCTGTTATTGCAAGTGATTATCATGGGTTATTTTTCCTCCATTATAGTAAGAAATTCAATCAGATAATACTTGTTTTCAAATAAAACATAAAACTGCTACTATTTCAATTAGTCAACCACTCCAACAAAAGCAAGGAGGACATCTCTCCCAGGGACTGGCCTATCAAGCTTCCTATCTGCCCCATGTCAGCTGCAGGGAAAACCAATGCTGTGCACTGACAGGCTGGCACCTGTCTGCTCCACTACAGAGCACAGTCTATCGTGTTCATTCATCTGTCCAGAGAAAGCAACATGAGCTTGTTCAGAATGGAAGCCGGTGTAAGGAGGACAATTAGAAGCCAAGGTAGGGTAATGGAAAATTAACACACAATTTGATGATTCTCTAGTGAACACAGTTCACTACATTTAAATCAGAAACCAGAGATCATGTCTGTACCATGTGTTTAATTTCCCGAGCATCCAAGCACTTAGATCACCAGTCAGCTTACTCTATCTTTGCAAATCCATATTCTAAAACATACAGCACTATTTGAATGTAATGAAAGGAATTCAATCATGAAATTTCGACTGAATCTTAAATAGCTTAATATGAGATTTATAGTTGAATCCCTATCCAATTCGGTAGCTATTAGATTAGGTATGTATTAGATTACAAATTTGTCACAATGATATTTCGATGTTAGTACTCTAGCTCAGCAGGCATGGTCAATCCACTACAAAGATCTCCTTTCCTGTAGGCAAAGTTAAATCTTCATAGCATGGAATATAAGCCACTATGTTGGCCTCTGTGCAGCCTCTCTGGTCTTAGTGCTCAGTTCCTGTTGTTTTCCCTGTAGATACCTTATGTGGGATATCTCTTTGTAAGCTGTGAATGTTTTATCACTATTGATTAATAAAGAAGCTGATTTGGCCACTAGCCAGGCAGAATAGATCCAGGAGGGAGATCCTAACAGAGATACAGAGAGAAAAAGTACGGAATTAGAGAGACAGAAGCACCCACTGGAGAAGCAAGATGTGAGTTAACAAGTCATGTGCCTTGTGGTAAAATATAGAATAATGGAAATGAGTTAATTTAGTGATAAGAACTAGTAAATATAATCCTGAGCTAATAGGCCAAACAGTTTGTAATTAATATTAAGCCTCAGAGTGGTTATTCCAGAACTGGCAAGTAGGAGAGAAACTTCCATTTACAGACACCTTGTGCTCCACTTCTAGAAACTCTTTTCTAAAACATGGTGGGATATTTGATTGTTTGTTTATGTTGCCATTACCCACCCTATTCCCTCAGGGTGAATAAGAAAACACTTTTCCCTTCTTCTTTCCTAATATTCAAATAATTTCTTCAATAAAAATTTTAAACATATTTCTTTTTTGGAAAAATTGGAGATGCTACTGTTATTTACATTCTTGATTACTGGAATGTTAAAAATAACTCCTCAGACCAACCCCACATCAGACAGACAGCTGATTTCCAAAATAAACAAAGAACTCAAGAAATTGATCGTCAAAAGAACAAATAATTTAAAAAAAAAATGGAGTACAGACCTACATAGAGAACTCTCAACAGAGGAATTTAAATGTCTGAAAGACACTTAAGAAAATGTTCAACATCCTTAGCCATCAGAGAAATGCAAATCAAAAAAATTCTGGGATTCCATCTTATACCTGTAAGAATGGCCAAGATCAAAAACACTGATGACAACTTATGCTGCATTGCTGGTGGGAATGCAAACTGGTACAGCCCCTTTGGATATCGGTATGGTGATTTCTCAGAAAATTAGGAAACAACCTTCCTCAAGACCCAACAATACCACTTTTGGGCATATACCCAAAGAATGCTCAATCGTACCACAAGGACATGTGCTCAACTATGTTTATAGCAGCTTTGTTTGTCATAGCCAGAACCTGGAAACAACCTAAATGTCCCTTGACTGAAGAATGGATAAAGAAAATATGGTACATGTACACAATGTAGTATTACATAGCAGAAAAAAAGTAACGATGTCTTGAAATTTTCAGGCAAATGAAAGGATCTAGAAAACATCATATTGAATGATGTAAACCAGACCCAGAAAGACAAATATCATAAAGCAAAGAAAACCAGCCTACAATCCACAATTTCAGAGAACCTAAACAATAATGAGGCCCGTAAGAGAGACATACATGGATCTAGTCTACATGGTAAGTAGAAAAAGACAAGATCTCCTGAGTAAATTGGGAGCATGGTGACCATGGGAGCAGGTTGAAGGGGTGCGGAGAGGAATGGAAGGGAGCAGAGAAAAATGTGTAGCTAAATAAAATCAATAAAAAAGAAAACCTTGAAAAAATAAATAAATAAATAAATAAATAAATAAATAAATAAATAACTTTAAAGAAATAAAAGAAAAAAACTCCTCAAATCGCCAGGACAAATACTGAAATGCTTAAATTCCAGTTCTGCTGAGTGGGTATGTGAAGTTACAGAGTTAGTTCCATCTCTATGTTTAGTGATTTCTAAGGACCCAAACAAATAGAAGAAGGAAACACCTTCCTCATTTCACCTAGAGACTCTTCAGTTAACACCTTCTATTGCTTAGAATCTATAAGAAACTGAGAGCAAATTTTAACTGGAGTGCTAAGTCAGATGATTATAACAAGTAGTGGAATTCATTGTCATGTTTTTCCTACTCATGTCATAGCGGATGTCATTCTTTCTCTAAAGTCATGAAAAACAAAATACACCCAGGCTAAGCTGCCTGCTGGCAAGTGGAATTGTGAGGAAAGGTTTCTGGCTAATTTCTGAATCTTTAGCTATATGGTTTATATTAAAATCATCATCACCATAACCATTCAAATAGTCCATGATCGAAAACCAAACTTCAAATGAAATGTATTTACTGGGGGACAATAAGAGAAAACCTGAAGGAGCTGGGAAATGGCACAGCTCAAACAGTGTGGTCACTTCACGTTTCAAGTCTCCTAGAATATCAATTTCAACATGTCCCAATATATTAATTCCTAAAAGGTGGGACATGCTTTGTTTCTTTTATAACACATATATGACCTCTGAAGCATTTTGAAAAAACCATTAATCTATTTTGTTGTAACTGTCTTCCCTTTCCTTTTGTGAAAGAATTGCTTTCCCTCCCATTTGCTCTGTTCTGCTGCTGCAGTGATTCCCCTGGAGGACCACGTGTTTATCTTGACAGGTGTTAGTGGATTTCAGAGACCTCTGTGGAATTCTTCTCGGTAGCACTGAGATACAGTAGAAAATATAATACTGCAAAAGTAACGAACTTACCTTATTGTGTTCTAAATACAATAAGCCACACAGCGATTGGAATTAATTTGCTAATGTCTTTCTAATGATCCTTTCATTAGACATATGTTGTGGTCTTCAATATCTAATAAAAGTACATATTAAAAACAAAGCAATACCTGATGATGCTCTGGATGCTGTCTCATGATCACCTCATACAATGTTCAATAAAATAGTTTAACCTCAATTATTCGAGACATCTCATCACAGAATTACAATACCCATTTCTAGATATAAATTCTTTAAAATCCTAACTAGATGAAATAAATTTCTTTTTCTGTTTGTCTTCAACAGTTAAAACGGGATTTGCTCTTTTGTTGGGTGTAGGGTGGTATTTTGAGTTTCTCAGACAATATCTCAGAAATCATAAGCTGGTGACCTTGATCTCTGTGTCAGTTAGGGGAAACTCGAACTCCTGACCCTCCTGCCTCCACCTACCCAGTGTTATGATTACTTACAGCCTTCTGCCACAGAACTGGGCTTGTGGTACTCATCTTTATAGGATGGAAAAATAAAGTGTTCTGTACAGTGTAAAAATTGTACTTCTTAATAAAATTTAGAGATAACTAATTGAGAATGTGTTTTAATCCAGTTTGCAGTTTTCTATGCTAAAAATAATGATACTATCTAGCATAACAAACATTAGCTTAAGTAGAGGTTGAACTGAATAGTTTGATGGCCAATGGAAGATCAATTCAAATAAGTGCAATCAACACCCTTTCATAGTAACGATATATTTTGATTTAAAATTTGTCAAAGACAAAATTCTAAACATTACCTAAAAAAACCTGCCTTGCTGGGTGGTGGTGGTGCATGCATTTAATCCCAGCAGTTGGGAGGCAGAGCCACGCGGATCTCTGTGAGTTCGAGGCCAGCCTGGCCTACAAGAGCAAGTTCCAGGCCAGTCTCCAAAACCACAGAGAAACCCTGTCTTGAAAAAACAAATAAAAAAAAAAAAAAGAAAAAGCTGCCTCTTTCAGAAAATCATCAGTTTTGGAGCATGGCCAGACCCTTTCTAGCTAATATTTAGCATAGCACCAGAAAGAGCTACAAATAAGCCACATTCCCACGGTTCAACTCTGCCATTAAGGTCTTAATGTCTCATTTCAGTTTTCCTTGAAAACTCCCTCTTACTTCTTTATAATTGCAGTTTTTCACGAGACCGGAAGATCCTGTCAGTCATGCATTTAACTATTATAATTTAAATTTATGTATTCAACTATGCTTCACCGCCACACTTTACAGGAAAAAAGGAAACACAGAGACAGGGAAGGTAGGTTCTTCTGCAGCAGTAGCAGGCAAGATCAGTATGAAAGCAATGGATCATGAAGAAAAGCAATTTCCTACTTGAGGGATTAGACACTACTCTCTTTTGTCCTGTTAACTCAAAGTTTTAGTTATCTTTTTTACAAGTAATACTGATTTTTTTCAATTTACATAAGCATTCTCTAGGGAAACTTCAAAAGACCCCACAAGCATATTTCTCAATCAATCAATGGAAGAGAAAAAAAAACTAAAATGAATAACTAGCCTTCTTTATGTTGTCTTTTCAGACACCTTTATACAGCATGGGGAAGACTAAACTGCCAGACAAGCTAACGATAATTAACTCAATAGTAGCCAATTTGAAATGATTCAGAAGGCTTTTTTCTTCTCTTTCTTTAGAAAAAATACAGGTGATTTTTATTTTGAAGTTGCACACATATGCTAACATCAGACATCTGAAAACTATGCAAATCTCTGCAAATGCTTGTTTTATCTCTGAGTGAAAACAATATTAACTACTGCCCTCGGTCATCAATAAATTCATATTAGAGGAAATGTGTAGCAGAAAAAGGTACTCAACAGCACCATATGAAAACCATCATCATTTTTAAGCGCATTTCTATTCATGGAAGAGGTGAACGTCTCTTAAATAATAAAGGCAAAGAATAGTCACAGGCGCAAAATATGGGGAAAGAAAATCAAGAGTCGGTTTCCACAATCCATTTTGTAACTTATTGCTTATGTGAGTCATGTTTAAGCAACTTGTACATTTTCAGTGGTGAATTCCCTCGTGTCATGTTCTTAAGAACAAAAAGCCTTCACAGCTAAATCTAAATGTTGTGAAAAACCTAATTTATTTTATCATATACCTTCGTTTCTCTATTTTATCTGTCTACAGTCCTACCTTTCACACTGTTGACTCATATCTGTGCATCCAATGTATGATTGATGGATAAAGCTCTAGCAGGCATTTTGATTGTCTGTTTCCAATCATCAAAATCCAGACACTTTTAAGTCAGTTTTCTACTCAATATCCTATAGAGATATTAAGGACCAGGCAACAACTATATTCACATAGCAGACATTTCCTGCTTTACATACAACCAGAATGTTATTTTCTAAATCGGGGGTGGGGAAAAACTATTGCATAAGTCAGAAAATTGTTTCTAAAAATTAAAGGGAATAAGTCCCACAGTAGCCAAATTAAAAGACTGAAGACCAACAATCAAGCAGAATGGAATCCATCCATTGCAACGGAATGAACTTAAACAATCAAAACTGTTAGAGATATTGAAGACATTAAGGACGGCTGAGAGAGTGGAATTTGTAAAGATGTTATTTTTACCCTGTGAAACACCTTCAGTCCAACCTCATGTAATAATAACAGGTCACTTTGAATCCACGAGGTTTCTAGAACTGGAGATAAAACAGCAGCAACAACAAATCAAGAGTTGGTTAATGACACATCAGAGAATGGACAGTGTGTTGAGAAAACTGAAGTCTTTTCTTTTCTTAGTGGTAAGATTGGGAATGAGACCAAATGACTTACTAAGTAGTATCTGCCTTAAACATAATAACTTCAAAAAAAAAGTGCTAGCCTGCAGTCAATTTCTGGAGCGAACTTGCTGTTCTGTGCTTTCCTAGAATGAGCTATCAGCCAGGTAAAGCTGATGGGACCCAGTATTTCTGATTTTGCATCCAACATCTAAAGTTCGTTTTTCCTAGCAAAAAGAATCACTTTGTTGCATAGTATAGCAATGTACTCCTCTAAAAATGTTCACCTTCCCAATCTTTCTTTTACAGTGCTGCCTTTATGACCTAGCTCATGTTGAAGGGCTGTAAATGGGTCTAGTATGTTTTATTTTTTCAGCCCTAAACCCTTATAACACTTACCAAAAATGTAGAGTTACTTCCTATGGACAACACCCATCTTGACATCATATCCTCAAACTGATACCATAAAGGTGAAGGGGCAAGAAGGCAGGGGATTC